>NC_092708.1:72645593-73372316 GCF_047496885.1 Scyliorhinus torazame
GTGGGTGCCTGGAACTCGCTACCGGAGGAGGTAGTGGAAGCAGGGACGATAGGGACATTTAAGGAGCATCTTGACAAATATATGAATAGGATGGGAATAGAAGGATACGGACCCAGGAAGTGTAGAAGATTGTAGTTTAGTCTGGCAGCATGGTCGGCACGGGCCTGGAGGGCCGAAGGGCCTGTTCCTGTGCTGTACATTTCTTTGTTCTTTGTTCTTTGTACTCCTTGGTGATGAAGATGGCCCTGGTTGCCTTTCTCTTGACCTCCCCCACTCAGCTGGTGTCGGCTGATGGCCTTGTGGCCTCTGTTGTTATGCGATCAAAGCTTCTGGTGAATCCTCTCCCCCAATGCCTGAGGTTGCCACAATGTTGGGTGTATGAGAGCCATTGCGAATATATACAGTGAATATACAGTGAAGGAAGCAGACAAAGATTAGCTCCTCTGTTTACATAGCCTTCATTCTTCGAGCAGCGACATTTGACCAATGGACCTTCCATGGGCCAAACCCAGAACCCCGCCCATTCCACTGAGGCCTCCTCCCACAACAAACAAGATTAAACTTTCTGAACAGCCATGTTGATGGACATGAACACTGTCATGCTGCAACCCATCTACCCCTATTTTCCATGTCATGCTTGAACCTCCTCCCATTGCCCTTGACCCTCCCAACATTGCCCTGCTCCAATCATTCTGGAGCATCCAACTGTCTCCCTTCATCCAATGATCTTCTCACTTCTATCTCTTACCCCCAACCCACCACCTCTCCTCTTCTTGCTATCATCCTGGAATCTCCCACCATTGTCCTTGAGCAATGCCCTCTGGATCCCTGTAACCCTTCCTTTGGAAACTATTGACCCATCTTCCTTCCTGCTGGACCTGCCTTGCTTCAAACTTGATATCCCTTCTCTGGCTGTTGTACTGCCCTGTGTGGTACAGCTGCCTCCTTTGGACACATAGAACCAGACCATTGCAATGACAGACCCCACCCTACAGGCTGAAGCCTGGCTCCCTTTGGACACGTCCTATCTCACCCTCCACCCAACCTAACATGTTAATGCCTCGTTGTTCTGCCATTTGAGGCAGTGCGTGAGTAACCCTGGGCTCGCGCAGTTAAGTGGAACCCATACCAGAAATATTAGATATGTATTAAAAATAACTTCAAACAAATGTTTTTAAATGTTATTTGCTGTAAAGAAAATACAGTCTATAACATGTTACACACAATTTCATGCTAAGTAAAGGAGCAAAATTGACAGAGAAAATAGCATGTGTGCAAGATTATAGAAAGATATGTGCAAAATTGTTCCTGAGTAAATTTTGTCTGTTATAGACGGCATTAATAGAATGTAACAAAGCTTGCAATAAACATTGCGGATGATACGTGAAAAAAATAATCACTCTTTTTGATGTCCTGAAATTATGTATAATGTGGGCACAGAATAGATGCTTCTGGAGTCTGCTTCATGTCAGCTGTGCAAGAACGATTGAATACTTTTATCAAGAATGCTACTGCACGGTTTTTTGGGCAGTAGAGTGCAAATGAATAAGAACTTCAGAGTTGTATTTTTGCACAGCAATTTACTTGATAACCCTTTTGGCACTGAGTCTATCTGTTGTAATTCTACAGGTTTGACAGTTATAAAGCTGTTATCTTCAATAGCTGTAGCTCTTGAACCTTTGTTGACTTTTATCTCCCTTAAACTTTGTTTTAAGTCGATGCTACTGCCTTTTAACTTTTTGATGCCAATCTTTATAAGCATATATACAGAGGAAGTATTAAATAAATACCTGCGGGTGATTGCAAGATGGTAATCAGATCATAGAGTTTAAATGACACTGGAAATCAGAAGACCAAAGGTAAGTAGTTCAAAACAATCATCAACTATAACAGAGTTTAAGAACACAGAGGGGGCACGGTAGCACAGTTGCTTCACAGCTTCAGGGTCCCTGGTTCAATTCCCGGGTCACTGTCTGTGCGGAGTTTGCACTTTCTCCCCATGTCTTTTGGGTTTCCTCCGGGTGCTCCGGTTTCCTCCCACAGTCCAAAGATATGCAGGGTAGTGGATTGGCCATGCTAAATTGCCTTTAGTGTCCAAAAAGGTGGGGTTGCGGGGATGGGGTGGAGGTGTGGGCTTGGGTAGGGTGCTCTTTACGGGAGCCGTTGTGGATTCGATGGGCCATGTGGCATCCTTCTGCATCAAATTCGATGATTCCATGAACACTTGTATCTGTTAGTGGCTGTCTGCATGATTTCAATATTAACTTTGGTTGAGAAAATTAGTTGTTTTTAGTTGGTCAGTGTGCAGCTGTATAAGGTGCAGCTACTGCATTATTTATGTAAAATAGCATATTTTGAAGGAAATTAAGGTTGCATTTTTAAGATACCTTCATGTGATTGTATATAACAGCAGATAGATGTGGATAAAAGCAAATTACTGCGGATGCTGGACTCTGAAACCAAAGAGAAAATACTGGAAAATCTCAGCAGGTCTGGCAGCATCTGTAGGGAGAGAAAAGAGCTGATGCTTCGAGTCCAGATGACCCTTTGTCAAAGCAGATAGATATGGCCTACCAATTTACAAAAATAGATGAACTCTGAAAACTGCTGATTTTCATTTATTAAATCCCATCCGATGTTAGGGGCTGGTTTAGCACAGGGCTAAATCGCTGGCTTTGAAAGCAGACCAAGGCATGCCAGCAGCACGGTTCAATTCCCGTACCAGCCTCCCCGAACAGGCGCCGGAATGTGGTGACTAGGGACTTTTCACAGTAACTTCATTTGAAGCCTACTTGTGACAATAAGCGATTTTCATTTCATTTCATTTCTTCTTTTCCAATCGAGTATATATAAGCTTCTCTTTGAATCCAGTTTGATTATCTTGCTGATTCACTGGTTAACTGTGTGATTACCCTCCTGGAAGTCACGGGGTAGGCAATATTGTGGCTAATGGTGTGAAATTTTGAAAAGTAATTGAAGGATAGGTGATAGCCTCACAGTTTTGGGGTTTTCCCCTCCTTTCATGTCACGATGCATATATATTGGTTGCCTTATTTTCCTCACTCGAGTAGCTACGTGAATCCGGGCAATGTTTTTTACTATTCAATACAGCTGCGTGAATCTTTTCTGAACTGCTTCTCATGCATTTATATCCCTTCTTAAATGAGATGGCCAAAACTGTGCAACTGCAGCAAAACATCCCTACTTTTATATTCCATTCACTTTGCAATAAACAACAACATTCCATTTGCCGTCCTAATCACTTACTGTACCTGCATACTAACTTTCTTGTACCAGATCACCCAGATCCTTCTGTACCTCCGCGATCTGCAATCTCTCACCATTTAGCTACTATGCGGTCGGTCCTTTTATCAAAGTCATTGATATAGATTGTAAATAGTTGAGGCCCCAGCATTGATCCCTGTGGCACTCCACAAATGACAACTTTCCAACCCCAAAATGAACCATTTATGTGTAGTTTCTGTATCCTGTTTGTAGGAATCTACCGTGCGGTTTAAGTGTAGTCTCGTATACACTTCAAAACTCAGTAGAATTTAAGTTACAATTCTCGGATGTGAAATAAAAATCTTTTCTTGTTTCTATTGATGATAATTGAGAGACTAAGATCTTCTTGTGGTTACAAATCAAATGTTCCCAAAAAGCCCTTGCCTTAAGAGAAATAATTGGACTAATGGTTTACAATGGATTTAGCTTTCAAAAATACAGTAACGGTTCTTTGCTTAAAGCAAAACAGCTTGTGCGAACTTCAAGAGTTAGAGTGGAAAAATGAAAATACGAAATAAAGATAGCGAGTAGGTAGATCAAAGGTCTAGAGTGATCCTGGATAAAAAATGGCTTCCCGAACCTCTGTTTAATGAGAATGTTATCAGTCTAACTCCATCTGTCTCTACCTCTGCAATGTGCTGATTGGCTTGGATGGGTTTCAAATGTATTTGGTTGGATGGTTAGTTGTCAATCATCAATGTGCAACATATATTCGGATATGTTGCATTTGTAGATTTTTGTGTGTGTTGGAATGTGATATATCCTCTTAATCAATTCTAGTTTTCACTGGTTTATTGCTGACTGTGCTTTTATCTGAATTCTGAACAATGGTGTGTTCATGTAGTCATGGCGACCTTGGGTATGCAACATAGCTTTTGCTATTTAAAACAATGGTCACTTTATGATAGCAGTAAAAATGTTGCATAAGCTCTAGCTAGATTCCTTGAATGTTTCAGATCCTGTGTTTTGCCACTGCAAATTCTGCAAGCTGTGTTTTTTTGTAATAATGAAATCCATTTTAAAATGGATTTTAAACTGGGCTTTAATATTTACATTAAAATGGCTAAATCAATTACCCTTTTACCTATTAGAAATAGCCAGTTTCCTTCACTGTTGGATAACCTATTCTCCATATATGCTAATATGCAACCATGAGCTCTTATTATGTATAGTCATCTTTAATGTAGCATCTTCACAAAGTCATGGAATAATACAATGCATTCGGCCCATTGAGTCTGCACTGACACATGAAAAACACCTGACCTGCCTACCTAACCCCATTTGTCTGCTCTTGGCCCATAGCCTTGAATATTATGACATGCCAAGTGCCCATCCAGGTACTTTTTAAAAAGGCAACCCGTCGCTACCACCCTCCCAGGCAGTGCATTCCAGGCCGTCACCACCCTCTGGGTAAATCCTCCCTAAACCTTCTGCCCCTCACCTTGAACTTGTGTCCCCTCATGCCTGACCCTTCAACTCAGGGGAACAGCTGCTCCCTATCCACCCTATCCATGCCCCTATCTATGCAAACCTCAATCAGGTCAAATGTCTTCTGGAAATCTAAATACAGAACATCCACAGATTCCCCTTCATCCACTTTGTTGTTATTTGCTCAAAGTACTCCATTATTATAAATAAATTAGTCAAATATTATTTCCTTTGGACAAAACCATGTTGAGTCTGCCTATTGCATTGAGATATTCTAAGTGCCTGGCTAAAACACCTGAATAATAGATTCTAGCATTTTTTTAATGGCAAATGATAAACTAACTGACTTGTAGAGTGGGATTTTCCGGTCTCACCTGCTGTGGGAATCGTAGCAGACAGGACGGAAAATTTAATGGACCAACAAAAGATCTTTGTTGACTTCAGATGGGATTTTCCAGATCTTTGGTGGGTGGGACTGGAAAATCCCACCTGTAGTTTCCAGCTTTCTATCTCCCTCCTATCCGAAATAGAGGAGTCACGTTCACCATTTTCCAAACTGATGAGACCTTTCTAGAATTCAGGAAATTTTGGAAAATAGAAACCTCTGCATTTACTATATGGCAGCAACTTCTTATAATGCCCCAGGATGGTTCATCAGGACATGGGAGCTTGTCAGCTTTTAGTTCTAATAATTTTCTCAGTGCCCCTTTCTCTGGTGATTATAATTGTTTTAAGCTCCTCCTTCCCTTTCATCTCCTGATTCACACTTATTTCAGGGATGATATTTGTAACCTCTACAGTGAACAGATGCAAAATATTTGTTCAATTTATTCAACATTTACATTAATAATTCCCCAACTCACTCTCCAGAGGACTAACTCTCACTTTATTTACTTGTTTACTTTTAAAATATCTGTAGAAACTCGTACTATCTGTTTTCATATTTCTAGATAGCTTTATCTTGGAAGCTAATTTTTCCCTCATTAATTTTTCGTCATCATAGAGTATCATAGAATTTACAGTGCAGAAGGAGGCCATTCGGCCCATCGAGTCTGCGCCGGCTCTTGGAAAGAGCACCCTACCCAAGGTCAGCACCTCCACCCTATCCCCATAACCCAGTAACCCCACCCAACACTAAGGGCAATTTTTGACACTAAGGGCAATTTATCATGGCCAATCCATCTAACCTGCACATCTTTGGACTTTGGTCATTCTTTTCTGTTCTTTATATTCTGTCCAACTAATCTCTTTAGAATTATATGCTTTTTCTTTCAATTTGGTACTACCTTTAAAATTCTTAATTCGCCATGAATGGAACATACTTCTCTTAAATCATTTCTTTCTCACTGTACTATCTTTTCTGAGTATTCTGAAATGTCTCCTTAAATGACTGCATCTTGACTGATGTATTCCTTAGCCCAATTTCCCAGCTCACTTTAGCCAACTCTGTCTTCATGCCCTTATTTATGTTTAAAACATTAGTCTTCAGGGCAGCACGGTGGCGCAGTGGGTTAGCCCTGCAGCCTCACGGCACCGAGGTCCCAGGTTCGATCCTGGCTCTGGGTCACTATCCGTGTGGAGTTTGCACATTCTCCCCGTGTTTGCGTGGGTTTCGCCACCACAACCCAAAGATGTGCAGGTTAGATGGAGTGGCCACGCTAAATTGCCCCTTAAATTGGAAAAAATGAATTGGGTACTCTAAATTTATTTTTAAAAACATTAGGCTTCGATCTACTGTTCCCTCCCTTAAACCAAATGTGAATACTCAATCATATAATGATCACTGCTACCTAGGAGCACCTTCACTATAAAATAAGGTCATTAATTAGTCCTGTCTCATTCCACATTGCCAGGTCTTGAATAGCCTGCTCTCTGGTTAGTTCAGGAACATGCTGCTCTAGGAAACTGCCTCAAAAATAAAATCTATGAACTCATCATCCAGGCTACCCTTGCCAATCTGATTCATCCAATCTGTATGTTGATTAAAATCACCAATAATTGGCACTGTACCTTTCTCACAAGCTCCCATTATTTCGTCCTGTATACCCAGTACTGTAAGGTAAAGGTAAAGTCACCATAGCCCCAGATGACCATCGGGTGCTTTCCCCTTTGAAGGGGAGAACTGACTGATGGCGATTTAACCTGAGGGTCACCACACCTCAGGCGAGTGGAAAGGTTGAGAAGGCGGGCTTTCATGAATAACCTCAGCCAGTATGGGAATTAAACCCATCCTGTAGAGCAGATAATGTTACATGGTCCATACTATTTCCATCTCTATTTAAACTTACTCTATGGGTGTGGTTTACCGGCCTCGTTGCACCCGACTTGGTGACAAAACGAGACCATTGAATAACGCGAGAGGCCTCTCGTGTGATTCACAACACCCAAAACGATTCGCGAGATTCAATGAAACCTCGCAAGACGTTGTGATCTGGATCTCGCCGAACGAGGGCACCATTAGGCTAACTTAAATATGTCTGCACCAGATTCTTCCAGCACCCAGGACCTAATAGAACATAAGAACTAGGAGCAGGAGTGGGCCATCTGGCCCTTCGAGCCTGCCCCGCCATTCAATGAGATCATGGCTGATCTTTTGTGGACTCAGCTCCACTTTCCGGCCCGAACACCATAACCCTTATTCCCTTTATTCTTCAAAAAACTATCTATCTTTATCTTGAAAACATTCAATGAAGGAGCCTCTACTGCTTCACTGGGCAGGGAATTCCATAGATTCACAACCCTTTGGGTGAAGAAGTTCCTCCTGAGCTCAGTCCTAAATCTACTTCCCCTTATTTTGAGGCTATGCCCCCTAGTTCTGCTTTCGCCAGCCAGTGGAAACAACCTCCCCGTATCTATCCTATCTATTCCCTTCATAAATTTATATGTTTCTATAAGATCCCCCACGTATCCTTCTAAATTTCAACGAGTACAGTCCCAGTCTACTCAACCTCTCCTCGGAATCCAACCTCCTCAACTCTGGGATTAACCTAGTGACTCTCCTCTGCACACCCTCCAGCGCCAGTACATCCTTTCTCAGGTAAGGAGACCAAAACTGAACACAATACTCCAGGTGTGGCCTCACTAACACCTTACACAGCTGCAGCATAACCTCCCCAGTCTTAAACTCCATCCCTCTAGCAATGAAGGACAAAACTCCATTCGCCTTCTTAGTCACCTGTTGCACCTGTAAACTAACTTTTTGCGACTCATACACTCGAACACCCAGGTCCCTCTGCACAGCAGCATGTTTTAATATTTTATCATTTAGATAATAATCCTTTTGTTGTTATTCCTACCAAAATGGATAACCTCACATTTGTCAACATTGTATTCCATCTGCCAAACCCTAGCCCATTCACTTAAACTATCCAAATCCCTCTGCAGACTTCCAGTATCCGCTGCACATTTTTGCTTCACCACACATCCTAGTAGGCTGCATTTGGAAGATCTCGTCATTTAGCACTTGCCCTCGGTGCTTCCCAGAGTCCTGCCTTATATCATGTATTCCCTTGCCTTGTTTGTCCTGCCCAAATGCATCACTTCACACTTACCCGGATTGAAATCCATTTGCCACTGATCAACCCATTTGACCAGCCCTTCTATATCCTCCTGAAATCGAAGGCTATCCTCCCTATTTACCACACCACCAATGCTCGGATCATTCGTGAACTTACTGATCAACCCTCCTACATTCATGTCGAAATCATTTATATAAACCACAAGCAACCAGTGCCCCAACATTGATCCCTGCAGGACTCCACTGGACACAGGCTTCCAGTCAGAAAATACTCCTTGACCATCACCCTCTGCTTCCTGTCACTCAGCTAATTCTGGATCCAATTTGCCAAATTGCTGTGGATCCCATGGACTCTTACTTTCACTATCTCTCTCTTCTGTACTAATGCCATCTTTAATTACAACAACTACCCCTCCACCTTTTCCTTGATCCTGTTCTTTCTTAATGTCATGAATATTCATATCCCTGATGAACTCAATGCATTCTATGCTTGGTTCGAGCTGGAAACCATCAAACGACTGTCAACTGCCCCAGCAGCCTCGGACACTGCCGTCATCGCTTCTGAAGTCAGATCAGCCTTCTTAAAAGTGAACCCTCGGAAAGCGATGGGTCCTCATGGAGTCCCTGGTCGTGCACTCAGATCCTGCGCGGACCAACTGGCGGGGTGTATTCATGGACATCCTCAACTTCTCCTTATTCCGTTCTGAAGTTACCACCTGTTTCAGGAAGACTACCAACATACCGGTGCCAAAGAAGAAGCAGATAACGTGCTTCAATGACTACCGTTCGGTGGCCTTGACATCTATCATTAGGAGGTGCTTCGAGGGGTTGGTCATCAGACATGTCAACTCTGTACTCCCAGAATGCCTTGATCCACTGCAATTTGCATACCGCCACAACCAGTCCACAGCTGATGCCATTTCCCTGGCCCAACACTCATCCCTGGAGCATCTCGACAACAAGGACTCCTACGTCAGACTCCTATTCAATGACTACAGCTCCGCCTTCAACAACATAATCCAGCCAAACTCATATCAAAATTCGAAAACCTAGGACCTGGCACCTCCCTTTGCAACTGGATCTTCGACTTCCTGACCTATAGACCACAATCCATAAGGATAAACAACAACACCTCCTCCACAATAGTCCTCAATACCGGGGCCCCGCAAGGGTGCGTACTTAGCCCCCTACTATACTCCCTATACACATACGACTATGTGGCAAAATTTGGCTCTAACGCCATCTATAATTTTGCTGATGACACAACCATAGTGGGTCTGATCTCGAACAACAATGAGTCAGAGTACAGGAGGGAGATAGAGAACCTAGTGGTATGGTATGGTGGCAACACTCTTCCTCAATGGCAGCAAAATTAAAGAGCTGGTCATTGACTTCAGGAAGCAAAGTATCATCCACACCCCTGTCTGCATTAATGGTACCTAGGTGGAGATAGTTGGCAACTTCAAATTCCTAGGTGTGCATTTCACCAACAATCTTTCCTGGTCCACCCACGTCGACCAGAAAGCAAAACAACACTTATGCTTCCTCAGGAAACTGGGAAATTTGGCATGTCCACATTGATTCTTACCAATTTTTACAGATTCACCATAGAAAGGATCCTATCTGGCTGCATCACGTTAGATAATAATCTAGAAATTATAACCTTTGAGGTTCTGCTTTTTAATTTAGACACGTGCTGCTCATCCCCCCTCAGCAGAACCTCTCTCCTAGTTCTACCTGTGTCATTAAGTGGACCACAACTACTGGGTCCTCCATCTCCCACTGCACGTTTCTCTCCAGCCCAGAGTAGATGTTCCAAACCCAGGCATTGGGAAGGGAGCGCAGCTGCCTGGAATCTTACTCTCAGCTTCAGAGAACGGTGTCTATCCCCCAAACTATACTAACGTTGACTACCATAACATTTCTATTAACATCCCCTCTCACTTGAATAACCTCCTGTACCATGACTCCATGGTCGGTTTGTCCATTCACACTGTAGCCACCAATTTCATCCATACACGTTGCAAGAATTTCAAACTGTTTGGACAATTGCAAAGGCTAAGGTTCCTCCATTTTCCTTTCTCATTCCTCATATCTGCGTCACTCACAATCACACCCTCCTGCCCTGACCACTACCCAAATTAAAAGCCCATCCTTTCGGAACAAAATGTTCAGGTAACTTTGCTATATCACAGTGTCTGCAACTCAGCCTTCAGCTCAATGACATTCACTGCAGACATGTTTGCCCTGGATGACACTGGTGTCAAGGAGCTCCCACATTCTCTCGTCGCAACACATCACCTGCCCTGCCATTTTAATATCTGTTAATTTGTTCATTTTTCTTAATTCATTTATAATTGATAAACCCTCCTACCCCCAATATGGGTGGCATGGTAGCACAGTGGTTAGTACTGTTGCTTCACTGCGCCAGGGACCTGGATTCGATTCCTGGCTTGGGTCACCGTCTGTGCAGAGTCTGCACGTTCTCCCCGTGCCTGTGTGGGTTTCCTCCGGGTGCCCCGATTTTCTCCCACAAGTCCCTAAAGACGTGCTGGTTAGGTGAATTGGGCGTTCTGAATTCTCCCTCAGTGTTCCTGAACAGGCGTCATAGTGTGGCAACTAGGAGATTTTCACGGTAACTTCACTGCAGTGTAATGTAAACCTACTTCTGACACTAATAAAGATTATTATTATAAGTTTTATTACCACTAGTCAAGTTTACTGATACTAATGAAGCCTTACAATTACTAATAAATTGCACAAGTTATGAAAGATAAGTAAGCAAAAGACTCAACAACTAATTACTTATCTGTTTCCTTGTGATGTTGCTTCTTATTTTGCTCTGAACACGGCCGATTTATGGATTGGGCTGGGTAACCTCTTGCTGCGTCTTTCCGTCTCACTGCCTCTCGTGCTCTTTTAGCCTGCTGCCAGGTCTCTTCCTCTCTAACTCTTTTATCCTCCTACCGGGTCTCTCAGTATTATAAACCTCTTTATCATTGGATGAGCATCGTTATCATAGAATCATAGAATTTACAGTGCAGGAGGAGGCCATTCGGCCCCTCATGTCTGCACCAACCCTTCGAAAGAGCACCCTACCTAAACCCAGACCTTCACCTCATTCCGCAACCCAGCAACCCCACCTCACCTTTTTTTCACACTAAAGGCAATTTGTCATGGCCAATCCACCTAACCAGCACATCTTTGGACTGTTGGAGGAAACCGGAGGAAACCCATGCAGACACGAGGAGAATGGACAGACTCCGCACAGACAGTGTCCCAAGCCAGGAATCGAACCTGGGACCCTGGAGCTGTGAAGCAACAGTGCTAACCACTGTGCTGCCCCACGATCCAAAATAATTTGACACTTTGCAAACAATTGTAGCTATCCAGATGCCTGGATCTGGCATTTCGCTGCCTATTGCATTTTTTCTTTGCTTTGTGTTGTTATTTTCCCTTGATATTTGTGAGATATCCTTCTCTAAGGAACATTCAAACATGTAATCTGGCAAGTTAATCGTTCAATGGCCAAAAGTCCTACAAGAGATCAGTCAAATCTTACTGAAACTGTGTGGCTGAATTCAAAAATAATCAAGTATTCACGTTTCATTGTGGGTCATTCAATAGCTTTTGCCATTCTGCCAAGTTACATGCATGGTTCCTTTGTGTAACTGCTCAATGATGTGGAGTGGCATCACATTTTCATTTTCTGTGTGGCTTATTCCGTGTCAAGGAGCTTCCGTTAAATAGTCAGTAAAATATACCTCTATTCGATAAATTACCTTCACACATTTTTAAAAAGATATTGTGGCACATAAGAGTAATTATAGTTTGCCTGAGTTGATTTGTGAGTGTTGATGCATTCCACTTTGTTGGTCTAATCAAAGTATATTGACTTGCGCATGAATATCTTCGTGCAGACTTGGTTTATAAATGTAAACTTCCTTCCCAATTAATTTCATGTTGGTTGATCGACAGCTATTCTATCCATAAAGTGACCCTTTGCCAAAAGTCTAACACTTGGATTTGGATAACATTTTCAAAGCTCAGTTTAGCGTTGAACCAATAACCTTTGCGACTATTGCTCTTTACTACCCTTCAGCAAATAACAAGATGGCATGTTGGGGTTACTCGATTAAAGAACATTTTACTTCTTTTGTGTTAAATTCCACTTTTGGAAAGAACTGTTCCAGAGTTACATGTGTGGTTGAAGTTTAAAAAAAACTGCTGTGTTTTAAATGCCTAATGGGCATTACATTCTAGACTCATGAATCTTAAATTGTACGGTATTTGCTGGTCGTTAAAGAAAATACATTGGAGGGTTTTTTAATGGCGTTTGCTGGTTTATCTCCATTTAACATTTTCTGTGTAGCATACACTAATATCAAACTTTCTTTTAATAGGCATGTTAAAAGGTAACATCAAAATTGCTTTCCAACATGTGGCAAGTCAAATAATGTTTGACACAGGCATGTTTTGTGGAAAATCGTGATGGGATTGCTGATGAATTTAAGAGATATACTCTGTGGGGTTTCGTTTTTAAGTCAGAGGATGTGTGATTGACTGATGCCTGTCCTCACACACAAAATATGTTTCCCACATCAAATACAAATCGTTGAAGTACAGGAGCCTTTTTGCAAATATTTAAGGTCAATATAATGCGCTGCTCTGTGCAAATACTTCTTTTCCAATGTTTATAGGCCTTTGACTTTGAAATACATTTTTTGAGAACCTAACCTTGTGGCTGACCTGTGCCCATGCCTGGATGATGAGGCTTGTTTTTATATTCTCTCTGGCTGAAAACAAAAATAATGTCCAGCTGTATAATCTGAAAATGGTCATCAGATAAAACTGTAAACAATTCAGTTATCATAAGTGGATCACGACTAACAGCTTTGATCCAAGTTTGGCTGGGAAATAACTCTGGTATAATGTACAAATATTTTGAGCATTTTGTTTTGTCAGCAATAGTGTTGGGAAAAATATTGCCATAAGTGTAACAAATGAGGTAAGTGCTTCAGTGCCTCTAATATCTGTGTTTAGCACTGTCAGGGGCATTGTTTTTACCCCAAGTGGCTCATGAGTAATGCAGGGTAGAAATCTGTTTTTTATTAGCTTTGCTATAAGTCAATCATGAAATGCTTGCAGTCACATATAACTCTGAGGAGATCCACAAACTGAAGGTAACACTCCAAGTCAGACCTGTAGTATTAGAGCTGAGAGAACTGGAGGATTTTGACAATGAACGGAATCTTATGACGGTGCTCTTGATTGCTGGTTAGGTAGCGGTCCCCTCCATCGCCTTTTTTCAGTGAAGGCACGCCGCCTAGGCACTTGACAGGCCAATGGCAGGGCCTTTCCCTGGGGCCAAGGAACACATCAATCACTCAACACACAAGAGGCCATAATTAGAGGAGTGCAAAAATCTTAGCGTGTCTCACTGAGGGTGGCGTTGCCTATTTGTACTGATAGCTCACATGATACAATTGCAGTTTAGTGATTCCACATGGTGTGGTTTCCCAGGAAAAGATCATCAGCCTATTTTAGGGCAATTTTTTCCTATCTCTATCCCTATTTGGGATGAGCAGAAGGCATCTTGAAGATGACTGGTCAGTCACAGATTCTGCTGCCCACACCTCCATCCTAACACAGGTGTTCACTGACCTCCATACACTTGTTGTTTGCAGATTCTTGACTCGGAACTTCCAGATTCACAGTTCTTTCCCCGTTGTAAATTCTCCATCACCATAGGACTTGCCCTGGTAGAAGCCTGTGTGTGATTTTGTTTAATGTGGGGACCTTGAGGTGCTGCCATTTGTTATCTGATCTTGATGGGTTGGTGGTCAGATTTCAGCGAGACATTGGGCCACAATGACTGGGACCACTTTGCCACTGCAATCTTCTTCCATCTTTGCTGCTAGACCTCCTTCATCTATCCTGCTATTGAGGGCTTTTTGGATTGCACTTTGAATGGAGCCTTCCTCCCTAACCTTGTTGCCATGTATTAATAGAAAATGTTATTCTGTGCTGGAGGAATAATACAGCAGCTTGTCTTTTATCTTCAGCAAGTTTATCCTGCATCCAGCTCAAGCAGAGATACAAAGACCTTGTGGGTTGCTCCCCCCCGGTCCACCACATGGAGGGCAGATTTAATAAATACAAGGTTGATAGATGGATTTCAAGGGCGCACAAATAATATTAATAACACAGTTTTGGGAGAAGTAACACAATCGCTTGACTAATTTAAGCGTCATCCAAAATGTCACCACTAAGCAAATGCTAGTGTCTCAATGATAATGTTAAAGGCTCTGGAAAATTATAACGCAGTATATGTTTTGATCATTTTTGACTGAGTTGTACCCCATAGTGAAAAATAATATTTTAACTCGCCCAAATATAATGCTTGTGCTCTAATTGTGGAAGGATGACGATGGGAAAATGTTTTTATGTGGAAAAATCGCTGCTGAGTGAAGCAGTGATTTGTTTTCATGGTTTACTGTATTTATTTATCTAGTCATCTTGTTTCTATTATATATTTGGTGAGTGGCATAACCATTCCAATTTTAAAATGCTTTGCCTTTTACCAGAAAAGTAATTTCAATCTGTAAATTATCAGTATTAAATGCAAAGAGAGCTTTAAGTGCTTAATTATATGGTCGGTTTAATTATAGCGTCTTATTGATCTTAAGAAACCATCAAAAGCAGGCTTCAGTCAAGTTGAATAATTCTGATGTTTGATGTTCCAAACGCCAAAAATGATTGTATTTACATAGTGATGGGTAGTCTTTAAGTCTTTTGACGTGACAATCATAAACATCTTCCATAGTGGCATAAAAGAAGTGTGAATGATGTTCATTTGTGGTTTGAAAAAGATAAACAAAATGGGTCCAAAATGGGTATTTTATTTGGTACAGATGAAAGGTACAAAGGATCGATGCTATTTTTGCAAAATCAATACAAACACAGTTCGCCCACATTTTTAAGAAAGAAACATGAAAGGCAGTAAGGTTTCAGGTGAGGGGGAAATTATGAAGGCGTTGTGCACTTTCAAACAATTAGCTTGAAACAATCCAGATGGATGTTGTTTGGACAAATAGATTATGACAAGAGCTACAAACATGTAACTATAACAGAAACGTATAATGGATATGGTTACACTATGAACGTTAGTTCTGAATGAACTGAATCCATTTTGTTTTGTGCACTCTGCATCATATTTCTATACCAGGAACTGTCTCACAAGGTGTCAAGTTTGCAATCATGGATGAGCACATACCAAGCCCAAAAGAGAAGCACATAAATGTTGTGACCAATAGATTGAAAGGTCATAAAGAGCTAAAAGAAAAACAAAAACTGTCTTCTGTGACATTCACCATAATTCATAGTGAACTATAATTAGGCAGCACCAGAATACAGTAGTTCACACTGCTGCCTCACAACGGCAGGGACCTGGGTTTGATTCCGAACTCGGGTAACTGTGTAGAATTTGGACATTCTCGCCGTGACAGTATGGATTTCCTCTGGGTGCTCCGGTTTCCTCCCACTATCCAAAAATGTGCAGGGTAGATGGTTTGGCCATGCTAAATTGCCCCTTCCGGTGGGGCTGCAGCAGTAGGATGGTGGATTGGGCCGAAGTAGGATGGCCTTTTGATGGGTCGGTGCAGGCTCAATGGGCCAAATGGTCACCTTCTGCACTGTAGGGATTCTATGATGATCATATTCTTGACGAAACTGTGTTATTGTGAAAAGCATGGGACTTGGATACTTTTATGTGGCTCACTCAAATGTCTTTCAGGTTGAAAATCGTGATAGAACAGTGAGATTGGCTAGTCTACTATAGCAATATAGAAGTAAGTATTATTAACATACATGGGTGTGAAACAATCTATATTGTAATGCGATAGGTTAAATTCTGGTTTAACTACAGATCTAATTATAATCAATTTACTTAGCATATGCAATCTTGGATTATAATTCCAGCCATTTTAGAAAATTGTCACCATCATCATGCAAAATACATAGGTTCTCAGGTAATTTAGTTATTAGGTATGATTTGGTGAGCTGGGAAATGATTTATATTAAGCCTACATAGCCATTTGTTGAATGAACAGAGAGGATACACTATCACCAAATTGTTTATAAAACAGCTGAGAAGCAGCCAACTGCAATTTTTAAGAATTCTTTAACAGGATGTGGGTGCCACTGACTAGGCCAGAATTTGTTGTCCATTCCAAATTGCCCTTGAAAAAGAGG
This sequence comes from Scyliorhinus torazame, assembly GCF_047496885.1. Taxonomy (NCBI): domain Eukaryota; kingdom Metazoa; phylum Chordata; class Chondrichthyes; order Carcharhiniformes; family Scyliorhinidae; genus Scyliorhinus; species Scyliorhinus torazame. Next base: position 72,662,077 of record NC_092708.1, read on the forward strand.
CAATGTGGCAGGGAAATTAATGAGTTGCCAATTTAGAAGCATGCTGGGAAATGCTTGACTATAGTTAATACTGCTTTTTAGCGAAAATAAGTAGGTCAGGTAACATAAACAAAATACTGCTAATATTTTGGTCTCGGCCTTATTATGATAACACATTGTCCTCCGAAAGATAACAAAATGTGTACTCGAGTTGTTTTTAGCCAAGGGCAAGAACATACGTACTACGTATTTCAGCTTACGTACTTTCCAAGGTTTATTTAATATAAACATGGCTGTTTACTTCAAACTGTTATTTCAGACTATAAAACATGCTGTCTTCAATCGAATCTCAAGAGTACAGTGCACTAGCTTTTGCAGCTGGAACACTCTCTCTCCACAAATATTTTTGTGTAAATAAATTTCCTTCAATTGAACCTCGAGGAATTTGTCTTTATTATGATTTCCACGACAGGCAATGAGCCACCTCCTTGAGCTGCTGAAGTCCATGGGGTATAGCTAAACCCACAGCATTGTTAAGAAAGGAAGGCAAATCCTAGATAGCTGTCTGTAGGGGTGGGGACAATGTGCAGAATTATAAGAGCAACTGCTGCCCACTTCTTACCAGTCATTTTACCAACACAAATAAAATGACTTAGAGCAGGTTGGCCACAGTGGGGAGGAGAGCTATGCTGGTGGCAGTTTGAGCAAGTCTGGGGCATTGGTAATAGAGGGTAGGCCTATGGCTATTTCTGGAATGTTACTTGAGGAACTCCGGAAAGTTACAATCACCACAGAAGTGGTGTTGAACAAAGTCTGTGGGCTGAAAAATCCCCTAGTCTGGATGGACTTCACTCTAAAATCTTGAAAGAAGTGGCTAATGAGATATTTGATGCATTGATTTAAATTTTCCCAAATTCCCTCAATTTGGGGCAGGTTCCATTAGATTGGAAGAGAGCAAAGGTAACTGCTTTATTCAAAAAGGGAGGCAGACAGAAAACAGAATACTATTGGCTAGTTATTGTAACATCTGTCATAGAGAAAATGTTAGAAGCCATTATTAAAGAAGTTAAAGGAAGGCACTTGGAAAAGTACAAGTCAATTAGGCAGAGTAAACATGATTTTGTGAAAGGGAAATCATGATTAAGCAATTTATCGGACTTCTTAAAAGGAGTCAAATGCGCTGTGGTTAAAAGGTGGAAGCACTGTACTTAGATTTCCAGAAGTCATTTGATATGCTGCCACATCAAAGGTTATTGTGTAAAATGAAAGTTTATGATGCAGGGGGTAACATACTGGCATGGATTGACATTTGGCTAGCTAACCGGAAACAGAGGGTTGGTAAAAATGAGTCTTTTTCTGGTTGACAGAATATGATGAGTGGTGTGCCATATAAGTCCGTGCTGGGGCCTCAACCTTTTACAATTTATATCAATGACCTGGGTGAAGGGACTGAAGGTATGGTTGCTAACTTTGCAGAGGACACAAAGATAAGTAGGAAAGTAAATTGTGAAGAGGATGTAAGGAGGTGCCAAAGGGACGTAGATATGTTAAATGAATGGGCAAAAATCTGGCACATGGAGTATAAAATAAGCAAATGTGAAATTGTTCATTTTGATAGGAAGAGTAAAAAACAAGTTTATCTAAATGGTGCGAGAGTGCAAAGCTCTGAGGTGCAGAGGGATCTGGGTGCCTAAGTACATGAATCACAAAAGGGTAGTATACAAGTACAGCAAGTAATTAGGGAAGCTAATTACGAGGAGCATTGGTTACAAAAGTAGGGAGGTTATACTTCAGTTGTTCAGAGCATTATGAGATCACACCTGGGGTACAGTATTGGTCTTCTTATGTAAGGAAAAATGTAAATGCTTTAGAAATGTAAATGCATTTGCTAGATTAATACCAAGAATGGGCTGATTGTCTTGTGAGGAAAGGTTGGAGAGGTTGGCCGGGATACTCTGTTCTGGAGCATAAGTACTCCCGCCAGTAAAGAATCGCTACTGGTCTCCACTGGAGCTAGGAGCGTGGGCCCGGTATGCAAGTCTCTCCTCTTTATGTTAATTTATGTATGAGAGAGAACTCGTCGGATTCCATTGGAATCTTGGTATTTGGCTGCCATTTTGAGCGGGCAGTTTGATATCGAGGTCCAGCGGTGAGCCCCTATCTCCCGCACACCACAAATCCTGCCCCCTCCCCCCGACAAGTAGGGGTACCCTCCTCTACCACAGGGAATAATGGGTTACCCCTCCCACAGCATGAGGGTGACCCGACCCCCCCCCCCATTTTATCTCGCCATCAGACCTCCCCATCAGACCCCCCATCAGAAACCTCATCAGAAGCCCCATCAGAGACCCTCATCAGAGACCCTCCATCAGAGATTCTCCCATTAGAGACCCAGTATTAAAACACCTAACAAAGACCTCCATCAGTCACCTCTGCCTGAAAGCTGGAGAGCAGTTCAGACAGTAGAGTGAAAAATCACTGAATTCTCACTTAAACATCTGCTGCCTCAGGAAAAATCATTTAAAGCAGCTTCTATGACAAGTGGCATAGGCTTTGAAATGCAAATCTTACATTCAATTTCACACAGCAATACATATCATTAGCCAGTGATTGACATTTTTATGGTCCAGACACAGCTGCTTAGGGAGTTTGTTTATTTATCTTTCCCTTCACATTTGAATGCACCTCAACTACCCTGCTTTGATGCTAACCACAATGTTTATAAATACTCTTGTTATGATTAACAGCTCCTCACCACATCAAAAGGAGCTAAGTGCTTTCACTTTCTCTTTTTCTCAGAGTTGACTCACCCTCATGTGTGCATGTTGTGGGGGGGTGACCAGTTATTCGCATGGTGAGGGGGGGGAGGATTTCCCTCTTGTCAGCAGGGGGAAGGGCAGGATTTGCATTGTGGGGGAGGGGGAGGGGGGATGACCGGTAAACTTTGTGGGGGCACCTCAGTTAATCTCTGACCCCCTTGACTCACCTCGGAATCCACCGAGTTAGGGTCACACTTGGGCCCGCTGTGGGGATTGGTGCATAACTGGGGGTGAAGACTTGGGCTTTACATAAGAACATAAGAACTAGGAGCAGGAGTAGGCCATCTGGCCCCTCGAGCCTGCTCCACCATTCAATGAGATCATGGCTGATCTTTTGTGGACTCAGCTCCACTTTCCGGCCTGAACACCATAACCCTTAATCCATTTATTCTTCAAAAAACTATCTATCTTTATCTTAAAAACATTTAATGAAGGAGCCTCTACTGCTTCACTGGGCAAGGAATTCCATAGATTCACAACCCTTTGGGTGAAGAAGTTCCTCCTAAACTCAGTCCTAAATCTACTTCCCCTTATTTTGAGGCTATGCCCCCTAGTTCTGCTTTCACCCGCCAGTGGAAACAACCTGCCCGCATCTATCCTATCTATTCCCTTCATAATCTTATATGTTTCTATAAGATCCCCCCTCATCCTTCTAAATTCCAACGAGTACAGTCCCAGTCTACTCAACCTCTCCTCGTAATCCAACCCCTTCAGTTCTGGGATTAACCTAGTGAATCTCCTCTGCACACCCTCCAGTGCCACTACGTCCTTTCTCAAGTAAGGGGACCAAAACTGAACACAATACTCCAGGTGTGGCCTCACTAACACCTTATACAATTGCAGCAGAACCGCCCTAGTCTTAAACTCCATCCCTCTAGCAATGAAGGACAAAATTCCATTTGCCTTCTTAATCACCTGTTGCACCTGAAAACCAACTTTTTGCGACTCATGCACTAGCACACCCAGGTCTCTCTGCACAGCAGCATGTTTTAATATTTTATCATTTAAATAATCCCTTTTGCTGTTATTCCTACCAAGCATGGCATTAATGCTCCAAAGGGACCTTTGTCCCATCATCCCATGGCACAGGATCACAAATCCCACTGCAGCTTTCTTCAATCTTCACAACTTCTCCTGATCCCTCTTTTCGTAAAGCCTGCCAATCATAATACTTTTACTACTTGGAGCCTCTTTCCTTGCTCTCCTTCCTGATGGTTTCCACCAGTGGTCTTCTCCTCCTGGTAGTTCTTCCTTGGGTCTTTCTCTTGAACTGGAGGAGCCTGGTTATAGATGTTTCAATAAGATTAGGGAGGGTGGTAAAAGAGGTTGGTGGGGGGGGGGGGGGTGGCATTGTTAATTCGAGATAGTATAACAGCTGCAGAAAGGCAGTTTGAGGATTATCTGTCTACTGAGGAAGCATGGGTTGAAGTCATAAATAGGAAAGGAGCAGTCACCTTGTTGGGAGTTTTCTATAGGCCCCCCAATAGTAGCAGAGCTATGGAGGCACAGATTGGGAAACAGATTTTGGGTTGGATGGGGTGGTGTTTGTGCAATGTGTCCAGGAAGCTTTTCTAACACAGTATGTAGAATGTCCGACCAGAGGGGAGGCCATATTGGATTTGGTACTTGGTAATGAACCAGGGCAAGTGATAGATTTGTTAGTGGGGGAGCATTTTGGAGATAGTGACCACAATTCTGTGACTTTCACTTCAGTAATGGAGAGGGATAGGTGCGTGCAACAGGGCAAGGTTTACAATTGGGGGAAGGGTAAATACGATGTTGTCAGACAAGAATTGAAGTGCATAAGTTGGGAACATAGGCTGTCAGGGGAAGGACACAAGTGAAATGTGCAACTTATTCAAGGAACAGGTACTACGTGTCCTTGATATGTATGTTCCTGTCAGGCAGGGAAGAGACGGTCGAGTGAGGGAACCATGGTTGACAAGAGAGGTTGAATGTCTTGTTAAGAGGAAGAAGGAGACTTATGTAAAGTTGAGGAAGCAAGGTTCCGACAGGGCACTGGGTGGATACAAGATAGCCAGGAGGGAACTGAAGAAAGGGATTAGGAGAGCTAAGAGAGGGCATGAAAAATCTTTGGCGGGTAGGATCAAGGAAAACCCCAAGGCATTTTACACATATGTGAGAAATATGAGAATGACTAGAGCGAGGGTAGGTCCGATCAAGGACAGTAGCGGGAGATTGTGTATTGAGTCTGAAGAGATAAGAAAGTTCTTGAACGAGTACTTTTATTCAGTATTTACAAATGAGAGGGGCCATATTGTTGGAGAGGACATGTGAAACAGACTGGTAAGCTCGAGGAAATACTTGTTAGGAAGGAAGATGTGTTGGACATTTTGAAAAACTTGAGGATAGACAAGTCCCCCGGGCCTGACGGGATATATCCAAGGATTCTATGGGAAGCAAGAGATGAAATTGCAGAGCCGTTGGCAATGATCTTTTCGTCCTCACTGTCAACAGGGGTGATACCAGGGGATTGGAGAGTGGCGAATGTCGTGCCCCTGTTCAAAAAAGGGAATAAGGATAACCCTGGGAATTACAGGCCAGTTAGTCTTACTTCGGTGGGTGGCAGGTGGCAAAGTAATGGAAAGGGTACTGAGGGATAGGATTTCTGAGCATCATGAAAGACACTGCTTGATTAGGAATAGTCAGCACGGATTCGTGAGGGGTAGATCTTGCCTTACAAGTCTTATTGAATTCATTGAGGAGGTGACCAAGCATGTGGATGAAGGTAAAGCAGTGGATGTAGTGTACATGGATTTTAGTAAGGCATTTGATAAGGTTCCCCATGGTAGGCTTATGCAGAAAGTAAGGAGGCATAGGATAGTGGGAAATTTGGCCAGTTGGATAACAAACTGGCTAACCGATAGAAGTCAGAGAGTGGTGGTGGATGGCAAATATTCAGCCTGGAGCCCAGTTACCAGTGGCGTACCGCAGGGATCAGTTCTGGGTCCTCTGCTGTTTGTGATTTTCAGTAATGATTTGGATGAGCGAGTTGAAGTTGGGTCAGTAAATTTGCAGATGATACGAAGATTGGTGGAGTTGTGGATAGTGAGGAGGGCTGTTGTCGGCTGCAAAGAGACATAGATAGGATGCAGAGCTGGGCTGAGAAGTGGCAGGTGGAGTTTAACCCTGAAAAGTGTGAGGTTGTCCATTTTGGAAGAACAAATATGAATGCGGAATACAGGGTTAACGGTAGGGTTCTTGGCAATGTGGAGGAGCAGAGAGATCTTGGGGTTTATGTTCATACATCTTTGAAAGTTGCCACTCAAGTGGATGGAGCTGTGAAGAAGGCCTATGGTATGCTATCGTTCATTAACAGAGGGATTGAATTTAAGAGCCGTGAGGTGAAGTTGCAGCTGTACAAAACCTTGGTAAGGCCACATTTGGAGTACTGTGTACAGTTCTGGTCACCTCATTTTAGGAAGGATGTGGAAGCTTTGGGAAAGGTGCAAAGGAGATTTACCAGGATGTTGCCTGGAATGGAGAGTAGGTCTTACGAGGAAAGATTGAGGGTGCTAGGCCTTTTCTCATTAGAACGGAGAAGGATGAGGGGCAACTTGATAGAGGTTTATAAGATGATCAGGGGAATAGATAGAGTAGGCAGTCAGAGACTTTTTCCCAGGGTGGAACAAACCATTACAAGGGGACATAAATTTAAGATGAATGGTGGAAGATATAGGGGGGATGTCAGAGGTAGGTTCTTTACCCAGAGAGTAGTGGGGGCATGGAATGCACTGCTTGTGGAAGTAGTTGAGTCGGAAACATTAGGACCGTCAAGCAGCTATTGAATAGGTACATGGATTACGGTCGAATGATTTAGTGTAGATTAATTTGTTCTTAAGGGCAGCACGGTAGCATTGTGGATAGCTTCACAGCTCCAGGGTCCCAGGTTCGATTCCGGCTTGGGTCACTGTCTGTGCGGAGTCTGCACATCCTCCCCGTGTGTGCATGTGTTTCCTCCGGGTGCTCCGGTTTCCTCCCACAGTCCAATGATGTGCAGGTTAGGTGGATTGGCCATGATAAATTGCCCTTAGTGTCCAAAATTGCCCTTAGTGTTGGGTGAGGTTACTGGGTTATGGGGATAGGGTGGAGGTGTTGACCTTGGGTAGGGTGCTCTTTCCAAGAGCCGGTGCAGACTCGATGGGCCGAATGGCCTACTTCGGCACTGTAAATTCTATGATAATCTATGATTAATCTAGGACAAAGGTTCGGCACAACATCGTGGGCCTGTTCTGTGCTGTATTTTTCTATGTTCTATGTTCTAACTGGGAGACCTTCCTGCTCCCAGTCTGGAACACTTCTCCGTGAATTCTTGGCTCAGTTAAATCATGTTTAAATCACTTCTGTTGGATGGTTCCAGTGCAGCACAATAGTCCAGGGGAAGTTGGCAGTTCTGGGCAATTGCCAGGTAAACTCTTACGCTGGAACTTCTGAGAGGGATTCTCCAACGCATCATTTTAATACCTGCTAAATGCAATTCAGGGCAACCAGGACGTTATGGGTCAATGACAGGGCGTGATCTGGCGGCCTTGGTGTGCCTGGATGGGAGATTCTCTTCACCGAGACAGCACTCAAAGGGATTTCCTGGAGGGCCCACCTTTCAGGCCCCCCCTGTTTTCGACCCTCCACCTCACCCCCCAACATTGGGGAGGCCCAGGGACTCCCCCTCACCCCGCTCTACTTGGTAAGGCTCTCTTGGGCCCAATCGCTTACCGGACCCTCTGGAACTGCCAGCCTGGCACACTTGCAGTGCCCCTGCTAGCCTGGCAGTGCCATCAGGGCACCCTGACAGTGACAGGGTGAGACTGCCAGGGTATCCAGGTGGCACTCCCAGGGTGCCAGGCTGACAGTGCCAAGGTGTCTGAGTGCCAGAGAGTGAGTCAGGGTGCCCTGTCCCTGACCACCCAGGGGTTCTAATGGCTTGGAAGACCCTCCAGGTGCTGTCATTCCTGGTCCACGTTTGTGTGGACTAGTATTCCACGCCAGGTGGAGAACCTCACACGAATCACTCAACCCCTGGCGCACGGTGCCTTATGGCTCATTTAAATATCCGGATGCCAGATTCACCCTGCGCCCAGGACTCACCGGTTGTGTCTGGGAGACCTCCCCAGTGGGACGTTTAGTACAGTTCCACACAAACTGGACCAGTCGTAACTGCACCTGCAATTGGCGACCCCCGGGTGGTTGTGGACAGGGCAGGATGGCACCCTTACACTCCCCCTGGCAAACACGGGAACCTTGACACTGCTAGGTTGCCACTCTGGCAGTGCGAGAGTGCCCAGGTGCCAGGTTGGTACTGCCAGGAGTCGGCCCGGGAGTCCTTGCCAGGTAGAGGGAGGGATGAGGGGATTTCCTGGGGGCCTCCCATGGTTGGGGGGGGGGGGGTGCTGATGGGGGTGAAAAGAGTTGCGGGGGGGCTACAATGGGCGGGGAAAAGATCACGGCTGCCTTCCAAAAGGGCGCCCCGATCTGCGAGGAGCCTTTCCTGCTGGCGAGCAGGAAATCCCTCTAAGTGCAACCCCGGAGGAGAGATTTTCTCCAAGGCCAAAGAAAAGGCAAAGTACCATTAAATAGTGGAATGTTTCTCAACACTGCAGCTGCCAAGAAACACCCTGCTAAATGCACCGTTCAGCGGACTTTAACTTCAGCTCACTAAATTGTGCCCAGTATCTCTCACAGTAATGAAATTACAACTGTGTATCTGTGTTTATGCTTACAGAGTTGCTAGTAAAGTAATAAAGCATACTAGGTATTAGGAAGTTGACTGATAACAGGCCAGCATAATGCTTACAAGTGTTATATGATGAATTCTACCTGAATTAAATCTGATGAAAACTCTTTGTTCATTACTTTTGTGAGCAATTAATGGGCAGAGTTCACATTTCAGCTGTGCGTAAAGAAAGAAAATTCAAATCATTTTCTGATGAAACATAGAAACATAGAATATAGTAGCAAGAGGAGGCCATTCGGCTGATCATCAAATTCAATACCCTGATCCCGCCTTCCCCCATATCCCTTGATCCTTTTAGCCCAAAGAGCTATATTTAATTTCTTCTTGAAATTACACAATCTTTTGGCCTCCATTACTTTTTGTGGTAGTGAATTCCACAGATTCACCGCTCTCTGGGTGAAGAAATTTCTCCTCACCTCAATCCAAAAGATTTACCCTTATCCTCAAATTATGACCCCTAGTTCTGGACTCCCCCACCAGCATGCACATTCTTTCTGAACCTACACTGCTTTGGGCCCAGTATACTATATTGGGCCCAGCGGTATTTCTTCCAGGCGAATAGTATTGTAGGACCAGCAAAGGGTAATACCCCTGACCACCTGCGGAGTCCCAACTACCCTGTCTAATCCTGTTAGAAATTTATAAGTTTTTGTGAGATCCCTCTCTCTATTCTAAACCCCAATGAATATGATCCTAACCAACTTAGTCTCTCCTCATATGACAGTCCCACCATCCCAGGAATCAGCCTAGTAAACCTTCTCTGCACTCCCTCTGTAGCAAGAACATTCTTCCTCAGATAAGGATACCAAAACTGCACAAAATACTCCAAGTGTGGCCTCACCAATGCCCTATATAATTGCAGTAAAACATCTCTATTCCTATACTCAAATCCTCTTGCTATGAAAGCCAACATACCATTTTCCTTCTTTACTACTTGTTGTACCTGCGCACTTACTTTCAGTGACTGATGCACGAGGTCACCAAGGTCTCGCTGAGTATCCATCTCTCTGAATTTACACCCATTCAAATAATAATCTGCCTCCCTATTTTTGCTACCGAAGCAGATAACCTCACATTTATCCACATTATACTGCATCGGCCATACATGTGCCCATTCTCTCAGCCTGTCCAAATCCTGCTGAAGCATCTCTGCATCCTCCTCACAGCTCACCCTCCCACCCAACTCATCTGCAAATTTGGAGATAATACATTTAATTCCCTCATCCAAATCATTAACATATAGGCGGCGATTCTCCGAGCCCCGCGCGGAGATTCTCCGAGCCCCGTGCCACGACGCCACGACGCCGGTGCACGATTCTCCGAGGTGTGGAGAATCGGTGCCTTTTCCGCCGCCCCTTTTGGCGCGGTGTTGGCTGCGGTCCGCTGGAATCGGTGGGGCCGCCGATTCTAAAGCCCGGATGGGCCGAGCGGCCGCGCCGATATGACAAAGTCCCGCCGGGGCCGTTCATCCCTGGTCGCTGCCGGCGGGAACTCTGCGGCCTGTGGGGCAGGGGAAAACGATCCTTCATCGAAGGGGGCCTCCGATGGGGTCTGGCCCACGATCGGGGACCACCGATCGGCGGGCTGGCCTCCCCCACCCCCCAGCGCCTACTTTCTGGCACGCCGGCCCCTGAACACCGACTCCATGTTGAGTCGGGGCCGGCGGGCGGAAGGAGTCCCCCGCGCATGTGCAGGTTAGCGCGGCGCCCATTTGGCACCGGGAATGGAGGCTGGAGCGGCGTGAATCGCTCACGACGGCGCGAACACTTGGGCTCCATATTGGAGAATCGCCCCCACAATGTGAATTGGGGTCCTAGCAGAGATCACTGCGGTACCCAACGGGTCACCGCCTTCCATCAGAAAAAGACCCATTTATTCCAACTTTATGCTTCCTGTCCGCGAACCAACTTTTTATCCATATCGAGACACTACCTGTAATCCCATGCACTTTAACTTTACATATTAATCTGCTATGAAAGAACTTATCTAAAGCGTTCTGAAAGTCTAAATAAACTACATTCACCGGTTCTCCCTGGTCAACTCTACTGGTTACATCTTCAAAGAATTCTAGTAGATTTGTCAAGCATGATTTTCCTTTCATAAATCCATGCTGACTTTGTCTGATTACACCACTGCTTTTGATGAGAAACTACTACGGGAAAAAAATAATAAAATATGTACAATATTGCAAATATATTCCATAGTAGTGGGTTAAATTGTTGTTCCTCTTCTCAGAAACAATTCCATGGTTGGAAAACCAATTTAAGTAAGTAAAATTGCATTTACACAAATTAGTACAGGTTATAAGCACAAATTTGTATTTTCCCTTCACCTTCAAACTTACTGGAGTAGATCAGTTCATTTGGCTGGTATTCTATTTAGACAGTCCTAGAATATAACCTGGGACAGAATGTTACGGCCCTCACTGGTGTGTTTGGAGGAAGGGGTAGGGTATAAAATTCCCCCAGAGTCCTTCCCCCAGCGGTGGGGCAGGCGAGGCCTAGGGTGGTCTACTTGCCCTCACCATGTTAAATGATTTTAAGTGACCGATTATTGGCTGCACAAAGGCATCTTCCTGACCAATCTCAATTTTAGGGCTAGCAACAAGAGTACAGGGCAGAGGAGGAAACTCAGCAGGTCATCGCAGGAAAGAGAGGGGCACCTCCCTCAAGAACTCCCTTTCCACATCAGGTGCCCCCCCCCTCCCCAAGGTGGGTGCCCCCTCCCCTCTGGCCTCTCCAGCAAGACTCCTCAGCCCCATCTTTACACCCCACAACTTCTCCTCCCACCAAGCGATATCCTGCACTCAATTGGCCCTGCACCCTGTTACTTGAAATCTGAGGGCCTACAGGCACTGCTGTCACTGGAACGACAGAAGTATCAGCCAATCTGATTGGCTAACAGCTCTCTGAGGTAGGACTTCCTCCTGAGTGAGGGTCGCAAGTCCCATCTCCAGCCATTGAAGGCTGGGGGCAGCTATTATCAGCATGGATCCTTGCCATCAGAAAAATCATTTGCACCAAGAAAACATTTGTTGAATGTAGGTCCACCTCCAGAAAGCAAAAGGCTGTGAAGAAAGATAATTTAATCTGAAGTCAACATGATTGTCACATGCTGGCACTTTGACATTGTTCATTCTCTGTTACCCTCTGCCAAAGACTTTAGTTCGCCTTGACTAGATACTTTGCTGGTTGCCTCAGGTACGAGCAATGTTGCTAAATCTCACAGTTGAACTCACCATAATATATTTATGCAGTATTTTATGCTTTATTTTATAATTCTTCATGTGGATTTTGTGGATTTGGCAAGTGAGTTATTATCTAACCTTTCAAGCTATAACCTGGGTCACCTGATCTTTGGGAAAATGCTTATAAAAAGTGAAATTCCAATTAATTTGATGCTCAGAGATATGTAGAAACATAATTGAAATAGGCTTTAGCACGCCCGATAAAAGTCAAACACTTCTGAGATATCTTCAGGAATTTTATTTGCTCTTTTCATTTTATATGGCTAATAACTTTTATTTACTGGGCCCAAATAAAGGTAGCTGGTTTTGGAATGACTGCATAAAGTTACATTCACATTTAACAACAAGGAAAACTGTTTTAAAATCCTTTAAAGAAGATGGCACAGAATTCAAGGAGTACAATGCAAGGAGTATTATAGTATGTACAATTTGGCTACTGTATTTGCTTACAAAAGAGCACTGATTACACATTAAGACCAACTCATTGGCTGTAAAGTGCTGTGTTCTGAGCATGGGGAAGGTTTTATTAACGCAGGTTATTTCTTTCCTCTTTTGCAAGTATAAAAATATGTTGTTGATGACCGTGACTTTGGGTATTGTTGCTGCTGTGTGAATCATGCCAATCAGATTTAACGGACTTACACAGGTGAGAAAAATGATTATTGGCTAAGTGGCAAAATCTTTGCATCTAAGAAGGGAAAGCAATATTAAATACATTGGAGAAACAGAGAATGGGTGACATTTTTAGTCAGTAGGATGCCGTTCAACAGAGGAACTTAAAAGCTGGCAGATCAGGTTTAAAGTTAAAACCAGGCAAGCTGGCAAAATAAAGTGGAGTCTGCCAGTCCTGAAATGAGAGAAAAGCAGGCCAAAGCTGGAGAAAGGGGTCTGATTTCTGCTCTTTTCATCAGCCCTCTCCATAAGATGCTTTTTGATTTCATCATTTTCTATTTCTGTTCAGATTTCTAGTACTTCCTTTTCATGATTATTCTTGTCTAGTTTAATAAGAATGGTTCGCTTGTTAGCTCGTTCAAACCTTTTGGTCCTGAAACTGCTTCAGCTTGTGTGACCTCTACCAGTTATAGTTCACATGTATAATGGCCCAATTCTTTTCAGATTATTTTCAAGAAAAGGCACAATGAAATGGCCGCACTTGGTTCGTAACAAATACATTGCTTAAAGCATAAACTGGATAAAGTGGTTTAAGAGACTTCCACCGGAACTTTAATGGGGACCTGTTGTGGTGTCTCATGTTAACCCAGCTGGATCAGTCATTAATGGCTGCTGCACAGGTTGACATTTACTTACAAAGTAATGCAATCAGGTCAAATGGTCTCAAAGATGTACACCGAAAGCACTAATTGCTTTTCCTTCACCAGCGGGTGACTGAGTTCTCCTAGTGAGTGAAAATAGGAATTTGCTGATGCAGTGCTAATGTTGTAAACAGACTGCAGGAGTACAAGAATTCATCATTTACTGTGTGAAAAATTGGAACTGGTTCATTAATTGAGACTTGTTCTTTTTTGCTCAAGTACATTCTGGTCAGTATTTTTTGTCATCGAATAGTCTTATTTTCCTTTTTCCTTGCTTTAAGCAGAGTTGTATTATGTCTTTTAGTGCACCTTTTTATATATTTGTTTTCAGGATGTGGGTGGTTCCTATTTGCTTTGAGATGTTATCAGTGGACTTTCTCCTTAAACCATTGTAAGCCTTTTAATGATGGTGTTCTCACAATGATGTTTGGTAGAGAATTACAGGATGCTAACCCAGCAACGATGAAGGGACCTACGATAAATGACTTAGTCAGGAACTTGGAGGTGATGGTGTTCCCACAACATTGTTGCTTTTATTCATCTCAATGGTAGAGGTCAGAAAGAAGGGGTCTGTTGAGTTAACCTTGGTAAATTGTTGCAGTGCATTCAGTAAATCATGCATACCGCAGCCACAGTGTGCCCTTGATTAAAGGGAATGGGTATTGAGTCTTGCTGCAGGCGTACTGACAAAGTATACTGCTTTCTCCTGGGTGATGTCAAGTTTGTTCAGTGTTACTTTGCGAGTGCTTTTCTAATCTCAGTGTTGAAATAGTTAGTCTAGTTAAGCTTCTGGCTAATGGTGACCATAAAAACATTAATGCTGCAAGGCTATGACAGTGATGTGGTTGAAGGTCAGCGGAGATGGCTAGGATTTTGCTTGTTTGTGATGGTCATTAGCCAGGAGTTATTGCAACAGGAGTGTAACCTGCTCCCTGTCAAGCCGATCATGGATTTTGTCCAGGTATCTGCTGCAGGCTAGCATTGTTATCAGACGAGTTGTAAATGGATATGAACAGTGTGGGTTCATTGGTGATTTACCTTCATTCCTGACCTTATGATGGAGTGAAGGTCTTTGATGAAGCAGCTAAAGATTGTTGGATTTTTCAAAGTAATGTTCCTTGTGCAGAGGATTAAAACACATTCATTTCATTACACTTTCTAAAATGTGGTAAATATAATGCGCAAGTTATTTTGATTCACATGTAGAAAAAGGATTTCTAGTTAAGCATAATTTGATTAACATTTACAATGATATGTATAATTTTGTCTGCATGTTAAAAAAAATCTATCAGGACAGTCAGAACAAAATAAAAGCTCAAATGTTTCTTCCTCTCATTTCAGGAACCGAGAATTGAATAGAAACATTTAGATATGCATACATTCATCAGCAAAGTGCAATGCACAACAATCAGTAATGACTTGCTGAAGCAACTTAATGAGATGTTTGAGCTTATTTGAAAACAAGCTGCTGAAGTGCTGCCTTGTACATTACAAACACAACCAATTCCTTCCACATCATATTAAATATTTCAACTGATTTATGTGACTGGATGACAAATTCAGTTTTACATTGTCAATGCACATTTACAAAGCAAGTATATAGCGTTAAATAGTTCTTAAAACATTTATTTCTTCAACGAAACAACTTCTAAAACATACCAATATATGCCTAAACATCAAAGTAAAATAAATGCACTAGACTGTAAACCATTGGGAAAATTGTATGTGTAACAATCTATACTTTTTGAAGTAAGGTGACGTAGCAGCATTTAATCTTCTCTGATAGAGTACAAACACACTCTCTTCAGCTTTTCACATCTGACTGATTCATTAAAGGTTGGTTAATAATGCAAACTTCAAAACAGAGGGTTCAAAGTCACCTTAAATCACAGGTGCGCTGTGGCTGAATTTTTAGAAATCTTGTTTGGAAACCAAACAATTTGCAAACCAAAAATGTTAATTTACGACTGCTAAATGAAATGAGAAAACAAATTGTTTGTGAATCAGATGCTTATCTCCAATTCAGTCTGAGCTGTAGCCTGTAACAGTCATTCACTTCTGGCCAGAAAGGTAAAACATTTCAGCACACTGCAGTCATGACTTTGAGCACCTGCTACCTCTCACTCAATTGGCATTTCACATTGACTATTGTTTTAGTTTGGATTACATGAAAGCAGCATCTATGCTCAAGATTCCTGGCTTGGAGTTTCTGTTCAGTTGTGATCAGCAAAACTAGCACAGAAGATCATGGAATTTTAAGCACAAATTACATTTAGCAGTCCTTGAATTTCCATAATCCTTTGCAGTAGATTAACAAATATCATGCAACAAACTAGCTGTGGCCACACTCCCTGATTAAATTAATCACAATTGAGAGTTTTCACCAACTGAGCTTGTTTGGTGGCTTGACAAGGTTCTAAACATTAAGCTGGGTCTTTTGGATGGAAGGACACTAATGGAGCTGTCTTAGTAGCACAGTGAGCGGCACGGTAGCACAGTGGCTAGCACTGTTGCTTCACAGTGCCAGGATCCCAGGTTCGATTCCCGGCTTGGGTCACTGTCGGTGCGGAGTCTGCACGTTCTCCCCATGTCTGCGCGGTTTCTCCGGGTGCTCCGGTTTCCTCTCACAAGTCCCGAAAGACGTACTGTTAGGTAATTTAGCCATTCTGAATTCTTCCTCCGTGTACCCGAACAGGCGCCGGAATGTGGCGACCAGGGGCTTTTCACAGTAACTTCATTGCAGTATTAACGTAGCCTACTTGTGACAATAAAGATTATTATTGTTGTTAAAAGCTTTCATATATATATTGAATTTACTAAGATACTGATTGCTGTCTCCCAAGATAATTTAGTAAATTGTACTGTATTTTGTTTAAAAGTCATTTCCAGTTATTTAAGATCACATTACTCACTGGTGGTAGCCTAGACATTCTGACTGAAATGCGTATATTTTCTGATAAGCCCATTTCTCAGTTGCAGTGTAATACTGAGAGCAGGAACTTGGTGACAGATTGCTCGGGCTTGTGACAGATTTTGTATCATCGGATATGCAAATGAGTTTCCCAAAACCGTCGCCATTTGTTTTGCCGAACGCATCCAACAGAAACTCTACCTCCCCTCCTGTATTTGCATCGCTAACATGACCACCATTATCCTGATACGCAATGTGGAAAATTGCCCGGGAATGTCCTGTACATAAAAAAACAGGACAAATCCAATCTGGCAAATTACCACCCCATCAGTCTGTCCGCGATCATCAATAAAGTGATGGAAGGGGTAATCAATAGTGCTATCAAACAGCACTTGTTTAGCAATAACCTGCTCACTGACACCAGGTCCACTCAGCTCCTGGCCTCATTACAGCTTGGTTCAAACATGGATGGAGCTAAACACCACAGGTGAGGTGAGAGTGACAGCCCTCCATATCAGGACCACATTTGACCAAGTATGGCACCAAGGCGCCTGAGCAAAATTGGAGTCAACTGGAAACGGGATGAAAACACTCCACTGGTTGGAGTCATACTTAGCACAAAGAAAGATAGTTGTAGTTGTTGAAGGTCAATCATCTCCGCTCCAGGACATAGATGTCATAGAATTTACAGTGCAGAAGGAGGCCATTCGGCCCATCGAGTCTGCACCGGCTCTTGGAAAGAGCACCTCACCCAAGGTCAACACCTCCACCCTATCCCCATAACCCAGCAACCCCACCCAACACTCGCTGCAGGATTTCCTCAGGGTAGTGTCCTAGGACTAGCCATCAACAGCTGCTTCATCAATGTCCTTCCTTCCATCATAAGGTCGGAAGTGGGGATGTCACACAATGTTCAGCGCCATTAGCAACTCCTCAAATCCTGAAGCAGTCCATGTCCAAATGCAACAAGACCTAAACAATATTCAGGCTTGTAAGCCAAGTGGCAAATAACATTAACAACACACAAGTGCCAGGAAATAACCATCCCCAAGAAGAGAGAATCTAACCATTGCCCCTTGACATTCAATGGCACTACCATCATGGAATCCCCCATTATCAACATCCTGGGCTCTTACCATTGACCAGAAACTGAAGTAGCCATATATATACTGTGGCGACAAGAGCAGATCAGCAGCGAGGAATCCTGCAGGAAATATCTCTCCCCCGCCCCACCGACTCCCCAAAGCCTGTCCACAATCTGCAAGGCCCAAGTCAGGAGTGTGATGGCATACTTTCCACTTGCCTGAATGAGTGCAGCTCCAACAACACTCAAGAAGCTTGACACCATCCAGGACAAAGCAGCCTGCTTGATTAAACAAACGTTTACTCCTTCCATCACCGAAGCATAGTAGCAGCAGTGTGCATCAGCTAAAAGATGCACTGCAGGAATTCACCAACATTCCTTCGAAAACATCTTCCAACCAATGACCATGACTATCTAGAAGGACAAGAGCAGCAGATACTGGGAACCCTACCACCTGGAGTATCTCCTCCCTGACTTAGAAATATATCGCCGTTCCTTCACTGTCGCTGGGGCAACTTCCTGGAACTCCCTACCTAACAGCACTGTGGATGTACCTACACCAAATGGATTGCAGCAGTTCAAGAAGGCAGCTCACCACCACTTTTCCTTGGGCAACTAGGGGGTGGGGGCAACAAATGCTGGCATAGCCAATGCTGCGGACATCCAGTGAATGAATTTACAATTCTTCAGATAATGAAGCAGTCTAGACCATAAGCATGATTTAGCGGACTTTAAACTAAGTTTGCTTTAGGGTGTGTTTGGTGGGGCGCTGCAGCCGCCGAGATTTACCCCGCTATTCACCAGCAGTTTGCTGTTTTTTGGGGCATTGGGGAGTTCTCCCCACCGAGGCCACACTTCCAGTTGATTTCTCGCAGGACCGGCAACTCGCAGATCAGGGCGCCATTTGGAATGACTGCCCCGATCTCCACAGTCACACCTTTTTAGGCCTCCTCTCCTGCTTTCTGGACCCCCCTTCACCCTCCCAATCATCCAGTGGCCTCTGGAACCCCCATCACCTCCCTTTAATAGACAAGGCCCCCAGACCCGAACCGTGGCTGTGCCAACCTGGTAGCTGGGCACCTTGCTGGCACCTTGGCAGTGCCAGAGTGGCACTGCCAGCGTGCCAGGCTGGCAGTGCGTGGGTGCCGTGGGAGTGCCAGGGTACCATCTTTCCCTGTCCCCGAATGTCCTGGGGCCTCTAATAGCCTGTGAGACACTCCAAGGTGTCTGGCGCAGAGCCCGATGTGGGCTGTCACAGGATTCACTCGTTGAGTCTGGCTCCGTGTCGGGCGCAATACAGTGGCTGAATTGCACCCAAGGTCTTGAACTTACCTTGGACTGATGTGAGGCACACATATTACTTATCACATAAGTACCACCTAAAGATTGACTCTCATGAGCGGGTCTAATCACCTACCCATGGCATTAAATGGCATTACCATTATTAATTATCCCCCACTATTAACTTCCTAGCAAGGTCACCATTGAGCAAAAGTGCAACTAGACCCAACCACTTAAATGCCGTGATCACATGAGCAGGTCAGAGGCCAAGTATTCTGTGGTGAGTGCCTTACCCATTAAATTTGTGCATGCATTAGTCCCATAAATAGCAATGATCCAGCCACGTATAAAGCCCCTCTTGTCATGATATGCAGACACACACATAATGATATACAGACAAGCAGCTAATGGACACAGAGAACAGGACATGACCAATAAGCAGGCAGGACACTCCGGGGTGGGATCTGACTATAAAAGACATGAGGCACTCACACTCCGCCTCTTTCCACCGATAATCTAGAGAGTCCGTCAAGAGTGTTGTTACAATCTCACACCTCCACCACGTGGCTAAGAGCTAGTCTGGTTCAGTCAGACAGAGTAACCACACTTAAGTTAGCAGAGAGTCGAACTCACAGGGAACTGTGCTAACTGTGCTGCTAGTTCAATAAACCTGATTGAACTAACTTCAAGGTCTGGAGTATCTTTCTGATCTAAGCTGCATCCAGTTGCAGCCAGTGTTAGACCACTGTACCTAACACGACATGATACCAGGAGACTACTAATTTAAGGTGACTTACCTCAGTCCGTTCCGTGATGACCAGCAAATGTATCCTGGCACCATGGAGAAGATTCAGGCTCCTCACCAGCTCAGGACCTCCAGCAATCTCAGTGCCAACTGGCGGATATTCAAGCAAAAGTTTCTGCTGTACATCGAAGCCTCAGACCTCGAGGGTGCGTCTGATGCAAGACAGATCGCGCTTCTCCTCTCAACTGCGGGTGATCAAGCCATCGAAATCTTCAACTCGTTTAACTTCACCGAAGGCCAGGACAAGACAAAGTTTCAAACCATCCTGGACAAGTTCGATAGTCACTGTGAAGTGGACACCAATGTAATCTTCGAGTGCTACATATTCAAATAACATCTTCAAGGTAAAGATGAATCTTTCAGTGCCTTCTTAACTACCCTCAGCCTGCTAGCGCTGTCCTGCAACTTTGGTGATGTTGCTGACTCCATAATCAGAGACCAAACCGTGTTTGGAGTTCACTCTGATCCTCTGAGAGAGCAGCTCTTAAAAATCAAGCACATGACCCTGCCAGTCGCGATTGAAACATGTACAGTGCATGAGCACGCAAAAAATCGGTATTCCCAATACAAATCGGCTGAAAATGAGAAACTTGCCTCCCACGAGACAGTGAGTGTGCAGGCCATCTCCCGGATCCAGCGCCTCAGCATTGAAGCCAGCGGCCATCTCGTGCGCTTTTCCTGGTGCCCCACACATGCGCGATGCGAACGGGATAACGAAGCGGCCGACACCCACACTGCGCAGATGCAGATGTCTGCCGACCGCACTGCGCATGTGCGATGACATACACCGCGGTTCTCTAGCGTTCATTAACAGAGGGATTGAATTTAAGAGCCGTGAGGTGATGATGCAGCTGTACAAAACTTTGGTAAGGCCACATTTGGAGTACTGTGTACAGTTCTGGTCGCCTCATTTTAGGAAGGATGTGGAAGCTTTGGAAAAGGTGCAAAGGAGATTTACCAGGATGTTGCCTGGAATGGAGAGTAGGTCTTACGAGGAAAGGTTGAGGGTGCTAGGCCTTTTCTCATTAGAACAGAGAAGGATGAGGGGCGACTTGATATAGGTTTATAAGATGATCAGGGGAATAGATAGAGTAGACAGTCAGAGACTTTTTCCCCGGGTGGAACAAACCATTACAAGGGGACATAAATTTAAGGTGAATGGTGAATGATTTATTTGTTCTTAAGGGTAGCACGGTAGCATTGTGGAGAGCACAATTGCTTCACAGCTCCAGGGTCCCAGGTTCGATTCCGGCTTGGGTCACTGTCTGTGCGGAGTCTGCACGTTCTCCCCGTGTGTGCGTGGGTTTCCTCCGGGTGCTCCGGTTTCCTCCCACAGTCCAAAGATGTGCAGGTGCCCTTAGTGTCCAAAATTGCCCTTAGTGTTGGGTGGAGGTGTTGACTTTGGGTAGGGTGCTCTTTCCAAGAGCCGGTGCAGACTCAATGGGCCGAATGGCCTCCTTCTGCACTGTAAATTCTATGATAATCTATGATTAATCTAGGACAAAGGTTCGGCACAATATCGTGGGCCGAAGGATCTGTTCTGTGCTGTATTTTTTCTATGTTCAATGTCATGACGTGCCCGAACTGTGGCAACGCCCACTTAAAGGGAAACTGCCCTGCAAGAGGCAGGCGATGTTTAAACTGTGGGAAGCCTGGACACCATGCAGCCTTGTGCAGGTCAACACCACCAGTCAGAGGCCAGCGCTCCCAATTCCGACGACGGCGCATCCAGAATGTGCAACGACGATTACAGGATTCTAATCCTGGTAGTACAACCGATCCAGAAGACGAGTGCCTGGAATCTGCCTACCGAATGGGCACCACACGTGAACATGCCACACCTATCTCATCTCGCATTCAGTCCATCCTCGCTGTGGATTCGGAGGACGAATGGCATGCGGTGATGCAGGTCAACCGCTGCTCCATCCAGCTCAAGCTGGACACAGGTGCTTCTGCCAACCTCCTCTCACAGGCAGACTTCAAACGCATCAAGAAGCCCCCCAAGGTCCTTCCAGTGGCCTGCCAGCTCCTGGACTATAACGGTAATGCCATCACGGTGCTGGGGTCCTGCCATCTACTCGTCTTCAACCGGAGTATCCATGCACGGCTAAGGTTTGAAACTGTCAAGCCGGACAGGGCATCCCTACTGGGCACGCATGCCTGCAGGAAACTAAACTTGGTGCAGCGGGTTTATTCAACAACATCCTCCAACGTGGATCTTCAAGCTAGCATTGACGACATCCTCGCTCAGTATCCAGATGTGTTTGATGGGATGGGCACTTTGCCATTTCGGTACAAGATCCTACTGTGACCTGATGTCAAGCCAGTGGTCCACGCACCACGTCGGGTCCCGGCTCCGCTGAAGGAGCGCCTGAAGGCACAGCTCAAGGAGCTGCAGCAGCAGGGTATCATTTCCAGGGTAACCGAACCGACTGACTGGGTCAGCTCGATGGTGGTGATTAAAAAACCCTCTGGAGACCTGCGCATCTGCATTGATCCCAAGGATCTCAACCAGAATATAATGCGTGAACACTACCCCATCCCGAAGCGGGAGGAACTCACCAGTGAGATGGCACAACCACGGTTTTTCAGGAAGTTAGAAGCGTCACCTGGATTCTGGCAAATCCAGCTGGATGAGTCCAGCAGCAGGCTCTGCACCTTCAACACACCGTTTGGCAGGTACTGCTATAACCGTATGCCGTTAGGCATTGTCTCGGCATCAGAGATATTTCATCGCATCATGGAGCAGATGATGGAGAGCATCGAAGGGGTTCATGTGTACATGGACGACGTCATCATATGATCCACGACCCCTGACGAGCATGTTTCCCATCTCCAGCAGATATTCCGCCGTGTCCACGCCAATGGCCTGAAGCTGAACAGCGCCAAATGTTGCTTTGGCATGACGACACGCAAGTTCCTGGACCAGATCTCTCAGCAGGGCGTGTGCCCCGACACAGACAAGGTCAAGGCCATCGCAGCCATGAAGGTCCCGGAAGACAAGAAGGCGGTATTGCGCTTCCTGGGCATGGTCAATTTTCTGGGCAAGTTCATCCCAAACATGGCCTCACACACCACGGCCCTAAGAAACCTAGTGAAGAAGTCCACTGCCTTCGAGTGGAAGGAGGCCCATCAGGCAGAGTGGTTGGAGCTGAGAGCCAAGCTCACCACTGCACCCGTATTGGCATTTTTTGACCCAGACAGGGAAACAAAAATCTCGACAATTGCGAGCCAGGATGGCATCGGTGCGGTCATGCTGCAACGCGATGACACTTCATCCTGGGCACCTGTTGCCTACGCATCAAGGGCAATGACGCCCACCGAACAAAGGTATGCACAAATCGAGAAGGAATGCCTGGGCCTTCTCACTCGCATTCTCAAGTTCACGACTATGGCTACGGCCAGCTGATATTCTTACTCGAGATGGATCACAGGCCCCTGGTCCACATTATTCACAAGGACTTTAATGACATGACGCCTCGGTTGCAGCCCATCCTCCTCAAACTCAGAAGAAACGACTTTGACCTGGTCTACACGCCTGGCAAGGAGCTCATCATTGCCAATGCACTGTCCTGCTCCATCACCGTGCCTAGTGAACCACTGAATGCATCCGGCAAATTGAGTCACAGGTTGAGTCACAGGTACAGCTGTGAGCTAGCACCCTCCCGGCATCTGATGAGAAGGTGATTTGTATCCATGAGCAGACGTATCCGTGAGCAGACAGCCAAAGACCCCCTCTTGCAGCGTGTTATGCAACACCTAGCCAATGGCTGGCAAAAAGGGCAGTGCCCTCAATTTTTCAATGTAAAGGACGACCTGACGGTGGTTGATGGTATCCTCCTCAAACTGGACCGGATTGTAATTCCACACAGTCTCCAGAGCGTGGTGCTCCGTCAAATCCATGAGGGCCACCTGGGTGTGGAAAAGTGCAGACGCAGAGCCAGGCAGGCTGTCTACTGGCCCAGGACCAGCCAGGACATCGCAAACATGGTCCTCAACTGTGCGACCTGTCAATGCTTCCAGCCAGTGCAGAGTAAGGAGACACTTCAGCAGCATGAAATCGAAACCTCTCCGTGGTCCAAGGTTGGCATCGACCTCTTTCATGCAAATGGTCGTGATTACGTGTTAATCATTGATTACTTTTCCAATTACCCTGAAGTCGTGAAGCTCTCAGACCTCATATCTCAGACCGTCATCAAGGCCTGTAAGGAGACGTTCTCCAGGCATGTTATCCCACTCACTGTCATGAGTGACAAGGCCCGTACTTCAGCAGCCTTGAATGGTCTCTGTTTGCTCAGTCATTTCAGTTCAAACACGTCACTTCCAGCCCACACTATCTGCAGTCAAACCGAAAAGTTAAGAAAGGTGTGCACATAGTGAAGCAGCTCATCTGCAAGGCCTCGGATTCTGTGTCTGACATTCATCTTGTGCTGCTTGCGTACACTGTCCCCTAATGAACAGGGACCTGCAAATGACACTTCCAGCCAGTCACGTGCCCAACCTGGATCACCTCTCGGTGCTGCAGAAGGTGCAGCAGCTCCGAGACCAGCAAAAACAAGGCTATGATGCTCATGCCACAGATTTGTCCACGTTATCCCCGTCAGACCCTGTTCGGGTCAAGATCCCTGATGGAGGCTGGTCAGCTCCAGCTGTCGTTGTTCGACAGGCTGCCCCTCACTCGTATGTTGTGCATCTGGCTGATGGTTCTGTTGTGCGACAAAACAGACGGGCACTGCGCAGAGTTGCCTGCCCGCAACCACATTCTTCTCCGTTTCCTTCTGTTGTTTTGCCACCTCCTGATACCTCAACTCACGAGGCCACCAGTCAGGCTTCAGTCCCGCCCATTAATGCACTGTCGTCCCCACCACCACCTCTCCGGCGGTCGACCAGGATCAGACGCAAGCCACAGAGACTGGACTTATGAACATTTGTTCTGTTTGCTCTGTTCTGTGTTCTCGCATTAGACAGCTGTTTTCACATGTACATACGTTCACATCCACTGCATGTATATATGTTAATATTGGCCTATTCTTGTAAAAACGTTCACATATGTCATCCAAACTTTAAAAAAAGGGGAGATGTCATGATATGCAGACACACACATAATGGTATACAGACAAGCAGCTAATTGACACAGAGAACAGGACATGACCAATAGGCAGGCAGGACACTCCGGGGTGGGTTCTGACTATAAAAGACACAGTCCGCCTCTTTCCACTGATGAACATCTAGAGAGTCCGTCAAGGATGTTGTTACAATCTCACACCTCCACCACATGGCTAATAGCTAGTCTGGTTCAGTCAGACAGAGTAACCATACCTAAGTTAGCAGAGAGTCAAACTCACAGAGAACTGTGCTAACTGTGCTATTAGTTCAATAAATCAGATTGAACTAACTTCAAGGTCTGGAGTATCTTTTGGTTAAAGCTGCATCCAGTTGCAGCCTGTGTTATCCCAGAGTACATAACATGACACCAGTGTTTACCTCTGAAACTAACTTCAAGGTCTGGAGTATCTTTCTGATCTATGCTGCATCCAGTGGCAACCAGTGTTAAACCAGTGTACCTAACACGCCACCCCCTGCCCTCCGATTGGCCTGCCAAACATGCCCTAAAGCAAACTTAGTTTAAAGTTCGCTAAATCGTGCCCGTTGTCCAGGTTTTGCTGCTTATGGTCCAGACTGCTTCATTATCTGAAGAATTGTAAATTCATTCACTGGATGTCCGCAGCGTTGGCTAGGCCAGCATTTGTTGCCCCCCCCCCCCCCCCTAGTTGCCCTGGGAAAGGTGGTGGTGAGCTGCCTTCTTGAACTGCTGCAATCCATTTGGTGTAGGTACATCCACAGTTTTCTCCCCAGAGAGATCGAGGCTGAGGGGCGACCTGATAGAAGTTTATAAAATTATTAGGGGTATAGATAGGGTGAACAGTTGGAGGCTTTTCCCCAGGGCGGAAATGACAATTACAAGGGGGCACAAATTCAAGGTGAGGAGGGAAAGGTTCAGTGGAGATGTGTGGGGGATGTTTTTTACACAGAGGGTGGTGATGGCCTGGAATGCACTGCCAAGTGAGGTGGTTGAGGCAGATACGTTAACAACCTTTAAGACTTATCTGGATAGGCACATGAGCAGACGGGGTACAGAAGGATACAGGTGGCTGGTCTAGATAAGACACTTGATCGACGCAGGCTTGGAGGGCCGAAGGGCCTGTTCCTGTGCTGTATTGTTCTTTGTTCTTTATTGTTTGATCGACAACTGGCCATAGAACTAGAGCAGCTAATCACTTATAGGCTAACTTCAACTCAAACACATTTTGGGACTGTTCGTGTTTGGGACTAGTTTATGGAGAAAATGGCCGCAGAACTCTGAACCATGCCAATACGTTTTCCTGACACATTTACATGCAATCCGGTAGATTTCATATCATCATAGAACCATAGAATTTACAGTGCAGAAGGAGGCCATCTGGTCTGCACTGGCCCTTGGAAAGAGCACTCCACTTAAGCCCACACCTCCACCCACACCTCCACCCTATCTCCATAACCAAGTAACCCTACCTAACCTTTTTGGACACTAAGGGCAATTTAGCCTGGCCAATCCACCTAACCTGCACATCTTTGGACTGTGGGAGGAAACCGGAGCACCCGGAGCAAACCCATGCAGGCACGGGGAGAACTTGCAGACCCCGCACAGACTGTGACCCAAGCCGGGAATTGAACCTGGGTTCCTGGAACTGTGAAGCAACTGCTAACCACTGTGCTACCATGCTGCCCCCATGGTGCTATCGTGCTGCCCAAGTCATATCTACAAGACAGGACGATGAAACTACGGTAGAAAGCAATAAGTTAGTTTATTACTTTTGCCTCCATACTGATTATTTCTCCATTAAGCCAAGTTCTAAATAACCAAATTGATTTTGTTTAAGGTCTACTGCAGGAAAAGCTTCCATAAAATGAATGCAAGATGTGATTTCTAAATGACTGTTTGTTTTTATTTGAGCTTTATGAGGTAACTTTTACAATTTAGTGGCTCTGGCATAAGAGCCTTATTTGATCGAATCGGTCCCAATTCATGGCTCTACTGATTTTCTGGTAAATAAAATTAATAATTGAGGAGGCCAGGAATCGACTCACTGAATTCTATGCCTAATTGTGTGAGCTGCCCTTATCAAGCTAGGTTCCATGCTGAGAGTATTAACTCGTGAAATATGCCCCTATATTTTTTCATGCTGAATTTAGTTTTCTCACTAATTCAGAGCAATGTCATTTCTCATAAACATGTCATGTGCGCCTATGAACTACCTTAAACTGGATAAGGCTGAGTCTCGTATACGGCGAGGACACATTCACCCTCCTCAGAGCCACCTCCCACAAGCCGCCCTTCATTTCACGCCCCCTCCCACCCCGCCCCAGTTCCTCCTCCCATTTCCGTTTGACTTCTCCAATCGGGGCTCCCTCCCAGTCCATTAGTTCCTTATAAATCTCGGGCACCTTAACCTCACCCACTCCCTCCCTCGATAGCACCTTTTCCTGTAATCCCGAGGGTGGCAAACCTGGAAAGGACGGCATCTGCTTCCTTACAAAGTCACAGACCTGTAAGTATCTGAACCCATTCCCTCTGGGCAGCCCATATTTCTCCTCCAAGTCCTCTAAACTCGTAAAGCTGCCCCCAACAACAGGTCCCTAAACCGCTCGATCCTTGCCTGTCGCCACTTCCGACCCATGATTGTCGCAAATGGGTGCCCACACCAAGGCACCTTCCAACTTCAGATGCTGCCGCCACTGTCCCCACACCCACAGTGCTGCCACCACCACTGGGCTCATGGAGTACTTGGCTTGTGAGAACTGGCATCTTGTTGATCCCTTCCTTGAAGCATCTTTTATTCTAGTTGTTGGTAGTATCTAGAAAAACATCTTCGGAAAACCATCCTAGGTATGCATGATTCTGTTTTTCTCCAAATAGTTGGGAAACCATGCTTTACATCAGAAAAATTATTGTTGAATTTACTGACTGGAAACCCGGGCTGGATTCTCCATTTCACGGACTATGTCCCCACGCCATCGTAAAAACTGTTGCTTTTCACGCGAGAAAAATTGGAGTGAAAAGGCCACATGTTCATAGCCCTGCAGGGAGCTAGCGGGGACCCTTCGGTAATCTAGCAGCTTTTGCTGCAGATACGGGCCCCCGCACTTCCGGGTCAGAAGCCGCGCATACGCACGGCGGCGGCCTCCAGCGGCTGCATCGTGGAGCTGGACTTCCCAAATAGTGCCCCTGATCGGCCATGCGCCCGACCAAAATCGCCCGCCCAGAATTAGCCCGGTGCCTTATTAGCCCGCCCAGAATTAGCCCTGCCCTCCGATTGGCCCGCCCCCGACCATGGCGGCTGCGGACTGAGTCTGCAGCTGTCACGCTAGTATCCCGACCGGCCATGTTAGATCCACGTTGTCGGGACTTCGGCCGGTCGGGGGCGGAGAATGGCAGGGCAGCCCTCCAGCAATGGCCACAGGGAGGGGATATGCGGTGCGGTTCAGTACAATAAAAACTATCCTCTTCCTAAAAAAAATCAAGAAAACCTGTCTGGTTGTGTCAATTATGGTCACAGCACATAAACAGTTAAACACCCATGGAGTTGGCAAGTATGTCCATTGAAAAGAAACCCTGTTGCTCTCAAATGAGGAGAGGGAAAAGAGGGGAACCATTTGTCCTCCTCACCTGATCTTAGCATAACAAATGGAAAATGTAATGGCAATGGGACTATTTTGTTTTTTTGAAAGAATAAGCTTGTTACAGTATGTAGGATAAAACTTGATTGTGCCTTTGTTATTCCAGGAAAGAAAAATGTAAATGTCTTATTTGATGTTTTTTTTTAAATTGTATAGTCGAGTTTAAATGTAGAACAATTTTGAAATACTGGTATTTAGGTGCCAGATTAATCCTGAGTTTGATACTTTATGTGTCTGCCCTTTTAATGCACCATTGGTTTCCTCAAGGATTGTTTACTGCAAAGGAATGTTTGGCTTCTAACTTCTAACCTGGTTAAATTTATTTTAATCTTGAATGTTGTTTGCCTTTCCCAGTTCCCTTGGTCTTATGTATTGTGCTGAATTCTCCGCCATCCGTCGCTGATAGCAGAGTTCGCGATGCGGCGAAGAATCCAGTGTCAGGGAAAAAACAGGATCGGTGCCCAGCGCCGACCCATTTCCGTTGCTCCGGTTCCCAGCTGGCGTGGGATCAAAGTTCGCGGTCCACACCAGCAGGAGCCTCATTTGCATCCTATTAATGGGCCAGGCACCATATTCTCTGGGCCTGGGTGGTTCTCTGGTCCTCAGGGCAGAGAATTACCTGGGCAAGAATTGGTGCAGGTCTTGACAAGCATGTACCTGACGCAGTGGACTTCACGGTAGGCCAATTGGTAACTCTTTAAGGGAGTTGCCCCCAAAGTCGATGGGAGGGTGACCCCCCCACAATGCAAATACTGTCCACCCCATGCCACAAGACTCGCCCCCCCCCCCCCCCCCCCCCCGGCTCCCCACGCCGTTCCCCCTTACCAGAAACCCGCTCTATAAAGAGACCCCTGCCTGGAAGCCTCCCATAAGAGAGACAGGATTCTATATCATATCTGATGCTGAGTCTTCCATCTCATGCTGACCTAGGCCCTGGTCTCTGGGAAGTTGTGCTCCCTGGTTAACGGGGGGCAGGCAAGAGGGATGAGGGACCGATTCGTCTGGCGGGGTTACCTCTGGTGTGGGCTTCCTGCCTTTGAGTTGGTCCACATGCTTGCATGCAGTCCATTCTCTGGTTTTAACCACATAGGAGATCGGTCCTATCTTCTCCACTATGGTCCCCGCTATCTGTGCCATTGAGATGTGAGATGGATTGAGAGGTGTGTTTTTTCTTTTCTTTTTCTTGGGAATAGAGATAGCAATTAAAGGTATTGTATTTGCTGTATGGAGTAGTTTTTTAAGGGGTAATTGTAAGCTATTTTTGTGTGATGTTAAAGAGTTTAATAGTGTGTTAATAATAAAGTTTTGTTTCAAAATACCAAGTCCGTATTTCATCGTGCAATCACTCCAGGTATAAAATATTCTTTCTGCACAAAATAAAATATTGGAGTTCGGTCCAGGATCAGAGCCACTGTTGGATCTAGTCTGGGATTATAATATAGTTTGTTTCAACTTACTTGGAAGTTTGTTTTCTCATGCCCCTCTGAGCACTGCCTGCTCAGCCAAACTGTTCGAGGAAGACTAATATGGGGCGGTTTGAATGATCTTCACCCCATTCGCCTGCAGAAAGCCCTGAAATTCCTCAGTTGTGAAAGGGGTACCGTTATCAGAGACAAGCACCTCTGGAATATTGTGGACGCTGAATGATTGGCGTAGCTTCTCCATGGAGACTCTTAAAGTGGTGGAAGGCATTCGGTATACATCCATCCACTTTCAGTGGACATCAATCAGCAGCAGAAACATTGACCTCAGGAAGGGCCCAGCGAAGTTGGCATACAAACGCACCCAGGTGTGCCCTGGCCACTCCCATGGATATAATGAGGCTGACGACAGGAGCTTTTGATGTTCTTGGCATGCCGCACACTGCTGCAACAACCTCTCAAAATCGCCTTTGAGCCCTGGTCACCACATGGGCGCGCATCTCCACTGAGCAAGTCCTGCAAAATGTTTTTGGGTCTTCCGTTGTGATGACCACACGGGCTCCCCACAGGAGATTGCCATCCCCTTAACTGAGCTCCTGTTGCGAATGCTCGCAGTTCTTCTGGAAGTTTCCCCTGTAGTCCCCCATGTAGGATGATGTGCCATAGTTTTGTCAATGTCGGGTTCATTTGAGTCCATCCACGAATTTGTGAGGTTGTGACAGGTAACTTGTCCATGAAATTTAGTGCCAACATAACTACTGGTGGGGATGGGGGGGCGCATAGTCAATGGAAGTTGGCTAAGGACTTCTGCGTGCGCAATCTGTGCGCCTGGGCGATACTCAAAAGTACATTTGTATGCTGCCAACAGCAATGTCCATCACTGGATCCTGGCCAAAGCTATTGCCGGTAACATTTTACCTTCTTTGAAAAGGCCAAGTATGGTCCATGATTATTGCGAAATGATATCCCTAGACGTATTGGTGAAACTTTTTAATTGCAAATATCACGGCCAGTCCTTCCTTTTCAATTTGAGCACTCAGCATTCAACAAGGTTCTTGATGCATAGGCTATCGGCCGCTCTGTCCTATCGTCCCACCGATGGGACATCACATGATGCATCACATGTGAGGATCAGTGGTTTTGACAGATGTAGCCATCTCAGATGGGCACCTGCAAAGGACCATGGGAATTATAGCCAACCCAGGACTCAGACAGACTCAGAGCTTATGTGTGTATTTGTAACCCAGATAGCTAGACGCAATCGAAACCTCCGCTCGTTTGCATTCTAATGACCCATTTCCCCAGAACAAAAGAACTGTACTCAGGTAACCAATATCGATACAGACAAATCTGCGCCACTCCCTTTACTCAGGGAGCCCAAACAGCCAAGGTCAATGACCGCTAAGGACACGCCCAGCCATCAAGGCACCCGCCCCTTTATTGGCCAAAATCGAAGGCAGTGACCGAAGCCTGTCAAATTATTGGGTCGAAGTTAAGGACCTCCCCAAAGAGCGCGAAATCCCAGAGGGATAAGAAGAGCCATGTGCTCGGTCTCTCTTGGATCCGGCCTATGCCAACCCAAGTGCAGCATAACGACCAGACAGACAGGTTCAAGACCAACGATCGCTACCAGACGGATGAGCCCAGCAGAAACAGAGCCACTTCTTCCACCCAGCCACGCAAGATCTGGATAAAGGCCTTGTCCATCTGCATAGAGCCAGTTTCCCTGAAGGTAAGTATAGGTTATTGTAGTTTTTAGGTGTAGTTTAACTTGTAGTGTTTTGTGTTGCACGTCGAAGTAATCCTTGTGTGTAAATAAACCATCTTTGAACTTGAACTGATTAACTGGTTGTGTGGTCCTTTGATCGATATCCGGTAAAGCCTTGTGGTGGTATCATTTGATACCTGGCGACTCTAAAGAGCATCATTATTAATTGGCAACATTATTGGCGACTCCGGTGCCGATTGGCAACACAGGGCATAATGCATCAGTAGCCTGGAAGAAAATAGCTGCCGCCTTATTCTGGCAAATGCCTCTTGTGGTGCCTTCCATGCCCATTTTTGGTGTTTCTTTAAGAGTGCATGTAGAGGTACCAATATGGTTGCTTGATTCGGAATAAATTTTCTGTAATAATTAACGAGCCTTATGAACGACCTTAGCTCTGTTAGGTTCTCTGTCTTCGGGGCCTGCTTGATGGCTCAGACTTTCTCTTCTACCCGGTATCCCAGGCATAACTTCTTTTACCTGGAAGACGCACTTGCCTCTTTTCAGGCAGACACCTACTTCCAAGAATCAATGGAGGATCCTGTAATAGGTAGTCCAGGTAGACAGCCACCCTGGGGAACCCTTGAAGAATGCCTTCCATTATTCGCTCTAAAATTGCACATGCGGACGACACCCCAAATGAGAATCTGGTGTATTCATACATTTCCCTGTCATTGTAAATGGTTACATATTTTCTGGACACTAGGTCCAACTCCACCTGGGGGTATGTGTGGCTCATTC
Organism: Scyliorhinus torazame; assembly: GCF_047496885.1. Taxonomy (NCBI): domain Eukaryota; kingdom Metazoa; phylum Chordata; class Chondrichthyes; order Carcharhiniformes; family Scyliorhinidae; genus Scyliorhinus; species Scyliorhinus torazame. Next base: position 72,693,913 of record NC_092708.1, read on the forward strand.
TCAGCTTCATGAAAGAATGGCCCCCAGCCAACTTTGTGTGTAGGCCTTCCACGCACGGCATGGAGTACCTGTCCCAACGGGAGGCTTTGTTGATCGGAATTTTACAGTTGCCGCATAAGTGGACGAACTTGTCCGGCTTCAGTGCCGGGACCACTAGTGCTGCCCACTCTGCAAATGGGACTGGGCATATAATCCCCAAGTTCTCCAACTGGCTCAGCTTGTCGTTCACCTTTGACAGCCAGGCATATGGGACATAGTGTCATAGAAAAATAGGAGCAAGAGGAGGCCATTCAGCCCTTCGAGCCTGATCCGCCATTCATTATGATCATGGCTGATCATCAAACTCAATAGCCTAATCCCACTTTCCCCCATAGCCTTTGATGACCTTCATCACAAGTGCTATATCTAACTGCTTCTTGAAAACATACAATGTTTTGGCCTCAACTACTTCCTGTGGTAACGAATTCCACATGCCGAGCATTCTCTGGATGAAGAAATGTCTCCTTATCTGTGTCTGAAAAGGTCTATCCGTATGCTCAAACTGTGACCCCTGGTTCTGGACTCCCCCACCATTGGGAACATCCTTATTGCATCTACCCTGTCCAGTCCTGTTAGAATTTTATAGGTTTCTATGAGATCCCCTCTCATTCTTCTGAACTCCTGCGAATACAATCCTAACCGATTCAATCTCTCCATTTACGTCAGTCCCGCCATCCCAGGAATCAGTCTGGTAAACCCTCACTACACTCCCTCTATAACAAGAATATCCTTCCTCATATAAGGAGAACAAAACTGCACACAATATTCCAGGTGTGGCGTCACCAAGGCCCTGTATTGTTTCAGCTAGGCATCCCTGCTCCTGTACTCGAAACCTCTCGCAATGAAGACCAGCTGGACAGAACTGAAATATTTGGATTGGGCATCTGAGTCAATGTAAATCTTAGCTGTGGCCCCCTTTATCTTCCCTAGGTCTTCCTGGAAGAATTCCAGGTATTTTCCCAGGACCTCATACAATCCGTCAGTGCCCATTCTAAATATCTGTTGCCAATCTAGCTGGAGTCTTTGTAACCAGTCGTGCCCCAGACAGCTGGGTCTGGGTTACTGCACCACTACTAGTGGAGTCGAAGTGATTGTTGTCCATGGGTAACTGGGATCATCGCTGTCTTAATAATTGTCAATAGTTCTCTGGTATACATTGTCAGCCATACCTTAATGACCTTTAGGCCCAGTGCTGGATCCCCAAATGAAGTTTCAGGAACACCTATTGTTCAATGACCGAGACAGCAGCCCCTGTCTCTGTTTCCATATCCAAGGGATAGCCATTCACTTGGAGGGTTATCTTAATTGAGGTTACTTAAGGTGCCGTAATTCAATTTAGTTGCATGCAATCATCCTCATCGGGCTGGACAATATGTAGAGAGCTGGCTCAGGGTAATTGTGTTCCCTGACCAGCGCAAGCTGTTCGCTGTAGATTCTGGTGCCACCGGCCACCACGGTTCCTATGACCACAAGTGCAGCTTCAGGGGAGATGCCTCATTGAGTTGTGGTGGTCCTTGGCCAATGGGTGTTGCCATGATGTTGCCCAGATGGCAACTGGGTGCCATAGGCCCTGGTCTTGGGGGAGCGTTGCTCGTCAGAATGGAGGGCAACCAATGCAATGTATATCATAGTCCATGGAGCCCTGGAGTGTCTGGACCCTTTTTCCCGCATGTTCACGTGAGAGGGATAGCTCTATGGCACTTTTCAGATCCAAGGATGGTTCAGCCAACAATTTCCGTTGGGTCGGCATGTTATTAATGCCACACACTAGACGGGCTTGCTATTCTTTGAGAGGGATGGCCCATTGTCGCAATGTTCAGCCAGCTTGCGATGGCGTGTCAGGAATCCGTGACCGCTTCCCCTTGGGATTTGCCTCGCCGTGTTGAACCAGTGATCTCTGCATGATCACTGATGGTTTACGGTCATAATGGTTTGCAACAAGCTCTACAAGTTCGCTAAAGGTCTTCTACGTAAGGCTTTTGATCACACTGAATATTGGAGCTCCGCAGGTGGTCAGGAGTATTATCCTTTGCCGGTTGTCTCCTACAATACCATTCGCCTGAAAGAAATACCGCATCCATTCGATATACTGGGCCCAATACAGGGCAGATTCAGAAAGAATGTTCCCGATGATGGGGGGGATTTCTTCACCCAGACAGTGGTGAATCCGTGGAATTCACTACCACAGAAAGTAATTGAGACAAAAAACATTGTGTAATTTCAAGAAGGAATTAGATATAGCTCTTGGGGCTAAAGGGATCAAGGGATATAGGGGGAAGGTGGGATCAAGGTATTGAACTTGATGATCAGCCATGATCATAATTATTGGAGGAGCAGGGTCGAGGGGCAAATGACCTCCTGCTGCTTCTATTTTCTATGTTTCCATGCCTCCGTCAAAGGCCTCTAGCCTTCCAAAAAACAGCATTTTTAAAATTTCTTTGTCACGAGTATAAAAGCTTAGGGGCAGCACGGTAGCATAGTGGTTAGCACAATTGCTTCACAACTCCAGGGTCCCAGGTTCGATTCCCAGCTTGGGTCACTGTGCGGAGTCTGCACGTTCTCCCCGTGTGTGCGCGGGTTTCCACCGGGTGCTCCGGTTTCCTCCCACAGTCCAAAGATGTACAGGTTAGGTGGATTGGCCATGCTAAATTGCCCTTAGTGTCCAAAAATTGCCCTTAGTGTTGGGTGGGGTTACTTGGTTATGGGGATAGGGTGGAGATGTGGGCCTGGGTAGGGTGCTCTTTCCAGGAGCCGATGCAGACTCGATGGGCCGAATGGCCTCCTTCTGTACTGTAAAAAATTCTATGACACCAGGTGAGTCAAAATGGCGGTTTAATTTCAGCCAAAGGAAAAGGCTGCAATGTGGCATACAGCACATAGGTCTCAACTGGGACTACTGATCATGCCAGTCCCAATCCGGGCCAGCTTTTGAAGGTTAATTCTGTGAGCCCCAGATGATGGGCCTTCGTCCATGAGCGGGGAAGCTCGTACTCCATGATCCCCATGGGGAGATCAATCGGGTCATCCCAGTGTGTCTCGTGATGATTATTACACTTCCTCTCCCGCTGACGCCTAGGTTCACCATTTGCCTGATTTGGGTCTTACGCACATCATTCCATCCTTTGTACGGCCATCAGCAGCTATGCTCTTACATTTCCACTTTTCAATCTTTGGAAATTCCAACCTAAACTCTGAATGTCTCCACTTCCTTCAAAATTAAGATTTTAAAAATATATATTTTATTCAGACATTTGTATAAACAAACAAGAAACAAACCAAATAAGAGCAGACGTAAAATAGTACAACATAATAAACCAACACCCACTACCCCCCTGCCATACTCCTCCTCTTGTGCTACCTTCCCCATTTTAACCCCCTTATTCCCCTCCTCCCCTTCCCCTCTCCTGACACCTCAATCCTACTTAAAGAAGTCAATGAACGGCTTCCACCTCCGGGCGAATCCATCGACCGACCCCCTCAAGACAAACTTGATCCTCTCCAACCTCAAGAATTCTGGTAGGTCACTCACCCACACCCCCGCTTTCGGTGGCTCCGAGTCCCTCCACCCATCTCAGGGCTAGCAGGGCGGCATCGGCCACGACATCGGCCTCCTTCGCCTCCTGGACTCCTGGGTATTCTGACACACCAAATAGCGCTACCTCTGGACTCGGGGGGCCACCTTCAACCCCAAAAGCTCGGACATTACATTGGCAAACTCCTGCCAGAACCCTTTCAGTTTCGTATATGCCCAGAACATGTGGACATGATTTGTGCACTATCCATACCTGTCCTCTGCTTCCTCAAAGAACCGACTCATCCTCGCCACCGTCATGTGAGACCTGTGCACTACTTTAAACTGAATACGACTAAGCCTTGCACACAACGAGGAAGCATTCACACTCCGCAGAGCCTCCTCTCACGTCCCGGCCTCCACCGCCCCCCAGCTCCTCCACCCACTTCCGTTCAACATCTCCCATCGGGGCTCTCTCCCAGTCCATCAGCTCTATGTAAACCTCAGACACTGGGCAATGTTAGTTGCGCAGTAGTAATTCATTATATTCGGCAAAGCCAAACCCCCTTCCCCCTTGCCTCCACAACAGAAAAACCCTTTTGACCCACAGGGTCTTCCCCGCCCACACAAACATCAAGACTAACGCATTGACGTTTTTTAAGAATGACATTGGGACAAAGATCGGGTGTTTCTGAAATATAAACAGGAGCCTTGGCAACACCGTCATCTTCACTGTCTGCACCTGTCCCACCAATGACAATGGCAGCACGTCCCACCTCTTAGAATCACCCTTCATTGGCTCCACCAACCGGGTCAAATTTAACTTATGCAGGTGCGCCCAGCCCCGCGCCACCTGGATGCACAAGTACCTGAAACTCTCCCTCACCACCTGAAACGGCAGCTCCCCTAACCTCCTCTCCTTGCCTCTGGTCTCAATCGGGAACACCTCGCTCTTTGCCATGTTCAGCTTGTACGTGGAGAACAATCCAAAGTCCTCCAAAATCCCGTAATACTGCCAATGCCCCCCAATGGGCCCGAAATATATAACAACAGGTCGTTCGCGTTCTGCGGAACCATGTACTCGACCCCCCCCCACACAATCCATTTCCAATCTCTAGATGCTCTAAGCACCATAGTCAATGGCTCTATAGCCAAAGCAAAAAGCCACGGGGAGAGCGGACACCCCTGCCTCATCCCACGGTGCAACCCGAAATATCCAGAGCTCACCTGGTTCATCCGTACACTTGCGTCGAGGCCCAATACAACAACCGGACCCAGTCAACAAACCCCTGCCCAAACCCAAACCATTCCAACACCTCATACAGATCTCCCACTCCACCCAGTCAAAAGCCTTCTCTGCATCCATTGCCACTGCCACCTCTACTTCCTGCCCCTCCGGAGGCATCATAATCACATTAAGCAACCTCCTCACATTTACCGGCAACTGTCTCCCTTTCACAAACCTCGTTTGGTCCTTACCTATCCCCCCAGGATGCAGTCCTGAATTTGTGAAGCCAACGCCTTCGGCAACAACATAGCATCCACATTCAGCAACAATATCGGACGGTATGATCCGCACTGCTCCGGATCCTTGTCCTTTTTCAATATCAGGGAGATGGATGCCTGCGATAGTTTAGGGGGGAGATCCCCCCTCTCCCTAGCCTCATTATATGCCCTCAACAGCAATGGCGCCAGGTTACCCCTGAACCTTTTATAAAAATCCACCGGGAACCCATACGGACCTGGGACCTTCCCTGCCTGCAGAGCCTCCATGCTCTCCATCAACTCTCAACCCAATAATGGCCCCCAAACCTTGCACCAACTCCTTGTCCATCCTGGGAAACTCCAACCCATCCAGGAACCGCTGCTTCATATAAGCTCCTCTAAAATTCCTCCAACATTCCATGCACCCCCACCGGGTCCAGCACCATCCTTCCCATCACGTCCTTCATTCCACCAATCTCCCTCACCGCCTCTTGTTTCCTAAGCTGGTGGGCCAACATCCTGCTCACCTTCTCCCCATACCCGTATATTGCCCCCCTGGCCCTCGACAACTGCCCTACTTCCTTCCCTGTGGTCATCAATCCAAACTCCATCTGAGCCTCTGTCTCTCCCTGAACAACCAGGCCTCTGCATATCTCCTGTTGATCCTCAGAATCTCTTCCACCAGCCTTGCCATATCTGCCCATTCCGCCTTTTCCCTGTGTGCCCGAATCAAAATAAACTCCCCCCAAACCACCTTAGGAGAGGTCCTGAGATGAGACCCCTTAAAACCGGATAGCTGGGATAACAATAGAATAGCTCTACATAAGTTAGTTTATTGAGGATTGGAACAAATCATAGAAAGTGTACCTAGTAATCATTATTAACCATTAAAAATGTATTCTTAGAACATAGCAGTAACAAGTATTTAAACTCTTCCTAATAGTTGTGGGTGCAATGTATGATGGGAATTAAGCTAGCTAACTTGACCACATTCCTTAGACAGGCAGAATCAGACAGACCATGATACAGGCAGGAACCAACTGAGATAAGAGAAATAGGAATATGGGAAAGCAAAAGATAGCAGATGCAAGGGCCTTGAAAAACAACAGATGATCAGGGAACAGGATGAGGTGAAATCATGAGCTGATCATGCAGTCACCATGCTGCCTAAAGTAAAATTCATTGGTCAAGATAAAATTAAAAGCAACAAGGATAGGATCGAGTCTAACTGGGGTGGGCTACTGATTTTGGTAATTGTATAACCATTGAACCTGAAGCAATGTAAAGCAGAGTGGTTTTGGCATTTATCCAAATCACTCTACCTGGTACGTTGACCAAACTTGGAAATAAAGTTGGCGTAACCAGAGTTGCTGTCTCCGTGGGTCTTTGTGTTTAGCTGAGCCTTAACTAAGACACAGGATCCCCACCTAAAAGTCAGTTCAATACTCAGTCTCTGAAAACACTCGTACACCACTGCCTTGAGTGCCTCCCACAGCGTGGCAGCTATGACGCCCCCATGTCGTTCAGGTCTACTTACCCACGTCTGCTGGCCCTCACCCGCTCGCAGACCTCCTCGTCCGCCAACAGCCCCAAATTCAACCTCCACTGCGGGCGCTGCCCCCGGCCCCCGATCCACTCTCAAATCCACCCAATGCGAACGTGGTCTGACAACAGGGGCGCTATTCTCCGACCCCCCACCGGGTCGGAGAATCGCCGGGGGCTGGCGTGAATCCCGCCCCCGCCGTGTCACAAATTCTCCGCCACCAGAGATTCGGCGGGAGCGGGAATTGCGCCGCGCCGGTCGCCAGAAATCGCGCCGGTCGGCGGGCCCACCCCCGGCGATTCTCCGGTCCGCGATGGGCCGAAGTCCCGCCGCTGTCAACCCACACCAGCCGGCGTGGATTGAACCACCTTTCGAACGGCGGGACAAGGCGGCCCGGGCGGGGTCCGGCGTCCTGGGGGGGGCGCGGGGCGATCTGGCCCCGGGGGGTGCCCGCACGGTGGCCTGGCCCGCGATTGGGGCCCACCGATCCACGGCCGGGCCTGTGCCATGGGGGCACTCTTTTCCTTCCGCCTTCGCCATGGTCTTCATTATGGCGGAGGCGGAGAGACCCCTCCACTGCGCATGCGTGGGGATGCTGTGAGCGGCCGCTGACGCTCCCGCGCATGCGTCGCACGGCAAAGTAATTTCCGCGCCAGCTGGCGGGGCGGAAATCAGTCCGGCGCGGGCCTAGCCCCTCAAGTTGAGGGCTCGGCCCCTTAAGATGCGGAGAATTCCGCACCTTTGGGACGGCGCGATGCCGGACTGATTCGCGCCGTTTTTGGCGCCAGTCGGCGGACATCGCGCCGATTGCGGAGAATCCCGCCCCACAATCGCCAAATACTCCAAGTTTACGAAAAATACGAAAATTCCTTCACCTCAAACCTCCACGCGTCCAGCCCACCCATAAGCTCCATAAACCCCTTCAGCTCCTTCACCACCGCCGACACCTTCCCCGACCTCGGGCTCAACCGGGCCAAAATTGGCTCAATGACCGTGTTAAAATCCCCCCCCACCATGATCAACTTGTGCAAGTTCAGGTCAGGTATCTTCCCCAGCACCCACCTCATAAACTCCATATCGTCCCAGTTTGGGGCATAAACATTTACTAGGCCACCAGCATCCCCTCCAGCTTCCCACTAACCATCACGAACCTCACCCCCCCTCCCCCTAATCTGCCACAGTGTTCCCCACCTCGAATGCCACCCGCTTGTTTACCAGCACCGCCACCTCCCCTGTCTTCATATCCAGTCCCGAGTGGAACACCTCCCTACCCAACCTTTCTTCACCCTTGTCTGATCCCCTATCTTTAAATGCGTCTCTTGTAGAAAAGCCACGTCCGCCTTCAACATCCTCAGGTGCGCAAACACATGTGACTGCTTGACTGGCCCATTCAACCCCCTCACATTCCACATGATCAGCCTGGTTGAGGGGCTCCCCACCCCCTCCCCTGCTGATCAACCATATCCCTTTTTGGGCCAGACCCAGGGCCGCTTTACACAACCCTCCAGGCCCATCCTTGGATGTCCACCATCAACATTCCCTTCACAGCTGCGCCACACCAACTGCATCCTTGTCAGTGCCCCCCTCCCCCAAATAAAACAACAGGCCCATCTGCCTCCCCTGCACCAACCACCTGACCACCCCCAATGTGCTCCCGTTAACTAGCTCGCCCAGCTAGCTTGGCAACCCCCGCCCAAGGCCTCCAAACCACCTAACCCCCACTGATTCCCCTCCACCCCCGTCCACACTCCCTCTAGAAACAAAGATAAGAAACTTATCCCTGATGCTCTCCAAGCACCCTGCCACCAAGCCCAACAAAACATTTCAAAGGAGAAAAAGCTCTCCCAACAACAACTAAAAGGAAGCACCTCCTCCAAAGTTCAATGTCCTCCTTCTCCTGCCAGTCCATTGTCTCTCAAAATCTCCATTGCCTCCTCTGCTGTACCAAAATAATATTCCCGATTCTGGAAAGTCATCCAGAGGCGAGCCGGGTACAGCACTCCAAACTTCAACCCCTTCTTGAAGAGAGCAGCATTTACCCGATTAAACCCGGCCCTCCTCTTCATCAGGTCTGTGCCCAGGTCCTGGTACACCCGCAGCTCGTTCTCGTCCCAGGTTCATTTCTTCACCTGCCTTGCCCACCGAAGAATCTTCTCTTTTGTCCAAGAAGCAGTACAACCGCACCACCATCGCCCTCGGCGGCTCGCCCACCGGCGGCCTCTTCATCAACGCCCTATTCGCTCGGTCAACCTCCAGAGGCCGATCTTGGCTACATATGTGCCGGCATCCGCTCCTTCGATGCTTTCAGGCATCCCCACAATTCGCATATTTTGCCTTCTGGTACGGCTCTCCAGATCCTCCACCTTCTCCTTCAGCCTCTTTTGGGTCTTCCGCATCACCCTCACCTCGGCCACCAATGAGACGAGAGTTCCTTGTGCTCCCCTACCACCACCTCATCTTTCTGGATCACCTGGCTCTGCGACTCCAGCCTCTGCTCCACTCGGTCAATCCCTCCTTTGAGCGGCTCTACCAACCTGGCTAGGTCCTCCAGGGATTCCCTTCTCTGCAGGCTGAACTTCTCATTTAAGAAGTCCACCAGCTGCTCCGTTGACCACTGGATGGGCAGAACAGGCCCTTTGCCCTCCGCCATCTTGATCTGTGGTGCACAAAGATTCTCCTGCTCCACCAGCTCCCTTCTTTTCCATCCACTCCTAGATCGTGGATTCATCCACCAACCACACCAGAGGAGTTACACTTTCGCCTGGCACTCCTACATTTCTTTCCATCTAAAATTCCACCCCTCAGACAGGGAAAGGACTGAAAAAATCCACCTTGAGCAGGAGCTACCAAATATGTGACCGCTCACTCCATGGCTGCCACCGGAATTCCCCCCTCAAAATTAAGATTATCCTTATAAACTCTGACTACATTTTCCTACTTTTCTTTGCCTCAGTTTCAAATTTTCTTTAAATCTCTGTGAGGCACATACTATGTTCTTCTACTTTCAAGCTTGCTAAGTACCGCTAGATTTTCAATTCCAGCTGTAATATGTATTGAGTAGAAAACTAGCTTAATAATGGATATGTGAACTTGCTGATCATACTAGACTGTGAATTATACTAAATGCCACCATAAATCTATTTTCAATCTTCTGTGTCCATATATTTAATAAATAATTATTCAGGTACATGGCCAATTTTTCCAACTAATTAGTTTGTCTTGTTACATGAATTTAATTAAATGTTATTCTTCATTTATATGGCAAATTCTGTTCAATAGTATTTCAATCACAAAGTAATCAGAAGCAGATATCCAATACCAAATTTCAATTTCAATTTTCATATTTGAGAAAGGGAAATGAGTCATTTTAATTTCTCAAATGCAAGAGCAAATAGTTGGAGACTAGCGATGAATAAATATTTGAAACTATACTGCCCCTTACTCAAACACACAGTAATATTGAACAGCAACAACAAAGGAGAACCAGTGGACGTGATTTATTCAGATTTCCAGAAAGCCTTTGACAAGGCTTTGACACGCCACATAGGAGACTATTAAATAAGTTAAGAGCCCATGGTGTTAAGGGTAAGATCCTGGCATGGATTGAGGATTGGTTGACTGGCAGAAGGCCAGTTGCTTTTCTTCATTTATATGGCAAATTCTGTTCAATAGTATTTCAATCACAAAGTAATTTTACTGGCAAAAGTGGGGATAAAGGGGTCTTCTTCAGGATGGCAGCCGGTGACTAGTGGTGTGCTTCAGGTGTCTGTGCTGGGACCACAACTTTTTACAATATACATTAATGATCTAGAAGAAGGAACTGAAGGCACTATTGCTAAGTTTGCAGACGATACAAAGATGTGTAGCGGGACAGGTAGAATTGAGGAAGCAAGAGGGCTGCAGAAGGATTTGGACAAGCTGGGAGAGTGGGCAATGAAGTGACAAATTAAATACAATGTGGAAAAGTGTGAGGTTATGCACTTTGGAAGTCGGAATTTAGGCATAGATTATTTTCTAAATGGAGAAATGCTTAGGAAATCAGAAGCACAAAGGGACTTGGGAGTCCTTGTTCACGATTCTCTTAAGGTTAATGTGCAGGTTCAGTCGGCAGTTAAGAAGGCAAATGCAATGTTAGCATTCATGTCAAGAGGGCTAGAATACAAGACCAGGGATGTACTTCTGAGGCTGTATAAGGCTCTAGTCAGACCCCATTTGGAGTATTGTGAGCAGTTTTGGGCCCCGTATCTAAGGAAGGATGTGCTGGCCTTGGAAAGAGTCCAGAGGAGGTTCACAAGACTGATCCCTGGAATGAAGAACTTGTCGTATCAGGAACGGTTGAGGACTCTGGGTCTGTGCTGGGATGAGGGGGGATCTTATTGAAACTTAGGATACTGCATGGCCTGGATAGAGTGGACGTGGAGAGGATGTTTCCACTTGTAGGAGAAACTAGAACCAGAGGACACCATCTCAGACTAAAGAGACGATCCGTTAAAACAGAGATGAGGAAGAATTTCTTCAGCCAGAGGGTGGTGAATCTGTGGAACTCTTTGCCACAGAAGGCTGTGGAGGCCAAATCACTGAGTGCCTTTAAGACGGAGATAGATAGGTTCTTGATTAATAAGGGGATATGGGGAGAAGGCAGGAGAATGGGGATGAGAAAATATCAGCCATGATTGAATGGCGGAGCAGACTCGATAGGCCGAGTGGCCTAATTCTGCTCCTATGTCCTATGGTCTTATGTATTTATATATCACCTTTGACACAGGATGTACGATATAGAAATAGGCCGTTCAGAACAATCGGTCTCTGCCAGGTTATTTTGGGGGGGGGCGAGAGGGGGGGAAATAATTGCAAAAATATTCCAAAGCATTTCACAGGAGCTTTATCAAACAAAATTTGACACTACGTTATTAAGGCAGATGACCAATTGTTTGTTCAAAGAGGTAGGACTTTAGGAGCATCTTAAAGGAAGAAAGGGAAAAGGACCATTTGAAAGATTCAGGAGGAATTCCAGAGTTAGTGGTCAGAATTCCCCCATGCACCGTCAGAGGGTTCAGTGGCGGGTTGGGGGGGAGAATTTGGTGTAAGTCCTAAAATCGGTTTTGCGTTGGTGTGAATTTCCCACAGGACCTTCCACTGATGACCATCATGGTGGATTAGGAAACCAGCTGCTGGCTGGCATGAAACTGATTTGCTTCCCGCTAATGGGATGCAGGTGATGGCCCAAACGGAATCTTCCCCCCACATCGATTCTCTGCCAAGCCAGCGAGAAAACACGCCGGTCCAAAACACATCTTGAACCACTTGGTGCGCAGAAGTCAGGCTCACCTGAACAATGCCTGGGGCTGCCGCCAGAGTTGAGGATGTAGGTCATCAGTGACTTTGGAATCACAGCAGTGGGTGGGGGCTATCTATCAGGTGGATCGTACAGCTTCAGTGTCAACGAGGAGGTCTGCCTCCCAGTCTCAGCTCCAGAAGATCAGTCTTCTTTTTCAGGAGGTCCATCTCCTCTCTTCAGGTGGTCTACTTTATTCAAAATGGATCAGTGATGTTGGGCATCTTTTCAATATGGAACCCAGATATGCTGGTGGGAGGCACTCAATCAGCATGCCCTGTCACGGAGTGTGGCGCTACCCCTGAGATGCATCATTAATTAGGTTGGGGCTGGAAAATATGGCATGATTTCCTGTCGGCCTCTGCAGGGTGAAACACTCCCGTCCCCACCTCCACCATGGAACATAGTCCCAGGAGGGAGAATTCCACCCAGTGTCTTGGCAGGTTAAAATTGAGGATGCCCAAGAAGCAAGAAATGAGCACATTATGAAATCCTTCGAAATTTGTGAGCAAAATCAACTACATCAAGTTCCACAATGGTATGTGCTAGACACCTTCTTGTTGACTGGAAATACTGAAAATATGGAAATTTAGGACAGAATTTGTATTAGATCGAAATATGCTGCAATGAACAGTTCTAATTTTAGAGTGCATACAAGTTTAAAAATTAAATCCACATCAGTGTTGCCTTGCTAAATAAAGGTATGAAAATTATTGAGCACCTGCTGTCTGACCTTGTTGCTCTATATTAGTCGTCAAATTAAAGTTTTGTCATGGATAAGCCCGAATCAGTGCCTGGGTTTCACCAATGTATTAAATAATGATTTTCCACTTGCCAAATGAAAGGATCCCTGTAAATGGGCACGGGCTAATCACAAGAATGTTGGGCTGACAATTCCATACTCGTTTTTGGTGCGGGGATGGAATAATCCACATGAAAAAGATCAGAGGACTTTTCCTCCACCCATCCCATCACATTCCCATTCAGTGGTATCCTATATATGTTCAACACTAGTCAACACAGGAGAAAGCAAATAGCTGGTGCTCAGCTATCAGAACCAGAAACCCCCAAACCCCAACCCTGAGAAAAATAAAATTTGGATTCAAGTTAATTGACATAGAGAAAATATATGATGGGATTATTACTGAATGATTTCAAGACCGGAATATTCCAGCTGTTGGGATTTTCTTTTCACACTGGCAGCGCACCCCCGCCTGCAGATTTCCCAGTGGGGTGGAGTGGCTTCAGTGGGTAATCTCATTGACAAATTGGGGGGGAGACAGAATCCCGCCACCAGCGAATGGGTCCTACCGAGGAACACGGGGCTGGAGGACTGGAAAATCCTGCACAAAGCTCCCATTGGAATAACAAGAGCAATACATGTAATGCAGGTGACATGTAAGGGCAATTTGTCTGGTCCTTGCAAGCCAGGGAATTTTAAAATTCTTCTACAAAGTCCAGAAAAAAAGAGGGGACGATTTGTTTTGCTGCATTGCCACAAGTTCCCTCAAAAATAAAGCCTTCAATGAGCAACACAACTGTAAAAGCTCAGTTAATTAGTAAAATCATGTAATCTCTTCCATAGTTTATGGGAATGACAAAATGCTTCAAATTTGATTATAAAATATTAGCATCAGTTGGTAAAACCGTCAGCTGTAATTCATGCAACCAAACATACTGATTTGATTGTTTTAGATTGGTGAACAATGGAGAATTGATACCTATTTTGTGAGGGGCAGCAAAATTGTATGGATTCATTGAGCCTACTACAAAGAACTCTGCTGCAATTCTGAGGGCTGGAGTTAAATAATTGAAATTGATTAGATAAATAATACCCATTACCCCATTACTTGTAGTGACACCAAGACCCCCAAAACAAACACGTACAAACCAACGACCCTCTGGCAGAAAAAAATGTCCAATTATTTTTGGTGGAGAGAGGAAATCCTTAACTTGCAGTTTTGTTAGATCAATGTTGCATAAATTTATCACAGCTTTTGGCTGAGAATTTCCTGGGGGCTTCTCTGGGTGGCACGGTGGCACAGTGGATAGCACTACTGCCTCACAGCTCAAGGGACCCTGGTTCAATTCTGCTCCTGGATGACTGCATATGTGGAGGTTGCACGCTCTCCCCGTGTCTCCATGGGTGCTTTGGTTTCCTCCCACAGTCCAAAGATGTGCAGGTTAGGTGGGTTACGGGGATAGGGCGGGGGAGTGCCTAGGTGGGGTGTTCTTCCGGAGCATTGGTGCAGACTCGAAGGGCCGAATGGTCTCCTTCTGCACTGTAGGATTCTATGGATTCTCTCAATCTTCCTTCCACGGCAACTCAATGTTAATTCCACCAAATTTCCAATTAAGATGTATTAGAAGGTCCATGGAAATTTCTGGTAGTTACTTTGTACATATATAAAACCAAAACAAAATAATAATATTGATGCACAATCAAATTCCTGTTGCATTTTGTAATAGCTTGCGGTTTGAGATTTAGGACCGCTAGAAGCCACTCAAGCATTGTAAACATTGAATGCACTGCTCTTATCAAAGCAGATAGAATCTACTGAAGGTAAAACTGAAGGACTCAATAAATTTGAACTGATCACTTTTTTTCTGGTACTGCTCTCCTTCAACTCTATGACATACATTCACACACATGTAAACGTGCATAGGGATAGAATTTTATTCTGAGCAATATCATTATATTGTGGAGCTAGCATACTTAACGTCAACAGCCACTATATTTGTATGATCCAACATTGACGTTGATGGGCATGTTAAGACTTTGCTGCCATGAATTTCTGTTGTCAAGTGCACCTGTTATTAACTGTTTCTGTTGCTATGGCAACAGCTGTTACATCTAAGGTGTAAAAGTAATCAAAACTTCTGTTTTCCTTGTGATGTATGTAAAATTGATTAAACCTAATAAAGGTGCCTAAATACTCATCAGTGCCAGGAATTGACAATCAAACTGCTTTTCCAAAAATAGTTTTCATTAACATTTTTTTTACTTTCTGACTTCATGACTAGATTTAAAATGCATTGCTTGAATTGAGTGCCTTTGACTTCTTTGACTATTTCTCAGACACATAGATCCAAAAAAAAAAGAAGGGAGTAGATATTGCCTTTGTGCAAAAGTGTTAAACAGGTAAAAGCAAGTTGACAGCCTATTTTATGTCTCTCCTAGTTTTTATTTCCATTGAGCTCAATGCAATAAAAAATGGCAGATGTGGTTTTCATCTTGCTAGCACTCTTTCCACACTATCACACAAAGTCAAAATCCACTTCAATATGTCTGTGCCAAACAACAGAAGCGTTCGAAATGGGTATAAACAAATCCTCAAGATTCATTTTTAATTTAGCTACAGTTTGGACATTACAATTTATCAGTGTGAGTTTGACAAATTACCTGGGCACCTCAATATGTTTGTACTGGTTCACAGGCTAAGGTCACACATTTCTTTCTTTCTCAGAATCTACTTGAGATGAAACTAGGCACCAAATAAAAATGAATTGCTCACCTTTTCACTTGCTCAGCTTTCCTTTAACTCTATAACTGTTTAAAGTGCCTTTCTTTTGTTACCATAGAGACCACTCATCCATGCAAGCTTGCCTGCCCTCCCATTACACTGAACAATATTTGTTAAGAGCCATGGCCCTTCAGTACTGATCACTATTGTGCAGAATTAATTCCAAAAACCAAGTGTTTTCAACCGATATTTGATTATGACTTTTATCAGGAAATGTTTCTTCCTACCCTTGTTCTTCTGAAGGTAGAAACTCATGCTTGGTATGATTCTACAGCTATCAGCAGCATTTCCACCCCCCCACCCCCCACCACAACCCGTTACCAAGGCTTTGTACACTGAGGCATTGCTCCCTTAATTTTGTATTCCAAACGCCTCCGAGAGAAAATTATATTTGCCTTTTTAATACATTTTGTATCTATCAAAATTCTCGTTGTAAAGAAACTATTCTGATTTGCTTCCTTGGATGAAAACTGGGTGACCACAAGTTTCCCCACGTTGAATACAATTTGCAAAAGTTGTATTTCAGTTAAGGGTCAGCCCTGGCTCAGCTGGAAGCACTTTCGTCCGTTACAAAGTTTCAGGACTTGAGCACAAAAATCAGCGTTGACACTCTAGTGGTTGCAAAAGGTGCTATATAAATGAAAGTCAGTGTTTCTTTTAATTCCTCAATGCCTTTGTCACTTGATTTAATTCACACAACTTACGATGGGTGGAATTTAATGCCCTCCCCTTGGTGTGTTTTGTGGAAGGTATTAGGTCTCCTCCATTAAATATTGCCATATGCTTCCTAACTCTGTGTCATTTTCAAAAGTGGATATACAACTCTCTATTCCTTCATCTAAGTCTTTGATATATATGAAAAGATAGGGCTCCATTTCAGATCCCTAAGGAACACAACATGTCACATTCTACCAATTGTAGAATATTCCATTTACCACTAATCTCTGTCTTGAATCTCCCAACTAATTGCCAATCCATTACCTCTCCTCTAACTGATTGTAAGCTGACAGGGCTGCAGTTACCTAGTTTCTTACTCTCTTCTTTCTTAGTTAATGGAGTGACTTACACAATTGTCTAATCAACAGCGATATTTCCGGAATCTAAAGAGCTCGGAAAAATTAGAATTGAAGCATTTTCAAGTGTTTCCCCTATTTCTTCTAATTCTCTCTGGTAGAAGCCATCAGGTCCTGGAGATTTGTTTCCTTTAAATCCTATTAATTGTCCCATTACTATTTTCTTACTTAAAGCTGATCCTCTAGCAGCCTTGGCAATTCATTTAAATTGATCTGGAATTGAACCTTACCCTCAGATACATGTTTCTGGCTTATTTCATAAGTGCCATTTTTGCAATCTTCCATTGAGGATTCTGAAATTATACAAGTTGGTGTCAGAGTGCATTAGCACATTGATGCACTCAACCATAATATTGGAGCTGTGCAGGTTCTTCAATATGATTTTCAGTGTGGCGAGTTGCTGAACCTAGCAGTGCAGGCAGGGGATAAGACTTTCTCAAAAGTATGAGAGAAAATTACAAAGTAGATAAGCCATTGCTAATCATGTGTGCTTCTTAACAGCTAGTTTGGGGCAGCAGCAGCAGAGGTGTGGCAGTATGTGTATCATCGAATTACCGGTACATAGAATTTGCAGCACAGAAGATCATTCTGACCATCATTTCGGTGTCTGTGCCCCACACAAACCTACTACTACTCTGATTACTTCCAGCTCACCCTGTCAACAATTCATCCTATTCCTTTCTGCCTTATTCCCTTACCTAGCTTCTCCATGAATGCATCTTCTCAATCAGGGAGATGTGCATTGCATGGGGTAGCAAGGGAGGTTGGACCAAAATGAAGAAGGGCAAATTCATAAAATATTTCTTTGCCTTTATCTATGTACGGAAATTCTTCAGGTAACATAATCATACTGAACTACTTCTGAGAAAAATGATGTTAACATTAAAGAATGCAGAGATCTCTATCAGGGGGATATCTGAGTGTCTGTAGCACCCATTGGGGAGTCGTGCCCATGTCACTGAAGATCCAGAAGACTTCAGGGTAAGTGCTGGGGAAAACAACCAGCATTACCCAGGGACTGATGCACTCCTGGGAGCCTGCAGCTTTCGATTGCATTTCGATTTGAGAGGCATAAAATTAGGTCACATATGTGAGAATTAAGGAACATTCAGGCAACTCACAGCGTGCCTTATTCAGATTAGTGCTGAGAAATCATTTATAATGAAGCCTTTAAAGCTGCTGACAACATTTTAAATATCCAGAATAAAGTTCAAAATTTAAATGTTTCTTCTACCCATGATGATCTTTTACATTTTAAGAAAATATTGTGAATGAGGTTGCACTAATTCATAAGCCTCGTGCACCAAAACAGATGTTTCTTGTCCCTCATTTTTTTCTTTTTAACGAGCATGTTACAATTAAAAACATTCTTCATTAAATACAAATAGGTGACTAACATGCCTACAAGAGCTGATGTTTTATTTTATTGATATAACACTGTAGTAATGTAAATTTGCTTCATTATAAAGGTTCTACTTTCCTAACATAAGCCTTCGACAGCATCTGTACAGCTGATGCCCAAAGGTGAATTCAACCTCAGGGTAATATCAACATGAGAATCAAAAATACATTATTCTGATAGTTGTTTGTATTTAGTGAATTATGTGTGAGGGATTTTTTTTAAATAAAGGAAGTGATCTTCGTGTGCAAATCTTAAACACTAGGACACGTCACACACAATTTAACTACCACATTGCGCCCCATGCGGACGCAATGAGGTGAATAGCGAGAAAGGCCAAAATTGAGAATTGCACCGGGTTGCAATTCACCCGAGCCTCTCCCGATTGAGAGTTCCGGATATAGCCCCAAAATGGCGAGAATATCATTAGCCCTTATTTGCATTTATTTCAATCTCATTAGGATTGAAGTCGAATGCAGCGGCCTCCTGAAAATTACCAGACTTGCCAGCGAGAAATCACGCGGGTGTTGTTTCGTTATCCTTTTTAAAAACGTGAAGTTGGTGCAATGGCTTCTATGGGGAAGTGAGCCATTTCCATTTTCCAGCATGCAGTTCAAGGATCTGAAGCTGCTGCCCCAGTGCTCGGGGGGCTTGGGTTTAGTCAGGGGGCTGAATCGTTTTAGGTAGGATGCTTTGCATTTGTGAGGCCTTCAAGCCATCTTTAAATATTGTGGGGACTGATAACAGGAGAAACCACAAATGCAGCCTGTCTGTCCTACCAAATACTTCCATGACAGGGCCCTACTGTGCCTTCTAACCTGAAATTCAATTTCACTCCTATTGACTGTGAGCAGCCACTAGCTTCACAGCTGAAGGCTATTTCTATGAGGAATTAGTTGTGTTAGTTGTGATAGCACTTCACACTCCTCAACTCTCAAATGCTTCCTCAAGGACACACATGCCATGCCGTAGAGGATGATCAGTGCATAGCATGACAAGCAAATTTTGTGCTTGAACTCTAGGAGAATCAGCACCATAGAGACAGCTGTCAACAATCAAACACTAAAGAGCTGGGCTTCAACACTGGGGATCCTCTCGCGACTAGAGGGTAAGTATGCGGATCAGGGGTCTCTCTAATGTTCCTGGCAGAGGTCTGGGATCTAGGGGCTCCTGATGTGGCCAGGGGTGAGTGTGCAGAGCTGAAAGCTTTGAACTGGATTGTTCACATTCAATTTTGCACTCCATTGCCTGCTGAAAGCTTCTTAGAATCCCTACAGTGCAGAAGGAGGCCATTCAGCCCAGCGGGTCTTCATTGACTCTAAAAGTGCACCTTACCGAGTCCCACTCCACCGTCCTATCCCCGTAACCCCACCCAACCTGCACATCTTTGGAGTGTGGGAGGAAGCAGGGGCAGCTGAAGGGCAGCATGGTAGCACGGTAACATAGTGGAGGGCAGCATGGTAACATAGTGGTTAGCACAGTTGCTTCATAGCCCGAGGGTCCCAGGTTCGATTTCCGGCTTGGGTTACTGTCTGTGCGGAGTCTGCACGTTCTCCCCATGTCTGCGTGGGTTTCCTCCGGGTGCTCCGGTTTCTTCCCACAGCCCAAAGATGTGCAGATTAGATGGACTGGCCATGCTAAATTGGCCTTGGTGACCAAAAAGGTTGGGTGGGGTTATGGGGATAGGGTGGATGTGTGGGCTTGGGTAGGGTGCCCTTTCCAAGGGCCGGTGCAGACTCGATGGGCCAAATGGTCTCCTTCTGCACTGTAAATTCTATGTTGATTGTATGAATCCTACACAGACACGGGGAGAATGTGCAAATTCCACACAGACAATCACAAGACTGGAATCAAATTCCGGTCCCTGGCACTGAGGGAGCAGTGCTAATCACTGCGACACCGTGCCACCCACACAGGTTGATTGACAGGTCGAGGCAGTTTCAAAGGTGAGAATCAGATTGTTTATTTTTATAGCCCTGCAAGGTTTTCCTAATTACAGTTTTTTTTTAATAAGTCCGTCTCTTTGTTCTCAAGTGCTTCCTGAAAAGTGCAACTGTGTGGGCTATCCTCCAGTCTATCCCTATTTTCCCATCCTGGGATCCCAATGATTACCTTTTCCTCAAGTTCCTGGATATAGTATCAGTCTTTATAGTGCAGTTCTTCATCCAGCCATTGGAAAGCTGTTGCTGCAGGGTCTGCTGAGCTTCTAGCCAATCAGTTTGGCCTGCAGCTCTCCAAAGTGAGACTTCCTGAGGGGCAGAAGTCCCCACCATATAAGAAAATAAGAACTAGGAACAGGAGTAGGCCATCTGGCCCCTCAAACCTGTTCCACCATTCAATGAGATCATGGCTGATCTTTTGTGGACTCAGCTCCACTTTCCGGCCCGAACACCATAACCCTTAATCCCTTTATTTTTCAAAAAATTATCTATTATTATCTTTAAAACATTTAATGAAGGAGCCTCAACTGCTTCACTGGGCAAGGAATTCCATAGATTCACAACCCTTTGGGTGAAGAAGTTCCTCCTAAGCTCAGTCCTAAATCTACTTCCCCTTATTTTGAGACTATGCCCCCTAGTTCTGCTTTCACCTGCCAGTGGAAACAACCTGCCTGCATCTATCCTATCTATTCCCTACCATCCTATAAACTCAGGACATGATATGTAGTTTAAGGTGGTTATGCTGAAGTTTACTGATATTCCACCTCTCGATATAACCAACCACACATTTTCTTAGGTAACAACCTCATTTTCTATACTAGAGGTGTTAATCAGAATCATCACTTATGCTCAAAGCATCACCGAGAGCAAATAGCTGCGCCAATTGTTGTGATCTGTGTCTAACTCAATTTATGATCTAATCTACATAGAATGTTGGTTTTAATGATGCTGGCTAATTGATGGGACCGAGTTCAGTCTTAGCATCATGTTTAATAACATCCCATTAATATAATAAATGTAAAAAATTTTGTCGGAATAATAAACCAGCAGTAAATGTAGAGCTTTAGTAATAAACTGGACTGAATAATGTGGCTCTGGCAAGGTTGTCTAAATGGTAAATTAAAACAGAAAATTCTGGATAAACCCAACAGGTCTGGAGCGTCTGCAGAGAGAGAAATGTTGGGCATGTTTGACAGATTTTAAAGTCTGCTGAACAACGCATTTCGCAGGATATTTCTCAGCGACTGCAGCACCAAGAAACATCCCACTATCCAATGGCACTTTGCCTTTTCTCGGCCTTGGAGAGTTTCTGTCCGCCAAGGCCACGCTGAGAGGGATTTCCTGCTGGGGAGCTTCCTCAAAGATTGGGAGGCCATTTTGACTGGCAGTCCCGATGTTCTCCTCCCGCCCCTGCCCTTTTTAGGCCTCCCCCACTTTATTGACCCTCCCCTCAACCCCCGATCCTTGGGGAGGCGCAAGGGAACCCCCCCGCAATCCTTTCTCTACTTGGCAAGTCCGCCCCGGGCCTGATTCCCTGGCAGTACCAACCTGGCCCCAGATCACACTGGCAGTGCCCCTGCACACTGGTAATGCCACCTGGGCATGCTGGCAGTGCCTAGGTGGCATTGCCATGGTTCCCAGGTGGCACTGCCAGGGCACCAGGCTGGCATTGCCAAGGGCCCAGGTGGCTGGGGAGTGCCAGGGTACCACCCCTTCCTGTACTTGACCACCCAGGGGTCTCCAATTGCTTGTAATACCCCCTGAGGTGTCGGTATGCCTGGTCCACATTTGTGTGGACCAGTAACTAAAGGGCGCCCTGGCAAGGTCTCCCAGACTCTGCGCGGGTACTGGGTGAATCTACATCGGGTATTTAACTGACTATTAGGCTTATTTAAATATTCAGATCTGGATCTTACCCAGTGAGGGCGGGATCCAGATTGCGCCGCTAGTGCGGAGCCCGATTTGGGGCTCTCGCATGATTCACCCGTTGCGCCCGGTTCCAGGGTTGCTGAATCTCGTCCATTATGATAACTGCTATTTGGAGCTGTTTCCAAACAGGAGACGAACAATGTGATTCAGATAAAACCTTCACTCAGGGAATGAGAAATGCTACTTTCCTTATAAGTAGCTTTCTCATTCATCATGTGAATTAAGATCCAGTTGTATGACGTTGCTTGACTGATAATACATTAACATCACGCACATATTTTTTTCAAGATGCAGAATGATTCTTTGTTCAGTAGTACAGATGTTGTGATCAGCTCAAAACATGAATATTGATGCAATATGGTTAATGGTGTTTACATTTTCATTTCATAAATTAAAGTCAATACGACCAGGAAGTTATGCTGTATGAAATTATATGGAAAATAACATGTTTGCATTTCATTTATTTATTATTTTACTGGAGGTGTTAACCTATTTGAAATTATAAGATAGCCTCTGTCAAAATAGCAAACACATGCATTTATGTTTTATGTTTTCAAGGGATCAAAGCTTAGCATCAATGTGCATTCTGAATGTATTACTTTCAGTAATGTGAAAGTCAGCAAATGCTGATATATAAAATAAAAACAGAAAATGCTGGAAATACTCAGCAGGTTTGACAGCATCTGTGGAGCGAGAAACAACATTTTGTTTCAGGTCAACGACCTTTAATCAGAATTGGGAAAAGTTGGAGATGGGCTAGGTTTTAAGCAAGTTAAAGCAGGAGGGTAGAAGGAAGAACAAAAGGGAAGGTCTGTGACAGAGTGAAAGACAGGAGCAATGAAATTACAGAAGGCCAAACGGAGTAATGACGAGGCAAGAAAAGTAACAAGAGGTGTGCCTTGAGCAGATTTGTCACTTGCCGAAAGCAAAAACAAAAGAAAATCCGAAACATGCAAAGAAAAGGAAACAAAATGGGAACAAAGTTTGTTGAACTCAGTGTGAACCAGAAGTGGAAGCTTCATTGAAACACAGACTGAGGACAGAGAGCTGTCAGAGCAAGGTAGTGAATTAAATTGCTGATATATGAATAAAGCACAACAGGCTTCAACGCTAATTTGCCTATTATTGCGTGTATTGAATTTAATCAACTCTTCGTCCAGTTATTGATTGAGAAGTTCTACCTTGCGGAGTGACAATTGTTTCTATTTCTAATTAAAGCAAGCTTCCAGCTGTCTAATTCATGAAGCACAACTGGTGCCCCGAACCTCCTCCACTGCTTTAAAGAGGAGTGGAGGGAGATGAACAACTAGGAATGACACTCTATCAACTTGAGTTATTTGTTTAAAGTGGTAGTTCCATTATTCTAAGGAAAATTGTTTTAATTTTATTGCAGGGTTACATGGATTCAAATAAATGTATACAAGAGTTACTGAAACAGTTGGAAGCATCACAAAGCAATGTCCAGCGGTGAGTACCAGAAGAATGTTTTTTAACAGCATCTTATCATTACATTAGGGCAGCACAGTGGTTAGCACAGTTGCTTCAAAACTCCAGGGTCCCAGGTTCAATTCCCGGCTTGGGTCGCTGTCTGTGCGGAGTCTGCACATCCTCCCCGTGTCTGCGTGGGTTTCCTCCGGGTGCTCCGTTTCCTCCCACAGTCCAAAGATGTGCAGGTTAGGTGGATCGGCCATGCTAAATTGCACTTAGTGTCCCAAAAAAAGGTTAGGTGTGGTTACTGGGTTACAGAAATAGGGTGGATGTGTGGGCTTGGGTAGGGTGCTCTTTCCAAGGGCCGGTGCAGACACGGTGGGCCGAATGGCCTCCTTCTGCACTGTAAATTCTATGATTCTATGATTTAAGGAGACATCACTGAATACTTCACAAGGACTGAGTGAAAATTAAACCAAGAACAAAAAAACAAATGTGTGAAGGGGGCAAAAGAGAAGACAAAATAATGTGCACAGGAACATAGGAACACAGGAAAATTGCCCTTAGTGTTGGGTGGGGTTACTGGGAGGGTGGAGGTGTGGGCTTGGGTAGGGTGCTCTTTCCAAGGGCCGGTGCAGACTCGATGGGCCAAATGGCCTCCTTCTGCACTGTAAATTCTATGATATGAGGTGCAGATTATGGAGGAAGATTCATGATAGATTCTAAGTCAAATTTCTGAGACTAAGGAGACTTGGGAAAATTGGCAAGGACAGGGCCTTTTCCTGAGGTACAGATGAGAATGTGGGCCTGCATAATTTGTAGATGTCAGATGACGGAAGTAGGGAGGCAAAGTGTTGAATGCAGGAGGAGTTTCATCGAATCCCTACAGTGCATCGAGTCTGCACGACCCTCCAAAAAGCACCCACCTTTACCCGAACCCCCTTCTATCCCCGCAACCCCATCTAGTACCAATTTAGCACGGCCAATCACCTAATCTGCACATCTTTTGGACTGTGGGATAAACCCACGCAGACACGGGGAGAAAGTACAAACTCCACAGTCACCCAAGGTCAGAACCAAACCTGGGTCCCTGGTGCTGTGAGGCAGCAGTGCTAACCATTGTGCCACCGTGCCATCCTTTGTGGAGTCACGTGCAGCAGAATAGATACCCTTTATATTGGGCATGAAATGGAGTATTAGTTCCTCATATTTAATGTCCAAGATGAGGATGGGTGGAATGTGGTTTGAGGAATTAGTTTGTCGTGGAGAAGAATTTAGATCGCCTGTTCCCAGGATGATCTCAGAGCCACAATTAGACTGAGGCCTGTTTTCCCTCTAGCTCCTAAAACCCAACTCGGGAGAAAATGGCCCAGATGGCCAGATTTTCATTTTCTGATGGCATAATTCTATGAGATTTGGGCCTGGCAAGCCCAGAGTGAGTGCGGAGGATGCCAGGTGCGGAGACTGGCACCTGTACTACATTGAAGCTTTAACAAAAAACACAGAAAAATGATAAACAGCCCTCACATCTCACACCCCTTGCCTTCTCACACATTCCCCAAGTCCCATTAATGGCAACCAAAGACACCTCATGCCCCCATCCATCCCCCTATAGTTTCTCATGCCCACCACCCAAACATATAGCCCCTCATAACTTCCATACTAACCAATTCCCTTGCTTCCAACCCCTATAGCCCCTCATAACCTCCATGCCAACCTATTACCATCTGCCCACCTCTCATGGCCCCTCATATACTACGTGCTACCCAATGCCCCTCTGCCTAGTTTAATGGTTCCTCGTACCCTCCATGTAAATCTATGCATCTTCCCACCCACGTGGCCCTATATAACCCCCATGCCAACCTAGTGACAACTCATTACACCATCCTTTTACCCTTACACCTACTATGCACGGTAGCATTGTGGATAGCACAATTGCTTCACAGCTCCAGGGTCCCAGGTTCAATTCCGGCTTGGGTCACTGTCTGTGCGGAGTCTGCACATCCTCCCCGTGTGTGCGTGGGTTTCCTCCGGGTGCTCCGGTTTCCTCCCACAGTCCAAAGATGTGCAGGTTAGGTGGATTGGCCATGATAAATTGCCCTTAGTGTCCAAAATTGCCCTTAGTGTTGGGTGGGGTTACTGGGTTATGGGGATAGAATGGAGGTGTTGACCTTGGGTAGGGTGCTCTTTCCAAGAGCCAGTGCAGACTCGATGGGCCGAATGGCCTCATTCTGCACTGTAAATTCTATGATAATCTATGCTAACTCACTTAGTATCCACCATGCACAGACATCAGAATCCTTGCTAAAATAAAGTTCCAAGTGTGTAGTGCAGATTTTATTTAAAACAAACTCTAATTAATTAAAATTCCATTCACTACATTTATATTCCTTCAACCAAATTATCCCTTATAAGAACAAATATTTCAGTTAATTGCATAATCTCATGCAAAAACAAACACTGACTTCATAGACCATGTTCAAAGCATCCACAATCATGTGGAGCTGTCATCATCTGTGATAATAGTTGTGAAATCCATCATGCAATACTAATACAGTAATGGTAGCCTTACACCACTCTACTAGGTTCTCTATCTCCCTCCTGTATTCTGACTCATCGTTGTTCGAGATCCGACCCACTATCGTCGTGTCGTCAGCAAACTTGTAGATGGAGTTGGAGCCAAATTTCTCAGAACTGAAAAATAAGAAGGGTGAGAGCATTTTGGTAGGACTGTACTATAGGCCGCCAAATAGTCAGCGGGAAATCAAGAAGCAAACATGTAAGGAGATTATAAATAGCTGCCGTAAAAATAGGGTGGTAATAGTAGGGGATTTTAACTTTCTCAACATTAACTGGGACAGCCATAGCACTAGGGGTTTGGATGGAGAGAAATGTGTCGAGTGTATTCAGGAAGAATTCCTCATTCAATATGTGGATGGCCTGACTAGAGCGGGGGCAAAACGTGGCCTCCTCTTGGGGAAAAAGGAAGGGCAGGTGACTTTTGATTTGATTTATTATTATCACGTGTATTAGTATACAGTGAAAAGTATTGTTTCTTGCATGCTGTACAAACAATGCATACCGTACATAGGGAAGGAAGGAGAGACTGCAAAATATAATGTTACAGTTATAGCAAGGTGTAGAGAAAAGATCAACTTAATACGAGGTAGGTCCATTCAAAAGTCTGATGGCAGCAGGGAAGAAGCTGTTCTTGAGTCGGTTGGGACGTGATCTCAAACTTTGGTATTTTTTTCCTGACGGAAGAAGGTGGAAGAGAGTATGTCCGGGGTGCTTGGGGTCCTTAATTATGCTGGCTGCCTTTCCGAGGCAGCGGGAATTACCGTTAGAGCCAATGGATGAGCGGCTGGTTTGCGTGATGGACTGGGCTACATTCACGACC
The DNA here is from genome assembly GCF_047496885.1 of Scyliorhinus torazame. Classification (NCBI taxonomy): domain Eukaryota; kingdom Metazoa; phylum Chordata; class Chondrichthyes; order Carcharhiniformes; family Scyliorhinidae; genus Scyliorhinus; species Scyliorhinus torazame. Next base: position 72,720,519 of record NC_092708.1, read on the forward strand.
TTTTGTAGTTTCCTGTGGTCTTGGGCAGAGCAGGCTCAAGTTGTGATACAATCAGAAAGAATGCTTTCAATGGTGCATCTGTAGAAGTTGGTGAGAGTCGTAGGTGACATGCCAAATTTCCTTAGGCTTCTGAGAAAGTAGAGTCATTGGTGGGCTTTCTTAACTACATTGTCAGCATGGGGAGACCAGGACAAGTTGTTGGTAGTCTGGACACCTAAAAACTTGAATGCCTCGACCCTTTCTACTTCGTTCCCATTGATGTAGACAGGGGCATGTTCACCTACCCTTTCTGAAGTCGATGACAATCTCCTTTGTTTTGTTGACATTGAGGGAGAGATTATTGTCGGTGCACCAGTTCACCAGATTCTCTATCTCATTCCTGTACTCTGTCTCATCATTGTTTGAAATCCGACCCACTACGGTGGTGTCATCAGCAAATTTGAGAATCGGGTTGGAGGGGAATTTAGCCACACAGTCATAAAGGAGTATAGTAGGGGGCTGAGGACATAGCCTTGTGGGGCACCGGTGTTGAGGATGATCGTGGAGGAGGTGTTGTTGCCTATCCTTACTGATTGTGGCCTGTGGGTTAGAAAGTTCAGGATCCAGTCGCAGAGGGAGGAGCCAAGGCCAAGGCCACAGAGTTTGGAGATGAGTTTCGTAGGAATGATGGTGTTGAAGGCTGAGCTGTAAATAGAAGTCTGACATAGGTGTCTTTGCTATCTAGGTGTTCCAGGGTAGAGTGCAGCGCTATGGAGATGGCGTCTGCTGTGGACATGTTGCAGCGGTAGGCGAACTGTAGTGGATCAAGGCAATCCGGGAGGCTGGAGTTGATTTGTGCCATGACTAACCTTTTGAAGCACTTCATGATGTTGGATGTCAGAGCCACTGGACGATAGTCATTAAGGCACACTGCTTGGCTTTTGTTTGGTACAGGGATGATGGTCGTCTTCTTGAAGCAGATAGGGACCTCATATTGCTGTAAAGAGAGGTTGAAGATTTCTGCGAATACCCCCGCTAGCTGATCCACGCAAAACCTGATCAGGTGCTCGTCCGGGTACCCCATCCGGGCCAGTGGCTTTCCGTGGGTTGACGTCTGCAATGGTGACTTCAGATACAAGTTCATCAGAGGCTTCCAGGGTGGAGGGCATGCTCTCGCTGACCTCTTGTTCAAAGCGTGCATAGAATGCGTTGAGCTCATCAGGGAGGGGTGCATTGGAGCCGGCAATTTTACATGCCTTCATCTTGTAGCCCATTATGTCTTGCAGACCTTGCCAAAGACGGCGGGGGTCCATGTGGCTAGCCTGGGACTCGAGCGTAGTCCGGTACTGTCAGTTGGCATTTTTGATGGATTTCTTTTGATCATATCTGGCTTTCCTGTATAGGTCAGGGTCGCCTGACTTGAACGCCTCAGACCTAGACTTCAGCAAGCAGTGGATATCCTCGTTCATCCAGGGTTTCCGGGTTGGGAAACACGCGGATTTGCTTCTTTGGCACACGGTCTTCTCCATATTTACTAATGAAGTCAGTTACTGTAGTGGCGTACTCGTTCAGGCTGGTCGCAGAGTTTTTAAAGACTGACCAGTCCACTGACTCTAAGGAGTCCCATAGGAGATCATCCGATTCCTCAGACCAACAATGCACGACTTTCTTTGACGGATTCTCCCGCTTCAGTTTTTGCTTATAAGCCGGGAGCAGGAGCACAGCCTTGTGGTCAGATTTGCCAAAGAGTGGGCGGGCGATAGAGCGGTAGGCATGTTTGATATTTGTGTAGCAGTGGACCAGGATGTTTGGGCCTCTGGTGGAACAGGTGACAGTTTGTGGTAACTTGGTAGTCTGCTCTTGAGCTTGGCCTGATTGAAGACCCCATGAACAAGGCCTCGGGGTGTTTCATTTCAAGGCTATTTGTGGTGGTGAATATTTCGTCCAGTGCGATTTTCACGACAGAAGTGTTAATCTGAAGTGTAAACTTCAGAAGTGTAAACTGAGGGATCACTTTGGGAACAGTGACCATAATTCCATTAGTTTTAAGATAGCTATGGAGAATGATAGTTCTGGCCCAAAAGTTAAAATTCTAAATTTGGGCAAGGCCAGTTTCGAGGGTATTAGACGGGAACTTTCAAAAGTTGATTGGGGAGACTGTTTACAGGCAAGGGGACAGCTGGTAAGCGGGAGTCTTTCAAAAAGGTGTTAACTAGGGTTCAGGGTGAGCACATTCCTCTTAGAGTGAAGGGTAAGGCTGGTAGAAGGAGGGAACCCTGGATGACTCAGGATATTGAGACCATTGTCAAAAGGAGGAAGGAGGCATATGACATGCATAGGCAGCTGGGATCAAGTGGATCCCTTGAAGAGCATGGGGCTTGTCAGAGTAGTTAAGAGAGAAATCAGGAGGGCAAAAGGTGGACGTGAGATTGTCTTGGCAAATAAGGCAAAGGAAAATCCAAAGAGCTTTAATAGATACATAAAGGGTAAAAGGGTGACTAGGGAGAGGGTAGGGCCTCTTAAGGATAAACAAGGTCATCTGTATGCAAATCCACAAGAGATGGGAGAGGTCCTAAATGAATATTTCTCATCAGAATGTTAGGGAAATTGGGGAAATAAAAAGTGATGTCTTGAGGAGTGTACATATTACAGAGAAGGAGGTGCTGGAGGTATTAAAGTGCATCAAGATAGATAAATCCCCGGGACCTGATGTTGTGGGAGGCTAGCGAGGAAATTGCCGGCCCTCTAGCTGGGATATTTGAATCATCAACAGCCACAGCAGAGGTGCTTGAAGATTGGAGGGTAGTAAATGTTGTGCCTTGGTTTAAGAAGGGCTGTAGGGATAAATTTGGGAACTACAGATGTCTTCTGTAGTGGGTAAATTGTTAGAAGGTATTCTGAGGGACAGGATCTACAGGCATTTAGATAGGCAAGGGTTAATTAGGGAAAGTCAGCATGGTTTGTAAGAGGAAAGTTATGTCTCACGAATTTGATTGAGTTGTTTGAAGGCATACCCAAAAAGGTAGATGAGGGCAGTGCAGTCGACGTTGTCTACATGGACTTTAGCAAGGCCTTTGACAAGGTACCGCATGGTAGGTTGTTGCAAAAGGTTATGGAATCCAGGGTGAGGTAGCCAATTGGATACAAAATTGGCTTGGCGATGAAGCCAAAGGGTGGTTGTGGAGGGTTGTTTTTCAAACTGGAGACCTGAGACCACAGTGTGCCTCAGGGATTGCTGCTAGGTCCACTGTTATTTATTATATATATTAATGATTTGGATGAGAATGTAGGAGGCATGGTTAGGAAGTTTGCAGATGACACCAAGATTGGAAGCACAGTGGATAGTGAAGAAGGTTATATAAAAATGCAACAGGATCTTGAACAATTGAGTCAGTGGGCTGATGAATGGCAGATGGAGTTTAATTTGGATAAATGTGAGGTGATGCATTTTGGTAGATCAAATCAGAGCAGGACCTACTCAATTAATGGTAGGGAGTTGGGGAGAATTACAGAACGAAGAGATCTAGGAGTACAGGTTCATAGCTCCTTGAAGGTGGAGTCGCAGGTGGACAGGGTGGTAAAGAGGGCATTCAGCATGCCCGGATTTATTGGTCAGAATATTGAATACAGGAGTTGGGACGTCTTGTTGAAGTTGTACAAGACACACGACAATGGTAAGACCACACAAGAATACTGTGTTCAGTTCTGGTCACCCTATTATAGGAAGAATATTGTTAAACTAGAAAGAGTGCAGAAGAGATTTACGAGGATGCTACCAGGACTTGATGGAGTGAGTTATAAGGAGAGGCTGGATAGGCTGGGAGTCTTTTCCCAGGAACGCAGGAGGCTTAGGGGTGATCTTATAGAAGTCTATAAAATAATGAGGGACATAGATAAGGTAGCTAGTCAACATCTTTTCCCAAAGGTGGAGGAGTCTAGAACTAGAGGGCATAGGTCTAAGGTGAGAGGAGAGAGATACAAAAGAGACCAGAGGGGAAATGTTTTCACACAGAGGGTGGTGAGCATCTGGAATGGGCTGCCAGAGGCAGTGGTAGAGGCGGGTACAATTTTTTTCCTTTAAAAAATAGTTAGACAGTTACACGGGCAGGGTGGGTATGGAGGGATATGGGCCAAATGCAGGCAAGTTGGATTAGCTTAGTGATAGAAACTGGGTGGCATGGACAAGCTAGGCCAAAGAGCCTGTTTCTATGCTGTAAATGTTGTGTTATGTAATTTGGAATATCACCAGCTGCCACTTGATGCAGTTTTGAGTAAAAGATGCTCCAGACTTTGAAGTGAGTTCAATGTGTTTTATTGAACTATTAGCACAGTTCTCAATGAGTTCGACTCTCTGCTAATCTAAATACAGTAACTCAGTCTAACTGAACCAGCCTTGCTCTAAGCCACGTGCAGGGGTGTGATGCTGAGGATACACCCTGTCTCACTCTGTAGATGTTGGTCTGTGGAAAGAGGTGCGGTGTGAGTGCCTCATCCCTTTTATAGTGAGATACCACCCCTGAGTGTCCTGACTGCTCATTGGTCGTGTCCTACTCTATGTGTTCATTAGCTGCATGTTTGCATATCATGACATCTCCCCTTTTTTTAAATGTTTTGTTGGCGTATGTGAATGTATTTACATGTGAATGAGTCAGTCTAACATGACTGACGGAGGACAACAGAACAGAGCAAACAAAACAAACGTTCACAAGTCCAGTCTCTGGGGCTTGCGTCTGATCCTGGTCCACTGCTGGAGAGGTGGTGGAGAGGATGACGGCGCCTTGACAGGCGGGATGGAAGCCTGACTGGTGGCCTCGTGGTGCGAGGTATCAGGAGGTGGCAATTCAACACATGGAAATGGAGGAGAAAGTGGTTGCGGGCAGGCAACTTTGCGCAGTGCCCGTCGATTCCTTCGCACGATGGAGCCATCAGCAATATGTACAACATAAGAGCGGGGCACGGCCTGTCGAACAACGACAGCTGGGGCAGACCACCCACCATCTGGTATCTTGATCCTGACAGTGTCTGCCGGGGATAGCACTGCCAGATCGGTGGCATGGGCATCATAGCCCTGCTTTTGACGGTCTCTGAGCTGCTGCATCTTCTGCAGCACCGGGAGGTGATCCAGGTTGGGCAGGTGTATGGCTGGAAGCGTCGTCTGCAGGTGCCTGTTCATCAGGAGTTGAGCCGGCAACATGCCACTGGACAATGGAGTCACCCTGTACGCGAGCAGTGCAAGCTGTATGTCAGAAGCAGAGTCCGCGGCATTGCAGATGAGCTGTTTCACAATGTGCACCCTTTCTCGACTTTTCCATTGGACTGCGGATAGTGCGGACTGGAGGTGACATGCTGGAAAGACCTGGCAAACATGGACCATTCTCGACTGGTAAAGCACGGGCCATTGTCGCTCATGACGGTGATTGGGATGCCATGCCTCGAGAACGTCTCCTTACAGGCTTTGATGATGGTCCGAGAAGTGAGGTCCGGGAGCTTCAGCACCTCAGGTAATTCGAGAAATAGTTGATGATCAATACGTAGTCGCGACCATTCGCATGAAAGAGGTCAATGTCAGCCTTGGACCACGGAGAGGTCACTCTGTCATGGTGTTGGAGCGTCTCCTTGCTCTGCGCTGGCTGGAACCGCTGACAGGTAGCACAGTTCAGGACCATGTTCGTGATGTCCTGGCTGATGCCAGGTCAGTAGACAGCTTGACGGGCTCTGCGCCTGCACTTCTCGACACCCAGGTGTCCCTCATGAATCTGGCGCAGCACCAATCTCTGGAGACTGAGAGGAATGACAATCCTATCCAGCTTGAGGAGGATACCATCAATCACCGTCAGGTCATCCTTCACATTGTAAAATTGTGGGCACTGCCCTTTCTGCCAGCCATTGGTGAGGTTGTGGATGACGCGCTGCAAGAGGGGGTCTTTGGCTGTCTCATCACGGATGAGAACTTCCTTCTCATCTGTCGCCGGGAGAGTGCTAGCACACAGCTGCACCTGCGATTCGATGAGCTGGATGATCTCCAGCAGCTCACTGGGCGAGGTGACGGAGCGGGACAATGCATCAGCGATGACGGGCTCCTTGCCAGGTGTGTACACCAAGTTGAAGTCATACCTCCTAAGTTTAAGCAGGATTGCCTGCAACTGAGGGGTCATGTCGTTCAGGTCCTTGTGGATGATGTGGACCAGAGGCCAATGATTCGTCTCGACAGTGAATGTCGGCAGGCCGTGGACATAATCATGAAATTTGAGGATGCCGGTGAGAAGACCCAAGCACTCCTTCTCAATCTGAGCATATCTGGTTTCAGTGGGCGCCATCGCCCTTGATGCGTAGGCTACTGGTGCCCAGGATGATGTGTCATCTTGTTGAAGCAACACCGCACCGATGCCATCCTGACTCGCATCTGTGGAGATCTTTGTCTCCCGGTCCAGGTTGAAGAATGCCAGGACTGGTGCAGTGGTGAGCTTGGCTTTCAGCTCCAGCCACTCTGACTGGTGTGCCGCCTTCCACTCAAAGTTGACTTTTTCACCAGGTTGCGTAGGGCCGTGGTGTTTGTGGCCATGTTTGGAATGAACTTGCCCAGAAAATTGACCATACTCAAGAAGCGCAGCACCGCCTTTTTGTCGTCAGGTACCTTCATCGCCTCGATGGCCTTAATTTTGTCTGTGTCCGTGCGCACACCATGCTGTGAGATCTGGTCGCCTAGGAACTTGAGCGTCGATGTGCCAAAACAACATTTGGACCTGTTTAACTTTAGGCCGTTGGCATGTACACGGCGGAATACCTTCTGGAGACGGTAGACATGTTCTTCAGGGGTTGTGGACCATATGATGATGTCGCCCACGTACACACAAACCCCTTCAATGCCTTCCATCATCTGCTCCATGATGCGATGGAATATCTCCGATGCCGAGGTGATGCCAAATGGCATGGGATTGTAGGAGTGTCTATCAAAAGGTGTGTTGAAGGTGCAGAGCCTTCTGCTGGACTCTTCCAGCTGGATTTGCCAAAATCCCTGTGATGCATCCAATTTGGTGAAGAAGCGCGCATGTGCCATCTCACTTGTGAGTTCCTCCCGCTTCGGGATGGGGTAGTGTTCCCGCATGATATTCTTATTGAGATCCTTGGGATCAATGCAGATGACAGGTCCCCCAAAGGCTTCTTTATGCACACCATCGAGCTGACCCAGTCAGTCGGCTCGCTGACCTTGGATATAATGCCTTTTTGCTGAAGATCCTTGAGCTGTGCCTTCAGGCGCTCTCTCAGTGGAGCAGGGACACGTTGTGGTGCGTGAACCACCGGCTTGGCATCAGGTCGTAGCAGAATCTTGTATCGATACGGCAGCGTGCCCATCCCATTGAACACATCTGGATACTGGGCGAGGATGTCGTCGATGCCGGCCTGAAGATCCACATGGGAGAATGTTGTGGTGTAAACATTTTGAATGAGGTTCAGCTGCTTGCAGGTGTGCGCACCTAGTAGGGGTGCCCTGTCCGGCTTAACAATTTCAAAGCGTAACCGTGCTTGTGTGTGTCGGTTTGATACGTGCAGATGGAAGGATCTCAGTGTCTTGATGGCATTCCCGTTGTAATCCAGGAGCTTGCAGGCAGCTGGAAGGACCGTGGGGGCTTCTTAATGCGTCTGAAGTCTGCCTGTGAGAGGAGGTTGGCAGAGGCACCTGTGTCCAGCTTGAACTGGATGGGACAGTGGTTGACCTTCATCACTGCTCTCCATTCGTCCTCGGAATCCACAGCTAGGATTGACTGGAATTGCGATGAGTCTGGTGTGGCATATTCACACGTTGTAATAATGCCCACACAGTAGGCGTTGTCCAGGCAGTCATCACCTGGCTCCGTTGCACTGCCGGGATCAGAATCCTGTAGACGTTGTTGCACACTCCGGATGCTCCGTCGACGGAATTGGGAGCGCTGGCTCCTGACTGGTGGTGCAGATCTACACAAGGCTGCATAGTGTCCAGGCTTCCCGCAATTTAAACAGCGTCTGCCTCTTGCAGGGCCGTGTTTCTTTAAATGGGTGGTGCCACAGTTAGAACATGTCATGACGTCGGTGTCCTGACGCTCCGTGCGTCGTTGCACATGTGCAGTGCGGTTCCCAGATGTCTGCACCTGCACAGTGCGGGTTTCGGCCGCTTCATTATCCCGTTCACATCGCGCATGCGTCGGGCCCTGGGAAGAACGCGCAAAATGGCCGCTTTCGTCAATGTTGAGGCGCTGCATCCAGGAGATGGCCTGCACACTCTCCGCCTCGTGGAAGGCTAGTTTATTATTTTCTGCCGCTTTGTACTGGGAATAGCGATTTTCAGCGTGCTCATGCACTGTGCATGTTTCAATCGCGACTGGCAGGGTCATATGCTTGATCTTCAGTAACTGCTCTCTCAGAGGATCAGAGTGAACTCCAAAAACGATTTGGTCTCTGATCATGGAGTCCGTGATATCACCGAAGTTGCAGGACAACACTAGCAGTCTAAGGTTAGTTAAATATGAGTTGAAGGATTTGTCTTTATCTTGCAATCGCTGCTTGAATATGTAGCGCTCTAAGATTTTGTTGGTGTCCACCTCACAGTGGCCGTCAAACTTGTCCAGGATGGTCTGAAACTTTGTCTTGTCCTGGTCTTCGGCGAAGTGAAAGGAGTTGAATATTTCCAAAGCGTGATCACCCGCTGTGGTGAGGAAAAGAGCTATCTTCCGTGCATCAGACGCACCATTGAGGTCTGATGTTTCGACGTAAAGCTGAAATTTCTGCTTGAACGTCCGCCAGTTAGCACGGAGGTCCGGAGCTGGTGAGGAGCCGGAATCTTTTCCATTGTGCCGGTATACATTCACTGGTCGTCACGGATCTTGCTGAATTGAACTAACTAGATTGAACAGACTCCTGGTATCATGTTGTGTTATGTAATTTGGAATAACACTAGCTGCCACTTTATGCAGTTTTGAGTAAAAGATGCTCCAGACTTTGAAGTGAGTTCAATGTGTTATATTGAATTATTAGCACAGTTCTCAATGAGTTCGACTCTCTGCTAATCTAAATGTAGTAACTCAGTCTAACTGAACCAGCCTTGCTCTAAGCCACGTGCTGGGGTATGATGCTGAGGATGCACCCTGTCTCACTCTGTAGATGTTGGTCTGTGGAAAGAGGTGGGGTGTGAGTGCCTCATCCCTTTTATAGTGAGATACCACCCCTGAGTGTCCTGACTGCTCATTGGTCGTGCCCTATTCTATGTGTTCATTAGCTGCATGTTTGCATATCATGACAGTAAACATCTATGACTTTATGACTCAGTGATGTGTGTATGAAGGGTATAGTCGGGGGCTAAGTACGCAGTCTTGCGGGGCCCCGGTATTGAGGACTATCGTGGAGGTGGTGTTGTTGTTTATTCTTACTGATTGTGATTTATGGGTCGGGAAGTCGAGGATTCAGTTGCAGAGTGAGGAGCCAAGTCCTAGGTTTTGGAGTTTTGATATGAGCTAGGCTGGAATCATGGTGTTGAAAGCAGAGCTGTAGTCTATAAATAGGAAGCTGAAATAGGAGTCCTTGCCGTCGAGATGCTCCAGGGATTAGTGTAGGGCCAGAAAGATGGCATCTGCTATGGACCGGTTGCAGCGGTTAAGACAAATCCATCTCAAAAAGCTTTATATGTATGTAATCAAATGTTTGTTATTTAAAAATGTAAATCAAGGAAAACATGTTTTTCAAACTAAACAAATTGCTTCATGCACAAGTTTCAGCAACGTATCTCACTTAAAATATAAGATGCTAGTACAATAAAGAAAGTACAATATGTAAATTATAACCATAAGTGTGTAAAAACAAAACCTTCTCTGGATATTTGAGGCTCTAAGAACCATTTTGTTGTTCATTTTAATTAATGCTTTGTTTTGGAACAAGTTATCGTTGGGGATCCAGCTTTTATAGCTTTGGTTCTTTGATTGCGATAATATTTTAACAGGAATAGTTTTATTTTCATTCTAGGAACAAATGTTATTTTAAGCAATTTTATCTTAGGTTTGCTTGTTCACATCCCAATACTTATAAGAATAGGGTCTCTTTCAGTCCAGCCATGTAAAACTGCTTACACACTTTTAGTCAACATAAAAAGAAGATATATAGCTGAAGGCCTCTAAGGAACATGGGAAAACACTAGGTATGCAGGGGTGCTACTAGAGTGTCTGTAGCTAGACAGATGTCCTGATAAATCAGCCCACAGTACTTCTCAGGCTTTATTATTCTGAGGATTTGTGGTTGGCTGATGGTTGTAACCCATTGGGTCATTGGTCACTGAACCTGACATTGAACGATAGGCTTTAGTTTACTTTGAGTAAGCTAATAAAATCAAGGACACAAATCTTGAATAGTTAGCTTCTCACACATAATAGAAACCCATATGGATTTATAACATGCAGACAGAGCCAGATAAACCTCAAAGTGGTGTCACGGTGCAGGTAGAAAATGTATATCTGATGCTACATTTCAAATGAAGAATGACAAGTTTATTTTTGTAAGAGAACTCAAATAAGTTTTATTTTCTTCCTGTGGAGTACCATCTGTTGCTAAACATTGAAATTATCCACAGCATTCACAAGTAGACTGGCTGCTTATTTCAGGGCATGTTTCAGCGGACATGGTTCAAATAGATGACCTGAATGATGCTGGACTTATGTTGCAAATATAAGTAAAATGTAGGGTATTCAAAGTCCATGTGACTCTTGCTTTCCTAAGCTGTTATTTTACATTTTCCCATACTGATGTGATGAGAAAAGCCCTAGGGGACATAAAAACATTTGCAGAATCTGGTCTACAGTGATTCAATCTTTTCAACTATCACCCTTGGAAACCTACATCTGTTTAGATCTTAATTTTCCCATGCCTTGTCTTAAATAGTCACAATGCTCCATACGATTTCAGCTGTGTAGAGTGAAATGAAAATGTTCGTAATTGTTGTAAATAAATACCTATCTGTTGCCTTTAACATGCTGTGAGGACGTCATTTAGTAGTTTTTACCTTATTGGCAGTGAAGAATGTTTGGGAAATAACTTTGATGAAATAAGAGAAGGCAGATTCAAAATAAAGTGTACCAGGACTTTATTTTAACCTATACTTAACCTGGTGAATGCAGCTGATTGCAATCATACATTATCTATTTTAGTAAATAACGTGACTTTTAATGCTTGTCCTCATTCATGTTGCCGATGACTCATCTCAAAACAGCAAGATATCCTTTCTAAGCTTGTCTTTAGCAGCTCTGTCATTTTATATCTACCTGCCATTGAGTAACATGTAAAAATATGTATTCTTTGGCAGAAGTGGTGGTCCATTATGGCACCCTACTAATTATAAGTTTAAATGAAAATGAACTGATGTTATCTGGAAGTATAGGGCATGATTCACCCGAAACATTTCCAAGTCCAGGTGTGGGCACGTTTGGTGGGGTGTTACTCGGCAGCTGCAATGGCCAAGATTCAACGCTATTCAACGGCACTCTTTTTGCACCTCAGAGAGATTCTCCCTGACGAGGCCACACTTAGGACGTTTTCTTGCACTGGGGAGCTGAGCTACCAGCAGGACCGTCTCCTCACAGATCGGAGTGTCAATTTGAAAGGCTGCCCCGACCCCCCCCCCCCCCCCCCCCCCCCCCCCCACTTCACCCCCACAAACTTTCTTTGGCCCCTTCAAAACCCCCCTTACCCCCTTTCATGGCCATGACCCCACACACGTGACCCCTGGCCGTGCCAACCTGGCATGCGGGCACCATAGCACTGCCAGCCTGACACCCTGGCAGTGCCCACTGGGCACTCTGGCAGTGCAAAGTTGACGGTGCCAAGGTGACTGGATGCCAGGGGAGTGCCAGGGTTCTACCTTACCCTGTTTGCGACCACCCGGGATCTCTAATGGCCTCCCGAGGTGCCAACACGCTTTGTTCACGTTTGTGTTAAATGCATCCCTGTCATGGTCTGAAGCGACGTCCGGGTATTTAAATGAGCTTCATTTACATCGGCAGATCTGGATCTTGCCCAGCATGGGTGAGGCCCAGGTCATACCGGGTGGAGTGAGTTGGGTGACTAGCGATCGGCCCGGCGCTTGGTGTGGAGTCCCATTTGGGGTTCTCACAGGATTCACCCATTGTGTCCGGCTCCACACTAGGATCAATTCAGTGGCTGAAACGCACTCTAGAAATCGATTCCCGTAAATACATTCAGTGACTACTCCTCCACAGCCCTCTATGGTAGAAAATTCCACAGGTTGTGGCAGAGAATTCCATAGGTGGACAGATCCTTATAAAACAAATAGAGAAAGGATGATGTGGGAGTCCTACTAAATTCCACTTGGGTCTCAAGAAACCATAAGTAAATGTTGACTTTCTTCTAAAAATGAATCAGGGTTTCCATGCAAGATAAAACTTGGTAGGAGACCGATGATCCAAGGCACAGCATGCAGAGAATGTTAGTGTCAGAGATAGAGCTTGGCAGTCTTGTGCTGAGAAGGAGAGGCATGGCTGGCAAGACCCAAAGACTCCTTGCAGGGCCTGGGGTTATACCCCTGCTCTTCCTGGCACACAGGTTTCCACAGAACACTTACATTTTCATCCTGTCCTGGGTTTTTTCTCACAGGAGTAGATGGTTTCCCTATGCCTGTTCCCAGACACGTTAAAAGGGGGAATGTGCTGAGAACACAACTCAATGGCACTACCATTTTCCATGCTGCTATAACTTTCCCATTGGTCGGTTGAGGGGTGAGATCAATCTCACGTTTTCTGAGTAATAAACATTTATCCAGCCAATGGAAAAATGCTAAATCAATATTTTTCCCCTGAAGACAATTTGAGGCATATGGGGCGGGATTCTCCGAGCCTCCGCGGCAAAATCGCGATCAGCGCGGGGATGGAAAATGGATGTTGACGCCAAAAACCGGCGTGGCGCTGCTCCCGCGATTCTCTGGTCCCCGGAGAATCACCGCAAATCTCGCTTGTGCGTCTATACGGCACAGGTAGGTGTCGTGTTAAGCATGTTGAGATAACGCGGGCTGCAACTGGATGCAGCTATGACTCAAGTAGACTCCAGACCTTGAAGTTAGTTCAACTTTGTTTATTGAACCTGTCACTCAGTTAGCACAGTTCTCTGTGAGTTCGACTCTCTGCTAACCTAGATGTGATTTCTCTATCTAGACTGAACCAGACTAGCTCTTCTCCACGTGCTGTATGCGTTACGTGATATGTACACTGGACTCACTCTGTAGATGTCCCTAGTAGAAAGAGGCGGAGTGTGAGTGCCTCATGCCTTTTATAGTGAAAAATCGCCTCCCAAGTGTTCTGCCTGCTGATTGGTTATGTCCTGTTCCCCGTGCTCATTAGCTGTATCTCATTAAGTGCCTGTCTGCATATCATGACATCTCCCCCTTTCAAAAGATTTTCTGCAGCCTATGTGAAGGTATTTACACGTGTAGGCCGAAAAACTAATATATTTACATGAGATGGCAGTTAAAAAAGTATGTACATATGAGAACAGGTGTCTAATGTGCAAAAACAGAACAGAGCAAACAAAACATTTGTTCATAAGTCCAGTCTCTGGGGCTTGCGTCTGCTCCGGGTCGACCGCCGGAGAGGTGGTGGCGGGGACGACGGCGCCGTGATGAGCGGGGTTGCAGCCAGACTGGTGGCCTCGTGGTTCGAGGTGTCAGGAGGTGGCACAATAACAGATGGAAACAACGAAGAATGTGGTTGCGGGCGGGCAACTGCGCGCAGGGCCCATCTGTTGCGCCGCACAACCGATCCATCAGCCATACGCACAACGTACGATCGAGGAGCAGCCTGTCAGACAGCAACCGCTGGAGCTGACCAGCCTCCGTCAGGCAGCTGGATCCGGACCGTATCCGCCGGGGATAGCACAGGCAAATTAGTGGCATGAGCATCATAGCCCTGCTTTTGCTGGTCCCTGAGTTTCTGCACCTTCTGCAGCACCGGGAGGTGATCCAGATTAGGCACGTGTATGGCTGGAAGAGTTGTCCGCAGGAGTTGAGCCAGTGACATGCCGGTAGACAGAGGGATTGCTCTGTATGCGAGCAGCGCAAGGTTGACATCAGAAGCAGAATCCGCCGCCTTGCAGATGAGCTGCTTCACTATGTGCACCCCTTTCTCAACCTTCCCGTTGGACTGCGAGTAATGTGGGCTTGAAGTGACGAAATGAAACTGATATAGCTGGGCAAATCTCGACCATTCCTGACTGTTGAAGCAAGGACCATTGTCACTCATGACAGTGAGGGGAATACCATGCCTGGAGAACGTCTCCTTACAGGCCTTGATGACGGTCCAGGACGTGAGGTCCGAGAGCTTCACAACCTCTGGGTAGTTGGAGAAGTAATCGATGATAAGCACATAGTCACGACCATTGGCGTGAAAGAGGTCGATGCCCACCTTAGACCATGGGAAGGTCACCATCTCGTGCCGCTGAAGCGTCTCCTTACCCTGTGCTGGCTGGAAGCGTTGACAGGTCGGACAGTTGAGGACCATGTTTGAGATGTCCTGACTGATCCCAGGCCAGTAGACAGCTTGCCTGGCTCTGTGCCTGCACTTCTCGACACCCAGATGTCCCTTGTGTATTTGCCTGAGCACCAAACTCTGGAGATTGCGTGGAATGACGATCCGATCCAGCTTGGGAAGGATGCCATCAACCACCGTGGGTTGTCCTTCACATTAAAGAATTGGGGGCACTGCCCTTTCTGCCAGCCATCGGTGAGGTGGCGCATGACACGCTGCAGCAGCGGGTCCTTGACTGTCTCGTCGCGATAGCGGATCACCTTTTCATCCGAGGCAGGGAGGTTGCTGGCCCACAGCTGCACCTGTGATTCGATCTGCTGGACGAATGCCGGGGGCTCGGCAGGCAAGGTGACGGAGTGGGACAAGGCATCCGCAATAATGAGCTCCTTGCCCGGTGTGTACATGAGCTCGAAGTCATACCGTCTGAGCCGGAGGAGAATGCGCTGCAGCCGGGGTGTCATATCATTCAGGTCCTTGTGAATGATGTGGACCAGAGGCCTGTGGTCCGTTTCAACGGTGAACGTCGGCAGGCCGTACACATAATCGTGGAACTTGAGGATTCCAGTAAGCAGGCCCAGGCGTTCCTTTTTGACCTGGGCATACCGCTGCTCGGTGGGTGTCATTGTCCCGTGATGCGTAGGCAACCGGAGCCCAGGAGGAGGTGTCATCGCGCTGGAGCAACACCGCGCCGATACCGTCCCGGCTCGCATCCGTCAAGATCTTTGTTTCCCTGTCAGGATCAAAAAAGTCCAACACAGGTGCAGTGGCGAGCTTGTCTTTCAGCTCCAACCACTCTGCTTGATGAGCTGCCTGCCACTCAAAGGCAGTGGATTTTTTTACCAGATGTCTGAGGGTCGTGGTGTGTGATGCCAGATTTGGGCTAAACTGGCCCAGGAAGTTCACCATCCCTAGGAAGCGCAGCACCGCCTTCTTATCTTCAGGGGTGTTCATTTCTTCGATGGCCTTGACCTTGCCTGTGTCCGGACGCACACCCTGCTGAGATATCTGGTCACCCAAGAACTTCAGTGTTGTCATGCCAAAAGAGCACTTCGTCCTGTTCAGCTTGAGGCCGTTGGCATGGACACGGCGGAATACCTGCTGGAGACGAGAGACGTGCTCTTCAGGGGTAGTGGACCAAATGATAACGTTGTCCACATACACACGTACCCCTTCAATGCCCTCCATCATCTACTCCATGATTCTATGGAAGATCTCTGAGGCCGAAACAATGCCGAATGGCATACGATTGTAGCAGTACCTGCCAAACGGTGGGTTGAAGGTGCAGAGCCTTCTGCTGGACTCAGCCAGCTGGATTTGCCAGAACTCGTGTGACGCATCGAGCTTTGTGAAAAACCGGGCGTACGCCATCTCACTTGTCAGTTCCTTCCGCTTCGGGATGGGGTAGTGTTCCCGCATGATATTCTGGTTTAGATCCTTGGGATCAATACAGATGCGCAGCTCCCCTGACGGTTTCTTTACACAGATCATCGAGCTGACCCAGTCAGTCGGTTCTGTGACTTTGGAGATGATGCCCTGGTCCTGAAGATTCTTCAACGATGCCTTCAAGCGCTCCTTCAGAGGAGCTGGAACCCAGCATGGAGCGTGGACCACAGGCGTGGCATCAGGCCGCAGCAGGATCTTGTAGCGATATGGCAGAGCGCCCATCCCGTCAAATACATCCAGATATTGAGCGGGAATGTCATCAATGCCGGCTTGAAGTTCCACGTTGGGGGAGGTCATCGTGTAGACCTGCTGCACCAGGTTCAGCTGCTTGCATGCCTGTGCGCTGAGCAGGGAGGCCCTTTCAATCTTGACGATTTCAAACCTGAGCCTTGCATGAACACTTCTGCTGGAGACAAACAGACGGCAGGATCCCAATGCTGTGATGGCATTGCCGTTGTAGTCCAGGAGCTGGCAGGCTGCTGGAAGGAGCTTGGGCGGCTTTTTGATGCGGTTGAAATCCGCCTGTGACAGAAGATTGGCAGAAGCACATGTGTCCAGCTTGAACTGGATAGAACATTGATTAACTTGCATCACCGCATGCCATTTGTCCGCAGAATCCATAGTGAGGATGGGCAGGCTTCGTGATGTTGTTGGCAAGGCTTGTTCCCGCGTGGTGATGATGCCCACATGGCAGGGGGACTCTGGGCAATCGTCCTCCGGATCCGTGATACTGCCAGGATCTGAATCCTGTAATCCATGCTGTACACTCCGAACTCGCCTGCGTTGGAGTTGGGAGCGCTGTCCCTTGACTGGTAGTGCAGACCTGCACAAGGCTGCATAGTGTCCAGGCTTCCCGCAATTCAAACAGCGCCTGCATTCAAAACCTCTCTCATCTCCTTCCTCATTGTTTCCATGTATCTTGTAAACTGCTTTTCGAATACCGCAGCCATCACCTTAGTTATTTCTTCAGCCGTAAGCAATGCGGCCTCCACTGGTGCTCCAGGCTCCATTTTCCTTGGTGACCCCGCGGTGACCTTTCCACTCCCCGACAGACCTTCAGCTGTTTTCTTTACGGATGATTTTTTTGCTTACCCTCAACATTTTTCTTCTTCTTCACTGTGCCTTCACTGTTTCTTCCTGCTTTTGCCGCCTCCGTGGACCCTGGGACCGGGCTTAAAGCCCCGAAAATGCCGTTCCCGAACAGGAGCCCTCCATTGTGCGGCCGCTTCCCGCCCGCCATCACCGGAAGCCCCCGATCCCCCGCAGTTGATAGGAAGAGCGCAATCTTCCTTGTATCAGACACACCCTCGAAGTCTGAGGCTTCAATGTACAGCAGAAACCTTTGCTTGAAGGTCTGCCAGTTGGCACTGAGATTGCCGGAGGTCCACAGCAGTTGAGGAGGCTGGATCTTCTCCATGATGCTGGGATGTCTTTGCTGGTCATCATGGAACAGATTGAGGTAAACCGCCTAGATATAGCAGACTACTGGTACCATGTTGTGTTAAGCACGTTGAGATAACACAGGTTGCAACTGGATGCAGCTATAACTCATGTAGACTCTAGACCTTGAAGTTAATTCAACTTGCCCTTTGGAGTATCCTCTGCCTGCGCTATTTTTCAATGTGTTATGGAGGGCATTTTGAGAGGTTTACCACGTGCTGCTGTCTACTTAGATGACGTTTTGATTACAGGGACGTCGGAGCAGGAACATTTGGAAAATCTGGACGCTGTCCTTAGACACTTTTCGGAAGCTGGAGTCCGTTTACGTCGCACAAAGTGCGTATTTCAGGCAAAGGAAGTAGTCTACCTAGGTTATCGGGTGGACCGCAAAGGTTTGCACCCCGTCGCAGAGAAGGTGCGTGCAATTCAACATGCCCCCGCCCCGACTGACACTTCGCATCTTCGTTCATTTCTCGGTCTCGTAAACTATTACGGGAAGTTCCGCCCCAATCTGGCAACAATGCTGGCCCCGTTGCTCCTTCTGCTAAAAAAAATCACACCTGGGTTTGGGGTCAGCCGCAAGAAACCGCTTTCCGGCGGGTAAAGCAACAATTGTCGTCGTCTGGGTTACTAACCCACTATGATCCTGGAAAGCCTTTGCTCGTCACATGTGATGCATCCCCGTATGGTATTGGGGCCGGCCTGTCCCACAAGATGGAGAACGGGGCCGAGCGACAAATAGCTTTCGCCTCCCGCACATTGACTGCAGCGGAGAAAAAGTATGTGCAGATCGAGAAGGAGGGCCTGGCAGTGGTTGTTGCAGTGAAACGCTTCCACCAGTATGTGTACGGCCGCCATTTCCCTATCGTGACTGATCATAAGCCTCTGCTGGGACTTTTCAGAGAGGATAAGCCAATACCGCCCATTGCTTCCGCAAGGATCCAGTGCTGGGCTTTGTTGCTTGCTGCATACGAGTATTCTCTGGAGCACAAACCAGGAACGCAGATAGCAAATGCCGACGCACTGAGCCGATTGCCTTTATCGACCGGCCCCATGTCGACCAGCGCAAACATGGAGACCACGTTCGGTCCAGAAGACTATCCCCTCCAAAGATTCTCCGCCCTCGGAGCTCATTTCTACAGCCGCAGAGACCAGAGACAAGGGAAGGTAGTCCTCACAATCTTCCACTGGTGCCTCACTCAAAGCCTGCGCAGGTCATTACAGAACCGAATGGAGATAGAGGCGCTGACATGATGGAGGCAGCAGACTCTGACTCCGAGATGGAGACACAGGACGCATCAGAGGGGGAATCCTCGGGTCCACGGGCCGTGGATGTACAACCGTTATGCCGTTCATCACGGAAGCGCCGGTCTCCGTCTCGTTACACGCCCCGATCCAGCGCCGCGTGCAAATGGTGTCCGGCCTGTGGCAAAACGAGTCCGATGCCCTCCTTCGCCAGGGTCTTCGGTGGATTCCTTGGACTTTGGGGGGCAGGGATGTTATAACCTGCCTGCTTACCATTGGCTGGGGACTAATGATAATCCCACAATCCTGTGGGAGTATGAGCTTCCCCAATGAGGGGGGCGGAGAAACCATTAGTAAACTCCAAGTATAAATAAAGCTGGCCAGTTTGGAACCAGCAGGAAGGAGTGTGCAGCAAGGGAAGTTGCTGCTGCTGTTATTGTAAATAAATGTTATTACTTTGTATCCTTAAAACTCGTGCTGGATTCTTCATGGCCCTCACAAAATATATACATGACACAAAGGTTTCTAGGTAGAGATACCAGCTGTTGGACCATTTCCTGTGAGGTGATGACACGCGTGGATTATCACATACTTCAATCAGGAAAATGCATTCGGTATTTAAGCATGTGAAGGCATAGTTTGTTCAAGTACTTGTGGTTCTCCCTTGTTATTGGAAGGTGATATGTTTATACCTTATCATTTTTATTGGTAGTGTTAATGGAGTGGACTCGAGAGCGGCTTCATGTGGAACCCTTCTTATTACTGCCCCATAGACAGCATTTTGTGTATTATAATCAGCCTCTGTATCTCTGATAAGTTCTAACCGTGTAAGTCAATTTGACAATTCCATATGCCTTTGACTTCACTGAAAAAATATATAGTTGTTTTGAAATGCAGTGAGGCCTGTAAAATTCCCTGGGTGGCCTTCATGAAAATTCAATTAATTCACATGCATCAGATAAATATTTTAAAATAATTTATGTACCTCCTCAAAAGAATTCCAGTAGTCTAATGAGGCATGATCCATTGCTGCAAAAAACTCACTGACCCTCCTCTTATCAGCTATATCATTAACACTGATTATATTCCATAATGGGCTCTCAGGCATTTCCTCCCCCACTGCTTTGTTAGAATAACTGATCTATAATTCCCAAATTCAATTCTCACTTTGTTCTTGAATGTTGGGACAACAGTTGCTTGCAATTCTCTTGCATGTTCCTGTATTTGTTGAACCCCCCAAAGATATAAGCCAAAATCTTGTCAAATTTTAGAAAAAATAATGTCACAAAAATAATGTTGACCAGAAAGCCCTGCTTTAATTTCTGCATTGTATCCATTTGGTCGAGATGTTCTGCAGTACATGATGCCTGTTTCCAGGCTTTAGTACAGAGGTGTTCATAAAATCATAGAATCCCCATAGTGCAGAAGGAGGCCATTTGGCCCATCAAATCTGCACCAACTCTTTGTGCAAAAAAAAAAATTAAAATATTAAAACATGCTGCTGTGCAGAGAGACCTGGGTGTGCTAGTGCATGAGTCGCAAAAAGTTGGTTTTCAGGTGCAACAGGTGATTAAGAAGGCAAATGGAATTTTGTCCTTCATTGCTAGAGGGATGGAGTTTAAGACTAGGGAGGTTCTGCTGCAATTGTATAAGGTGTTAGTGAGGCCACACCTGGAGTATTGTGTTCAGTTTTGGTCTCCTTACTTGAGAAAGGACGTACTGGCACTGGAGGGTGTGCAGAGGAGATTCACTAGGTTAATCCCAGAGCTGAAGGGGTTGGATTACGAGGAGAGGTTGAGTAGACTGGGACTGTACTCGTTGGAATTTAGAAGGATGAGGGGGGATCTTATAGAAACATATAAGATTATGAAGGGAATAGATAGGATAGATGCGGGCAGGTTGTTTCCACTGGCGGGTGAAAGCAGAACTAGGGGGCATAGCCTCAAAATAAGGGGAAGTAGATTTAGGACTGAGTTTAGGAGGCACTTCTTCACCCAAAGGGTTGTGAATCTATGGAATTCCTTACCCAGTGAAACAGTAGAGGCTCATTCATTAAATGTTTTTAAGATAAAGATAGATAGTTTTTTGAAGAATAAAGGGATTAAGGGTTATGGTGTTCGGGCCGGAAAGTGGAGCTGAGTCCACAAAAGATCAGCCATGATCTCATTGAATGGTGGAGCAGGCTCGAGGGGCCAGATGGCCTACTCCTGCTCCTAGTTCTTATGTTCTTATGAAAGAGCACTCCATCCAAGCCCACTCTTATCCCAATAACCCCTTTACCTAACCTGCTCATCTTTGGACACGAAGGGGAAACTTAGCATGGCCAATCTACCTAACAATCCACCTGTTGTAAGAAACTATCTTCAGAAACAAAAACACGTGCAACTTGTTGTATTTTTTCGTTTTCCAGGTGTGGCCATTCTCTAACTATCGGGCCGAAGTTGTTAGTTTGTTAAATCAGGGAGAGTTCGACAGACACAGAATTGGCTTGAGACCCCCCAAGCTAATTTCAGTGAAAGAAATTAACATTTTTAACCATCAGAATAGGTGGAATTGAATAGAAGCTTTAGGGTTGAAGGCAATTTTTCAGCATCCAGTCTTCCTTCGCTTGCACTTTAGAGGCTTTGTTAGTTATGCGGTAACAAAGTAAAACAACACTAAAAACAGCAACAAAGGAACAAATAAATAATAAAGATATGTAAACTATACGGAGTAAAGCATCCCCATACATTCGCACAAATGTCGTGAAAAATGGATGCAAGCCAAAAGGCAATATTAGATGGGGATGACAAAACTATAATCAAAGAGTGGGTGATTGAAGAAGGGGTTGTACTCAAAGGGCACAAATTAACTGGCCCTCAATAACAGGCCATAAGGCTGTGGAGATGGTAAAATTCACCAGCTGCCCTTTCTACCGCCCTTCTTCCTGTTTCCAACCTGTCCACAAATTTATGGGGGCAGTTGGGGCCTCGGGCCAATTAATGGCCAATTCCCACCTGGCCTCAATTTTGATGTAAATGACCAGCATAATATAATTATATTTTTTTATGACCTCCAAAGAGGCTGATAACTTTTAAAGAGAAATTTGAACTTCAGTTATTAGCTGACAGGGAGGCACATCAACATTTCATGTTTTCAAAGAACTTCATTATATCAATGACTAAAGACAAAACAATATTAACTAAACACTATTCTCTTCTCACGGAAGCTTATACTTCAACGAGCAAACAAAGTTTCCCCCTTTCTGTAATGACAACTGGAAACCCCCAATTTTGTTGCATTACTTGGTCTTTTAAGTAGACATCAAGGGCGCAATTCTCCACTCCCACGCCGGTTGGGAGAATCGCCTGGGCCGCCAAAATTTCCGGGGACGCCGGTCCGACGCCCTCCCGCGATTCTCCCAAGCGGTGGGAATGGCCCGGTCGAGTTTTGCTGGCCGCAGGCCGGAGAATCGCCGGAGACACCCAAAATGGCGATTCTCCGGCACCCCTGCTATTCTCAGGCCCGGATGGGCCGAGCACCAGGCCAAAACGGCGGGTTCCCCCCGCGCCGTCCACACCTGGTCGCTGCAGTCGTGGGTGGTGCGTGAATGCTGGGGGAGCGGCCTGTGGGGGGGCGAGGGGGGATCCTGCACCGGGCATCACCTGGAATGTGGGGTGGCCCGCGATCGGTGAAGGAGGACCTCCTTCCTTCCGCGGCCCCGCAAGATCCGTCCCCCATCTTCTTGCGGGGCGGACTTAGAGAGGACGGCAATCACGCATGCGCGGGTTGGCGCCGGCCAACCCGCGCATGCGCGGATGACGCTCGTTATGCGGCGCCAGCCGCGTCATCTATGCGGCGCCGCTTTTACGCGGGCGACAAGGCCTGGCGCGTGTAGATGATGCGGCCCTGATCCTGGCCCATTGTCAGGGCCTGAATCGATCAGGACCGGGGCCATTCCGCGCCGTCGTGAACCTCGACGGCGTTCACGACGGCGCAGCCACTTCGGTGTGGGAGTGGAGAATCCCGCCCCAATTCTCCTGGAACCATGCAAAGTATTTCTCAGCCCCTTATGGTTTACTTTTGTTTGTTCCCTTTCCCAATGTTATCTTTCATTGTACGAATTTTCCTGGGGATTCTCCCTCTGCCTTCAGCTTCGTGAACATTCTAACCTTGTTTTAACTCCTCACAAAGTCGGTTTTCACACTGAGTGTGAGCTCCCACCCATATTTCAGATGATGAATGATAGAGTCTGCTTAAGGTGCAAGCTTGGCCAACATCTACCTCTTTCTACCCCCTCTACTTCCCAGTCAGCTGCAAACCACACTAGAGCAAAGCTCCAACTCTATAAACCTGCTGTTTATCTGATATATCTGGGTTTGTAGGAACGCCTGTAGCCTGATCTCAAAATGGCCTCCTCCATCCCCCTGTCCATGGAGCAAAAATAACCATTTTAACCTTGTGTTCGAGTAGAAATATTGATCAGTTATCTCTGATTACCACTTCTTTCATCTTAGAAACAAAATGACAGCTTTCAGCACAACTGTTTATAACCTGATATCAAGAACACTCTTCGTGGTCTTAGGGGACTTAGGGTTTTGTCATTTTGGACTTAGAAACAGATTTCCTTGTCACCAGGTGTATATATTTGGCATCTCTCCACCCCCCCCCCCCCCACCCCCACCCCCCCACCCCCCGCCCCACACCACCCTCCCCCGCTTTCAATAAACAGCCTGAGACTTCCATTTGATCTTTAATAATGAAACCACCCAGGTCAAACAGGCCCAGCATATGTCACATAATTCCTTTTGTTTACCTTAAATTTAAAGATACTGGCGGGAATTACAGAGCGACGGTTACGTGTTTTGTGGCAGTGGGAGATGGCATGCCATTAGCTGGCAGCAGGAGCTTCTGGTCATGATGTTGTCAATTGGCTTTACCATTGAATGCACCCCTTGCTGCTGGGAAACCTGCGGCGGAGTGCGCTGTTGGCGGGTCCAGAAGGTCCTGCCAGCATGAACAGCCAGAAGATCTCTTCCAATATTTCTTCAATCTTTGGTTTCTGCATGGTAAATCTTTCTTTTCTCTATCCCTCTTTTACTCTATGGATGAAAAGGGGCAAACATTATGACCCTCTTCCCCACATTTTGAGTGTGTTGAAATAAACTAACCTTTTGAGTTCATCCTATCTGTGAAGTTGTCATAGAACATTTGATCACATCAAAACTGAGGGGTTGGGAAAAACACCATGACTTATAAATAGGAAAACAAATCAAAGCACCTTTCTGTTTGTGGATGGGTGGTGAGGAGCGAAATTAGTGCTATTTAATTTACTCCACCTGCTGCATCAGTAACAGATTTTGGGTGAGATTCTCTCGCCATTCATGTTGGAGGGATCCTCCGGTCCCGCCAACAGTGCCCCCCCCCCCCCTCCCCCCCGTCACGGGTTTCCTGGTGGCGTGGCGTGGTTTCAATCGAAA
This sequence comes from Scyliorhinus torazame, assembly GCF_047496885.1. Taxonomy (NCBI): domain Eukaryota; kingdom Metazoa; phylum Chordata; class Chondrichthyes; order Carcharhiniformes; family Scyliorhinidae; genus Scyliorhinus; species Scyliorhinus torazame. Next base: position 72,744,634 of record NC_092708.1, read on the forward strand.
ATCCCATTGACAGCAACGGGACCAATGGTGGGCTGCCTTCCGCTGCCAAGAAACACGCCACGGGGAGGTCAGAGAATCTTGCGCATTGTTTCTCAGGGGTTCCAGGGTTCCGTGAGGTATTCCTCCATAAAGATCAGTGAGCTTGCCAATGCCTCAGTCCACCACGGAGGGACCAACAATGTAGTAGAAGCCTCTGTCATGTTCCCCCCCACTCGAGGCTGTAAGGACTTCTAGGTCTGACGATGATACTTTGCCTGACTTCTGCCTTGTGTTGTACTTGTTGGGCATTACCTTTATGAAGGGACCCTATCCTGCCAAACTAAACAAATTTCCCTCAAAAGATTGCCCAAAAACTGGGCAAAAAGGGTCAAAATCAAAGAACCCTAGTGAGAGCTCACCACATAGCCACCACTGGCAGTCCCCAAAACAAACTTTTAAACAGTTTAACAGTCATGGTATTTTTCAAAAATCATAAACCACCATGTGACCCTTTTGTGAACAGTCCACCAGAATGAAGAGCTTTCCAGCCTTTTCAAAGCTGCTTAATTACCTTTTCTTATAAAATGCTGGGCACGCTTCTCCCAAAACAAGTGTGGTCTCCGGAAGGAAATGCGATGTGATTCCTGTAGGTATGGTCAGCATGGTCCAGATTGCAATCCACCCACACTTAGTGCAATAAATGATCCCCCATGTTAATCACACTGAACCAGAGTTCCCAGGCATCTGATTTGCCCGACTCAGGGCTCAGCTATTCATTGCTAACAAAGGGGAGCTAAATTTAAACAGTTCCTCTGCACTAACTTCCGGTCAAACTAGGAAGACGGTAGCGCGGAGACCAGCTCCTCGCTTCCTGCATTGCCCTGTTAGGTGTTAATCATGAAATAAAGCAGCCTTCAAGGCTGCACAGACCCATCCCAGGGGAAACCCCTGACCTGGACCCCTCCAGCCCAGCTCAACCCAAGCCCCCCAAATCTCCTGCTACCTTGAAGGACCTCCCCACCATGACATCTGGCCAGTGGCTGCTGTCCCCTTGTGCTCCCTGGAGGTAAGTTGAGAGAAGTACTCAGCTCCTTGCTCCCCCTCCAAGTCCATGGTGCCTGGTCCCTGCTTTTAGGGACCTGTAGTGGATTGCACCTGTATGACGTCCCGCTTGGGAGGTTGTGCCAGGGAGGGGTTGCATATCAGGAGGCCACTGCATTCCCCTTTAATCACACTAATGAGATTAAAATGAATGCAAATGAGCTCTGAACAGGTTCCCATCCTTTTTGGACGAGATCCTGAACACGCCAGCTAGGGAAAGCCGGGAGCATCAAAAGCTGTTTAACGCCCGCCACAAATCCCATTTTGGGACTCTTTCAGAATTATCCCAACATTGCGGGATTTGCGTCGGGCACAACATGGCTGACGAATCAACCCTGCTGTATTTTCCAGCATTAATCCTTTAAGGGACAGTGGGCAGGATTCTCTGATCCTGAGGCTAAGTGTTGACGCCGTCGAACGCCGTCGCGTTTCACGATGTCGTCCCCAGGAGCAGCTATGCTGAGCCCTAAAGGAGGCCAGCACGGCACTGGAGTGACCCACACCGCTCCAGCTGCCGATACTGGCCTCAAATGGGCGCCGCGGGTCTGCGCATGTGCGCTGCGACCGGCGCGAATGCGCACCGTGACCAGCACGATTGCGCGCATGCGCGGTGGCGTCCTTCTCCGCACTGGCCCCGGCACAACATGGCGTAGGGCTACAGGGGCCGGCGCGGAGCAAAAGAGGCCCTCAGCCAGAGAGGCCAGCCCGCCAACCGGTAGGCCCCGATTGCGGGCCAGGCCACAGCGGAGGCCCCCCCACCCAGGCCGCCCCTGAAAGGATGCACGCCGAGGTCCCGTCGGATAAGACCGTACGTGGACGGTGGCGGCGGGACCCGGTTTTTGTTTGCAGTCGATCGGCCCATCCTGGGCGGAGAATCGGTGGACCGGCGTTGGGGCGGCGCGCCTGGCCCGGAGATTCTCCGGCCCGGCGTGGGCCGTGAGAATCCCGCTGTGTCTTTTAAAAAGCACAACTTCTTCCAGAATGTTCGTTTTTCTGTGATTAAAACTTTTATGGCAATTATCTTAACTTCAGAAAATCATCTGGAATTAGGAGCACGGGCATGGAAAATATAGAAATCTTGTTCCTCTGAAGATCAGCAGTAGAGAAGAAAATATACTCACAGTTTAAAAACTTTACAGTATTGAATGCTTGTACCTTTTATTTTAAAATAGTTTTGATTTCTATTTGTTAAGTGGGTGAGCTAAAGTCCAATAAAACCTCTCTAACTGCAGCATAAAGAAACTTGGGACATGCAGGGGACAGTTTAGCTTTCTTTGGGCAGCCATACCATTTCTTCTTGAAAAAACTGGCAAGTAGAATACACATTGTGGGCATGACCAAATGGCCTCATCGCACACGATTCGGTGAAGCGATGAGGCCGTTAAATCTGACGAGAGATGCTCGGAAGGTCTCGCGAGATCTAACGACTTCTCACGAGACATATTCCCAGATTTACATATTTAAGTGCAGGCTCACTTAAATAGCTTGTCGCTCGATGCTCCCGAGGCCCGGGCGCGAATGCCCACGACTGGGAGACTTTGCCGTGGCGCTGTTTAGCACTGGTCCACACAAAAGTGGACCAAGCATAATGATACCTGGGGGGGGGGTCTCCCAGACCATTGGAGACCCCTGGGTGGCTCTGGGCAGGTCAGTACCCTGAAACTCCCACTGCCTTCTAGGAACCTTGGCACTGCCAGCCTGGAACCTTGGCACTGCTACCTGGGCACCCTGGCTGTGCCGCCCTGCCACGGTGCCCATGTGCCACTGCCAAACTGGCAGGTGCATTGCCAGGGTGCCAGGCTTGCTATGTCAAGGTGCCCAGCTGACAGGTTGCACATGCCAGGAATAGGGCCCGGGGTTCCCTTATGAGATGGGGTAATTGGGGGGAGCTCGAGGACTCCCTAGCAGGTACATTGGGGCATTGGAAGGGTCCGGAGGCCGTGGTGAGGAGTCCGAGGAGGGCACCCCGATCTCTTCCTGTACTGACGTGTGAGCTTGTCAGTGCAGGAAGCGGGTTAGTGTGGCCTCGGCGGAGCGTTCCTTGCCCAGGCCAAAAAGGAGTCCCATTTGATAGCGGGGTCGTTCTCGGCACTGTAGGCACCGAGAAACATCTCGCTAAACGCACCCAAAACGGGACTCTTTTTTTCCCCGTTAAATCGCGCCTTGTAATTCATCAATGGAAAAGACTCACAGTTGCCTTCACAGTTTGCCATGTAAAACTTTCAGAGAAGTTTTATGTTTCACGATTTCACTTTGAGAAAATGTAACATTTGCTTAATTAATTCCATTGAGGATTCACCGCAAAGTCTCCTGTGAATTAATTGATCTTTAAACAGGTTTGTGATAAATTAAACTTCCGACATGTCTCAGACCCCTGGTTTTGTTGAAGGCACAATGATGGGGATTTTTCTGCAAATTGCCAAGCTTGTGGCAGAGTTTTCTTTTGTTCTTTCATCGGATGTGGGCATCATGACAAGACCAGCATTTGCTGCCCATCCCTAATTGCCCATGAACTAAGTGGCTTGCCATTTCAGAGAGCAGTTGAAAGTCAGTCACATTGCTGTGGCTCAAGAGTCACATGTAGGCCAGACCAGGTAAGGATGACAGATTTCCTTTCCTTTTTAAAAAAAATATTTTTTTATTCTCCTTTTTCACATTTTCTCCCAAATTTACACCCAACAATAAATAATAATCAGTAACGAATGTAATGTCAATCCCCATATCAATAACAACGATCCCATCCTCCCACCAAACCCCCAAACATTGGCCTGCATGTTAACATAAGCAAATGACAAAGAGGAATCAGGAATCACCCATAGTCACCATTATCACATACAGTCCCCCCTCCCCCCAACCCTCCCAGCTCCCAACCCCTCGAATGTTCGATGTGATCCAATTCTCGAAAGCGCATAATGAACAACGCCCATGAATTGTAGAATCCCTCCATCCTTCCCCTCAGTTCAAATTTGACCTTTTCAAGCGTCAAGAATTCCAGCAGGTCCTGGCGTGGCGCCAGGGCACAGGCCTCTGCGCCCGTTTCCAACCCTGGCTGGTCCGACACCCTGAATATGGCCTCCTGAGGGCCCGGGTCCAGTTTCACGTGCACCACTTTAGAGATTACCCTAAACACCTCCTTCCATAATCCTCCAGTTTTGGACAGGACCAAAACATATGAACATGGTTTTCGGCCCCCCCCCCCCGCAACGTTCACATACATCTTCTACCCCCTCAAAGAGCCGGCTCATCCTTGCCCTTGTAAGGTGCGCTCGATACACCACCTTCAGCTGTATCAGCCCAAACCTCGCACACGAGGTGGAAGCGTTCACCCTCCGGAGCACCTCACACCAGAACCCCTCCTCCATACCCTCTCCCAATTTACAGATTTCCTTTCCTGATGGGCATTAGCAAACCAACTTGGGCTTTTTCAACAATCAGCAATAGCTTCAGGCACCATTACTGTGACAAGCTTAATTGAATTTCAATTCCACCAGCTGCCATGATGGGATTTGAACCCATATTGCAGAGCTTTAAGCCAGGACTTTGGGATTATTCACCCCATGACATTACCGGTTTTCCACTATCGAGCCAGAACAGGGCCTATAGCCACTGGCTTACTGTCTTGTTAGTGTCACATGATAAATCCTGTGGGCAGAAGGAAAAAGTGATTATTCTGTAACTGGTACAGACGTGTCGTTTACAGGGTGGGATGATGTAATCTGTCCTGAATGCTGTCATATCTACCCACCCTTCTAAGAAGCACCTGTATGAGGAGTTGCAAGGAGCAACTGATAAAGGTGGAAACGATGTCCTAAGGGGAATTGCTAAATCTTTATTGAAGGAAACAGTTTTTCTTGGCAATAATTTTGCTTTGGCTGCTTATATTTCCTTCTTCATGTTCAACTGATGTGTTCAGTATCAAGTCCTCATGGAGAGAGTTGTCCCGGTGGGAAAATAGCATATAAAATATTTGAAAGCTGCAGGAAGGAATTTTAAGTTGAAATTTGCATTTGATTTACTTCTTGTAGGAGGAGGGCGAGCAAGAGGCTGTGCATTTGTTGTCTTTGCCTACTGCCCATGCTATCATTTCTATTTAGGGTATTGCAGAAGAGGCTTGCATAATGTAATTTTTCAATGTACCTGTACAGACATTTTAATTGCAAAGCAAGAAGAAATGACTTAATATGGACAGCCTGCTTTGTCATGAAATCATTTAAATTAAGGTGGTGTGCAGGGTAATGATCTGGCAGCTTGCATCTGGGTCGAGTGAATGAAAACATTGCATTCATTTGGTAAAATTGGTAGAAATTTGTTGTCCTGTTGCTCAGTGGTTTTCAACTTGAAAGTGCATGAGGAATATGTTGCAGCCAGCTCCCAGCTTAGTAGTATTTTATTATAGTTCATTGAAGGTAGTTTTGTGGAGCTCTGTGAATCATTGTGAATGGGAGAGTTAGTTCAGTTAAATTTTGATTATCAGTAGAGTTCGTGACGTGCCACGTTTATTTATTATTTTTCTAACAACAGGGAGCTGTGAGTTAAAATGTTTGTAAACATAATGCAACCTGCTATTTTACTTCTGACTAAAAGCTGTTCTGTAACTTCTAGCCTATACCTTCAAGTTTATTCTTCTGCTAGGCAAAGTCTGTGCAGGGCTCATGTCACAGCCAACAACCCAGGCAGAGTAGCCAGGACTAATTCACCCTGAGCAATGCCACAATACATATGCTGCCAGCATCATACAGTGGACACTGACTTGCTGAATTCCTTCAAGCTAGTGCTGGACCTCTTTCTGGCTGGGAGATTACCTCATATAAAAGGTATGTACAGCATAACATTATTGAATGAATCGTTAAACTAATTTGATCGCTTAAGGGGATTTGGGAGGAATTTCACAGATTCCATCCCTAGCCCCAAAATCAGCTTGGGATTTTATTTGGTCCTTTACCTCTCCTGAAAATGAAATGAAAATCGTTTATTGTCACAAGTAGGCTTCAATGAAGTTACTGTGAAAAGCCCCTAGTCGCCACATTCCGGCGCCTGTTCGGGGAGGCTGTTACGGGAATTGAACCGTGCTGCTGGCCTGCCTTGGTCTGCTTTCAAAGCCAGCGATTTAGCCCTGTGCTAAACAGCCCCTTGATCACCATAATTTTGGGTGAATTGGACAGTGTACACAATGTAATGCACAAATTACCACAATTTTGTGGAATATGCTGGATGGACCAAGGATCTTTCTCTGCCCATCATTGTTCATATGTTTTTATACTGTCCATGTAAGGTTTCACTTTGTTGGGAGTGAGGCCAATTTACAAGTGCAGCTCTTTAAGCTGAGAGAAATACCCGAGTAAAACATAAATTAAAGCTAATTTAAGTGTGAGTTTTTGTGTTATTTCTCTTGTGCTCAATATCCAGGGTCACTCGGTGAGGTGGTGGCGCAGTGGTATTGCCACTGGACTTGTTAACCAGAGTAATGCTCTGGGGACCAAGGTTAAAATCCCGCCACTGCAGATGGTGAAATTTGAATTCAATAAAAATCTCGAACTATAAGTCTAATGATGACCATGAAACCCTTGTCGATTGTCATAAAAACCCATCTGGTTTACTAATGTCCTTTAGGGAAGGAAATCTGCTTTCTTATCCAGTCTGGCCTACATGTGACACCAGGCCCACAGCAATGTGGTTGACTCCTCAGGGACTGCAGCGGGTCAAGAAGGGAACTCACCACCATCTTCTGAGGGGCAACTAGGTTGGGCAATAAATGCTGGCCTAATCAGCGACTCCCACATCCCGGAAATGAATTTTAAAATTTACCACGTTATCAGTTTGCTGTACCATTCACAATCTAGCTACAGAGAGCTGAGCTTGTCCCAGAAAGATCAGAGGATGGAGTGTGAGTAACATGACAGATGGGATGGTAGATGATGAGAAAATAGGTGTCTCCAGCTACTGGATGTGTGAGATCTGTGATGCCATGATGAGAGTTTGATAGTGGAGGGAGCTGAGAGAGGACATAAACTGGCGGAGACGATGAGATACTTCATCTGCTTCCTAAGCTATGTGATGCTTCTGGCACAGTTGCTAGTCATGCTGGCCCCCTGGGCAACATCTTGCCAGGCTGGAGAGGCGAGGTGGGTGTGCTTACTGCAGACTTCACTTGTATAGCAGACATTCCTCTGTGCCCAGACTGCTGGAAGAAAGGCCTTGGGAGCATGAGGATTGAATCAGGGTACAGACTCATTCTTGAGGCTGCTAGCCTTTTGCCTATAGGCCCCAGACATCTTGCACAGTCTTGTGAATATTGGTGGGCAGGAGAGAGTGACATGAGTGCACTGGACTTATGTTTACATCTGGCTCCCATACCTTCGAACATGCTAGCTGATGGGGGCCACACGAAGCAGCTCCCAGCTCGCCAGGCGATTCAGAGAGATGTTTGCCCGTGCACAATTAATGAGGCTGCAAAGGTGGAACCGGGTGCGGGTTCACTCCATTGCGACAAGTGAGAACAGTGCTGCCAGATCACCGCACTTCGGAAACAAAATGGAGAATTCTGCCCAACTTAACGCTGCTTCTCGCTCCACTGATACTGCCAGACCTGCTGAGCATTTCCAGCATTTTCTGTTTTTATATAAATACTGTGCCAATAAGAGCTGGTCAGAGGCTGTGAATTCTGCAGTGAGTAAATAATCTCCTGACTGCCCAAATCCTGTCCGATGTCGACAAGGCACAAGTCACTTGGAACACTCTACACTTGCCTGGATGAGTGCAGCTCATCACTCGAGAATTACATTCATGCACTGCAATCGAGAAGCTTCACATCATCCCGGACCAAACAGCCCACTTGACTGGCACCCCATTTACAGTCTGAGACACCTACTCCCCCAACACGATGCGCAGTGGCAGTCACGTGTATCAGCTACAAAATGCACTGCAGCAATTCACCAAGTCTTCAAAAGTACCTTCCAAATCTGTGACCTTTGCCACCTTGAAGGAAAGGGCAGCAATCACATGGGAATACCACAACTTGCAAGTTCCCCTCCAAGGCAGGAGCACGGTAGCACGGTAGCACAAGTGGATAGCACTGTGGCTTTACAGCGCCAGGGTCCCTGGTTCAATTCCCCCCTGGGTCACTGTCTGTGCAGAGTCTGCACGTTCTCCCCGTGTCTGTGTGGGTTTCTTCCGGGTGCTCCGGTTTCCTCCCACAGTCCAAAGATATGCAGGTTAGGTGGATTGGCCATGATAAATTGCCCTTAGTGACCAAAAAGGTGAGGAGGGATTATTGGGTTACGCGGATAGGCTGGAAGTGAGGGCTTAAGTGGGTCGATGCAGACTTGATGGGCTGAATGGCCTCCTTCTGCACTGTATGTTCCACGTTCTATATAAGCCATACAATTTCCTGACTTGGGGCCAAATCGTCATTGCATCACTGTCACTGGGTCAAACTCCTGGATCTGCAATCCCGCGCTGTGAGTCTACCTATATGACATGGGCTGCAGAAGTTCAAAGCAGGGGCTCTCCACCACCTTCTCAAAAATGGAAAATAAATGCCGGCCTTGCCAATGATTCTCTCATTCCATGCACAACTATCTGGCAATGAATAGCCATATTGATCGTTTCCCAGGTGTAATCACGCTTGTAGATCACAACTGAGACTTTTACAGCCACAGGAGCAATAAGTGTCAGAAAAGATTTTACCTTCAGAATCTTTGATGCTCTTTGCCGTAAACAGCAACAAAAGGCAGACACTGCAGAGAGATATCCTGAGGTAGCTTTGATCATTTAACAGGGCAGGAGACAAATTTTCTAGACTTTACTACTACCCTCCCTAAAATTGGCCTGGTTCTTACCTATTTCCTTTCACCTTTTGCAGACGATCAGGTGGCTTTTCGATGGTATGCAGAGTATATATCTTGTGCTATACAAGGTACCACAATCGAGTGGTACAGGTTGGTGGGCCCTGAGGGTCTTTTTCTGTCCATTGTTGTTCACATATACTCACACATTGAGATACATGGAAAAAAAGGAAAGCAAGAGAAACAAAAACAAATGCAGGGGAATAAGCAGAATGGCGAGGTGGAAAGGGAGATGTTTAAAGGGCAGAAGTGATATCAGCATGAGACAACGCAAAGGAAGAAAAGACTTACACAAACCACAGTGAATGTGCAAATAGCCGATTGAGGTGGTTAGAAAGGGAAATGTGAAAAACTGACAGTGAAGAAGGTTCAAGTGAAAACAGAAAATGCCGGCAATGTCAGCAGGTCAAACAGCATCTGTGGCAAGAAAACAAAGTCAACATTTCAGGTCGTTGACCTTTTGACAGAACTGGCAAACAGAACCTAGTTCTGCTGAAAGGTAATTGATCTGAAACATTAACTCTGTTTCTCTCGATACGTAAGCTGCCAGACCTGCTGAGTAGCTTGTTTTTTTATTTCAGGTTTCCTGCATCCATAGTATTTTGCTTTTGTATTAGTGAAGAAGGTTCCAGGCGCTCCATAGCCTGATAGTAACAGATGCGATGAAGTGTTGCCACCCCCAACCCACTCCTCCCTGTGGCGATATTCCTTTGGGCTACATCATAGTTGGATGATGTGAGACCTCCAACCAGCAAGTGGCAGTACAGACACACCGTGCGGTCTCCAGACCAAGGTCATGTGAACTGGGACCCGGATATAAAGAGAGGCACATCCGGCCATCTTCAGAAGAAGAAGGAGATGGTAATTGGTCAGTGCAAGAGTCCATGATAACGTGCTCTGTATCAGATTGCCATCCTACCACGAGACACAATAAAGGATCCTAGTTTGGGCACATCAAAGTATTTGGTGAGTTACTTCATAAATACAAGGGACCAAACACAACACTTCCCACATGCTCCATGGAGTATTTTCTCAGGGTATGTGAAGTATTAGAGGGGCTGTTTAGCACAGGGCTAAATCGCTGGCTTTGAAAGCAGACCAAGGCAGGCCAGCAGCACCGTTCAATTCCCGTAACAGCCTTCCCGAACAGGCGCCGGAATGTGGCGACGAGGGGCTTTTCACAGTAAGTTAATTTGAAGCCTACTTGTGACAATAATATAATTTCATGATACTTCACATACCTGCCATTGTGCATTACAGAAATGCTGGTGATATATATCAGAACCCCATAATTTGAAAATGCAGATGATACGTTAGCTGCAGACACTTCAGAAGATATTCAGAGTGTTTAGCAAAACATGATAGCACATGTTCAGGATTTAGTATGATAAAAGAGAGGTAGATGTCATATCGATCTCAAATATTTGAGGTAAAGTTATATGTCACCGTAAGGCTTAAAAACTTTATTAGTTATTACATTAAAATCCTTTCAAAGGACAGTGCATAAAATGATTGATGTAAGAATAATTAATACTGGGTTTATAGCAGACCGATTAGTCAACACACACCCTTTTTTCAAGAAAAAGGCACAATAAATTAACAAAGTTATCAATGTTCTGTGTAACAGAGAAAATTCAGATAAAAGTGACCTAAGTGTGTCAATTAAAATCACCTGCTTCAGTTTTCTTTGTTTTGGCAGACAAGCTGGAAATAAAGGAAGGGAATCGGAGAAAGGAGCCAGGTTCATTGTTGTACAGTGTGGCAGTGGGGCTTTCAACAAGGATAGGGCTCAGCTGTATGGCTTCACATGGATAAATAGCTGAAAAGAAAAACATTAAAAGCTGGAACTTGTCAGACAGCATCTGTGGAAGCCAGTCAGTCAGTTGATGCTTTATTCTCAGACTCTTCCTCATGAAGAATGCTGCTTGACCTAACACTAGAAGATGCTGCAACTAATGGGACTGTACTCCAAGATGGGGATAGCTAAAGGAAGATAATTAGAGGTATAAAGTACATTTGTACTGTGCAGCAGAGATTAGATTCTGCCCGTCACTCGCATACGATCAACTTGTATTTCAAATTAGCGTGTCATCAGCTCAACTTACCCCGGGCAGGAACTATGCTTGTGCAATTCAAACAATATAAAAGCTTTAACCGTTAACAGTCTCATAACTATATTTTCACAAAATGAGTACAGTGTCCTTTCTTGTACTAAGGATTACATTCCCCACATGTCTTCTACATGGATTTAACCAGTATTGCATTTTTCACTATACTGTCCCATTCTGTTGGTAACATAAATCACTTGCCCACACCGCTGTTTTACCAACAGCTGCTTTAAAAGGAAAACAATTATTTGTGTGTTCATTTTGGCCGAGAATGCATACATCACTTGACATTAGCATGTATCGAAAAATCCCTGACACTTGTTCAACAATATGAGTAAGTTAATTTATTACCAGCCTTCAGCATAAATCATTGGGCCCAATAGTTAAGAAATATATTAAAACCAGGGGCGGGATTCTCCAATAATGGGGCTAAGTGTTGACTCCGTCGTAAATGTCGGAGCGTTTTACAACGGCGTCAACGGGCCCCATAGTCCACCGATTCAGCGGCCCACAAGGGGCCAGCACGGGTGCCACGAGAAGCGCGGAGGAACGGCCTGCGATCGGTGTCCGATACGTGGGCCATGTCATTGACACGATGCCGCGGAGCCTTAATAAAACACAGCCATCGGAGGGAAGATTGCTGCCCGGCGTGCAGCGCCCAGGTTCTGTGATGGTGATCTGGACACGCTCCTGGACGCCGTGGAGCAGAGATGGGGTGGCTCTGTACCCTGCGGCTGGCTGCAGGACCCCAGGCGCCACAATTTGGCGTTTGTGGAGGGAGGTGGGCAAGGCCGTCAGCACTGTCGTGCCGGTAGCCAGGACAAACGAGCAGTGCCGCAAAAAGCTGCATGACCTACTCAGGGCAGCCAGGGTGAGTACTCAGCATTGTGCCCCTGGCACCAACCCCCTATCCTCCAAACATGTGACATCACCCCACCCTCCCCCAGGGGGATGGTACAACCCCTGCCCTGACCCACATGGCTGCACCCACCCACGCCAGCCGCATTGGCCAGGTGCCCTGTGCACCTATGCCATCATAGACCCAACCGCTGGGCTGCATGCATCGGACCGCCTTACACTGTTGATGTTTGTGTGAACGCCCATAACCGCAGGCAGCGGGAGAAAACCGGAGGGGGTGCACCTGTATTGCACCCCCTCACCGTGCATGAGCAGAGGGCACTGGACCTCGCTGGCGGACCCGAGGGCCTGGTGGTTGTCGATGCCCAGATCGGAGGCGCGCCAAGTGAGACATCCCTGCCTGACCCCAGCCCCGCACACCACCCCCTGGCCCAACTCCCTCATCCCAATCCCTCACACCACCCCCTAACACCAGCCCCTCGCACCATCCCCCTCACCTCCGTCCGCCTGTCTAACCATACATGCTGTCTGGTGTCTTACAGGGTCAGCCAGCAGTGGTCCCGGCCCATCCAGCGCCCCCCGCCCCCAGCCAGTGCCAGGGCCGGTAGCCCCCAGGGATGCAAGCACCGGCAGGGAGGGCAGCCGACACAGCAGCCCTGCACCCAACACGGAAACCCAGGACACAGGAACGCAGAGGACGGACACAGAGGACGGACACACAGAGGACGGACACACAGGGGATGGACACACAGGGGAAGGACACACAGGGGAAGGACACACAGGGGACGGACACACAGGGGACAGACACACAGGAGATGGACACACAGGGAGCAGACACACAGGGGACGGACACACAGGGGAAGGACACACAGGGGATGGACACACAGAGTACGGACACACAGAGGACGGACACACAGGGGATGGACACACAGAGGACGGACACACAGAGGACGGACATACAGGGGGCGGACACACGGGACGGACACACAGGGGACGGACACACAGGGGACGGACGCACACAGGACGGACACACACAGGACGGACACACAGGGGACGGACACACAGGGGACGGACACACAGGGAACAGACACACAGGGGACGGACACACAGGGGAAGGACACACAGGGGATGGACACACAGAGGACGGACACACAGGGGACGGACACACAGGGGACGGACACACAGGGGACGGACACACAGAGGACGGACATACAGGGGGCGGACACACGGGACGGACACACAGGGGACGGACACACAGGGGACGGACACACACAGGACGGACACACACAGGACGGACACACAGGGGACGGACACACAGGGGACGGACACACAGGGGTCAGGACCGCCACACGAGATGACACAGGAGACGCCAGACTTTGGCTCTGATGAGGACACAGACATAGACTTTCCGTTACTGCTATCTCCTACACCCTCCACCATCTCCGAGACTATCACCCCGGTTGGTCTCTTTAGTGGAGAGGTTCCTGGGACACTCACTGGTGAGCACCACACAGCCACTCCGGTGCAGCAGGTGGAGGTAGGAGCAGCCGAGGGGCCGGACGGTCGGATAGCAGCCCGGCCCCAGCAACCAGCGGCTACCCAGATGGGTCCTGGGTGTTGCTAACTTTTGGTTGGTTCAATTGGCTCTGTTATATAACCTTTGCTCTCGAGTCACCAGGTATCTTTATGATACTGCCACGAAGTTCAAGTTCAAGTAATGATCAATAACTCAATCCACCAATTAGTAAGATTTAAATCAAAGCACATTTATTATACACAGTAATCGCTACTCATGCATAAATTCTACTTCTAAGCTACTTCTACAACTAACAGGCTTATACTTAGCTTTGGACTGGCCCACCAGGTCAGGGGAACAAATGGCCTTTCGTTCAGGTTCTGAGTCTGCGGGATTCAAAGTTGGTACGGATTGGTGAGCTAGGAGTGCCTATCTCGTAGCGAGCGTTGACTTAAGACTTACTGGATATCGGCGGCAGCTGCACCAGTCACTGTCAGGGGTTGGTTCGCGTTGCTGAGTTACCCGGTCAAGAAGAACGATTTGAACTTGGGGGCTTAACTTTATAGTCCCCAGGGGCTTCCCGCCTTTCGGGGCGGACCCTGTACCTGGTTCCAAGTGATTGGACTTTGTTTCAATCGCTTGGTTCGATTTCTCCAATACTGGAGCGGTTCCCTGATTGATGGGCGGTCTTGAGGTGTCCGTTACGCTCTTTTGTGTTGGCTCCTGCTGGCGCCGGGGAGTCTGGCTTGGCTTTGTTTATCCCAAATGTTTCGATTGTACCCGGGGATCGCTCATTAGTATGTAGATGGCTGCTACATTATTATGCAGATGGCTGCTTGTATCGATGCTGTCTGGGCTTTTGCGTTTAATACACAGTAAACTTGCACCTGCTAGTTTCTGCCTGTGTTGGCTGAATTTCCCTTCAGCCTTTGCTGTCCTCCATTTTACGTTGGGAGTTGGCCAACCCAGGTGGCTACACCCCCTCCTTGTGATCCTAACGTGAAGCGTGAAGGATCACATAACTGCGTTGTTTTTCATTCCCTGACCTGGTGAGCACTCTTCTATGGCCTCTACACTGACCATAACTATGCAAAAAGATTTTACTGACAGTGTCAGCTATGTCAAACAGGGACATGCATTACAAAATAAGAAAATCGGAACCTCTAACTATCCATAATAAACTACATTAACTCAAACATTTCATCACACTAACTTCCTAAACCATACAAACAAAATCATAGCAGTATTATACACATTTTTCTGGCTTGGCAGTCAAGCTCAGAATTGTACAATTGCTCATGAACATTTCTATATTTACAACAAATCGCAAACGAATGCTCTTTATTATAGATCGCGGGGGTCGGGGGTCTGGTCATATCCGAAAATAGGGGATCTTATTCTATATACCGGGGTGCGAGGGCGGTAGGCTCTCCTCCATTTTCTCAGACGAATAGTCTGCACGATGCAGCAGAGTATCGCCAATACCAATAAGGATTCTATCAAGTAGGACATGGAGTACCAGGTTCTAAACCTATCACACCAAGATGGTGTGGTGTGGCTTGTGACTGGGCTCTAGGTACTGTGGGGAAGTGAATCATTAACGGCTGGGGGGGGGGGTTGAGGTCAGGGGGTTCGCGTTCGCGCGCAACCAAATGTCCATTATAACGATGAACCATGCGGAGGATGTCCTCATGGTTCTTCTTCTTTCACTTCTCTTCTCTTCTCTTCTCTGGCCCTGGAGCTTCTGGAGTTCTGTGGGATCAAGCATAGTGTCTGTTACTACCTTGGTTTAATATCTCGTATGATAGCCTGTCTGTCCTTTAGTGCCAATTACTCCCTTTATAATTGGTCATTATATGTGACTCCCTCATTTTTTTTCAAAAAACGAATTTCAGGACAAGACACATTTACAAATACTGAACCAGCGCGAGCCGTCTCGCAGACTGTGTGGTTTACCATCCAAATGTTTGAGGATGTAAATAGCAGAGGGTTGGCAACCTAAGGGTTACCTGAAAACAAAACAAAACTTTTTGAACCAAACTTGCCGAAATGAGGCGCGTATGGGCCGCGACGGGTACGATTTGGATGGAGTCCCTGGGTAGGACGGCGACCAATGCTGTGTGTGTCCTACCCGAGCGTAGCTGACGAGAGGGGGGGTTCCCAGGCAGGGCGGGTCCCAATGCCGTTTCTCCACTGCCTGAGCAACCGACAAGAACGGGCAAGAAATGTAGTCATCGTGGGGGGGGTTTGCCGTATTGGTTCTTCCTTTGAACCAGAAGAGCAGTTACGAACGGGGGTCTGTGTTTCTGTCGACAGACGAGTTCCGCTTAACTGGCGTCTGGGACATTAACACGTTTCTGCGGACAAGTTCTCAGAGGTTTTGGCCGAAAAGGCATGGGGCTATGGGGAAAAAAAATTCTGGTCCTACATTCAACATTTAACAAAACACTACAAACAACATAAAACATGATGCAGGTTCCATCAGAAAGGACACCGTTGTCTCCCAAGCGGTTCCTTTTAAAACATCATCTGGACACCTCAGTTATCGGTTGCGAACAGGATCGCAAAGGGGTTTTCGTTTTGGGAGTCAGACTCAAAGTCGTCATCTTCTCCCGGATGCCAAACTCTCGAGTGTATCAGGGCTGATAGGGCTGCGTGGTGTGATTTTGGATCGCTCTCGTCATTCCAGACGAGTCTGTACGAATTATCTCGGTGCCAAAAGGTGGTGTCTAGTTTTGTGGGGACGGAATCGGGGTCATCATTGTAGGTCGGTGGTCGGTGGTGGGGTTTGTTTAGGAAAGGGATCATGACGGGATCACTCAAATCGTGGTCAGATTCGCTGGGTGTCGGTCCTGTTGCATGGGGATAGTAGGGAGGCGTGCTGTGGCTATTGTCCGAGTCACAGTCGCTGTCTCTGCTGCTGCAGTCGGTGGGCATTCCGGGGCGGAGTGTAGATTTCGGGGGTGGAGTCAGGGTTGAGTCCGTGGCTGGGCTGGACGTGTTGGGGGATGGGTAGGGTTACGTTGGCTGTGGGCGGGACGTGGTCTGCTGCGTCGAGCATGACGTCATGTGTATGGTTAGACTGTGTTCCATATGCCTTCATCTGGTTGATATGGAACCACGCAGTGTTTCCATTGGGGTACTTTATTTTGTAGACGGAAGGGCTTACTTTGTCCGCAATGGAGTACGGACCCAAATACTTAGGTGACAGGAATATGCTGGGGTTGTATACGGAGAGCATGACTTGCTGTCCTACATTGAACTCAGTCGCATGCACTGTCTTATCGAAACAGGCCTTGCTCTGTTTCTTTCTTCTGCCCAATTTCACTGCGGCTGCTAGCTGAGCCGTTTTTACGTTTTCCACTAATTGTTCGACTGCTTTCTTGTGTATGAGGGCTGTCACTTCGGGGCTGGTCAAATCTAAACCTAATAAAAATGTTGTGCCTTTCATGGGGCATCCGGTCATGAGATTGTGTGGGGTGTAACCTGTGGATGTGGAAACTGTATTTCGCAGAAACATCAGCGCAAAAGGGAGGACTGAGTCCCAAGTGGTGTTGTTTTGCTGGACCATTTTTCTGAGGGTGGATTTTAGGGTCGGATTCATGCGCTCCACGATACCACTCGACTGGGGGTGGTATGCAATGTGGAATTTTTGGGTAATGCCAAATATCGTGAGGACGTTCTTCCTGACACGCCCCGTAAAATGGGAACCTTGGTCAGATTCAATGCTGCGGGGAGTCCCCATCTCGTAAAGATGTGGTGGGTTAGGATCTTTGCTGTGGTTTTGCCATGTTTGTTCTGGATGGGAATGCTTCCACTCATTTTGTAAACGTGTCTATTACCACAAGTACATATTTATAACCATTCCTGCAAGGGGGCAATGGTCAAATATAATCAATGTGGAGGTTAGTCCAGGGGCTATTAACAGGTCGGGTGTGACTGGGCTGAGCCTTTTTGGCATATCTGTCCGGGTTGTTCTGGGCACAGATAAGACAATTCTCAATGTAGTGAGTAACATCGTCCTTTAAAGTCGGCCACCAGCAGAGCTGCCTGAGGTGGGCTGTAGTGGGATCGATTCCCTGATTTCCATGACTGTCATTGAATAAACAAATCAGTTGATTCCTGTCCTGTTCAGGAACCACATAAAGGGTGTATTTTAACACCACACCGTCATGTGTGGTCAGAGCATGTTTAAACCTCTCATAGGGTGCTGGATAGTTTCCTTTCAAAATCCCCCTGAGATTGCTGTCCTGCTTCTGGGCCTGCACTAAATCCTCGATATTAGTCTGCGAGACCGGAACTGCATTCACTGGTGCGCTTTCGGGGGGGGCTGTCCAAACATATACGTGCCTGGACCTGCTTTAGCCAGTGCATCGGCTTTTACATTTCCAGGGGGGGAGGAACGATGGTGACTTCGAACTTTAACTATTCCAAAAGTCCTGTTCTGTGCTCGCTCTAAAATGTGATGGAACAATGGGGCTGAAGGGAGGGGTTTTCCGTCTGCAGAAACAAATCCTCTTGCTTTCCACAGGGGTAGGAATTCCGTAAGGCTGTTGCAGACATAGAGGTTGTCCGAATATATGGCTGCTGGGCTGGGGAAGGAATCTGGGTGTTCCACTATGTATGCGATGGCCGCAAGTTCTGCTGCCTGCGTGCCTAAGTGTCCTGGAAGTTTTATTGCTATTTCTTCTAGGGCGCGTCCCTGCGCGTCCTCAACGTAAATACCGCATCCTGTTATGCGCTTCCCTTCTAATATTGTGGAAGATCCATCTACATTCATCCTAATGGGTTCGCATGTGTCTGTGTGCATGGGGCTCTGGGTTGAACTACCTATCTTTCTGGGGGGTGTTTTAGCAATAAAGGGGCCTGTGTTGTGGGTGGAGAGATCATTTCACGTTCATGGGGGGTTCCGGGGTACTGTAAGTTGTCGGCTAATAAAGTGTGGGTCTTTGTCCTTTTAACAGTGATGTCCCGTTCCTGCAAAAGAAGGGTCCATCTAGCTGCTCTAATCTGACTAACTGTACCGTCCTTAAGTCGTCCGCCCAGTAAAAGTTGGGTGGGGGTGTGTTCCGTCAGGATTGTGATGGAGTTTAGTCCGGTAATGTACGAAAAATACTGTACTGCCCAAAAAACTGCGAGCAGGTGCCTTTCACAGGCTGAAAATCCCTGCTCCACAGCATCTAAAACTCTGGAGGCATAAGCCACGGGCTTTAACTGTTCGTGCAGTTCCTGAAGGAGCACGGCCGAAAGGGTGCGGTCTGTGCTTGCTACCTCTATCGCATAGGGGGAAAGCGGGTCTGGAACTTGTAGTGCGGGGGCTGCTATGAGTGCTTGTTTCAAAGAGTCCACAGCATCCGTATGCTGCGGAAGCCATTCCCAGGGGGCTCCTTTCTTTAGGAGGTCTGAGAGGGGTGCTGCCTTGCTGGCGAAACCGTCGATGTGGTTTCGGCAGTAACCAACCAGTCCTAAAAATGACCGGAGGGCTGAAACGTTCTGGGGAAGGGGCAATTTAGCAATCGAGTCAATCCTTTTATGCTCGATCGCGCGTTTACCGTGTGTGATAATTGTTCCCAAATATATCACCTTGTGTTCCAAAATCTCGGCCTTTTTGGGGTTAACTTTGCATCCAATTGCTTGTAGGAGTTCCAGGAGTTCGGACAGAAGCTCAATGTGCTCTTCCTTGGTGTCTGTCTGCAGTAGTAGGTCATCTACGTACTGGACCAGACATTCGGGGCAAGAGAATTTGTCTAAACTATTTGCCAGCTGTCGGTGGAAAATAGAGGGGGAGTTGTGGAATCCTTGTGGAAGGCAAGTCCACGTGTAATGTTGGTTTTTAAAGGTAAAGGCAAATTTGTACTGGCACGCCTTTGCCAATGGAATGGACCAGAATCCATTACTGATATCCAAAACCGTAAAGTATCGGGAATTGAGTCCCTGCTTGAGCATGGTCTCGGGACTTGTTGCTACTGTGGGAGCTGCTGCGGGGGTGATTTTGTTGAGTTCCCGGTAATCGATGGTAAGTCGCCATGATCCATCGGGCTTTCTCACTGGCCAAATCGGGGCATTATTAGTGGAGGCTACTGATCTAAGTACGCCCTGCTCTAATAAGCTGTCGATTACTTTTGCGATTTCTCCCTCTGCCTCTTGGGGAAATCCATATTGCTTTTGGGGTCTAGGGTCAGGTCCTGTGATTTGTACTGAACCAGTCATCCGGCCACAGTCGTGTTTGTGGGTCGCGAATGCTGTCCTGTTCTTTTGTAACACTGCCCTAACCTGCTTGTCCGTGCTAAGTGTAGTCGGGTTAAACCAAAATTCGCCTACTGCACTAATTTTGTTGGCATATTCTACTGTGGGGAGCGTTGCGGGGGCTCTTGTAGATTTTGCCATTTTCCATAGAATGTTTTCATAGAATTTACAGTGCAGAAGGAGGCCATTCGGCCCATCGAGTCTGCACCGGCTCTTTGAAAGAGCACCCTACCCAAGCCCACACCTCCATCCTATCCCCATAACCCAGTAACACTAAGGACAATTTTGGACACTAAGGGCAATTTAGCATGGCCAATCCACCTAACCAGCACATCTTTGGACTGTGGGAGGAAACCGGAGCACCCGGAGGAAACCCACGCACACACGGGGAGGATGTGCAGACTCCGCACAGACAGTGACCCAAGCTGGGAATCGAACCTGGGACCCTGGAGCTGTGAAGCGATTGTGCTAACCACCATGCTACCGTGCTGCCCCACTGTACCGTGCTTCCAGACACTGGTTGACTGGATCAAAGGATAGACTGTGGGAATTCATAAAATCTATTCCCAAAATGTGTTCTGCTGTGTGGGGTAGATCGACTAAAACTATGGGGTGCTTGGTGGTGATGTTGCCGATTTGAATGGGTACAGGGGCTGTGGTGTGTCCCTGTTGTGAGTGGCCTGTAAAGTCGCTGAGGGTGATAGTGGCTGTGGTGGGCCACGTGTCCTTTTGGAACATGGTGGGGGAATTTATTGTGGTGCGGGACCCTCCTGTGTCCCAGAGAAACTCGATGGGCTGTCCCCGTATCTTTGCTGCAACTACCGGTCATCCGGACTTATCCCAAAGGGTGTCGCGGACCCAACTGGGGAAGCCCGAACACCGTCAGTCCGTTCCGTTCAGGTCCGTCTGATCTGAACGGGTGCTCACACTATGTATGGGCTCTGTCTTATTCTTACTTAGAGTGCCCGTCTGCTGGGCTCTCTGTGGCTTTCGTGGGGCATTGCATTCTCTTGCAAAGTGTCCCAACTGTCCACAGTTGTAACACTCCTGTGACTTTGGTGGGGGGCTGTTCTTGCTTTCATTTACCCATGCGGGGTTCTGGTGTGTTTTAACTGCTTGTATGCCTGCTTCTGCCGTCTTTTCTTCGGGATTTTTAACTGCGGGTTTGTTTTGTACAGACTGCTCCCAGGTGCGGGACAATCTTTTTACTACCCATGTCTCGTTATGAGCCTCCTCTGAGGGGTCATAATTCGCGCAAGCTTTTTATCCTGTTTCTGTGGCATGGGAGATAAGGGTGCGGGTCCATTTGGCCATGTTGTCAGGGGACAAATGGGCACGGTCTAAGTCTCCGAAAACCCCTGCAAAATGGATCCACAGGCGTCCAGCAAACGCTGTGGGGTGCTCGGTTTTCTTTTGCCTGCATTTATTGAGGCCATCTACGAGGTCACCCCGGTTATACCCGATCGCGTCTAGGACCGCGGTATGCATTTCTGCAAGGGTGCCTCCTCCTACATTCTGTGGGTCGGGAAGGGCTGCTACGACCGAAGGGTCTAAACTCAAAACTGTGAGCTTTACATGCTCACGCTCATCCAGGCCGTACATGGTCGCCTGCTGCTTTACTCTGGCAAAGAAGTGGTGGGGTCTGAGGTGGGGAGGAACGGTTTGATCTACTCGCACGCGTCCCGTAATTGGGTCACTGTTAATGGGGTGGTGTACAGAAATTCTGTGTCATCCGATGTGGCTGTGCGGTGGGTGGTTACTGGGTTCATTGGAGCCTGAACTAGCTGCTGTGTGGGGGGTTGGGGCGCTTTTCTCTTTTTGGTCTTTCCCTGGGCACATGTTCCCTGAACATATCTCTGCGCTGTCTCATTCAACTCATCCCAATCAGGGCCGTCTTCCTCATCTAACTTTGCTCCAAAGGTTTCCTGGAATCCTTTTTGAACTGAAAGCAGAGATTGCAGCTCTGCAATCTGCTTCCGTCACTCTGCGTGGTCTAGTGAGCTTTGTCTTTGCTCCGTGGTGGCAGCATGGAGTGCTCTTAACGCTGCCTTCAGGTCACTACACTGCCTCTGCAATGCCTCTACCTGCTTCTCGGTTTCTTCTCGTACCAGGACTGCACGTTGCGTGTCCTGATAGGCCTTTTCATACAGGGACTGGAAGCTGCTTAAGTGCGCCAGACAAGACTAGTGTGCACTCTTGGCATCATCCACCTCTCAGTCCTTTGCTGCCAACCTCCTCCTTAACTCCAAGTTCTCTCTTTCTACCTCACTGACATCGACCTTGCTCATTCGATGTATGCCTTCTACCTCTTTCCGGAGCGTCCTAACAACCTCCTCTGTGTCTCGTAATTGTGCCAAACAGGACACGATTGCCATCGGCTTGCGAGCTTTTCCTAAGCCCTTCTTGTGAATCTCGCTCAGGTTCTCCCACCAAGTATGTCTTATACTCCCGGGATCTGTTTCCTCATTGGTACAGAATTCTCTCCAAAAGGGGCCATCCTTTCCCTTTGAGGTACTTCTTCCCAAACGGGACATTGTCCTACTCTACTGCTGCTGGTCGCTGCAACCACAAATTCTTCTGGGTTCATGAGGCGTTGCATTGCCTGCATTGCCATCTTTCTTATTTGAATGCTTCTTTTAAATTTGGAACAGGGGAGACTAAGGCGGTGCTGTAATTACGGGTACGGCTTTCGGTAATTTCCAAAATACAAACTCCCGACAGTTTTGTCGCAACAAATAGATCTATCAGTATTACCTTATCGCCCTGTTAGTTACGCATGCATTTAACACACTTCTGAATTATGAGGATTGATCAGAACTGCTTGAACACTGGTGGTTTTCTGTTCCCAATTGGATCTCTATTTCAAATTTTTGGGTTCTCCCGGAGTGGTTAAGCCACTTCTAGTTCGGGTCCCGTCAGATGTCGCCAGTAATATGTTGCGAACGTTTGGTTGGTTCAATTGGCTCTGTTTTATAACCTTTGCTCTCGAGTCGCCAGGTATCTTTATGATACCGCCACAAGGTTCAAGTTCAAGTAATGATCAATAACTCAATACACCAATTAGTAAGATTCAAATGAAAGCACATTTATTATACACAGTAATCGCTACTCATGCATAAATTCTACTTCTAAGCTACTTCTACAACTAACAGGCCTATACTTAACTTCGGACTGGCCCACCAGGTCAGGGGAACAAATGGCCTTTCGTTCGGGTTCTGAGTCTGCGGGATTCAAAGTTGTTACGGATTGGTAGCTAGGAACGCCTATCTCGTAGCGAGCGTTGACTTAAGACTTACTGGATATCGGCAGCAGCTGCACCGGTCACTGTCAGGGGTTGGTTCGCGTTGCTGAGTGACCCGGTCAAGAAGAATGATTTGAACTTGGGGGCTTAACTTTATAGTCCCCAGGGGCTTCCCGCCTTTTGGGCCGGACCCTGTACCTGGTTCCAAGTGATTGGACTTCGTTCCAATCGCTTGGTTCGATTTCTCCAATACTGGAGCGGTTCCCTGATCGATGGGCGGTCTTGAGGTGTCCGTTGACCTCTTTTGTGTTGGCTCCTGCTGGCGCCGGGGAGTCTGGCTTTGCTTTGGTTATCCCAAATGTTTCGATTGTACCTGGGGATCGCTCATTAGTATGTAGATGGCTGCTACATTATTATGCAGATGGCTGCTTGTATCGATGCTGCCTGGGCTTTTGCAGAGTTTAATACACAGTGAACTTCCGCCTGCTAGTTTCTGCCTGTGTTGGCTGAATTCCCCTGCAGCCTTTGCTGTCCTCCATTTTACGTTGGGAGTTGGCCAACCCAGGTGGCTACACGGGTTCCTGGGATTTCCACACCCACCCATAGACCCGATGCAGTCAGGGACCCAGGGACAAGAGAATGGGATGACGGCCAGTTTCCAACACCTGCAAACGCAGGTGGAGGAGTGCATCCGCGTGCAGGAGTAGGGAATGGTGTTGGTCATGTTTGCCACCCAGGCCGAAACAGCCACAGGTGGCGTCCGCGGTACAGGCAATGGGGAAAAAAGCAAATTACTGCGGATGCTGGAATCTGAAACGAAAGAGAAAATGCTGGAAAATCTCAGCGGGTCTGACAACATCTGTAGGGAGAGAAAAGGACTAACTTTTTGAGTCTGATGACTCTTTGTCAAACAAGCAATGGGGGTGATGGTATCGGACTTGGGCCAGGTTATGCAAGGCCTTGGGTGTTCTGTGCACGCGGCTTCCGTGGCCCAGGACAGGGCTGCAAACTCACAGGCAGCCATGAGCCAGAGCCAGCTGCAGATCACAGCGGCGCTCCTCATTGTGGCCTAGTCTCAGCAGGACATCGCTGAGAGCATCGGCGCCATTGCCCAGGTTGCACAGACCCAGACAGAGATAGCCAACTGCTTGAGCTCCATGGCCACTAACGTGCAGACCTTGGTCGATACCAGAGCGGGCCTCCAGGACTGGCAGAGCCAGGTGTCGGGGGCGCCTCGGGATAGCTCCGCTTGCACTCCCGTCCCATGGAGAAGCCCGGGGGCCCCCTGCAGGGGAGGTCCCGGAACACAGCGGCACCTCGGACTCCCCCCTACCATCCCTGGTGCATCTGGTAGGAGGCAGGCTTAACAGGGCGGCACCACACCAGCCGGGACGCCTGAGGTGCAGCCTATCCCATCCAGGCCGGGAAACGAGTAGCAAAGGGGTCTCAGCAGTCCATCTCCACTTCTGCTGTACCGTCTGGGAAACACCGAGATGTAGTGATAGGGCCCGTAAGACCAGAAAGTTAGACATCTAGTAAGTTGGCACGGATGCAGGGCACAGCTTAGAGACAGAGGCTGGGGCACATGTATATTACGTTTGTAATTAAACACACTGTACCACCGATGAATGCTGCATCTGTGTTCTGTCCGATGCGTGCGAGGGTGGGACGGGAAATGAGTGACACTGTGGGTGAGGTGTGATGGAACGTTAAGCCCCGGTGAGTGTGATGTGTGCCCACCCCCCCCACCCCGCCCCCAGCGACACGACAGGGCCATGTGACGGAGTGTAGAGCCCGCATACAGGGACCATCCAGGTGGAGGGTGTTACCCTGGCCATGAGCCAGACATTGTGTAACGATGTGGAGCTCAGAGCTCATCGCAGAGCGGGCTGTCATCATCCTCCATGGCATTGACCACACCCACTTTGACTAGCAACCGTGTGAGCCCAGCTCGTTCTGCCGTAGGTGGATGTGTAATGGAGGGGTGGTGTGCAAGCGGTGGTGTGGGACCTAAGGGTGGTCAGTGGTGGGGGAGGTGAGTCTCATTGGTGTTGTGGGAGGTGAGGGTCCCGCCGCTGCCTAGTTGGTGAAACGTGCTCGCTGGCCCTGCCGTTGGCATAATGCAGCCTCCCGTCCATGTCCAGCCCCCATGTCCCATTCATTGCACCCCCATCCACTTCCTCCTCACCTGGAAAGGTGTGCCCTTCATCTTGGGCCTCCCCCTCCCCTCCCCTCCCCCTCCTCCTCCTCCTCCAGCACATTGCCCCTCTGCTGGGCTGTATTGTGGAGGATGCAGCAGACCACAACGATGCAGCCGACCCTATTTGACGGGTACTGGAGAGCCCCCCCCAGAGCGGTCCAGTCACCTTTAGCGCATCTTTAGCAGCCCACAGCACCTCTTGACCACACCCCTGGACGCGTAATCGCCCAGCAACCAACCCTGCAGCCGGTGGGGGGGGGGGGGGGGGGGGGGCTGTCCCTCGAACATGTCGGATATGAATGATAGCGCCAGGATAAACGAGTCATGTACACTGTCCGGGTACCGGGCGCAGACGTGCAGGATCTTCATCTGGTGGTCACAGACCACCTGAATGTTCATGGAGTAGGAACCCATCCTGTTCATGAACAGCGGTCTGTTATACGATGGTGGACAAATGGCGACGTGCTCCCCATCAATTACCCCCTGGACCATGGGTATCCTGGCAATGGTAGCGAAGCCCGCTGCACCGGTGCACCGATGCCTGGGAGATGCCAGACAGGTCCCCACTCGGCGACTGGAACGAGCCCGCGGCGTAGATGTTCAGGGCGACCGTTCCCTTGACGGCCACCAGGAGAGGGTGTCCCCCTCCAGTCCCACGCGGTGCCAGATGTGCCATCATGTGGCAAATATGGCCGACGGTCTCCCTGCTCATCCGGAGTTTCCTCCTGCATGCCCGGTCCGGGAGTTCCTGGAAGGACATGCGGCGCCGGTACACACGAGGCCTCATCAGGCACTTCTGTGGCACCACCTCCTCCCCCCCACTCTTCCCCCTCCTCATCCTCATCGGCATCCTCGTCCTGTGGCTCCCCCTCATCTTGGTCCTCCTCCTCCTCCGCCTGTCGGGCGGGCAGCCCTCCAGCCTGAGCGGCTGCTACCTGCCCCACTGCGTCCCACTCCTGTGCTGCAGCCTCTGCCTCCTCTCTGTGACACCCTTGCTCCAGCTCCCACAGGGCTTCATACAGGGCAGCGTCCCCCACCACGGCAGCCAACAACGCTCGCAGATGCCCAAATATTATGATCTGCAGGGGCTGCAGATAGACAAAGTTTCATCATGGTGCATACCCCCCTCCACAACCAGGTGTCATGGGCAACATGGTCGTCCCAGTTGGCGGCTTGCGCGCCCGCCATGCATGCCCCCCCCACCCCCGTCCCCTCCTGCCAGGGCCACCGTTTAATGGCTCTGCCCTCACTGGGTCTGCCGTGGGTGCGGCCCTGGACCTAGCCGCCGGTGGGTGCCGCTGGCTGGGTGGGGTGCCCCATGTGGGGTCCAGCACACAGCTAAACGGTCAGGAGGCCTGCACTCAGCCAGCATCCGGGATGGGTGCCCATCAGCATGGCCGCCGTAATGGTGTCCGTGCCATTGGCACCGCCCTGTCATGGCGGGTGGTTCCTGGCCGCCACGACTGTCTCCCTCCCCTCTTCCCCGACAACCCCCAGAACTTGGAAGGCCACCCCCGACAACCCCCAGAACTTGGAAGGCCCCACCCCGCAGAAGCCACGGCCATGCCTGTTTCACCAGCCCGAGGTCCCCCCACGCCGACCCCTACCTCCTCTGGACGCCTCATCAGCCAACACGTCTGGCTGACGATTTTTTATACGCCGTTGTGACTTCTGACCATGCCATCGGGACTTCGGCCCACCTGGGGCATTGCATCGTTGGGGGCCCGGATAATCACTCGTCGGGCTCCACCCGTGATCCCCCGGGCCGTGCGGCGCACGCCGCGATCGTGCGATTTTCAGCGGACCGGAGATTCGCGAAACGGTGTCGGAACAGCGTCACGGGCTGCTTCGGCGTAAACGCCTATTCTCCGGCCGTGCGCCGGCTCGGAGAATCCCGGCCCAGATTTCCTCAAATTGTATGTTTTATTATTAGCGAGTTTGTTTACTAATTGCTATTTATCTGGGACTTGAGACTGAAATTAAGATACCAGCTAATCGTCAGTTATCATTGAATTGCTGACTGGAGGATATGTATTATAATGCAATCTTGGAATTATATATTCAAATACTGGCTCCTGAAGGCACATTTGTTTGTAAAAATTCAATCAGGCTATAGGTGTAATACCAAAAAATGCTTACCATAATATGAGGAATAGCTATGATATAACTCCATGAGGAATTTCAAAGTATACAAATGTACAGTGTGTGCTAAAGAAATTAACAGAAAATTATACAAGAAAATCTTAAACTAAAATACATTAATAAACCTCGAGAATGGGAAATTAATTTCAATATTGGTGAGTGTAAGATGGTACATTTTGATAGGGAGAATAAGGGGGCTGCATGTATAAATGGTAGAGTTAGTAAAGTGATGGAGGAATAAGGATGCCCAAATCACTAAAAGTAGTGACGCAGGATAAGAAGATAATTTGAAAAACAAATCAAGCCAAACATCACAGTGCATTTCAAGAGCGATAAAAAGCACAAGTTACGGTAAACGTCTATAGAACCTTGGCTAGGTTCCATTTAGAATAGTGTGTGTAGTTGGCACTCCAGGGGTAGAATTCTCCAGTTCCTCCTGCGGTGACTTTAATTGTTGTCGGGGGTGACGATGCGGTGGGAGCCGAAAATCCTGATTCCTACCAGTGCAAAATGGTGGGGGATTGTGTGCTCCCGCCAGAGGAACCTGACAGTGGCCTCTCCACCTGCAGACTAGATGGACTGCAGTGGGGCTATGAGGCATCACCTTATCATATTGAGAAGCTCTTTTATGCATGGGTCGCACAGGTGGTGCCCTTGCCACTCCTGTACAATTCACTGAGGTGAGTGTGAGCGGTTGAGGGTTCCCTTACCCTGACGGAGAGAAGAGGTCATTCATCTGCTTGCGGCATCGCAGGGCAATCCTCTGGTGGCGGCTCTGGCACTGACTTCCCCGGAGACTTCCTCTAATGTAGAGTTGGTTTGAAAGCTCGCCCTTCTCCTTCCATCTTCTGGGCAAAGTATGCCTATCCTGTCCTCCACTGCATTGTGAAGGGCTATCTCCTCCTTCAACGATGGGAAAGGTAATGTCTGGGTGCCTGTTAAATATGGCACCTGGATATGATGACGGGTCATGCATCATCCAGCCTGCCGCACTGGGGAAGGTGCCAAAAAAGATTCACAAGTATGTTAATCAGAACTGAGAGGATATAGTCACTGTAAAGACTGAAGAGGCTGGGACTCGTTTCTCGAGAAAAGAGAAGGCTAGAAGAGATTATGAATGTGTTTGACAGGATAGATGTGAAGAAGATGTTCACACTTATTGGGAAGTTCAAAATAAATAGAACATAGTCACCAATAAATCCACTAGAAAATTCAGCAGAAATCCCTTCATCCGAAAGTGTGGCAAAAATGCGGAATATACATGACACAGAGTAGTTGGCGCGAATATTGTAGTATTTATTTAAGGGGAAGCTAGAGTGAGAATGGAATGAAGGATATGTTGATAATGTTTGTTTAATAGAGGTTTGGGGAGACTCATGTGGAACATGGATACTGAGATAGGCGACTTGAACGAAATGGCCTATATTTATGCTCTAGACTCTATTTTACAATATGTAACAGCTTGGGAAGAATGTTTATATGTGCTGTCTCCAAGGCTTTATGTAACATGGGCTGAATTTTTGTCACAGAGACCAGAAACAGGAACTGGGTTTGTTTTTGGGTCAGAAACTTGCTTCCCGTGGGGAACAAGATTACATTTTAGATATTTGTGTGGGGAAACCCTTAATTAGTATGGAGCTAGGTTTCCAGTCCACTTGGACTCAATGGATCCGCTTCCGACAGAATGGTCATTTTTAAAGGTGTGGGTAACCTGTCCAGCCCCTTAAAAATGTAAATCTCTCACCTTGACAAACTCTTAATGATCCTTTAAGTTGCTTCAGTTGGGGGGAGAGATGGGGGATTCCTGTCCTACCCTCCCCACCGCCCAGGTGATTATTGCTGGTGCCGGGAAAGAGGTCTTGAAATTGACACCACAAAAAGCGACAATATTTCCTCAGCCTATGTTCCCGACTTCAGGGGGCCCAGCAAATTCAGCACGCTATCTTTACATTTCCGAAAACACCTTCTTAACGTACTGATCAGAGTTGCGATCATACTAAACAAGATCAGAAGTAGGCCATTCGGCCCTTTGAGTCTGCTCCACCATTTGATAAGATCATGGTTGATCCCCTTTTGTTTCAAGTTCTACATTCCTATCTATCACTGATAATCTTTGATTTCCTTACCGAACAAGAATCTATCTACCTCCACCTTAAAAATATTCAACGACCCCCCACCTTCACTAACTTCTGAGGCAGAGAGTTCCAAAGTCGCACAACCCTCCAATAGAAAAAGAACTCTCCTCATCTATCCCAAAAGGGTGATTCTTAATTTTTTTTAAATGCCCCCGAGTCATGGACTCACCACAAGAGGAAACATTCTTTCCATGACCACCTTGTCAAGACCGTTCAGGACCTTATACACTTCAATCAAGTCATCCCTCATTTTCGTAAACTCCAGTGGAAACAAGACAAGTCTGTCTAACCTTTCCTCACAAGACAACCGCTCATTCCATGTATCAATCTCGTAAACGAACAGTCATTCCTGGTAAATATAAATCTAGTGACATTAAATATAGTGAAAGAAATGCTCTTTGAAGATTCGTTGGTGGTACAATAGAAATTCCTTCCATTTGCTGCCAGCAAATCTGCGAGGGACCTGTCGATGATGTGTTTAAATGTGACGTTAATTTGATTTGTCCTGTTGTGCATATTCATTAGACCATAAGACGTAGGAACAGAAGTAGGCTATTTGGCCCATTGAGTCTGCTCTGCCTGATCTGATATAATCCTCAATCCACTTTTCTGCCTTATCCCCATAACCCTTGAATCCCTTACTGATTAAAAATCTGTCTATCTCAGCCTTGAACATCTGCAACGATCCAGTGCCTACAGCTCTCTACGGTAAATAATTCCACAGATTCGCTACCCACTGAGAGAAGAAATTCCTCTTCATTTCTGTTTTAAGCAGATGACCCCTTACTCTGAGATTACGCTCTCTGGGCCTAGACTTTGAGCGGCATGGTAGCACAATGGTTAGCACTGTTGCTTCACAGCTTCAGGGTCCCAGGTTCGATTCTCGGCTTGGGTCACTGTCTGTGCGGAATCTGCACGTTCTCCCCGTGCCTGCGTGGGTTTCCTCCGGGAGCTCCGGTTTCCTCCCACAGTCTAAAGATGTGCAGGTTAGGTGGATTGGCTATACTAAATTGCCCTTAGTGTCCATAAAAGGTTAGGTGGGGTTACGGGGATTGGGTGGAGGTGTGGGGGTAGGGTGGAGGTGTGAGGATAGGGTGGGGGTGTGGGCTTAGGTAGGGTGCTCTTTCCAAGGGCCGGTGCAGATTCGATGGACCGAATGGCCTCCTTCTGCACTGTAAAATACTACGATTCTCCCACAAGAGGAAACATACTCTCAGGAAATACCCTGTCAAGTCCCCTGAGAATCCTATGCCTCAATAATGTTGCCACTTATTATTCTAAACTCCAATGAGTACAGGCCCAACCTACTTAATCTCTGTATGGGATCAATTTAGTGAACCTTCCTTCGATAAGGAGGCCAAAACTGTTCACAGTTTTCCAGGTGTGGTCTAACTAATGCCTTGAGTAGTTTTAGCAGGACTGCCCTATTTGTATGCTCCCTTCCCTTTGAAATAAAGGCCAACATTCCATTTGCCTTCCCAATTACCTGCTGAATTTGCATGCTGGGTTTTTGCGATTTGGGTACAAGGACCCCCAAATCCCTCTGCTGCAGTTTTCTGCAGTCATTCCCCGTTTGAACAATACTCAGCTCCTTTATTCTTCCTTCCAAAGTGTATAACTTCACATTTTCCTACATTATATTCCATCTGCCAAGTCTTTGCCCACTCACCTAACCTGTCTATATTCCTCTGTAGACTTTTTGCGGCATCCTCACCACCTGCCTTCACAACTATTTTTGTGTTATCTGCAAACTTGCTAATAGTGCGTTCACTTCCATTGTCCATGGCACTAATATATATTGTAAATAATTCTGGCCCCAGCAGGGATTCCTGTGGCACTCCACTGATTACAGGCCGGCATCCTGAAAATGCTCCTTTTATCCCAACTCTCTGTCTTCTGTCAGTTAGCCAATCCTCTATCCATGCAAGTATACTATCCCCAACACCATGGGCTCCTATCTTATTAAGTAGCCTTTTGTGTGGTACCTTATCAAACACTTTTCAGAAATCCAAGAGTATTACATCTATTATTCATCTGTCCTGCTCATTACCACCTCAAAGAATTCTAATTAATTTGTCAGGCCTCATTTTCCTTTCATGAAGCCATGCTGACTCTGCTTGATTATATTATGTGTTTCAAAATGCTCTACTATTAAATCCTTTCTAATGGACTCTAACATTTTTACAATGACTCAAGTTAAGCTAACTTGCCTGTAGTTACTTGGTTTTTTGTCTCCCTCGTTTTTTGAATACAGGTGTTACATTGGCAGTTTCCCAGTCACCTGGGACGTTTCCAGAATTTAAGGATTCTTGGACTATTACTTCCAGTGCATCCACTGGGCGGGATTCTCCGACACCCCCGCCGGGTCGGAGAATAGGTGGAGGACGGCGTGAATCCCGCCTCGCCACTCCGATGGCGGCTGCCGAATTCTCTGCCGTCGGTTTTCGGGCGGGGGCGGGGGCGGGGATCGTGCCGCGCCAGTCGAGGGTCATTGGCAGCAGCCCCCATGGCAATTCTCCGGACCCCAATGGGCCGAGCGGCCACCCGTTTCCGGACAGTCCCGCTGGCGTGAAATGGACATGGTCCATCCCGGCGGGACCTGGCTTGTCGGTGGTCTAGCGGGGTCCTCAGGGGGGCGCGGCGGGATCTGGCCCCGGGGCGGGGGGGGAGGGCACGGTGGCCTGGCCCGGGATCGGGGCCCACCGATCTGCGGGCGGGCCTGTGCCGTGGGGGCACTCTTTCCTTCCGCACCGGCCTCTGTAAGGCTCCACCATGGCCGACGTGGAGAAGAAACCCCCTGCGTACGCGCAGGAAAGATGCCGGCAGTTCTGCGCATGCGCCAGAACACGCCGGCAGTCCTGCGCATGGGCCAACCCGTGGCGGCACTTCGGCGCCGGTTGGCGCGGCGCCAACCCCTCCACCACCGGCCTAGCCAACAGAAGTGCAGAGGATTCCGCGACTTCCGGGCGGCCCGACGCCGGAGTGATTCGCGCCGCTCTTGGCGCCGGTACGGGCCGCCCCGCCAATTGTGGGAGAATCCCGCCCACTATGTCTGTAGCTACGTCCTTTAATGTCCAGGTATGTAAGAGTCCTTTCTGTTTATTTCTTTTGTTCCCATTTCTTTTATGTCATTTTATTATTTTGGTCCGTGGGCCCAAAATCAGAATATGCCTTTTAGGGGCACCACGGCGCCGAGGTCACAGGTTCGATCCCAGCTCTGCATCACTGTCCATGTGGAGTTTGCACATTCTCCCTGTGTTTGCGTGGGTTTCGCGCCAAAGCCAAAAGATGTGCAAGGTAGATAGATTGGCCATGCTAAATTGCCCCTCAATTGGAAAAAACGAATTGCATACGCTAAATTAAAAAAAAAAGAATATACCTTTTAGCAGAAGACTCAAGTTGAAGCAGCCTGCTTGTCAGGACACTGTGTTCCTAGGTTTAGATTTTGGAAATGAGAAGTCAGGCACCATGTGGACCTTAGAAACCAGGTTTGGAGGAAGTCGGATTGATTCGTTGGCTGGCAACCGTTGGATTGGCCAGGGCTAGTCTTTTGCCTGACAACAATCAGTGATTGGTTCCTGAGTGCTGTATTCTGACAGAACTGGGCAGAAATGTTTCGACCTCGGAAGGGAAAGGAACTCTCTCTCTCTCTCTCTCTCTCTCTCTCGCTTACCTGTTTACTGAAGTGAAAGAAATGCTTTCTTGTTCTGAAAGCAGTGAGCGCCCAACACATCCCTTGCTGTGCACCTGGAATGATGCAGAGTCTGCAGAGAAGACAGACAATCTTGCCAGAGAAAACCATCTCAAACCTAAAAGGAAGATTCCCGGCTTGGGCCACTGTCTGTGCGGAGTCTGCACGTTCTCCCTGTGTCTTGCGTGGCTTTCCTCCGGGTGCTCCGGTTTCCTCCCACAGTCCAAAGATGTGCAGGTTAGGTGGATTGGCCATGATAAATTGCCCTTAGTGTCCAAAATTGTCCTTAGTGTTGGGTGGGGTTACTGGGTTATGGGGATAGGGTGGAGGTGTTGACCTTGGGTAGGGTGCTCTTTCCAAGAGCCAGTGCAGACTCGATGGGCCGAATGGCCTCCTTCTGCACTGTAAATTCTATGATTCTAAGAAATATCAAAACAAAAGCTGAACTTTGGAGAGACACTAACCAGGTATCATCCCAGTGCATCAAAGATCTTTATCCTTTTACTATATTAATATTTTTTTACCTTACCACCACCCTTTCCCCTCTGTGTTGTTTGTTTGTGTGTATGTAGAGAGTGGGGTAGTTAGGAAGGGGGCGGTGGGAAAGGGGTATGAAATCGTCAGTTACATTTTCTGTCCATTAAATTATAAGACTGTACATAATAAAAGGTTACTTGTGTTAAAGTTACAGACCTGGTTTATTGCGCTCGGGTATTTTAAATACAATCAATTTACCTGTGTTGCGACTCTGGATCAAGTGGGGCTGGAATTGACCAAGTGTGGTCACTATCCAAGCGTGTTATAACAGATGCACCTATCAAGACCAGGGGAGTTATCGGCCTTTAGCCCTACTAGTTTCCCTGGTACTTTTTCCCTCATGATTGTTATTGCATTTGTTTACTCCCTCTTGATTATTTAGTATTTTTGGAATGTCATTAGTGTCTTCTACCATGAAGACTGCGTAAAATATTTGTTTAACTCCTCTGCCTTTTCCTGGTTCAACATTATTATTTCCCCAGTCTCATTCTCCAAGGGATCGATGTTCACTTTGACCTCCCTCTTCCTTTTTCTTTGCCAGTTTATCCTCATAATTTATCTTCTTTTTTTCTGTCATTTTATTTTGGTTCTTAAACCTTTCCCAATCAGGGCCACCAAGACAATTGAGCTTTCCACCTGGGGTCACCTTTAGAGGTGGCAGGAAATGGGGCAGGAATGCGAGTTTGCCTTGTCGGACAGCTTACCCAGTGGGTCACCCATCACCGCTCACCACCTCCATAACAGCAGACCACCCCCCCCCCACCCCCATCACCACCACCACTCCAAAATATATATGGGCCCTTGAGCTGGAATGGCCAGCACACATGCAGGGATCACCCATGTGATCTTGAAGGCAAGAGTCAGACTTTGTCGAAAGAATGAGGTGCACTAGAGCTCATCTTACAGCAAGTCATCTTCATCCCCTGTCCCGTGGACAAGACCCGCTGATACTGCCTGCCCAGGGCCAACACCCTGTAGTGATGCTAGTAGAGCCCGCGGAGGGGATTCTGGGGTAGTGGGATGGAGTGAAGAGAGGAGGGACGGGGGGGATGTGAGCAGCTATGGGGAAGGGGGCACCACTTTGTGGGGAGAGCGTAGAGAGCTGGGGCAGTGTGGCGGAGGTACCGGTGGCCAGGCCTTCTAGTAGGCAAATCTGGAGGTGATAAGTTTGTCCTGTGTGCGACGGCCCTGAACACATGGTTCGGCGGCCTGGCATGCCAGCCTGGGATCCATGCTCTGTTCCTCCTGGTCATCCTCCTCGTCCTTCTCATCGAATGAGGCCTGGCATTCTTCCTCCTCCTCCAGCATGTCTCCCCTCTGCTGCGCAATGTTGTGCAGGGGGAAGCAGGCCAGCACAATGTTAGAGACCCTCCTGGGGCTATATTGGAGAGGCCCACCGGAGCAGTCCAGGCATCAGAAGTGCAGCTTGAGGTTGCCGATGCACCGCTCAATGACGCTTCTGGTTACTGCATGGGCATCGTCCTAACAGTTCTCTGCGTCAGTCTGGGGCCTCGGGCAGGTGTCATTAGCCAAGACCTCAGCAGGTAACCTTGCCACCGAAGTGCCAACCCCTCATCTGAGGGACTGCTTTGCTGGTGCTGAGAACTGAAGAATGCGCCAGGACGTATACATTATTATCGGGGGCAGACATGCACGATGTACAGCTGGTGGTCACACACCAACTGCACATTTGGGGAGTGGGAGCCCTATCGATTGAGGAAGGGCACCCCTGATGAGTCGGGACTCATCAGGGGACACGTGTGCCATCGATCACCCTCTGGACCTGGGGCATGCCAGTGATGGCAGCAAATTATGCAGCCCAGTCATCCTGGTGTGCCTGGTTCAGACTGAAGTTTATATAGTCTGCTGCCCAGATGCAAAGGGCATCCATCTTAGCACAGATGCACCTGTGTATGAATGTCTGAGAGGTCCCAGATAGGTCCCCACTCGGCTCCTGGGAAGACCCAGAGGCATAAACAAAGAACAAACAAAGAACAAAGAAAAGTACAGCACAGGAACAGGCCCTTCGGCCCTCCAAGCCCGTGCCGACCATGCTGCCCAACTAAACTACAATCTTCTCCACTTCCTGGGTCCGTATCCCTCTATTTCCATCCTATTCATGTATTTGTCAAGATGCCCCTTAAATGTCACTATCGTCCCTGCTTCCACCACCTCCTCCGGTAGCGAGTTCCAGGCACCCACTACCCTCTGTGTAAAAAACTTGCCTCGTACATCTACTCTAAACCTTGCTCGTACATCTACTCTAAACCTTGCCCCTCACACCTTAAACCTATGCCCCCTAGTAATTGACCCCTCTACCCTGGGGAAAAGCCTCTGACTATCCACTCTGTCTATGCCCCTCATAATTTTGTAGACCTCTATCAGGTCGCCCCTCAACCTCCGTCGTTCCAGTGAGAACAAACCGAGTTTATTCAACCGCTCCTCATAGCTAATGCCCTCCATACCAGGCAACATTCTGGTAAATCTCTTCTGCACCCTCTCTAAAGCCTCCACATTCTTCTGGTAGTGTGGCGACCAGAATTGAACACTATACTCCAAGTGTGGCCCACCTAAGGTTCTATGCAGCTGCAACATGACTTGCCAATTCTTATACTCAGTGCCCCGGCCAATGAAGGCAAGCATGCCGTATGCCTTCCTGACTACCTTCTCCACCTGTGTTGCCCCTTTCAGTGACCTGTGGACCTGTACACCTAGATCTCTCTGCCTTTCAATACTCTTGAGGGTTCTACCATTCACTGTATATTCCCTACCTGCATTAGACCTTCCAAA
Organism: Scyliorhinus torazame; assembly: GCF_047496885.1. Classification (NCBI taxonomy): domain Eukaryota; kingdom Metazoa; phylum Chordata; class Chondrichthyes; order Carcharhiniformes; family Scyliorhinidae; genus Scyliorhinus; species Scyliorhinus torazame. Next base: position 72,781,022 of record NC_092708.1, read on the forward strand.
ATGTATTACCTCACATTTGTCCGGATTAAACTCCATCTGCCATCTCTCCGCCCAAGTCTCCAAACAATCTAAATCCTGCTGTATCTTCTGACAGTCCCCATCGCTATCCGCAATTCCACCAACCTTTGTGTCGTCTGCAAACTTACTAATCAGACCAGTTACATTTTCCTCAAAATCATTTATATATACTACAAACAGCAGAGGTCCCAGCACTGATCCCTGCGGAACACCACTAGTCAGAGCCCTCCAATTAGAAAGCATCCTTCCATTGCTACTCTCTGCCTTCTATGACCCAGCCAGTTCCGTATCCACCTTGCCAGCTCACCCCTGATCCCGAGTGACTTTTGTACTGGTCTACCATGAGTGCCCTTGGTGTTGGGTGGGGTTACTGGGTTATGGGGATAGGGTGGAGGTGTTGACCTTGGGTGGGGTGCTCTTTCCAAGAGCCGGTGCAGACTCGATGGGCCGAATGGCCTCCTTCTGCACTGTAAATTCTATGATTCAATGATGAGGGACCTTGTCAAAGGCCTTACTGAAGTCCATATAGACAACATCCACTGCCCTACCTGCATCAATCATCTTTGTGACCTCCTCGAAAAACTTTAGGTAAAGCTTTAGGGAACCATCACCTTGACATCCACCGTGTATCCTCCTCCATAACCCCGCGGGTATCCTCCTCCATAACCCCACGGTGCCAGGTCTGCCATGTGGCACAGGTGGCGTGTGGTCTCCCTGGATTGCTGAACCTTTTGGCGGCACAGGCGGTTCTGCATCTCCTCGAAGGACAGGCACCGACGGTATACACATGCCTGGTGTAGCGCCTCCTTTTGCAACTCCTCTTCGGCTTGTTGGACAGCCAGTAATCGAGCCGCTCCGGCTGGCCCTTGCTCTTCTGGGACAGGCTCCTGTTGTGCAGCGTCTTCCCCGAGCAGGCCCTGTGCCTCCAGCCTCTGTGCGTCCGCAATGGCAGGTGGGTGGCACTAGGATAGTGAGCATTGCTGGATGTACTCCAAAATTCATTCTCTGCTGGGGGGAAAAGAGAAGACTCCTTAACAAGGTGAGTATTCTCTAGCTCATCCAGATCCAACAGGCTACATGGTGACCCTGAGATACACTTCAACTCCACCCTCTGCAGATCCCCCCAATCCCATCCCCACCCTCAGCCATTCCCCCGAAATGTTGCCCTTCCACACTACACCCTTGTCCCATTGGTGAGTGGCACTGGGGAGCCTCTATCCTCGCTACCCATCCCTGTCAACAGGGGTACTGGTGGCTGCTGCAACCCATGTTAGCGATAGTGTCTGGGGCCCCTGTCCTGTTTCCCCAGTGGGGTCTACTATGGGTGTCCTGATTGGGTGGGCCATGTGTTATCCTGCCAGCAATCGCCTCCATGCTTAGAGGCTTGTGTGTGGGAAGGTCCTACAAATGTGGGTGAGACAGGGAAGTCTGCATCTGCTGGGAGTGTTGCTGCAGTGTGATGTGGGTCCTGGGTGTGGCAGTGGGCAAGCAGGGCTTGGAGGCAACTGGTGGTCCTGCAGAGTGGGCTAGCTGATAGTGTAACTGGTGAGGCCGCTGCCCTGAGAGGGGCAGTGTGCCAGGGAGGATGTCAAAGGTCACGGTGTTTGTATCCATTGTTTGGGGTGAGCTCTGCTATTTCCCTGCTTCCCCTGCAGTGCTGCTGAGCTTCTGATGAGTGAACTGAGGAGTGCCCGCACCTGGTGTGTCACTGATTGAGTTTGGCTACGCCCATCCTGCTGATGGGTCAGCTGGTGTCTGAGGGTTTACAGAGATCAGGCCTGGGTGGGCTTCCAAAATAATATTTACCGGCACAGTGAGCAGTCAGCAGAGTGAGCAGCCAGGGGCCTGTAACCTGCACCAAATGGGTCCATTTAAAACAAATACTGCAGCAATGGCAGCCTGAGCCAGGCCACTCCGATCCTGAGGAGGCCACCCCGAATCCACGGACCTGTCGCCAAGTCACGCCCACCAGCCCTGTCAGCCAACCCCCATCAAACGCTACAATTTTAAATAGTTTTTCAAACTTTGCTTACCTTCTCTCTCCCCCTTAACAACCATGGTGCCCAGCCCCGTTTGTAAATACCTGTAGTAAATCATGCCCATGTGACTTCCACCTGAGAGGGGTGGGGGAACATCGTGGAAGCCTGGGGCACAGTGGGTCAAACGTGCTAAATACATTTAAATGCATGCAAATGCTGGTTTTGCATGCCATCGTGGGTGCGGGGTGCAAATCTCCTTATTGCCACCAGCGATATTGCCAAGGTCACAATGCACGCTGTAGATGAAACACTTCCCTTCCAAGTAGAAAGGGATGCATCAGACGTCGCCCTTGCCGCCACCCTCAATCAGGCAGGCAGGCCCGTGGCATTCTTTTCCCGCACCCATCATGCCTCTGAAATTCGGCACTCATCCGTCGAAAAAGAGGCCCAAGCGTTGAAGCTGTGTAGCATTGGAGGCATTACCTGCCCTGCAGGAGATTCACTCTCCTCACTGACCAACGGTCGGTAGCCTTTATGTTCAACAACACACAGCGGGACAAGATCAAAAATGATAAAAACTTGCGGTGGAGAATCGAGCTCTCCACCTGTAATTACGAGATTTTGTATCGCCCCGGCAAGCTCAACGAGCCCCCAGACGCCCTATCCTGAGGTACATGTGCCAGCACACAAGTAGACCGACTCCGGACCCTGCACGACAGCCTTTGTCACCCAGGAGTCACACGGTTGTACCACCTCAGTAAGGCACAAAATTTGCCCTACTCCGTTGAGGAAGTAAGGACAATCACCAGGGACTGCCAGGTCTGTGCGGAGTGCAAGCCGCACTTCTACCGGCCGGATCGCGCATGCCTGGTGAAGGCCTCCTGCCCCTTTGAACGCCTCAGCGTGAACTTCAAAGGCCCCCTCCCCTCCACCGATCATCACACATATTTCCTCAGTGTGATCGACGAATACATCCCGGTTCCCCTTCGCATCCCATGCCCCGACATGACGTCTGCCACCCTCATTAAAGCCCTCAATTTGATCTTCATTCTGTTCGGTTTCCCCGCCTACATCCACAGTGACAGGGGATCCTCATTCATGAGTGGTGAGCTGCGTCAGTTCCTGCTCAGCAAGTATGGCCTCCAGCAGAACGACAAGCTACAACCCCCGGGGAAATGGCCGGTAGAAAGGGAGAATGGGACGATATGGAGGGCCGTCCAGCTGGCCCTATGGACCAGAAACCTCCCGGCCTCCCGCTGGCAAGAGGTCCTCCCTGATGCACTACATTGCATTCGCTCATTACTCTGCACTGCCACTAACAATACACCGCATGAACGTCTTTTTGCCTTCCCCAGGAAGTCCATAATTGGGGTGTCGCTCCCGACTTGACCACAGCTCTGGGAACCGTGCTTCTCCATAAACATGTCCGACTCCACAAGGCGAACCCGTTAGTGGAGAGGGTACACTTGCTCCATGCAAACCCCCAGTATGCCTATGTAGCATTCCCCGACGGCCGCCAGGATACGGTCTCCCTCAGGGACCTGGCACCAGCAGGTTCCACCCCACACACCGCCCCCGGCGCCACCCGCCCCTCCCCCGTCACTAACAACACCATCCCACCCAGGACCGTCCGTCCACCCCCCTACCCACGCTCATCGATGAAGAGGATTTTGGCACGCTCCCGGAGTCGCCTTCGACCAGGTCAGCACCAACATCACCGTCACCACTTCGTCGCTCTCAAAGGACCATCAAGGCCCCGGACCGGCTGAACCTCTGACCGGTCCACCGGATGTCAAAGGACATTTGTTTTGATTTGTAAATATTAAAATCATGATTGTATATAGTTATCCACCAACCCCGCCAGACTCAATTTTAACAGGGGGTGAATGTGGTAAACCACTGTGTTCCTATATTAAGGGATGTATGGTAGAACCTGCACTACAGGTTCACCTGGGCCAATGCATGCTAGCTCCGCCCAGGAGCCGGGTTATAAATATGCGTGGCCTTCAGCTAGCAGCCATTTCGTCAGCTGCTGTGGGAGGCCACACATCTGATAGCAATAAATCCTCAGTTTGGATTCAACTTTCGTCTTTAGTCAAACTGATTGTGCCTCAGTTGCTTTTTGTGCATCAGGGGCACCGCCCAATATGTAACCTTTGTTAAATGAAAGCAAATTACTGTGGATGATGGAATCTGAAACAAAAACAGAAAATACTGTACAATCTCAGCAGGTCTGACAGCATCTGTGGAGAGGGAAAGGAGCTCACGTTTCTCGTCTGGATGACTTTGCCAAAACCTTGTTCCTTTGTGTAATATCCCTCATGGGGGCCTACAGGGTGGAATGGTTGTCTTCCCCATGCTCCTTGCGGACTACGAGCTCCCCCCGCTAGGGGCGGGTATCTCAATTATCCATCGTTTATAAGATCGGCTAGGAAGGCACCAACCAGAGAAATACCCAGTAGGAATCTACCGGGGAGTGTTAATATACTGGGCTGGATTCTCCGTTCCCCGACGGCGAAACCGCGTTCGACGATGGGGCGGAGAATCCGTTTTGACGCCAATGTCGGGAACGGCGCCATTTTTTGTATTCTCCGCCCCCTGAAAAAGCCGATTATCCATGGCCTCAGGCCATTGCCTGCGGCCTGCCCCGCGATGCTCCGTCCCCGACCGGCCGAGTTCATGACACCGTTGGTTACGTGTGCTCACACCGTCCGGGAACCTCGCGTGTCGGCTGCGGACTCAGTCCGGGGTCACCATCGTTGGGGGAGGGCCGAGCCGGGGGCAGGGGGGGCTTCATTCGGGGCTAGGGACACTGTGGGCAGGCGGTCCGGGACGAGCGAGCGGCCGAAGGGGGCAGTCCGGGTCCGCGGGCTGACTCCGTCATGGAGCACGACACAGCCGCTGCAGGCCGACACCGTGTGCATGCATGGCCACCGAACCGGAAGCGCTCAGGGCTGTATCGGCAGCTAAAGCTGCGAGCTCCTCATTGCCTCCCTGCTAGCCCCCAGCAAAACGGTGAATCGGTGGCCATTTTGCGCCAGTTTTCCTGGGATAAAAGACCACCATTTTCATGACGACATGGGGACTTAGTCTCCAAAGGGAGAATCCAGCCCTCTGTTTGTAAATAAAACTTTGTTCTTACTTGGATTCCCGTATCCTTGTTAAACTTTGTTCCTTTGTTGAAGGAACCCTTGTTCCTTCCCATCTGCCCCCCAAAACCAATATATCACCTTCCTCAGCCCCTCCCTAGGCTGCCTGATCCCACGCTGTCCAAAATGGAATGAGTACCTGGTTCCTGCATCCATCTTCTCTTCTTTGTGGAACTGCTTGCAGTTCTGGTGTGCTCACTACTAAGTTCTGGAACTGCTGGGAGTGCTAGAGCTGCCAGCCCATTAGATTGGCCTGCAGCTCTCTAAGCCAGGACTTTCCTCCACTGAGGAGCAGAATCCCATCCAGTCCTACCAATACATAATCTCTGCCACCTAGAAGGGCAAGGGCAGCTGTTACATGGAAACCCCACCTCTTGCAAGTTCCCCTCTAATCCACTCACCATCCTGACTGGGAAATATATTGCCATTCCTTTACTGCCAGTGGACTAAAACCCTTGAACAGTGCCGGAACTCCCAGAAACACGTTAGGTACATATATAGCCCCACCAGAGACTGAGGGGTAGAGAGGATAAAGTCACCAAAACGTGACAAGGCAAAACAGTGCACCCCCTTCCACATCTACAGGCCCACAAGCACCACACAAAATTATGATGAGTGCCCCGTGTCATGGTCAGATGTGCACCAACATACATCCCCCTCGACTCTCATAGCTCCAAAGTACCACCGACCCATTGCAGCCTTCTCTCTTCGGATACCAGATCCACCTGGATCCCTGTGGAAGCCAAGAGCGGATTCAACCTTACAAGAACAAAAGAAAATGCACGGAAACTCCAGCATAATGGAAGTTACATATATACCACACAACGCAAGTAAACCCCAATCCAGGCCCTCGGCAGAATCAAAATCAATCCAGACAAATGTAAAGCGAAGACTGGCAGCAACACCTTCAGATTATGATCAAACCGACACAGCCTCCTAGCCAACAAAGGAATGGGAGCCAAATATCACTCCTGAGTTCTGAACCCACCCATGAAGAGAAAGCGAGGGACCCAAGAGGACAGGAAGGAAAAGAAAAAAAACCTCAACCTCAAGGGAGAGTCAGAAGCAGACCAGTCCTCCCCAGGTTAAAGAAATCTGCCCAGGCCAACACAGGGTAAAGGCATAAATTCAATACTTAAAGAGAAACAAAATAAATAAAATAATCAATGCCAAAAAGAAACTCAAAACAGATTTGCTCTAACTGGGGGTCTATCCTCAATCGAAGTGAGGACTGAACTAACCCTCCCAACCCAACCATCCACCCCATTCCTCCACCCCAGCCCCACTCATCCTTCACAATAACCAAAAAGAGTAAAACTGTGCACAACTCACATTCCTCATAATTGACTCGATATGATTCTGCGAGATCAGGATAATCAAAGATACAGGTCATCACATTCGCATTTCATATCTCCCTGCAGGAAAAAAGACAGCAACAGAAAATCAACAACATGATCAACAGGGAGCACCAAGATTACAGAAGAATCACAGGTTAATTTGCAGGGTAAAGACATCTTCCATGTAGATGGAGGACAAGACAGGATCAACAAGCACTCTTCTGGATCACCCAAAGAATTCCAATGATCGAAGTATGAGACACCATAATTTCCACCATTCCGTCTGTCCGAGTGAGACTTGCCTGATAGCGGGATTCCATAGGGAATCTCTCGCAATCCTCGCCGTGCAAATATTTGCAAGGCTAAGGATTGGGAGTCACTTCCTGATTTGTGCTCCGAGCGCGAGTGAAAATCAGGCGCAATTCAGCTCCGTCGGGAGATCATAGTCTCCGAATCAGAGAATCCTGCCCAGGATTACCAAAGCATGGCAGCCAATTTTCAAACACAACTGGGAATTGGCCTCTCATTTCTCACCAGGGACCCTGCTCAGCTCCCCTCTCCCGAACCAGGAAGGATGGATGACACACCATCTCTATCCATACAAGATGGATTGCGACAACACGAAGGCGGGCCCTCACCAGAGAAAGTGGGCATCTCGTGTACCTCCATCGCTCTCATAAAAGTACCTGGCAGTTCTTCAGAATGGCCTGCACCACAGAACCGGGATCCTCATCCAAGACAACGGCTGTAAATTTCTGGCCATCGCTATTCAATTTTTCTGCCGGCAGCACAGCCTCGTCAGCGGGTTCCATGCGTTGTGGGGTGGTTACAATGGGAAATCCCATTGACAAACTGCAGTAGATATAATCCCGTCTCCAGTGAATGGCGTGCCGCTGAAAAACACGCGGCTGGGGGGGTTGGGGGGCGGAGAATCCTGCACAACATCATCAACAGCAGCCATCATCCAGATGAACACACCACCGCCAAGGTGAGAGCCCACTCAGCAACAACTGTGCCTCTGTAAGCTGGACTCCAGCCTGGCCCACTCCGAACAAATGAGTGTTTCAACATTTTATCTCGGCTCTTACTCACAGAAACACCAGTCGTGAACTTTCAGGGACATAGCACAGGCCATGTAACCCAGAAAAAGACAAATATGTAGTCTACACCAGGATAAAATGATGGGTTCAAGGATGAACAGTGCCGGAACTCCCAGAAACACGACTGCTCCTACGCTGACATCACGTGACCAAAGTCCTTTTCTATTTAAGATGGGTGGATAGGTCAACCGTACGTCATAGAAACATAGAAAAAATAGGAGCAGGAGGCCATTCGGCCCTTTAAGACTGCTCCGCCATTCATTATGATCATGGCTGATCATACAACTCAATAGCCTAATCGCGCTTACCCCCGTATCCTTTGGTCCCCTTTGCCCTAAGTGCTATATCTAACTGCTTCTTGAAACCAATGTTTTGGACTCAACTACTTCCTGTGGTAACAAATTCCACAGGCTCACCACTCTCTGGGTGAAGAAATTTCTCCTCATCTCTGCCTAAATGGTCTACCCCGTACCAGTCATGTGCAATGACTTTCAAACCTTGAGTGTTTGAGACAGCCACTGTCTTGGTATCTAAATAACCCATTCCACCTAAAATTACCCTTCTAAATTAGTTTTAGCAAATACATTGAGTCAACATCAGCCTGAAAAGTTGCTTTTATTCCCTCTCAAGACAGGCGACTGTTTCAATCCACAGGAGAAATCAGGTGACCCTCAGGTGGCCATCTTTTTTACAGCCGTTTGTAGTTTTATAAAGTAGTGACTGACAATTACATGTAATGGAACATTACAGATATAAATACTTGATTTTGTGATTTAAAAAAATGAAATGGATTCACTTATAAATTCAGTTGAAACCAATACTGTTTTTATAAATTAATATTTTTGAAGTCTTGGGGCAGACACTGGCAGCATCTTACAGTCCAGCTGACGGCGCACGCCTACCATGGGTTTCACGGCAACGAGTGGTGTTCAATGGGAAACCCCATTGACAACGCCGGGACCAGAGGATCCTGCCGCAGGTCCCTGCAAGTTGCCTCCCGCTGCTGCGGAGTCCGACACACCGTGGAGGGAAAGGAAAATCCCACCATTGAATCCCGAATGGTTCAAAACATTCTCGATTCAAGAGCTTGACTAATTCAAAGTCATGAAATAAAAATGCATTCAACTAGCTAGCTCATAGTATAATCTGCCCAACTGGAACTGGCGGCAATATGTGCATTAAATTCACATGATTACTCTGCAATACAATAGTAAACAATGCAAGTGTTTCTTTTATAGTGGCTGTCACTGGGAATTCTGTTTGTGTGCTGCAATAAAAATGGTGTATGCACCAAACTGAATTTAATTAGCACTCTTGAGCACAAGTAACCAATTAAGACACTGCAAAATTCTAAATGTTTTAAAATATATATTTTTATTGAACATTTTTGAATTTATATACAAAAACATGATGCAAAAACATGAACATCCCTCCACAACAGCTGACAGTAACCAGCTCTTTAAAATACATAACAAGCGGTTGCCATCTTATACAGACCTCCCAATTTGATCCCCTCAGCGTGCATTTAACTTTCTCCAAATACAAAAACTACAGGACCTCTCCCAGCCACACCGAGGCATTGGGTGGAGAAGCTGACCTCCACACCAACAGAACCCGCCTGCGAGCCATCAGCGAGGTGAAGGCTAAAACATCTACCCCTGCTCCCGCCTGCAACTCCGGAGGCTCTGACGTCCCAAATGTGGCCTCTAAGGCGCCTGGTTCGAGCTCCCTGCCTAACATCACCAACATGATGCTAATGAAAGACTCCCAAAGGTTTGCAAGCTTAGGACATGCCCAGAATCTATTTACGTGATTTGCTGGGCCCTTCCCACACCGCTCGCATTTATCTTCTACCCCCACAAACACCTGACTCATCCTTGCCCTCATTAAATGAGCCCGATGCACCACCTTCAGTTGAATGAGCCAAAGCCTTGCGCATAACGACGTGGCATTCACCTTCTGTAAGGCCTCGTACCACACCCCCTCCTCCACTTCATCTCCTAGCTCCTCCTCCCATTTCACCTTAATCCCCTCCAGCGAAGCCCCATCCTCTGCCAGCAGCCTCCCATAGATACTTGAAGTTTTACCCTCCTCCAATCTGGCCAGCGACAGTACCCTCTCCACCACCGACACAGGCTGCACAACCGGAAAACCTGAATAAACCTTCCTCGCAGAATTCCGGACTTGCAAGTACCTGAATGCCTCCGACTGTGCGAACCCGTATTCCTCCACTAACTACCTCAAACTCGCAAACCGCCCCTCCAGGGTCAAATCCCACATGACTGCCACCACCTTATCCTCCCTTCCCCGAAACCTAGCATACACCCTAGCCGGCTCAAACATATGGTCATCCCTCATCGGTATCATCCTAAACCTTCTCCCCGGTTTAAAGTGCTGCCATAATTGCCTCTAGATTTTTAGTGCAGTCACCATCACCGGGTCCCCCAAAAACTTCCTTGGGGAGAATGGGAGCCGGGCCATCACCAGTGCCCACAAACCCATCCTCTCACACGACTTGGCCTCCATCTTTACCCAAACTGCCTTCCCATCCCCCCACCAACTCAACACCGTCTCCGCATTCGCCACCCAATAGGACTAAAGCAGGTTCGGCAGCCCAACCCCCCTGACTGCCGGTTCCTCTGCAAGACCACTCTTCGGATCCTTGCCTCCTTCCCTGCCCATCTAAACAACAAAATCATACTTTCCACCTCTACAAAAGATGCCTTTGGTAGAAACACCGACAGGCATTGAAACAGGAACCTGAACCGTAGCAAGATATTCATCTTCACCGATTGCATTTGTCCAATTAATAACAGCGGGAGGCTATCCCATCGCTGTAGATCTGCCGTCACCCTGCTCAACAAGCTTGTAAAATTTAGCTTCCGAAACTTGTCACCTGTACCCCTAGGTGCCTGAAATGGGAGCTTGTCAAACTGAATGGCAACACCCCCAAATTAATTTCTGGCGGGGTGACCGGAAAACATTCACATTTGTCTGAATTCAGTTTATACCCGGAAAAAGCTCCGAGCCGCTTTAGTATTTACATTACATTCTCCCATTGTCGGAACCAGATCTGCGACGTACAGCAACAGGTCATCAGCACAGAGAGAGACCCTATCCCCCCCCCCCATTATCCCTTATCCGAGCTCCTGAAGGCGATGGCCAAAGGCTCAATCGCCAATGTTCATAGGGCACCCCTGCCTCATTCCCATATGCAGTCAGAAGTAGCTCAGCCTCACATTATTTGTCCAGGCACTAGCCTTTGGCTCCTTCTACAGCAATGTAACCCACAACACAATCTTCGGCCCGATCCCGAATCACCCTGTCATGATATGCGGACACACACATAATGATATACAGACAAGCAGCTAATGGACACAGAGAACAGGACATGACCAATAAGCAGGCAGGACACTCAGGGGTGGGATCTGACTATAAAAGACACAAGGCGCTCCCACTCCACCTCTTTCCACTGATAAACATCTAGAGAGTCAGTCAAGGGTGTTGATACAATCTCACACCTCCACCACGTGGCTCAGAGCTAGTCTGGTTCAGCCAGACAGAGTAACCACACTTGAGTTAGCAGAGAATCGAACTCACAGAGAACTGTGCTAACTGTGCTATTAGTTCAATAAACCTGATTGAACTAACTGCAAGGTCTGGAGTATCTTTTTGATCTATGCTGCATCCAGTTGCAGCCAGTGTTATACCAGTGTACCTAACACGACACACTCCAGCACCACAAACAGTTACTTCCACACCACCCTATCAAAGGCTATCTCTATATCCAGCACCGCAATTAATTCCTGCTCAGCCCCCTCTGCCTGAGACAACACCACATTCAACAGGCAATGCACTTTGGAAGAAAGTTGCCTACACTTCACAAATCCCTCTGATCTTCCCCAATGATTTGGGGGAGACACCCCTCCAACCTGAGCGCCAACACCTTCCCTAAAATCTTGACATCCACATTCAACAACAAGATTGGTTGGTATGACCCACATTCCACTGGGTCCCTCTCCTTCTTCAGAAGGAGTGAAATGGAGGCCTGACTCATTGTTTCTGGGAGCACTCCCCGTGCCACCGCATCCTCAAAAGTCGCCACCAGCAGCAGGACCAACCTATCCTCAAACTAAAACTCCACCCCATCCGGTCCCGGTGCCTCCCCAATCTGCATATTCCCAATTGCCTTCCTGACTTCCTCTGCTCATAGAACATAGAACATAGAACATAGAACAATACAGCGCAGTACAGGCCCTTCGGCCCACGATGTTGCACCGAAACAAAAGCCATCTAACCTACACTATGCCATTATCATCCATATGTTTATCCAATAAACTTTTAAATGCCCTCAATGTTGGCGAGTTCACTACTGTAGCAGGTAGGGCATTCCACGGCCTCACTACTCTTTGCGTAAAGAACCTACCTCTGACCTCTGTCCTATATCTATTACCCCTCAGTTTAAAGTTATGTCCCCTCGTGCCAGCCATATCCATCCGCGGGAGAAGGCTCTCACTGTCCACCCTATCCAACCCCCTGATCATTTTGTATGCCTCTATTAAGTCTCCTCTTAGCCTTCTTCTCTCCAACGAAAACAACCTCAAGTCCGTCAGCCTTTCCTCATAAGATTTTCCCTCCATACCAGGCAACATCCTGGTAAATCTCCTCTGCACCCGCTCCAAAGCCTCCACGTCCTTCCTATAATGCGGTGACCAGAACTGTACGCAATACTCCAAATGCGGCCGGACCAGAGTTCTGTACAGCTGCAACATGACCTCTCGACTCCGGAACTCAATCCCTCTACCAATAAAGGCCAACACTCCATAGGCCTTCTTCACAACCCTATCAACCTGGGTGGCAACTTTCAGGGATCTATGTACATGGACACCTAGATCCCTCTGCTCAGCCACACTTTCAAGAACTTTACCATTAGCCAAATATTCTGCATTCCTGTTATTCCTTCCAAAGTGAATCACCTCACACTTCTCTACATTAAACTCCATTTGCCACCTCTCAGCCCAGCTCTGCAGCTTATCTATATCCCTCTGTAACCTGCTACATCCTTCCACACTATCGACAACACCACCGACTTTAGTATCATCTGCAAATTTACTCACCCACCCTTCTGTGCCTTCCTCTAGGTCATTGATAAAAATGACAAACAGCAACGGCCCCAGAACAGATCCTTGTGGTACGCCACTTGTGACTGTACTCCATTCTGAACATTTCCCATCAACCACCACCCTCTGTCTTCTTTCAGCTAGCCAATTTCTGATCCACATCTCTAAATCACCCTCAATCCCCAGCCTCCGTATTTTTTGCAATAGCCTACCGTGGGGAACCTTATCAAACGCTTTGCTGAAATCCATATACACCACATCAACTGCTCTACCCTCGTCTACCTGTTCAGTCACCTTCTCAAAGAACTCAATAAGGTTTGTGAGGCATGACCTACCCTTCACAAAGCCATGCTGACTATCCCTGATCATATCATTCCTATCTAGGTGATTATAAATCTTGTCCCTTATAATCCCCTCCAAGACTTTACCCACTACAGACGTGAGGCTCACCGGTCTATAGTTGCCGGGGTTGTCTCTGCTCCCCTTTTTGAACAAAGGGACCACATTTGCTGTCCTCCAGTCCTCTGGCACTATTCCTGTAGCCAATGATGACATAAAAATCAAAGCCAAAGGTCCAGCAATCTCTTCCCTGGCCTCCCATAGAATCCTAGGATAAATCCCATCAGGTCCCGATTGCCAACACCTCTTCCCTACGTACCTCAATGCCATCTATTCTATTAGCCTGGGACTCAGCATTCTCCTCCACAACATTATCTTTTTCCTGAGTGAATACTGACGAAAAATATTCATTTAGTATCTCGCCTATCTCTTCAGACTCCACACACAATTTCCCATCCCTGTCCTTGACTGGTCCTACTCTTTCCCTAGTCATTCGCTTATTCCTGACATACCTATAGAAAGCTTTTGGGTTTTCCTTGATCCTTCCTGCCAAATACTTCTCATGTCCCCTCCTTGCTCGTCTTAGCTCTCTCTTTAGATCCTTCCTCGCTACCTTGTAACTATCCATCGCCCCAACCGAAACTTCACACTTCATCTTCACATAGGCCTCCTTCTTCCTCTTAACAAGAGATTCCACTTCCCTGGTAAACCACGGTTCCCTCGCTCGACGCCTTCCTCCCTGTCTGACCGGTACATACTTATCAAGAACACGCAGTAGCTGATCCTTGAACAAGCCCCACTTATCCAGTGTGCCCAACACTTGCAGCCTACTTCTCCACCTTATCCCCCCCAAGTCACGTCTAATGGCATCATAATTGCCCTTCCCCCAGCTATAACTCTTGCCCTGCGGTGTATACTTATCCCTTTCCATCATTAACGTAAACGTCACCGAATTGTGGTCACTGTCCCCAAAGTGCTCTCCTACCTCCAAATCCAACACCTGGCCTGGTTCATTACCCAAAACCAAATCCAACGTGGCCTCGCCTCTCGTTGGCCTGTCAACATATTGTTTCAGGAAACCCTCCTGCACACACTGTACAAAAAACGACCCATCTATTGTACTCGAACTATATCTTTTCCAGTCAATATTTGGAAAGTTAAAGTCTCCCATAATAACTACCCTGTTACTTTCGCTCATATCCAGAATCATCTTCGCCATCCTTTCCTCTACATCCCTAGAACTATTAGGAGGCCTATAAAAAACTCCCAACAGGGTGACCTCTCCTTTCCTGTTTCTAACTTCAGCCAATACTACCTCGGAAGAAGAGTCCCCATCTAGCATCCTCTCCGCCACCGTAATACTGCTCTTGACTAGCAGCGCCACACCTCCCCCTCTTTTGCCTCCTTCTCTGAGCTTACTAAAACACCTAAACCCCGGAACCTGCAACATCCATTCCTGTCCCTGCTCTATCCATGTCTCCGAAATGGCCACAACATCGAAGTCCCAGGTACCAACCCACGCTGCCAGTTCCCCTACCTTGTTTCGTATACTCCTGGCATTGAAGTAGACACACTTCAAACCACCTACCTGAACGCTGGCCCCCTCCTGCGACGTCAAATCTGTGCTCCTGACCTCTATACTCTCATTCTCCCTTACCCTAAAACTACAATCCAGGTTCCCATGCCCCTGCTGCATTAGTTTAAACCCCCCCAAAGAGCACTAACAAATCTCCCCCCCAGGATATTTGTGCCCCTCAGGTTCAGATGTAGACCATCCTGTCTGTAGAGGTCCCACCTTCCCCAGAAAGAGCCCCAGTTATCCAAAAATCTGAAACCCTCCCGCCTGCACCATCCCTGTAGCCACGTGTTTAAATGCTCTCTCTCCCTATTCCTCATCTCACTATCACGTGGCACGGGCAACAACCCAGAGATAACAACTCTGTTTGTTCTAGTTCTGAGCTTCCATCCTAGCTCCCTGAAAGCCTGCCTGACATCCTTGTCCCCTTTCCTACCTATGTCGTTGGTGCCAATGTGGACCACGACTTGGGGCTGCTCCCCCTCCCCCCTAAGGACCCGGAAAACACGATCCGAGACATCACGTACCCTTGCACCTGGGAGGCAACATACCAAACGTGAGTCTCTCACGCTCCCACAAAATCTCCTATCTGTGCCCCTGACTATAGAGTCCCCAATTACTAATGCTCTGCTCCTCTCCCCCCTTCCCTTCTGAGCAACAGGGACAGACTCCGTGCCAGAGGCCCGTACCCCATGGCTTACCCCTGGTAAGTCGTCCCCCCCACAAGTATCCAAAGCGGTATACTTGTTTCTCAGGGGAACGACCGCAGGGGATCCCTGCACTGACTGTTTTTTCCCAGTCCCTCTTACAGTTACCCACCTATCTCCAATCTTTGGTGTAACTAATTCCCTGAAGCTGCTATCTATGACCCCTTCTGCCTCCCGAATGATCCGAAGTTCTTCCAACTCCAGCTCCAGTTCCCTAACTCGGTCTTGGAGGAGCTGGAGATGGCAGCACTTCCTGCAGGTAAAATCAGCAGGGACACTAACTGCATCCCTCACCTCAAACATCCTGCAGGAGGAACATTGTACTCCCTTCCCTGCCATTCCTCTAACTTTCTACCAAGATCTGGCTAACAACTAAATTAAATTTTTATAAAAAATAATAATAATATAATAAAAATATGGTACTTACCTCAGACCAATGGGTTTTATTATTAGGTTAGAGGAGGAGGGCGGGTGGGAGACACTACACGTTTCCTCTCCACCAGAATTTATTGGTGAGGGTCTTCCCAGACGTCCGCGGGTCGACTTCCTGATCCCGCCTAAAAAACTAATTTAAAGAAAAGAGAAAAAGTCTCAGCTCCTGCTGAAACTGACTCACCACTCACCAGCTGCTCTCAGGCCGAAATCGACTGGCCTGCCCCTGCAAGGAGAAGTGCTTTTAAAGGTTGACTTACCTCCCAGCACCCTCCTTCCGCAATGCTCCCGCTGAAACTGACTAACCAGCTGCTCCCACGCCACCGAAATCGACTGGCCTGCCCCTGCAAAGAGAAGTGCTTTTAAAGGTTGACTTACCTCCCAGCACCCTCCTTCCGCAATGCTCCCGCTGAAACTGACTAACCAGCTGCTCTCACGCCACCGAAATCGACTGGCCTGCCCCTGCAAAGAGAAGTGCTTTTAAAGGTTGACTTACCTCCCAGCACCCTCCTTCCGCAATGCTCCCGCTGAAACTGACTAACCAGCTGCTCTCACGCCACCGAAATCGACTGGCCTGCCCCTGCAAAGAGAAGTGCTTTTAAAGGTTGACTTACCTCCCAGCACCCTCCTTCCGCAATGCTCCCGCTGAAACTGACTAACCAGCTGCTCTCACGCCACCGAAATCGACTGGCCTGCCCCTGCAAAGAGAAGTGCTTTTAAAGGTTGACTTACCTCCCAGCACCCTCCTTCCGCAATGCTCCCGCTGAAACTGACTAACCAGCTGCTCTCACGCCACCGAAATCGACTGGCCTGCCCCTGCAAAGAGAAGTGCTTTTAAAGGTTGACTTACCTCCCAGCACCCTCCTTCCGCAATGCTCCCGCTGAAACTGACTAACCAGCTGCTCTCACGCCACCGAAATCGACTGGCCTGCCCCTGCAAAGAGAAGTGCTTTTAAAGGTTGACTTACCTCCCAGCACCCTCCTTCCGCAATGCTCCCGCTGAAACTGACTAACCAGCTGCTCTCACGCCACCGAAATCGACTGGCCTGCCCCTGCAAAGAGAAGTGCTTTTAAAGGTTGACTTACCTCCCAGCACCCTCCTTCCGCAATGCTCCCGCTGAAACTGACTAACCAGCTGCTCTCACGCCACCGAAATCGACTGGCCTGCCCCTGCAAAGAGAAGTGCTTTTAAAGGTTGACTTACCTCCCAGCACCCTCCTTCCGCAATGCTCCCGCTGAAACTGACTAACCAGCTGCTCTCACGCCACCGAAATCGACTGGCCTGCCCCTGCAAAGAGAAGTGCTTTTAAAGGTTGACTTACCTCCCAGCACCCTCCTTCCGCAATGCTCCCGCTGAAACTGACTAACCAGCTGCTCTCACGCCACCGAAATCGACTGGCCTGCCCCTGCAAAGAGAAGTGCTTTTAAAGGTTGACTTACCTCCCAGCACCCTCCTTCCGCAATGCTCCCGCTGAAACTGACTAACCAGCTGCTCTCACGCCACCGAAATCGACTGGCCTGCCCCTGCAAAGAGAAGTGCTTTTAAAGGTTGACTTACCTCCCAGCACCCTCTTTCCGCAATGCTCCCGCTGAAACTGACTAACCAGCTGCTCTCACGCCGCCGAAATCGACTGGCCTGCCCCTGCAAAGAGAAGTGCTTTTAAAGGTTGACTTACCTCCCAGCACCCTCCTTCCGCAATGCTCCCGCTGAAACTGACTAACCAGCTGCTCTCACGCCGCCGAAATCGACTGGCCTGCCCCTGCAAAGAGAAGTGCTTTTAAAGGTTGACTTACCTCCCAGCACCCTCCTTCCGCAATGCTCCCGCTGAAACTGACTAACCAGCTGCTCTCACGCCACCGAAATCGACTGGCCTGCCCCTGCAAAGAGAAGTGCTTTTAAAGGTTGACTTACCTCCCAGCACCCTCCTTCCGCAATGCTCCCGCTGAAACTGACTAACCAGCTGCTCTCACGCCACCGAAATCGACTGGCCTGCCCCTGCAAAGAGAAGTGCTTTTAAAGGTTGACTTACCTCCCAGCACCCTCCTTCCGCAATGCTCCCGCTGAAACTGACTAACCAGCTGCTCTCACGCCACCGAAATCGACTGGCCTGCCCCTGCAAAGAGAAGTGCTTTTAAAGGTTGACTTACCTCCCAGCAACCTCCTTCCGCAATGCTCCCGCTGAAACTGACTAACCAGCTGCTCTCACGCCGCCGAAATCGACTGGCCTGCCCCTGCAAAGAGAAGTGCTTTTAAAGGTTGACTTACCTCCCAGCACCCTCCTTCCGCAATGCTCCCGCTGAAACTGACTAACCAGCTGCTCTCACGCCGCCGAAATCGACTGGCCTGCCCCTGCAAAGAGAAGTGCTTTTAAAGGTTGACTTACCTCCCAGCACCCTCCTTCCGCAATGCTCCCGCTGAAACTGACTAACCAGCTGCTCTCACGCCACCGAAATCTCCCAGTGGTTCCCCCAATCCCTCCAGTCCTCATCCTCCACCCTTGGACACTCTAACCCCTCCAAAAAATCAACCATGTTCAAATCATCCTCCGGAGGTTCCAAGCTGTACAACTTTTTGTAAAACGCATCAAACACTCTATTCACCTTCTCCGGGGCCGAACTCAACTCACCCCCTTCTCCCGTATCTGAATGATTTCCTGGGATGGGAACAGTACGAAGTCTTAAAACACCAGGTTAAAGTCCAACAGGTTTGTTTCGATGTCACTAGCTTTCGGAGCGCTGCTCCTTCCTCAGGTGAATGAAGAGGTATGTTCCAGAAACATATCTATAGTCTATATATATGTTTCTGGAACATACCTCTTCATTCACGTGAGGAAGGAGCAGCGCTCCGAAAGCTAGGGACATCGAAACAAACCTGTTGGACTTTAACCTGGTGTTGTAAGACTTTGTACTGTGCTCACCCCAGTCCAACGCCGGCATCTCCACATCTGGGATGGGAAGTTAGAGGGATTAGAGAGGGATCCAGGTGGTGGGCGCTACAGGTTGGGTTGAGGGATGGAGAGCAATTGGAGACAGAGTAGAATCACGGGGAGTCACAAGGGTGGCAGTCATGGTGGTGCTGGCTAGTCAGGTCAGGTGGGCGGTGTTGGGAGGAGCCATGGAGGTGGGAAATAATCAGTTTGGGGGGTATCAGGCTGGTGGGAGCTAGTCAGGTCAGGTTAGAGGGTTTTCAGGGGAAGGGTCTGACGGGACTTGGGGGCCAGGATGCTGGGGCAAATCAGATTGGGTTGGGCAGGAGTTGGGGGTTGGAGGGACTTGGATGGCATAGGCTAGTCAGGTCATGTGGGGGGGGTAGTCGGGGATCAGGGGTGGTGGTCAAGGGGGAAATCGGTGAGGATCAGTTTTATAGATACCCGTGTTAGACTGGGATTTTCTGTCTAACATTTTATGGATAACTATTCAGGTAAGTAAGTCGAAATTGCCCAAATTCTCTGACTCTGAGTTGGTGACATTTTTGGAGGCTCCTGGAAAGCAGGGAAATTGCCCGTCAGTAGTTCAAACATTCCAGGAAATTCCCATTGAGTCTGTATCAGGATTTCTGAGGGGTTCTGAAGTGCATTTCCAGTAATAGGTCTGGTTTATGATAATTTGGAAACTAGTAAATTTGAGCCAATAAAACAGTGCAATTCCATTAAGCAGACTTGTTATCAATTTAGTTGCAGAAATAAAATTTACTTTGAAATAGAAAGTGGACAGTGTGCCTGTGTAGAATTTCCTGCTTTCATTTGAAGTTGGAGCAAAGTTTATCCAGTTCTGATTTATTTTAGTTAGAAAGAAACATAAACTGAGACAAAACTATTCAGGTGTCCAGTGAAATCTTTCCGTTATCCATCAGTGTAACTGAGATAGAGTTGGATGTACACGTTTACCTTTTGGTGATGTCTTTACTCACACCATATGTAGCAGGTCTGCCTCTTCAACAGTGAACAGGTTTTAAGGCCGCAATGTTATAGGGAATTACTGTCAAATTAGATCATTTCAGCTTTTATGGAAAACCGTGTTATTCAATTTACGTGTGTTTCTGAGGACTGGGATGATGGCGGGGAAGGGTGAGTGGAAGAAACTGGTCTGAGTAAAAGAAACAATGTTGCTGAAGTTGGACTGAGTGAAAGAACAAAAAGAAAATCAGTAACATACATCCACTCGAGTGGGGGAATAACTGGAAAATTTAACATCTTTGGTTTGGATTTAAAAGAGGATCAAGGATAATAACAATCTTCATGATGTTTTTCATCGATGAAAGCCTGCACATTTGCCTTTCCTAAGCAGCAAAGTTAATGTTCTGCAACAGACATGATGCGGTAGGAATTGTTCTGAGGCCTGTTCAGAACTAATACCCTGTACCACAAGGACACCTGAAAAGCGATTGACCCGGAATTTGGTCAAGACATTTAAAAACATTCTTTTTAAATAAATAAATTTAGAGTGCCCAATTCATTTTTTCCAATTAAATGGCAATTTAGCATAGCCAATCCACCTACCCTGCACACCTTTGAGTTGTGTGGGCGGTACCCACGCAAACACGGGGAGAATGTGCAAACTCCACACGGACAGTGACCCAGAGCCGGGATCGAACCTGGGACCTCGGTGCCGTGTGACAGCAGGGCTAACCCACTGCGCCACCGTGCTGCCCTGTCAAGACATTTTTAAGGGTTTTTTGGCGGCCGCATAGAACAGGCATGTCTAAATGACAGGCTCATGCCTGGGGGATTTGAGTATAGGAATAAGGATGTTTTACTACAATTCTATAAGGCATTGGTGAGGCCACACCTGGAGTATTGTGTGCAGTTTTGGTGTCCTTATCTGAGGAAGGATGTTCTTGCTATGGAGGGAGTGCAGTGAAGGTTTACTAGGCTGACTCCTGGGATGGCGGCACTGTCATATGAGGAGAGACTAAATCGGTTAGGATTATATTCACTGGAGTTTAGAAAAATGAGGGGGGACCCGTAGAAACTTATATAATTCTGCCAGGATTAGACAGGATAGATTCAGAAAGAATGTTCCTGGTAGTGGGGGAGTCCAGACTGAGGAGCCATAGTTTGAGAATAAGGGATAAATGTTTTAGGACTGAGGTGAGGAGAAATTTCTTCACCCAGAGAGTGGTGAATCTGTGGAATTCACTACCAGAAAACGTAGTTGAGGCGAAAACATTGTTAATTTCAAGAAGGAATTAGATATAGTTCTTGGGTCGAAAGGGATCAAGGGATATGGGGGGAAGGCGGGATCTGGGTATTGAACTTGATGATTAACCATGATCATAATGAATGGTGAAGCAGGCTCGAAGGGCCGAATGGCCTCCTCCTGCTTCTATTTTCTATGTATGTTTCTATTTCTATGTTTTAAATCCTCTTGTCAAAATTAATTATTTATTAATAGGGTGGTTGTAGGGCCTGTCCCCTATATTCTTCAGCAGCTTGGTGTGGCCGAAGTGGCAACTGTTAACAAGAAGTAAGTTTTTCTAAAAGAAAAGGACATTGCCATGGAGTTAAAAGGAGCAGGAATAGTCAATTCCACAGTTTGCCTGACGGTTTCATCCCACTTCCATTCTCCTTCTCCCCCTCCTCCAGCTCCTACTCGAGGACCACTGCCAACAACATATACAATCAGAAATTTGCTTCTGCAGTTGACTGACCTGCGGAGACATCACAATCTCAAGTAGAATTATTGAAGTACGGCCTGAGGACCAATTTTTCTCATCCTTTAGGCCTCCCTCTCCTTGCACAGGGATTGTTCCACAACCCTTAATAGGCACCCATAAAATGACCTTAATCGGTTTCTAGGCCACTGCATAATCTCAATTTATGGATTTAATTTTAGCATACAATTTATCATTTTTTTCAGCATATATATAAATTACAAACACAAAATTCTTAATAAAATCAATAAAAAGAGGAATAGTTAATAAAGCCCATTCTATTTGAAGTTTGTCATTGATGTGCTGTTATTTGAACAGTCAAGTGCATGAAGGTAAATTCTGCAGAGTTCATTATCGTTGACTAGTAAAATAAATATATTTTCCATAGACTTTATTAACTCCTCAAACTCAGAAGAAATTATCACTGCTAATTGTGAAGCATAGGATAACATGAGTGTAAGCCTATAGCATTTTACATTTCTGGATTGGTAACCTGGTTTTCTGATGCATTTTTTAAACCTTACAATACATGACTGGCTGCATGTGTAGCCAAGTGTTTCTCAATAGTTTCATCTGTAATTTATACCCTTTGTGCTTTACTGAGAATCTATAGGCTGAACAGATAAGGTACCAGATGAAGATTGAAACTCATATTTGCACAGTGTAGAGTTGAATTAATACTGATTCTTTGCGAAGAAAACAAAATGCGGCAGGCATTGTGGAATCATGAAAAGCAATAATGACTATTTTTTATTGATTACTGCCTGGAGTAGAATTTGTACTTGGTTACAATGTTTCGCAAAGTGATTGCTCGTCACCTGATACAGCCATTTGATTCATATAAATTACCCTGAAGATACATTTAGCTGCATCGTGCTTCGTGCTACAAATTGCTAATCTGATTAGAGTAATTGTTCATTTAGTTCATTAGCAACAAATGTTTGGCGATGGGGATTGGTGTTGTCTTTAAACTGGATGGTATATGGAGCTTTTTAATTCCACTTCCCAAAGTGCCTTTCCATTCACAATAACCCGGTTTTCAGCAGACAAAAGAAACAGACCCTCCCCCCCCCCCCCGCACCAACTTCCCTAACCCCTGCTGCAGGCACAGATTTGTCAGAGCCATTCAGTTGAGACTGATTATGATGGCAGCAGATGGGTTTCACTCGACAGCAGATCCACGGTAGTTTCTTAGGGACAAGAATTAATAGGCCTAGTTGTAGGATCGCACACAGAGAGAGCATCAGCAGTACGCACTTGATCTGCTGTAAGCTCCTCTCCCCGTGGAAACTGCCACCTTCAAAGCCAGCGGTCGTCCCTAAACACATGTTAAGTGCCCCTCTCCCTGAGAAACCAGCGAAGCACAACAAAGCAAAGGGAGAGGAGATTGTTTTCACTGCTGTGGCAGGGTTTGGAGCTGCAAACTGGAGAGAAAGTTTATCAACTCTGGATCTTTGTTTGCTTGCTGTTTGATTGCTCTGAGGATTACTCTGATTGTTGTGTGAAGGACTTCTGCTCTCAGGATGTTTTCTCCTAGTCTGGGTAAGAAACATGAACCTTGCAATATATTCTGGTGCTGTTGAATTTATGGTAAATGTTTAACAAGCTGTGTTTGTGTGGCATTTTACTGCAAGGTCTCCGTCCAGGAACAACTGACATTCTCAGCAGAAATATAAGCTGTGCTGCTGTGGTGTACTGAAGCAGGAAATCGAAAAGCGGTTATTGTTGCTTTTTTAAAAAAGTGTGCATAATTTAACTGGTTTTCCTTATTGAATTATCAGGAGCTGTTTGGACGAGGGATTTTTGTTATTCCCGTGAGGTAAACTGTGCTTTGAACATATTAACTAACAGACCAACTTGTAAGGCGGACTAAAGGCAGACTTTGATTTGATGACACACTACATTTTTGGCGGAACTTCACTCTTGTCGCTATTTCTAAAAATGTCTGTGAAGCAGACGATAGGGACAGCAAAAACCTCATTATTTGGCTGGGAAACACAATTGTGTGCCCTGTTGCTACTGGCAACTGCATGTGGTGAGTCGCCATCCAGCTGTAAGCTGCTTAATTCTGAATGATGGAAGAGAAATATGATCATTTTAGAGAATTGAAGTAGATATAGAAGCTTTATTTCAAAGTCTGATTAAGGTTTTGTTTTGTGGGTTAATCCCAGTAGCATCTCTCTTGATCTCGTCTGCTTAAATGCTTTCTGTATTAAAGAATGGCACTGTTTAATTCTAGTCCTCTCGAATGTACACGGCTGCTACTGATAAACACAGCCATTCTCCCGATTTTGCTTCTAATTCTTGGATCATTGCAAGAACTTGTCCCACAAGAATCCTTCAGAAACACGTGTGCAAAATGATGGATTTCAATAGTACTAGCGATAATTTCTGTGGACCTGGCATGTTTGTAACATATAAATAGAACATGTGTACCACATTTTGCTGGGAATCTCTCGAGGGATTTCTCCACTGGCGAATACCATAAGGCACCGTGGGAACTATGTTAGCCACAGAGCTCTTCCCTATATAGGTTGCCATCGATTATCACATTGTGTATGGAGAAATATGTATTTTGCTCTTGTACTGCAATTCCAATTTTAGTTGGTAAATATTTGAGGGATGAAGATGCTAATATTGTAAATTTTCTGAGATGTCAGGAATGACTTTTTAAGCATGTGGAGAATTACATAGTAAGTACTTGACAACTTCTAAAACTGTTGGAAGTACTCCAGTGAATGAAGTGTGATTCAAATAATGAAGATAATAGTATGCACAAAGACATTTAATACTGTCATTGTAGAGCTGTTTTGACTCCATATATCTAGATCTTTAAATAGGTAGTCCAAATGGACAGAAGTAAATGACATTAATTTCTCGTGAAATGCTTTAGCTTAACTTATCATTGTTAATTTTATGCTGGAAGATCATTGGTAACATCTTTATTAAAAATGGAACAGAACTACTGTGGAACCAAACATATTAACATTTTGTCAGTGTGTACTTTCACATAATTCTCAATTCTTCTTAATACTCCATTGAATATATGATTAGATTTTTAGAATCTCTGCATAAATTGCATATTGTAATTTTGCTCCATGGCCTGTATTTAAAGTATTTTTCAATGTTATATCAAAGATATTCCATATATATGCTTATTCTAATTTCAACCTTATATTTTCATCCCAACAGAAGCTCTGTATTTCATTTTTTTCTTGCTATTTAATACTATTATTATTATCAAGTAAAGTGCAAATCAACAACTTTATTGCAGTTTACAGATTTGATGCAGCCTTGTGAGAGTCATAAAACTTTTCTCAATTTGAAAGGTCACAACAGCTTGCATGCAAGGTTTTTTTTTAAAATACAAAGTGCTCTCATATTATCCAGAGCCTGGAAATAATTTTTTTGATGAATATGCTGGTCAGGAAAGCATAGCACGTGAGTAGTTTTTACTTTTTAAAAAATATTCTGGACTTGGACCGAAGCCAGTTGGCCTGAGAAGAAAGTTTCCATAGGCTGCTACTGCACTTAACAAATAAAATGCTGTTGCAGCAATATTTTTATTTACACACACAAAGCAAGTAGTGGCTTACCAAATAGTAGGATTTTGTAATTTTTACCCTGCAGTTGCCAGGAACATGGAGGGGAAAACAATTGGCAATTTTTTTTTCTCTTAAAGTTACTTTATTGAAACACAATAGGCTGATTTGCAACGCAATAACAGAGTTTTAAGTAAAAATTTAAGCTAATGTTGGCTATCTACAATTCTATTACATCATTATTTACTAAAATGTTACAATAGAACTGTTGATTTACCTACCTGGCTTTGATAAATTGACCTAGGGTAAGATAAAGATGAAGGTCAGTGGCCTTTGGAACTTGTTCAGGAAGATATGCTTCTGTTTAGGTAGAGTCCACTAAGACAGTGGTTAATATCAATTATTAAACATCTTTAGCTGTTACTAACAACTAGCCATTATATGCTTTCAAAATGCAAATATACATATCCTGTATTGTTTTCTTAGTGCCTGTAGTATTACATGTGAAGGCCTATTGCCAATTATTCGGCCTGTTAAATGAAATATAATAACAATAATGCCCATGGTGGGTTAGTACTGAAAAGATCAGTACACAGTGCAGCAAAAGAATGAATAGAATGGGAAGGATTTTATTCAGACTTTTGTTTTTTTTTAAATCAAGGAATACCTCTGGGAACATTTTTCTTCTTCTGGAATTCCAAATACCTGATAATTTTCCAATACTTTCATAAAATCCCTGCAATGCAGAAGGAGGTCATTCAGCCCATTGAGTCTGCACCAACCCTTCGTCCACACCGCCCTATCCCCGTAACCCCAGAACCTAACCGAGACATTAAGGGGCAATTTAGCATGGCCAATCCACCTAACCCGCACATCTTTGGACTGTGGGAGGAAACCAGAGCACCTGGAGGAAACCCACGTAGACACTGGGAGAACGTACAAACTGCACACAGACAGTCACACAAGGCCAGAATTGAACCTGTGTCCCTGGCACTGTGAGGCAACAGTGCTAACCAGTGTGCCACCATGCTGCCCTAAACATAAACTGTTAACAGTTTTAATAACCTATTAAATATACAATTACATAAACTATTACAGTTTATGTAACTATATATTTAATCAGTTATCAAAAATAATCTGATGTTTGAAAATTGCTGATAATATGGGCGTGATGCACCGGCCACGTTCCGCTCTCACTCGAGCGTGCTGCGGCCGGTGAATCCCGGGAGAGGCTTCACAGGCTTCCAGGCAGCGTTCACGCATTGTGGGATCCACTCAAGTCCCGCGAGGCGTCGGAGTCATAATCCCGCCCAAAAAGGGTGGAACCAAATGGCGTACGCCGAAGACGCTTTAAAACCTACTTTGGCGACCTTATCCGAGATCTACCGGCCTCCCCAGCTAGGCCGCAGTCGGGAGCCGTTTATCACTGGTCCACACAAAAATGGACCAGGCAGAACGGCACCCAGGGGTGGAGTCTCCTGGCCATTGGAGGCAGCTGGGTTGTCAGGATCAGTGCAGGGTGGCTCCCTGGCCCTCTCCTTGGAACGTGGGTCCCTTAGCACTGCCACTATGGCACTGCTGTCCGGCGATCGGAGAATCCCGCCCGAGGTGAAGGGGAGGTCATGTCTCACTAACGTGATAGAGTTTTTCGAGGCGGTCACAAAGATGATTGATGCCGGTAGGGCAGTGGATGTTGCCTCTATGGACTTTGACAAGGTCTCTCATGGCAGACTGGTACAATAGGTGAAGTCACACGGGATCAGAGTTGAGCTGGCAAGGTGGATACAGAACTGGCTAGGTCATAGAAGACAGAGAGTAGCAATGGAAGGGTGCTTCTCTGATTGGAGGGCTGTGACTAGTGGTGTTCCACAGGGATCAGTGCTGGGACCTTTGCTGTTTGTAGTATATATAAACGATTTGGAGGAAAATGTAACTGGTCTGATTAATAAGTTAGCAGACGACACAAAGATTGGTGGAATTGCGGATAGCGATGAGGACTGTCCGAGGATGCAGCAGGATTTAGATCGTTTGGAGACTTGGGCGGAGAGATGGCAGATGGAGTTTAAACCGGACAAATGTGAGGTAATGCATTTTGGAAGGTCTAATGCAGGTAGGGAATATACAGTGAATGGTAGAACCCTCAAGAGTATTGAAAGTCAGAGAGATCTAGGAGTACAGGTCCACAGGTCATTGAAAGGGGCAACACAGGTGGAGAAGGTAGTCAAGAAGGCATACGGCATGCTTGCCTTCATTGGCCGGGGCATTGAGTATAAAAATTGGCAAGTCATGTTGCAGCTGCATAGAACCTTAGGCCACACTTGGAGTATAGTGTTCAATTCTGGTCGCCACATTACCAAAAGGATGTGGAGGCTTTAGAGAGGGTGCAGAAGAGATTTATCAGGATGTTGCCTGGTATGGAGGGCATTAGCTATGAGGAGAGGTTGAATAAACTCGGTTTGTTCTCACTGTAACGACGGATGTTGAGGGGCGACCTGATAGAGGTCTACAAAATTATGAGGGGCATAGACAGAGTGGATGGTCAGAGACTTTTTCCCAGGGTAGAGCGGTCAATTACTCGGGGGCATAGGTATAAGGTGCGAGTGGCAAGGCTTAGAGGAGATGTACAAGGCAAATCTTTTACACAGAGGGTAGTGGATGCCTGGAACTGGGTTCTGGAGGAGGTGGTGGAAGCAGGGATGATAGTGACGTTTAAGGGGCATCTTGACAAATATATGAATAGGATGGGAATAGAGGGATACGGATCTCGGAAGTGTAGAAGATTTTAGTTTAGACAGGCAGCATGTTCGGCGCAGGCTTGGAGGGCTGAAGGGCCTGTTCCTGTGCAGTACTTTTCTTTGTTCTTTGAGGTCAATGGACTTTTCTATTGTCCGTGTCTTGCCCATGGCGATCTTGCGGCAGGGGCGGGGGGCGGGCGGGGGGGGGGGGGGGGGGGAGAAAGAATCTAGCCCCTCTGAGTGAGGGCTAAACTGGTAGAAACTCCCCAAGATTTCAAAAAGGTGATTAAGTATTATTGTATAGCAGTGGGGAACCTGCCAGCAGAACCGGCAGGGAACGCCACCACAAATGAACTTCAAACTTTTACTGGAGAATCGCACCCTATATTTTGACATTCATTTCTTTGGAAGATTACATTAATACTGGATTATTGCAATGTTTCAGCGTCTGGCTGTAAAAAATTAGACCTTCGAACAGCAGTTAACCAAACTAGCGGTCATAAGAATAATACTTACCTGACACTTTCCATGGGGTAATTGCTTTCCAGAAGTTTGGGGATGTCCTTTAATAATAATAACAATAATAAATGTATTGTACCATGGTCAACATGTCTTACAATATGATCCATTATCGCATAATTGCTTAGATCAGGGTTTTTAAAACTCAGGGCCACGACGCACGGGTGGGTGTCGGGAGGGTAGCGCAACAGTCGGTCAAGCCGTTATCGATCGCGGGAGAAGCGTCCAATGGCCGTGACTGTTTTTTAATGATGCTGGCCGCGATCGATTTTTAAGTTGAAAATGCCAGCCGCTATTGGCCTTTAAATACAAACGGTGGAGTCTTCCTGCCAGAAGTGGCGGCAGAGAGTAGGTCATGCGGATGTCATGATGATTTCTTGAGGTATGGCTTTGTTAGCTGTGACAATGCAAATCGGGATGCAAATCCCATGTGTGTTTATATGTAGGGAAGTACTGGCATGTGAATGTTTAAAACCATCAACTTCAAAAGGCATTTGAAGACGTAAGCATGGCGAGTTCGAGGACAGACCTCCTTGATTTTAATTTAAATCGTCAGCTGACGACCTCAGCAAAAATGTAACGTTGAATGACAAAGCAAGTGAGGTCGTGAGGGCCAAGCTGGCTCCCCTGTCACATTAGAGTTAAGCGAAAATGGTGGATCCCGAAGGTCGGCTGGTTGCTAATAGTGGGTCCCAGGAAAAACAAAATTGAAAAACACTGGCTTCAATACTTTTCCGAAAAGTGCTCTTATTCTTACCTGAAGCATTTAGCATCTTTTATTTTTTCCTATTTTGAATTCAGCATTTTTGAGCAAATATTTTTGTTAAAATAATAACTTTGTAACCAGATTTATTTATGTTGCTGAGCCAAATGTCATGTATCCACCTGCGGGCATTTCAGTTTGTTCAATTTTGTCCTTGTAATATTGTGTTGACATTTAATAAGAGCTATTGAATCTTTTCCATGCAATTAACTTTTGCGGCAGTTGTCTTTGCACACCAACCAGTGAAGATAGGTCCACTAAAATAAAAAGGGCAGACGGGACCAGACAGGGGGTGCCCACATTCCCCGTTGCTGTTCGCGCTGGCCAAAGAGCCGTTGGCGATGGCGTTGAGAGCTGCGAAGGGGTGGAAGGGAATAACTAGGGGTGGAGGGGGAGGGGGGGTGAGGGTGGGTGGAGCATAGGGTCTCTCTCTATGCAGACGACCTGCTCCTGTACGTGTCGGACCCACTGGCCGGGATGGAAAATATACTGGAAACATTGAGGAAGTTCGGCCGGTATTCTGGGTACAAATTAAATATGGCCAAGAGTGAGATGTTTGTGGTGCAGGCAAGGGGCCAGGAGAATAGACTGAAGGAGCTGCCATTTAGGCTGGTGCAGGAAAGTTTCCGGTACTTGGGGATACAGGTGGCATGAGACTGGGGCAGGTTGCATAAGTTAAATTTGACTAGGGTGGTGGAACAAATGAAGAGGGAGTTTCGGAGATGGGATGCACTCCCGCTGGCGGGGAGGGTGCAGACTGTAAAGATGACAAACCTCCCTAGATTTCTGTTCTTCCAGTGCCTCCCGATCTTTGTCCCACGGTCCTTCTTCAAAAGGACCGGCAAAATCATCATGAGCTTTGTCTGGGTGGGAAAATCCCCACAGGTGAAAAAGGCGATGCTTGAAAGGAGCCGCAGTGAGGGGGGACTGGCATTGCAGAGTCTGATCAACTACTACTGGGCGGCTAACATAGCCATGATAAGGAAGTGGATGGTGGGTACGGGGTCTATCTGGGAGCGGGTGGAGGCGGCTTCATGCAGGGGCACCAGTTTGGCAGCCTTGGTCACGGCTCCCCTACCGCTGTCGCCGGCCAGGTACTCCACCAGCCCGGTAGTGGGGGCGGTCCTGCGGATATGGGGCCAGTGGAGGAGGCATGAGGGGGATGGGGTGGGTGCGTCTGTTTGGGCTCCAATATGTGATAACCATCGATTCGCCCACAGGAACATGGATGGAGGGTTTCGAGCATGGCGGTGGGCAGGGGTGAGGAGGGTGGGCGATATGTTCCTGGAGGGGAGCTTTGCGAGTTTGAGGGGCTTGGAGGAGAAATTTGGGCTGGTAAGGGGAAATGACTTTCGGTACTTACAGATGCAGGACTTTGTACGCAGACAGGTCCCATCCTTCCCACGCCTCCCGCCAATAGGGATCCAGGACAGAATAGTCTCGAGGAGGAGAGGGTAGAGTCTCTGATATCTACAAGGTGCTCATGAAGGGGGAAGAGTCCCAGACGGAGGAACTGAAACTCAAATGGGAGGAGGAGCTCGGTGGGGAGATGGAGGACGGGCTGTGGGTGGAAGTTCTGAGTAGGGTAAATTCAACCGCAACATGTGCCAGGCTCGGCCTGATTCAATTTAAGGTCGTTCACTGGGCCCACATGACGGTAGCTCGGATGAGCAAATTCTTTGGGGTAGAGGACAAGTGCGCTAGATGCGCGGGAGGACCAGCGAACCATGTTCACATGTTTTGGGCATGTCCTAAGCTTAGGGGGTACTGGGAGGGATTTGCGGGGGACATGTCCCGGGTGCTGAAAAGAAGGGTGGTGATGAGTCCAGAGGTGACAATTTTCGGGCTTTCGGAAGACCCGGGAGTCCAGGGGGAGAAAGAGGCAGATGTTCTGGCCTTTGCTTCCCTAATAGCCCAGTGGCGAATACTGCTGGCATGGAGGACTCAAAACCCCCGAAGACCGAACTATGGCTTTCGGACATGTCACGTTTTCTGGGTATGGAAAAAATTAAGTTCGCCTTGAGGGGATCTGTACTGGGGTTCGCCCGAAGGTGGCAACCATTCATCAACTTCTTCGCGGGAGAGTGAACGTCAGCAGGGAGGGGAGGGGAGGGGGGGAGCGGGCATGTGCAGTATGGTTTGGTTGAAGTAATGGTTTTATATTGATGGTTTTACATTGATGTTTGCACATTTCTGTTAGCTGTAACTGTTTACAATGCCAAAAAAATACCTCAATAAAATTGTTTGTTTAAAAAAAAAAAAGGACAGAGGCTGGAATTCTCCATTCATGGCGATTCGTGCACTGCCAGCGGGTTTCCTGGCAACGTAGGGTGGTTTCAATGGGAAATTCCATTGACAAGCGGCGGGAAGATAGAACCCTGTCACCAGCGAATGGCGCACGGCCGAGAAACACGCGGCTGGGGAGCAGGAGAATCTAGGCCACAGCATGTATGCCTAGGGAAGGAGTATAACAGGACAACCATTCACTATTTTTCCCAATGGTGTCACATGCCCACTAAGTGTTTGACACCAGGAATAATGTTCCAATTAGATTTCCTAAACGACTATGCTTCTTTAATATCATTGAAAATCCCATTATTTCTTTGGAAATATGAAAACCTGTTTGGTACAGTACATGTAAGTATACTTTCTCTAGATAACTTACTGAAATTAAAAGTGCTATTTGATGGGAGAAACCTTTGTCAATTCAGATTTACATAGAAATCCAAGACAGTGCTGCGCTCTGTATAGTGATCAACTTTGTGGCTATGTTACTGCACTTGGCAGCTCATCGTATTGCTTTTGTTTCCAGTTCAGAATTTGTGGCCTTTCTGATAGTGTTTCCATAATTTTTCCTGAAAATATGGCCTTTTTTTTCTTTACTTTCTAACCTGTATTTTATATTTTGGGGAGTTACATATCAGTGCTAAAAGGCTATTTCTAGAAAACATTCACATTTTTTGCACTGGCAATACTTTTTTGACTGAAAAAATATTCTCGGTTTCCTTTGGCACACTCCTTCCTGACAACAAGGTACAAAATGGCTGGTCCAGTTGGGGGACATGGGAAGCAGATACTACAGTTTAAAATCTTTGAGAATTTGACATTTTTGCACACACAGCGGAAATTTAGTAAGAGTTGGTGTTTGTTGTTTGTGCCACAAAAAAACAGTGCGCCATTTTCGGTTCAGCATGATGTTCCCAATAATTTTATTCACTGTTGTGTTGAATAATTGGGTCATTCAATACTATGTTTCCAAGTTTTAAAATAGACTGAAACATTCTAGTTGTTATTAACTATGACACTAATCAATGCATGTAGCCTGACCACTATTTGATTCAGTGCAATAAGTGGCCCTGCTGTTGCAGCTCCTTCACAGTCCCTGTGGACAAGAGTCTCTCTGGACATGTGTCCATTTCAACAACAATTCCGTTCCCCTCCCCTTATAAAGATCTATAGAGATGCAGTGGGCCTGAGCTTGGTGTCTTCAGTTAATCATCTAATTTGTCAAAATATGCAATCAGCTTGCTGCTGCTGCTTCAATCTATAGTCGGCCTGCCTTTTTGGTTACAATGAGGGGGTAAACGATTAGGCCATTAGTTGGTAATTGATTTTTAATGCTTTCAGGGTGTATGGATATGGGTTCATAGTACTGCGACGAGGGAACCATTCACACACAACTGCACCTCCTGCCTAATATTGGGAGCTGGCATGGCAAACTTGTCTCTCAACCATGTAGATTTCTTTACCTGCCACTGGGCAAAACAAATCAATATCTCAATATAAAAGGAGCAGTTGGAAGATATTTTCCCTTTTCAGCACTTTGCTTCAACGCTTGAGAAAGTGTAAAATGTGCCAGGCTTGCACTCATTTATTTCTGCGTATCCCATCATTTAAATTTAATTTTTGGTGCTGGGATTATATTTGCTCTGTTGCAAATATTATAAAGTTAAAGTAATCAACCTTTGGAAACTTTTCAATTACTTCATACAACCTGTAAGATATACTGGGATCTACCTCCCAAGAGAAGTTGATTAAACTCTCGAACATACAAATGTTTCAATTTGTAGAGCACAATACGTTTTATAACTTCATGTCACAAATACAAATGACAAGTTTCCATGTTCTAAGATAGCGGTTTTGGTTGCAGTGGTATATGAATCAAAGTGTGCTTGAATAGTAGCTCCTGTCTGTATGTTTTCTTCAAAGATTTTCAAACCTGCTTTTTAACAGTAAGGTGATGAGGAGCCCATTATCATTCCCATGTTTGAATTGAGAAGTCATAGATCCATTAAGTTAACTTACCATGTATTAGCCCAAAGGAAAATGCAAGTCTTTTTTCCAAAATACCCGATTAGTTCATGCATTGGATGCGAAGGTGCCCAATTTACAAAGTCGGAACAACAGTTCTTCTGAAGATTGCAGATGGACAATAGTCCAAAGACCTGCTTGGGTTTATTAACTGTACTTGGAAACAATAAGTGTAGCTGGTTTGTGAGAACGTGTACTCTTTCTTACTTGCCACTAAATTTCAGCACAATGTAAAAGCTAGGGCCAGATTTCCCCTTCCACTGTGTCGGCAGTAAAACCTGACATCCATTGTGTTGTCAACCTCCAGCCAAATTGAATTGTAGCTGCAGTGAAAGGGCCATGTAGCGTGATGTAGTTTCCCTTCTGGTGCCTTTAGTCTGCCCAGCCAGTGCCCAGCGTTTCCCCAGTCAGCAGTGGGTCTCACTTAAAACAATTGAAAAAAATCAGTTGCCAATGCAATATCTGCAGGTGACGTTACATCTGCTGCACCACAACATGTACTGCAATAAAGATTTTATATTATCATGCTGATTGATTTACATTTGAACTGATAATTATGCATATCTCAGTATCTGGGTGCAATTTGCGATACAGACACCACATCCATGTCACCAATTGTATTGCTAAGGTCACTATTTTTCAGTATAACAGCTTGTCTTTCAACATTAATTGCTTCATTAACATGTCAGTAGCATCAGCACTGTTCAGCTTTGTGTTGAATGGATCTCAGAAACTTTCACTGATGCTAATGTTTCCAAATCAGCAGGAGAAATTCCAATTTAGCAAAGTCTGGTAACTTGGCAGATTTACAAGCAATCTGACATGAGAATTACAACTGCCCTTTAGTGGGGGGAAATCTGGCCCCTGACCTTTATGGTGAGCTGAAATTTAGCAGAAAAATAGGATAGAAGTATCTGAGGGAAAAAAAATTGTGTATAATTTCTATGTGTAATTTTGTGAAACCTGTATGACTCTGTTGCCTCTGCCACTTTAACGTGCATTCCATCAATAAATAACATAATTCTGGCTTCTTAAAAGAACCGTGGCTTCCACGCTTCCTTTTCATTGAGCAAAATGGCTTTTGATAAAGGGCATCTGGTGTGAAAATCTGCAGGGCTTTTTCTGAGCTCCCAACAGGGGAAATCTGGCCCTAGCTTTTACATTGTGCTGAAATTTAATGGCAAGTAAGAAAGAGTACACGTTCTCACAAACCAGCTACACTTATTCTTTTCAAGTACAGTTCATAAACCTGAGCCGGTCTCTGGACCATTGTCCATCTGCAATCTTCAGAAGAACTGTTGTTCCGACTTTGTAAATTGGGCACCTTCGCATCCAATGCATGAACTGTCGGGTATTTTGGGGAAAAGATTTACATTTACCTTTTGGCCAATAC
This sequence comes from Scyliorhinus torazame, assembly GCF_047496885.1. Taxonomy (NCBI): domain Eukaryota; kingdom Metazoa; phylum Chordata; class Chondrichthyes; order Carcharhiniformes; family Scyliorhinidae; genus Scyliorhinus; species Scyliorhinus torazame. Next base: position 72,815,695 of record NC_092708.1, read on the forward strand.
ATGGAAAGTTGCATCAGTGGATCTATGATTTCTCAATTCAAACATGGGAATGATAATGAATTCCTCATCACCTTGCTGTTAAATAGGACAGCAGCAAAACGTTCCCTAGGAAACCGCTTAAGACACGGTTGTTCCCAGTCCCTGCCACGTCCAGAAATTTCCTGCTTGCCCCATACAAAGAGATATCGAGACAGAGCTTGCTATAGGGAGGCACAGGAGCTTGCTATGCTGGGATGACCTCCTAGCCATGTTTATTTGGGACCCATTTTAATTTTTTTGATATTCTCGATATGACGAGAGTTGAATCAGGCATTAATGGACCCCACAGGGGAGTCAGGATATAATTATTTACACATTCATGAAACTATATTTATAGGGCTAACAATGAAATCCTCACTTGCAGAATATTTAAACAAAAGAATGCACCTCTCGTATGTTTCTCTTGCTCTCTGTCTCTTTTTCTCTCTCTCTCTCTCATGTTTGTTTCAAATATTACTTTCTTTGTGGCTTTATTTGTATTTTCTTATTACAGGTAATGTGTGCTTTTTATTAGAACATAGAACATAGAACAATACAGCGCAGTACAGGCCCTTCGGCCCACGATGTTGCACCGAAACAAAAGCCATCTAACCTACACTATGCCATTATCATCCATATGTTTATCCAATAAACATTTAAATGCCCTCAATGTTGGCGAGTTCACTACTGTAGCAGGTAGGGCATTCCACGGCCTCACTACTCTTTGCGTAAAGAACCTACCTCTGACCTCTGTCCTATATCTATTACCCCTCAGTTTAAAGTTATGTCCCCTCGTGCCATCCATTTCCATCCGCGGGAGAAGGCTCTCACTGTCCACCCTATCCAACCCCCTGATTATTTTGTATGCCTCTATTAAGTCTCCTCTTAACCTTCTTCTCTCCAACGAAAACAACCTCAAGTCCGTCAGCCTTTCCTCATAAGATTTTCCCTCCATACCATGCAACATCCTGGTAAATCTCCTCTGCACCCGCTCCAAAGCCTCCACGTCCTTCCTATATAGCGGTGACCAGAACTGTACGCAATACTCCAAATGCGGCCGTACCAGAGTTCTGTACAGCTGCAACATGACCTCCCGACTCCGGAACTCAATCCCTCTACCAATAAAGGCCAACACTCCATAGGCCTTCTTCACAACCCTATCAACCTGGGTGGCAACTTTCAGGGATCTATGTACATGGACACCTAGATCCCTCTGCTCATCCACACTTTCAAGAACTTTACCATTAGCCAAATATTCCGCATTCCTGTTATTCCTTCCAAAGTGAATCACCTCACACTTCTCTACATTAAACTCCATTTGCCACCTCTCAGCCCAGCTCTGCAGCTTATCTATATCCCTCTGTAACCTGCTACATCCTTCCATACTATCGACAACACCACCGACTTTAGTATCGTCTGCAATAGAACATAGAACAATACATTGTTGTTTCAATGTCGTTCTTATGGTGTAGAGTTTAACACCGTTTACTATTCCAACTGGTCTCACTAAGGTTTTACACCGATTTACCATTCTATCTTGACTTTTAGATACTTGACATGAAAGCCAATATACGATTAGCTTACTCACAGATATCAGCAAAGGTGCACACCATTCATATGAATTGTTTGCTGCATGTTCATTCCTCATAGATGGAAAGATGCCAACTACATTTATGGCCTTGTTGACCTGAGGTGTTGACTTTAATGGCCAGTGAACCCGAATACCCAATTGCTGGCGGACACCTTGAATAACTAACTAGGAGTTACAGGGAAAGGAGAGTTGGTGTGGAGCTAGCTGATGCAGAGAGCTGGCATGGACAGGACGGGTCAAATGGCCACCTTCTGTAATTCCATGAATGGCTTCCAAGAACACTTCAGAGGGCAGTTAAGAGTCCAAAGCATATGGAGAGGGAACTTGAATACAAAGGTAGATAGGTTATGCTTCAGCTGTACAGAGCAGTAGTGAAACCACATTTGGAGTACTGTGTACAGTATTGGTCACTTTATTAAGGAAGGATGTAAATGTGTTGGAAGCAGTTCAGAGAAAGTTTACCAGACAAAGCCTGGAATGGGGGGGGGGGGGGGGGGGGGGCGTCTTATGAGGGAAGGTTGGACAGACTAGGCTGGAATTCAGAGTAAGTGGTGACTTGATTGAAACATGTAAGATCATACGCGGTCTTGACAGGGTGGATGTGGAGAGGATGTTTCCTCTTGTGGCAGAATCTAGAACTAGGTGTCACTGTAAAAAGATGTGTCACCTATTTAAAAATGAGATGAAGCTAAATGGTTTCTCTGAGGGTTGTGAGTCTTTGGGACTCTTTTCCTGAAAAGTTTGTGGAAGCAGAGTTTTTGAATATTTTTAAGGCAGAGGTGGATAGATTCTTGATAAGCAAGATGGTGATAGATTATCGGAGGTAACCGAGGTGCAAATTGAATATCAGCCACGATCGTATTAAATGACGGAACAGGCTTGAGGGGCTGAATGGCCTAATCTTGCTCCTTGTTCACCTGTTCGTAACCATTATGGTACGGAACTGGAATCAGAGTCCAGATCGTAAGGATGCCAGGTTTCCTTACTTAAAGGATATTAGTGAACCAGTTGGCTATCTACGATTATCCGATTATTCTGAGGCCACTGTTACTGATATCAGCTTTTTATATCCTTTTTGTGTTGGTGAATTGAATTCAAATTCTCACGCTGTCCTGTTGGGATTTAAACTCTCATTTTCTGTAGTACAAGTCTATCCGCGTAACCACAACACTCCCATATCCCTTAAATACACTCACTTCCAAATCATCTAGCTTTCCTCATTCAAAGTGTTCTCTTTATTAACCAAATTATAATACTTCATACATACTAACATTGATTTCCATCTTCAATATATCTATATCAGCTTGCAGTTTCCTTTTGTTCTCAGAATTAATAATTATCCGTCCTATTTGGTATTAAAAAATTGGACACCATAAATTATCACTCTCCTTTGATGCATGCAGTGAACAGAAGTGATACGAGCTGGAACCGCGTGGGCCACTACCATTCACTTCCAACCCCTCTGCCCTTAATTCCCTGGTCTGGATTTCCAGACCTGTATACTCATAAAAAGGGTATTTGAAGAAACACATGTCTGACCATATGTTTTGGTTGATACAATTCCCAGATGTCTTCACCATGAATGCTTGGCTGAGCTCCAAAACACACCATTAGTTTAACTCCGTAGAGTTCTGTTTAGACGGGCTGAAGTGGAGTATTCGCTTTGGTTTATTGACTTTTTTAAGGTTATGATTCCTTTCTTTATTTTTCTTTTCCAATTTCTGCATGTTTATTTGGATAAGATTAAGAGGTGTGAACAGGAGTAAAGCTTCTGTTATTGAAATATGAATAATAATACCTGATGAACATTTTTATAGAGTTGGAAAGATAGCAGTTTTATTTTCCAAAGAGAGCATGGGCATGGAAAAAAAACTTTCACAAGAGTTCCTGGATTCAAATTATTGTTCATGAATTCAAATTATTGTTCATGACTCTTTGGAGGGTCATGAATCATGGAGAAGCTGGCATGATTCAATAATGGGGAGATGCCTCCACCTGCAATGGAATTAACCAGGTCACGAGTGCAGGGTTCCAGGCTCGCTACCCGTACCTTACCCTATGCAGGCAAAAATTGCCACTGCCGGGGATGGGATGGGAATTGGGTGCCAACTGGCATTTTTTAGGGCCTGCGCTTTCAGCCCATGATAATCCGGCCCTATCTCTCAGTTTTTAATCCGGTTTCCTACCCTCCACAGAGTTCCTTGCCCTTTATTCAACACAATAGCTTCCTGTGTTGAACATTGATACAGGCTTTCTGACTCCGTGTACATCTGACCCAGTGAATTTCCCATCATAATCATTGTTTTCTCAAGTAAGATCTCCTGCTTTTTTGGTTAGTCTAACAGCATAATACATTTTAATAGTGAGGAATATAAACGTGCTGCAAAAATAAACATATTTGTACCTTCTGATCCACTCCTGCCATTTGTACAATTGAAATGCAACTAAAGAGCTTAATGTGTACAGGGACCCCCCTTAATATGTGTAGGAACCCTGCCCACAGCCCCCCCAGAAGAGAGACCCCTGTCTGGAAGCTGGAGAGCAGTCCAAACAAAGGCAGTGAAAGAAATTGCTGCTTTAATGCTCGCCTGGGCAATACACCTGCTGGCTCAGACACAGGAAGCACCATGTGTCAATTCCTGGAAAGAGAAAAACAGCCCTCAGATCAAATTCACTGGAATCCCACAAGATGTCGGTGTCAGAACTCCGCCCCAAATTGGCAGGACCAAATGACGCTCTCAGAAGTAGGTCGTAAGCCTACTTACGACCTACCTGCCCGGGATCCACCGGCCTCAGGTGCCCGGGTGGCACTGCCAGGCCAGCAGGAGCACTGCCTGGGTGCCAGGGTGGCAGTGCAAGGATGCCAGAGTGCCAATGTGGCACTGCCAAGGGTGAGGCGGAAGGGAGGGCCATACTCATGAAATAAGGGTGGAAGGGAGGGGGTGTTTGTAGGCAGTGGGAATGCAGGGCCTCTGGGAGTTTGGTGGTGGTGGGGGGGGGCGGGGGTTGATGGGTGAGGATACTAGAAGGGAGGGGGTGCTGTAAGGGGGCTTGGGGGCCTGAAGAGGATGGATCCCCAGGGACCCCGCAGCAGGGTGTCCTCACTTGGGGGGAATGGGATAGTGTCCATGTGTGTGAGGGGTGTGGGGGACCCATAAGCTCACTTAGGGATCAGGGCACCCTTTCAAAATGTCAGCTTGATCTTGCTCCCCAGTGCTAAAAAAAATTCTAAGTGTGGGCTAAACCGGTAAGAAACTCCCCAGGGCCCAAAAAAGTGACTAAATGTCATTGAATAGCAGTGGGAAACTCGCCGACAGAGCCAGCGGGTTCTCCCTGAAAAACACGCCAAAATTAACTTCGAAAGTTTGGGGGAGAATCACACCCGTAGGGCTGCATTCTCCGATTTTGTGGGTAAGTGCCGATGCCGCAATGGAAATGGGGGCTTTTTCCGACGCCAAAATCCGTGCCGAATCCTGACCGGTGAGGGGCTAGCAGTGGCGCCGGGTAAAACTCCCGGTTCCCACGGCAAAAACGGCCGGAGAAGGGCTGGGTCCGTGCCATGCATGCGCACGACGACGACCTGCAGTGGTCACACCATACTACATGACGCCGGACGCGTGCAGACCCGACCTGCCAGATCGCGTCGCCCCATCGGGAGCTCAGCATCGATTGGCCTCCTTCTGCAGTGTAAATTCTATGATAAATCTTATAAGAGAATAATGTATTGACTGTGACACATGATCAAAAGTCGAAGCTCAGCATGCCACAAAGTTATTGATATTGGCAAACAGGGATTTCTGGAGCTTAACAGCAATTTTCTTTGCAATACTTTTTTTCTTTCTAAGATCTAGGCTACACTTTAACCACAACCTCAGACCAAGCACTGGCCTTTTCTTCAACTCTTATAATTGGCTCCCATTCTGATACACAAGAGATTAGATGGTCCCAATTTTCATTTTTAACCAACTGTGACAGTCCAAGATAAAGCCATTGGATTCCATTGCATTTGAAACTTACTATTTACATCGACTCTGATTAACTTCAGATTCCATCGGTCTGTTCAAATATTCCAAAATCACCAAGCCAAGCATAAAACCCCCAGATTTCTCTACCAAAGAGCAAGTCTCCAACAGTGTTTGCAAATGGACAAGTTTAGAGTTTCCATACAGTTGTAGAGATGCCCATTATTTCTTTTGAAATCTCTGAATTCTACTCTATTCCAATCAATCAGTCAATGGACTGTACTGGATAGAATTGTTCAACTTTAAGAAAATAAACCTTCTTGTGAGAACACAAAAGAACAAAAACAATGATTTTTTTTCCCCTTTTGGAAGCAGCTGAAATGAACAGGGGTGGGAAAAATATGTATTTGGAAAGGCCTTACCAGCTGTGTGTCAGATTATCCTGACATAAATCCTCATCTAACCTTCACACGCTCCATTAGACAGATAGCACAGTGGCTTCAGAACATCAGATTCATGCCTCAAAAGGGGGAGTTAAAATCAAGGTCATAAAGTTCCCGGTTCTGTTCTACCTAGGATTGCAACAGCCAGGATTGGAAAGGCTGAACTGTTCTACATATTTCGAGAGTTGATTGATGGCACTTGAAGTTTATAGTTTCTTGCCTGCCAATGCGAACCAGTACTTGTGCCTGTTAAGATCACTAAATTAATGAATAAGGACTTTAACAAGCAGCGTCGGAAACAGGTAGAGGTACTTACATTTTATAGCGGCTATGGGCATCTGAGGAGGAAGAAGGAAAGAATATGTTCCATTTTTTAGATCAAGAAGGAATTATTGTCTAAACACTCTGTCAGCTGCTGCAATAGGTGCAATTCTCAGTTTGGGAGAATATGGGCGGGATTGTCACAGATTATCACAGAATTTACAGTGCAGAAGGAGGCCATTCGGCCCATCGAGTCTGCACCGACTCTTGGAAAGAGCACCCTACCCAAGCCCACACCTCCACCCTATCCCCATAACCCAGTAACCCCATCCACCATTAAGGACAATTTTGGACGCTACGGGCAATTTAGCATGGCCAATCCACCTAACCTGCACATCTTTGGACTGTGGGAGGAAACCGGAGCACCCGGAGGAAACCCACGCAGACACTGGGAGGATGTGCAGACTCCGCACAGACAGTGACCCAAGCCGGAATCGAACCTGGGACCCTGGTGCTGTGAAACAATTGTGCTACCCACAATGCTACCATGCTGTCCATGGGTTTAACTAAGATTGCAATTACCCCTCCTAGTCTAATGACATCAGGGCGGGGATTCTCCACTACCCGGCGGGGCGGGGGGTCCCGGCGGGAGGGAGTGGTGTGAACCACTCCGGCGTCGGGCCACCCGAAAGGTGTGGATTTCTCTGCACCTTTAGGGGCCAAGTCCTCCCCTTGAGGGGCTAGGCCCGCGCCGGAGTGGTTGGCGCGCCGCCGGCTGGCGGGAAGGCCTTTGGCACCACGCCAGTTGGGGCCGAAGGGACTGCGCCGGCCGGCGGAAGTCCGCACATGCGGGGGAGCGTCAGCGGCTGCTGGTGCCATCCCCCGCATGCGCAGGGGCGGGTCACTTCCGCTTCGGCCATCGCGGAGGCTGTGGCCGAGGCGGAGGGAAAAGAGTGCCCCCACGGCACAGGCCCGCCTGTGGATCAGTGGGCTCCGATCGCGGGCCAGGCCACCTTGGGGGCACCCCCCCCCCTGGGGCCAGATCCCCCCCCCCCCCCCCGGGGCCAGATCGCCCCGCGCCCCCCCCCCAGGACCCCGGAGCCCGCCCGCGCCGCTAGTCCCGCTGGTAAGATCGGTGGTTTGAATCACCGGCGGGACTGGCATGACAGCAGCGGGCCGGGGAATCGCCGGGGAGCGCCCGCTGACCGGCCCAACCAAATCTTCGGTGCCGGAGAATTCGGCGGCTGGCGGGGGTGGGATTCACGCCGTTTTTTTTAAGCTAATAATGCATCTTGCCTTGGGAGTTTTGAAACAATGTCTCTTAGCAAATTATGGTCGCGATTTAACGGGAAAAAATAGAGTCCAGTTTTGGGCGGGTTTAGCAGGGTGTTTCTCGACACCTGCAACGCCGAGAACTACCCCGCCATTTAACGGGACACTTTTTTTGGCCTCGGCAAGGAAAACCTCGATGAGGTCGCACTTACATTCATTTTCTGTGCTCGACAGAGTATTTAGATACCGCCGTGAGCTCCCGATCCCTCACCACGGCTTCTGGAACTACCTCCCCCGGCAACGCCCCACTTGCTGATTAGGTAATAATCGCTTATTAGGTGTGATTTGTTATGTTGTAGGTGTAACATAAGCAGCTTCCTTGTGGTGCACTTGACAAAGGAAGGTTCAGACGTGCAGATAACTTCAACACGTTTATTAAACTATTTGCACTTCTATTACTTGGGTTCGACACTACTGCTAATCCTACTATAGCTACCCAGACTGACTAACCAGTTGCTGCAATCCACGTGGTGGGTGTAATATTGAATCAACCCTGTGTCTATACTCACTGACTGTCTCCATTGGAAAGAGGCAGATCATGTGTGTGGTGTCCTTTATATATGGGTTGGTGTAATGCCCCCCTGTGGTCGTGTCACCTCCGTGTGTATCGTGAATGTCCATTGTCGTGTCCTATCTACCTGATCTATTGGTTGAGTGTGTGTGTGTGATGTCACTGGTGCTCCCTCTAGTGTCTAGCTAGCCTCCATGCATTTACATTGATGCACATCACCACAAGGTGGGCACAGTAAGAAGTCTTACAACACCAGGTTAAAGCCCAACAGTTTTGTTTTGAATCACTAGCTTTCGGAGCGCAGCTCCTTCATCAGGTGAATGACAGTTGCCTGCTGAGGCCCCGGATTGCAATAAAGCCCTGATAGATAGCATGGTGTTTCTCGGCACTTTTTGAGTGACTGAAAAAACCTGGCACGTCACAGCAAAAACGCACGTCACAGGACTTTGTTCCAATTTGGTTAGATCATGATCATGCACTGTCGGTCCTCGATGCAAATAACAAAGCCTACATGATACACAACAAATCCCAGCAGCTAAAACGCTGCATCATCTACTGAGGCATCTCATTCCTTGGTATCATGGGGAAGGATTTTTCTAGGGTCACACTTAAAAGTGTTCATCTACTTGAAGACCGAACATATCCAGAAGCACACTGAGGTTTCTGTGCTGGCAGATCCACACGATATTCTCAATATACTAGCGATTAAAAGTGTGGGAACGGAGTTTGCCCCTTAACCTTACTTTCATAAATCTCGCCTAAGGCCTCCAATGCTGTCAGTAGAGCAGATCTTTAAAGATTTGGGGAAAAAATTGGTTGTCCACCAAAGCTCCCATTCCTTCCATGACAACAAGTACTGCACTGTACAGTTTGATGGTTCATCGTGCACCAGACAACTCGACCACAGAGGCTCATGGACTGGTACTCCCATGCCTGAATAATCCCTGAATATTAGCATCAAGAAAAACATTATTATTGGGCAAGGTGTTGCATCACTGCCCCTGAATACATGAAATAACATCCCACTAGAAGTGTTCTTTTAAAAATTAATTATGGGGATATGGGCGTCACTGGCTAGGCCAGCATTTATTGCCCACCACTAGTTGCCCTTCAGAAGATGATGGTGAGTTGCCTTTTTGAACCACTGCAGAGGTGTAGGTACATCCACTGCACTGTTAGGGAGCGAGTTCCAGGATTTTGCCCCAGCGAGTGCAAAGGAACGGCGATATATTTCCAAGTCAGGATGGTGAGTGATTTGGAGGGGAACCTCCAGGTGGTGGGGTTCCTAGATATCTACAGCTCTTATCCTTCTCAATGGTTTTGGAAGGTGCTGTCTAAGGAACCTTGGTGAGTTATTGCAGTGCATTTTGTAGATGGCACACATGGCTGCCACTGTTCATCGGTGGTGGAGGGTTTGAATGTTTGTGGATGGAGGAGCAATCAAGCGGACTGCTTTGTCCTGGATAGTGTTGAGCTTCTTGAGTGTTGTTGGAACTGCACTCATCCAGGCAAGTGGAGAGTATTCCATTACACTCGATTTGTGCCTTGTAGATGGTGGACAGGCTTTTGGGGGTCAAGAGGCGAGTTACTCGCCGTAGGATTCCTAGCCTTTGACCTGCCCTAGTAGTCACAGTATTAATGTGGCTAGTCCAGTTCAGTTTCTGATCAATGGTAACCCTCAGGATGTTGATTGTGGTTAACAGATTCTGCCACCTTGGATTCATGCTTACAGTCAATCCGGTGGATTGGCCATGATAATTTGCCGTTAGTGTCCAAAAAGGTGAGGCGAGGTTACAGGGATAGGGTGGAAGCATGGGCTTAAGTAGGGTGCTCTTTCCAAGAACCGGTGCGGACTCAATGGGCCAAATGGCCTCTTTCTGCACGGTAAATTCTATGAAATATCTCTCTTTAAAGTGATCAGCCTTTACAGGGATCGTAATGCAAGCTGCTTTCTGTTTTAATATCAAAATTGTGGTAATATGTTCCCATTAGCACACCCCTCACTGTTTTGTACTGAGAAAGATTTATTATTCTGTTTCCATTTTCATACACTAACAAATATAAAAGTTCAGAACATATTTCTTGTACTCAACTCGGTAACTTGTCAAGGGTATTCCAGTCAGGTATGCTGCAACTAAACTATATTTCTCCGACTTCCAAATAGATCGTGTTCCTCCAGGCTGATGACCAAATCCATTTCAAACATTTCTGCAGGAGTTTGACAAATCAATGTCAACTACAATTGGATTTTCAAAGCAGCTTTCTGGTCTAATCTCATGCCTACAAAGAATTGGACTGAGATTACCCCAACTCAATTTGTATAATCACAGTTCCTGCCAATCCATATCCCTAAAGAGGCATTGATGAGTACCTATTTTTATTTATTTTAATGAATTCATTCATGAGATGCGGGAAGCGCTGACAAGGGCAGCATTTATTGATCATCACTCATTGCCCTTGGAAAGGTGATGTTGGGCTGCCTTCTTGAACCACTACAGTCTTTATGGTGAAGGTTCTCGCGCAGTCCAGTTAGCTGGTGAGCTCCAGGAACAGGAACAAGCTGGTGTGTAACTTGGAAGATGGTGGTGTTTCCATGTGTTTGTAGCCCTTGTTATTTCATGGTGGTGAAGATCACTGTTTTGGAAGGTGCTGTTGAAGGAGCCTTGGCTATTGTTGCAGCAAATTGTATGGATGATACACACGCCTCCCACTTTCTGCTTATGGTGGCATAAGTGAATGATATTTTGCATTTATGATCATTTGATACATCGGGGCCATTTTCATTCTCAGGGAACAGAGGGAATCTATGTGCAAATCAAATTTAAAATGGTGGAGACTATAAAAGAGGTCTGTCACAAGCAGGAGAAGTAACGTTTAGGATACTTCTGGAGAGCATTATGAAATATTTCAACCCATCAGCAATATTTACCGAGGTTGAAGGAGGAAGTGATTAAATCATGGCAGATTCGGATGAAAGGTTAAGGAGGCTTATGCCAAAATCAGTTTGCAGACAAGTGATGATACAGTCCACCACCTCTTTGGCTATTAACTTCATCTCAGCATGGGATTGTTCTCTATAAAATATTAGTCAGGAAGATTGTCCCCTGTGTTCCACGCTACAGCATTACCCTAGACAAGGTTGCAGTCTGCCCGCTCAGAGATTCAGCCACTTTCCAGGCCACAGCTGACTTCATTGGCTGTAAAGCAGTTTGGGATATCCCGAGGTTCTGAAAAGTGCTGAATAAATGCTATTTTTGTCTTTGTTAAAATCTCCAATGTATGCAAGCTCCATGCTGCACAGAAGCTAGAGGTACACTTGCAGCAAATGGTGCAGTTCAAGATCTACTCCTCTGTTGACCAAGACCCTGAGAAAGCGTGTTTGTCCAGTCTTTTTCAGATGTGCTTGCCCAGGCTGGCAGCAATGGTTGCTGGTGTCTTGTCACATATGGTCAAATAGGCAAAATATGGTATGTCACATTTTCGATGCTTCTGAAGAACCTTCTCAAATAAAGGGCTAGAAGGTTATTCACATCATATTTTTATGTCACTGGAAGATCTTCTGGCATGGCTGTCTTATGACCTCTTTCTAAGGATGCAAAGGTGATGTTGCTAAAAAAAATTTTTATTGCTGAAAAGAGACATGCTGTTAAGGTGTTTCACCTCATTGGGACAGATGCAGGAATAACAAATTTCAAAGGAAACAACAATTACTGCATGAATAAAATGTACTGATTGATTGGTAGGTGGACTCTAGTTGAGGTGTTGCCATGGAGAATGCACCAGGGAACATCTATTTTGATGGCTATGTGATCCCTTTAGTGACCTCATGGAACTGACCAAACTCTCTCAGCTGCACATGTTTACTATATTAATGCAGAGAGGCCGGTTCAGCTCGGTGCGCTAGACAGCTGGTTTGTATTGCAGTATAAGGCCAGCAGCGCGGGTTCAATTCCCGTAACGGCTTATCCGAACAGGTGCCGGAATGTGGCAACTAGGGGCTTTTCACAGTAACTTCATACTTGTGACAATAAAAGAAAACAAAAGAGACCAGCTGCATTACTTGAATGAAAAGGCAGAAGAAAAGCATCATGGGATGCTTGCATGTGACCAGTCGGTAATGAAAAAATATAAGTTTGCCATTACTGTTTCAACAACAGAATATCTGTTGTTTGGTTCTTACGAGTAGAAGTGCGAGGTTATCTATAATTAAGAGCAGTCTGCACCATGGAATCTTATTCAAACAAATTTTGGCAGTCCAACTTATTTTTTAGTTATGCATTTCACCTGGCTTCAAAGAAAGGAGGCACACATCTTTACTGAGATAACTTTGACCAAGGCTCCATTATTGAAAGGATGGAGTTTGGAGTCACTGCGTCATCTGTCTCCTATTAAATCCCAAAGTAATTATTCAAAATATCACTGTACCTCCAAGGGTACATTTCACAAATGACTAAGCTGTGGGATTTAAAACTAAATGGATTGCAGTTTGCTAACCATTTCACAAAATGTAATTTTATACAAAATGAAAATTTTACTTGAAATAATTAACTAGGTCATGTCTGAATAAGTAACATTTTGACAGCATTCTGATTTTCACCGAGAAGCAAAACCATGTAAGTTCCAGCCCCTTGATCACATGCTGAAATGAACACAACCGTGAAAGTCATTTTCCAAACAGCAGGAAGCATTTGCAACAGAGAAGACAAAATATCGTTTCTTGCTCTAACATACATCTTTTATCTCTTGCTTTCACAGAACCATTAAATTGTGTTGTATGCACCTGTAACGTGCTTTAATAGTTCAGTAAATCCCCAGGCAGATAATTAGTAATCAAAACTATGTGGACCTTGCACTTGATGCATCATATGAATGCTGGACTGTTTTCACCAACTGTGAAAATGGTAATGCAACTGTGCTTTTGTGGATGCAAACATTTCCCTTTAAAATGAAAGCTACATCAATGTGTGAAATGTAACATTCACCTGGGTACTGATGTCATTTCAAACTTATGACACTTTACTTTGGAGGAGTTGTATCTTCTCTGCAGCACCAAACATCACCCTTGGACATTATTTTAGCTGAGGCATATAAATGTGCCCAGGGTTTGAATTCCATTTGTCCAGAATAAGGGGGCATAATCTTCAAATTAGAGCTCGGTCATTTCGGGATGAAATCAACAAACGTTTTGTTTGATATAAATAATGGCTAATTTAGGGGGGATGCCATTTACGGTAGCGAGGGATAGGTTTAGATATTTGGGGATTCAGGTAGCGAGGGAATGGACGGGGCACCATCAGCGGAACTTAATGAAGCTGGTAGAGGAGGCCAGGGAGGATCTTAGAAGGTGGGATACACTTAACGTTGATGGGGAGGGTGCAAGTGGTGAAAATGAATATTCTGCCGAGGTTCTTGTTTATCTTTCAGGCTCTCCCGATCTTTATACCAAAAGCCTTTTTTCAGAAGGTGGACACGATCATTTCGGACTTTGTGTGGGCGGGGAAGGCACCCAGTGTGGGGAGGACCCTGCTGCAGAGGCAGTAGGCAGGGTTGGCGTTGCCGAACTTGCTCCATTATTATTGGGCGGCGAATGTGGACAAGGTTCGGCGGTGGTGGGAAGGAGAAGGGATAGGATGAAGGAGGAATTTTGTAAGGGGTCTAGTTTGAGAACTATGGTGATGGCAGCGTTGCCAGTGACTCAGAGTAGGTATTCAGGCATTCCACGGTGAAGATATAGAATCAGTTGAGGAGGCATTTTAGGGTGGAAAAGATGTTGGTGCTAATGCTGCTGTGCGAGAATCATGGGTTTGAGCCGGGGTGGGAGGGTGGGGGTGGATAGCGTAGCGTATACAGGAGGTGGAAGGAAGTGGGGCGGGTCATGGTGAGGAAATTGTATTTGGAAGCTAAGGGAGAGGGTAGAGTTGCCGAGGGGGAGTGAGTTCAGGTATCTGCGGGTTAGGGACTTTGCGCAAAAGGTCTCTATGGGGTTCCCTAGGTTGCCGGGATACACCCTGCTGGAGCAACTGCTGCTTCCGGATTGGAAGGGGAGGGAAAAATTGGGAATATATACAAGTGGTTGGGGAAGCAGGGCGGCGAGCGGGTGGTGAAGATCAAGGAGAAATGGGAAATGGAGTTGGGAGGGCAGATCAATTGGGGAGTATGAAGTGCGGCACTGCATCGGGTAAACGGGACCCCCTCTTGTACAAGGATCAACCTGATACAGTTTAAGGTGGTGCACATGACTCGGACGAGAATGAGTGGGTTCTTTCAAGGGGTAGCAAATGAGTGTGAGAGGTGTGGGTGGGGGCCAGCGAATCACGTGTACACGTTTTGGGGTTGCGAATAATTGGGAAGATTCTGGGCGGGAGTGTTCACGGACTTAGCCAGGGTAGTGGAGGAGGTGGACCCGGACCCTTTGGTGGTGACATTTGGGGTTTCAGAGAAGCCAGAGCTCATGGAGAGGAGGATGGCATATGTCGTGGCCTTCGCCTCACTGATGCATGGTGCCGAATTTTGCTGGAGTGGCGGTCGGCATCACCACAGGGGGTAGCGGCTTGATTGGGTGACCTGTACGACTTCCTGTGGTTCGGGAAGATAAAGTATGAGTTAAGGGGCTCAGCAGGGGAGTTTATGAAAAGGTGGGGGATGTTTGTGACCATGTTTGAGGCGCAGTTCGTTGCAGGGGGCGGTGGGGAGGGGGCAGGGTGAAAAAGGGGGAAAATCTGGACAGAATGTAGAACTGATTGTTGGGAAGTACGTTTCCCGGGGTGTTTATTTGCTGTAATCTGTTTTGATGCATGTTTGTAATAAAATACATAAAAATAAATAATAATGATTACCTTGAATTCTCTCTCCCAAAAGGATATGAATTCAATTGAGATTTTCAAGACCGGAGATCAATAGATTTTTGTTGGGTAGCTTTTAAGAGCATTCATGTGTAGGTGAACCATGATCCAATTGAATCATGGAACATGTTTCTGGGAATGAATGAACTTTTCTTACCACTTTGTACATTGGTTTTTACCCTGCAAGATATTCCGGTCTACATCATGCATGTCGCACACTTCACTTCACATTCTGATCCTGCCATACCTATTTTTTGTTTCAATATTTAATCCAGGGTCTTGCAGTTACTGTTTATTGAATTATCTTTTTTTTGCTTGCACTAATTTACTTAATGGCCAGATCGCCCAGTCAAGTCAGCGGTGATGCTGGGATTATCACTACTGATTGCCGCGATAACTGTGACCCAACCTGTTTTGTGTTCTTGTGCAGCCGGGTCTTCCTGTCCTGGCTTCAGTGCATCTAATCATGCAGAGCAGTGGCGAAGGAGAGCATAGAGGCTACACTTCCCTATTTTGTAACATAAGCTGCTATGTTTAGGTAAGTTTTTAAAAAAAAAAAAAAAAAAAAGATCTTACGGGTTTTAATGGAGGGGGTGTGAACGGGGTAGTCAGGTTGGGAAGAGTATCCAGAGTGGGGGTGCGGTTAGGGGTGGGTAGACCTGTCTGGATGCGATTGGAGGTATATGTGGGAATACAGATGGGGATGGCGAGTTGAGGTTGAGGAGTGTGCTGGAGGTTGGTGGGTTTAGCATTGACTTACACCACAGCGGGACAATACAGGGGTAGGTATCCAGTAAGTGGTGCGCATCACGTTCAAGTCTCTGACACTGAGGTCAACACCAGAGACATTTTTGTAGTGTCCCAGGGAGTGCAAATGAGCCCTTTGGAAATTTAAACTTCCTGGACAAGTATCGCATGTATGCCACGGGTCAGGACTTCCAATGGATGGGGTGAGTAGCTGTCAACATTTGTCACCATAGGTGTTGGAAGGTCTGGCCCAATATGTTTGAACATCTCATTGCTGAAGTCTCCAAAGTTATTATATAGTAAGAACCGTAAATTACAAGGAGCGCGTCCTGCGATGGGCCAAGAAGGAATGGAACAGTAAGTGGGAGAATAATGAGGTGCGCATCTATCAAGACCTGGGTGCGGAGCTGGCCAAGAGACATGCGGGGTTCAACCGGGCAAAGGCGATCCTCTTTAAGAAGGGGGTGAAGTTTGGGGTGTTATACCCAGCAAGACTGTGGATAACGCACTAAGACTGACACTATTATTTCGAGTCGCCAGATGATGTTTGGACATTTATTAAAGAGACGAAGTTGGACTCGAGTTAAGAGACACTTAATGCTTCGAAGATTGGAGGAGGCAGCGGTTTGTACTTGTGTTCTGTTTTAAATAAGATTGTGGTTAGCCATTGACGAGTGAGCGGGTTAGGGAGACGGTTGGAGGGCGCTTTGTTTAGAAGGTGGTTGATATGGGGGAGGGCCTGAAATCTGAAGCTAGTACTACCCTTCGGGGGACTGGGTTCTGTTTTAAGTGAGTGTGTCATTTTGGTGTTGTGCTAATGGCTTTTGGTGAGCTGATGTTTACTTACTGGGGTATGTGATCTTGTAAATTGTTTTTTTCTATGTGGGGAGAGGGGCATGAACAATAGGGCGATAGACTGACCGGCACCAGGGGCGGGGGCTATCGGGGTCAGCATGCATCAGCTGACTCTCGGGAGCGTGGTGGGGGGTGACTTAGTGTTGAGTTGCTGTTTGATTTGGGAGATTAGGCATTTGGTATTGGGGGGAGGGGGTGGGGGGGTGGCTGCTCTGCGGGCAAGGGAGAAATTTTCTTCAGGGAATAAAAGGAGGGTCGGGGGCGGCTGCTACTTGAGCGGGTGCCCGGGGAAGCGGGGGGGGCGCGGGCTCGGGGCTGGCCAAGAAAATGTGATGGCTAGTCGGCAGGGTGGGTGGGGAGGTTGCCCCACGCCCAGGCTGATTACTTGGAACGTGAGCGGTCTGAATGGGCCAGTGAAGAGAGCACGCGTGTTCGCGCATTTAAAGGGACCAAAGGCAGACGTGGCAATGCTCCAGGAGACACATCTGAAGCTCACAGACCAGATGAGATTAAGGCAGGGTTGGGTGGGTCAGGTGTTCCACTCAGGGCTGGACTCGAAGACCGGGGGAGTAGCAATTCTGATCAGCAAGCAAGTGGCATTTGAGGCTGGGCGAATAGTGGCTGATAAAGGAGGTAGGTATATCATGGTGAGTGGGAAGTTGGAGGGGGTCCGTGTGGTGCTCGTGAACGTCTACGCCCCGAACTGGGACGATGTGGATTTTATGAGGCGTGTGTTAGGCAAAATCCCGGACCTGGAGTCACACAACTTGGTCATGGGAGGGGACTATAATACGATCATTGAACCTGAATTGGATCGCTCAAAATCCAGGTCAGGGAAGAGGCCGGCGGCGGCAAGGGAGCTGAAGGGCTTTATGGAACAGATGGGGGGGGGGGGGGGGGATAGATCCCTGGTGGTTCACATGGCTGAGGGTAAAGGAGTTTTCCTCCTTCTCCCACATCCACAAAGTTTATTCCCGTATTGATTTTGTGTTCTGGGCAGGGCGTTGATTCCAAAGGTGACTGGGACGGAGTACTCGGCGATTACAGTCTCGGACCATGCCCCGCACTGGGTAGATTTGCGGCTTGGGGAGGAGAGAGAGCAGCGTCCGCTGTGGAGACTGGACGTAAGGCTGTTAGCGGATGAGATGGTTTACGGGCGGGTGAATAAGAGTAGCCAGGACTATTTGGAAACAAACGACACAGGAGAGGTATCGGCAGCGACGGTCTGGGAAGCCCTGAAGGCAGTTATTAGAGGGGAACTTATATCAATCCGGTCCCATAGAGAAAAGAGGGAAAGAACGGAGAGGGAGAGATTGGTGGAGGAGTTACTCCAGGAATAGGAAATATGCAGAGGCCCCCGGCGCGGGACTCCTGAGGGAGCGGCGTAAGCTTCAGGCGGAGTTTGAATTGTTAACCACCGGGAAAGCGGTAGAACAGTTGAGGAAGGCTAGGGGTGCGGTGTATGAATACGGGGAGGAGGCAAGTAGAATGCTGGCGCACCAGCTTAGGAAGAGAGAGGCGGCCAGGGAAATGAAATGAAAATTGCTTATTGTCACAAGTAGGCTTCAAATGAAGTTACTGTGAAAAGCCCCCAGTCGCCACATTCCGGCGCCTGTTCGGGGAGGCTGTTACGGGAATTGAACCATGCTGCTGGCCTGGCTTGGTCTGCTTTCAAAGCCAGCGATTTAGCACTGTGCTAAACAGCCCCAAGTAAAGAATAAGGAGGGCAACTTGGTCTCAGACCCGGAGGGGGTGAATGAAGTTTTTAAGGAATTCTACAGCAAACTATGAGTCGGAACTCCCAGCGGGTGCGGAAGGGATGAGGCAATTTCTGGACCAGTTGAAGTTCCCGAGGATGGAGGAGGGTCTGGTGGAGGGGCTGGGGGCACCGATCGAGATAGAAGAAATTATTAAGGGGCTGGAAGGTATGTAGTCAGGCAAAGCTCCGGGGTTGGATGGCTTCCCGGTGGAATTTTAAAAAAATTCAGAGGCATTGAGCCCACTTTTGATGAGGACCTTTAATGAGGCGAGAGAGAAGGGAATCTCCCCCCTACAATGTCACAGGCCTCAATCTCACTCAATCTGAAACGGGATAAGGACCCTGAACAGTGTGGGTCTTACAGGCCAATCTCGTTGCTAAATGTGTATGCCAAGTTATTGGCTAAGATCTTGGCCACAAGGATAGAGGATTGTAACCAGGGGGTGATAGGGGAAGACCAGGCTGGATTTGTTACGGGTAGACAACTTAATGCTGATGTGCGGAGGCTTTTAAATATTGTTATGATGCCCTCGGAAGGGGAGGAAACAGAGGTTGTGGCAGCGATGGATGCAGAGAAATCTTTTGACCAGGTGGAGTGGGAGTACCTGTGGGAGACGCTGAATAGGTTTGGGTTTGGGGAGGGCTTTATCCGGTGGGTGCGATTGCTGTACCAGGCGCCTGTGGCAAGCGTGCTCACGAACCGGCTTAGGTCGGAGTATTTTAAATTGAACCGGGGGACGAGGCAAGGATGTCCCCTTTCCCCGTTATTATTTGCTCTGGCCATTGAGCCGCTGGCCAGCGCACCGAGAGCTTCAAGGAACTGGCAGGGGCTGGTCCGGGGGGGGGTGGAGCATCGAGTCTCGCTTTATGCGGATGATCTTCTCCTGTATATTTCGGACCCGTTGGAGGGGATGGGGGAAGTCATGCAGGTCTTGAGGGAATTTGGCAGTTTCGCGGGGTATAAATTGAACGTGGGGAAGAGCGGGAGCTGTTTGTGATCCAGGCTAAAGGACAGGAGAAGAGACTGAGGGAGCTGCCGCTGAGGAGGGTAGAGAAGAGCTTTCATTACCTGGGTATACAGGTGGCCCAAAAGTGGAATTTGTTGCATAAGCTCAATCTGACCCGGCTGGTGGAACAAATGGAAGGGGTCTTTAAAAGATGGGACATGCTCCCGCTGTCACTGGCGGGGAGAGTACAGACTGTGAAAATGACAGTCCTCCCCAGGTTCTTATTTGTATTCCAGTGCCTTCCCATCTTCATCCCTAAAGCCTTTTTCAAGCGGGTTAATAAGATCATCTAAGGATTTGTGTGGGCGAACAAGACCCCACGAGTAAAGAGTGCGGCTGGAATGCAATCGGGGGGAGGGTGGGCTGGCGCTGCCGAACTTTTGCAACCACTACTGGGCGGCCAACATTGCCATGATCAGGAAGTGGATATTGGGGGAGAGGTCGGCATGCGAGCGGTTGGAGGCGGCGTCATGCAAAGGCACCAGTTTGGGAGCGCTGGTAGCGGCGCCTCTGCCGTTCTCGTCGGCCCGCTACTCCACAAGTCCGGTGGTGGTGGCGACTCTGAAGATCTGGGAGCAGTGGAGGAGACGCAAGAAGGTGGAGGGAGCGCCGGTCTGGACCCTGGTATGTAACCACCACAGGTTCCTGCTGGGTAGGATGGATGGCGGGTTCCAGAGCTGGCAGAGGGCGGGTATTAGGAGGATGGGTGACCTGTTTATAGATGGGAGCTTTCCCAGCCTGCAGGCGCGAGAGGACAAGTTTAAATTGCCGCCAGGGAACGGCTTTAGATATTTGCAAGTGCGGGCCTTCCTGAGAAAACAGGTGGTGGCCTTCCCGCTGCTGCTGCCACGGGGGATACAAGACCGAGTAGTGTCCGGTACCTGGGAGGGGAAGGTATCGGATATCTAGCAGGAGCTGGTGGAGGAGCTTAAGGCAAGTGGGAGGAGGAGTTAGGAGGGGAGTTAGTGCCGGGACTGTGGGCGGAAGCCCCAAGTAGGGTCAATTCCTCATGTGCCAGGCTCAGTCTCATACAGTTTAAAGTGGTTCACCGGGTGGCACACATGATGGTGGCGAAAATGAGCAAGTTTTTCAGAGTAGAAGACAGATGTGCGACGTATGCGGGGAGCCCAGCAAACCATGTCCATATGTTTTGGGCATGCCCGAAGCTTGAGGAGTTCTGGCGGGGGTTTGCCAGGGCAATGTCCAAGGTGTGAGGTACGCGGGTGGTGCCGAGTCCAGAAGTGGCGATCTTTGGAGTGTCGGAAGACCCGGGAGTTCAGGGAGTGTAAGAGGCTGACGTTCTGGCCTTTGCCTCCCTGGTAGCCCGGAGATGGATCCTGTTATTGTGGAGGGACTCAAAGCCCCCGTGTGGAGACCTGGGTTAGTGACATGGCTGGGTTTCTCAGCCTTGAGAAAATAAAGTTTGCCTTAAGAGGATCAGTGTTAGGGTTCTCCCGGAGGTGGCAGTTGTTCGTCAACTTTCTTGGGGAAATTTAATTTAAATAGTCGGCAGTAGCAGCTTTCCGAGTGGGGGGGGGGGGGGGGGGGAGGGGTTAGTGTTGTGTTTGTTTGTTTTTTGTTACTTTCGGTAGTCTGTGAAGACCGAGCTGTTCGGGGAAATATCTATTTTTGCACTATGTTAATATTTAATGCCTATTGTTCCTTTTCTGTTTTTGTTCAAAAAAATTACAAATATTTCAATAAAAATATATTTTTTAAAAAGAACCATAAATTAAATTGCAGATGAATAATTTCTTAAAAAGCAAATGAGCCAATTGTTTTTAACCGCTACCATTCTTCAATTATATGTCCCTTTTTAGTGGGCTGACAGGGGGAAGACTGGGGATACAATTCCGAAATGGATTGTTGGATTCCTTAATGTGACAACTAGGGTGGCTTAGTCACCTGCTGGCATTTCTAAATCCACTATGTGCAAATACCCAGTCTGCAACTCATTGTATCCCAATCAGGAAATCCAAGTGTTCGGGTCTTTAGCATCACTGACAAGCCAGACAAGCCATGAAAGCCAATATCGCACAAACGTTGAGTGATCCAGGAAAACCAGCTGTGGGGGAGAATCACTTGCCCAGGAACAGCCAGCACTGAGAAAATGATGGAATGAACAATTAGCCAATTAGCATCACAACAGAACTTGAGTCAGCTTTTGGTCTGCAGTACAAACCCCACCACTTAAGTTTCTCATGTTTATCCCAGACAGCTATCTATATTGGACATATAGCATGAACTAGTCAGCACCACAAGCATCAATTGCAAAGGTGCAGCATAAAACATATTAAGTGTGCCAGATATTTTAGACAGAATGATTTTTTTGCCTCTGCTGTTTGCACCTGGTTTAAAATGTAATAATTATTAATTCCTTTCATGGTTCTTGGCGACCCTTTCAAGAATACATTATTTAAGGGTGAGTGAAGAAGTAACTGTAAATGGAACTGCTTGTACCCAATCCAATGTGCGACAATGGCCTTGCTGCTTCCTGGCATCTCTAGAACTACTGTCCGCTCTTCTTGTGCTTCTCATCTTTGCAGGGGAAGATAAATGACTCCCTGTTGTCCTGAATTGCCCTGCTCGGCAGCTCTCGGATCTTTGCTTTGAAATTTGAGAGGACCCATACCCTAATGTTAATACACAGGCTTTGGAAGCCAGCAACTACTCTTCTGCGCCCAAATACTCTTTTAAACGTTTATGGTAATTGTGCCCATGGCGTATAGTAGGAAAATCACTACGTCTGACATTTCGGGTGGGGACTATACTTTAGTGATTGGTTCAGGTGGATAGAACTTGTGTGTCCATGGTTTATCAGCCAGTAATTGGAATATGATCAAGTAATTCTGGCGATAGAAGTAGGCTTTCCTCTGTAGTTTGGGCGTTAAATGGGTTCTACAATAACACATTTAGTGCTGGGTCTCTGTGGCCGTTGGGTTGCTTTGACCCATCATAATCTATCTTCTTGGTTGTACAAACCAGGTTTTACATCCCCTTGTACTTGCTAATACATGCTCTCATGACTTTGGTTAGGATCGATGTATAACTTTAAGTTTAATTTATGTTTTGCATTGAGAAGGTTAGAGTGCATTTAAGGGTGTTAAGAATGTTGAAACCTGGTTTTCCTTGACAAAGAACAAAGAAAGAACAAAGAAATGTACAGCACAGGAACAGGCCCCTCGGCACTCCAAGCCCATGCCGACCATGATACCCGACTAAACTACAATCTTCTACACTTCCTGGGTCCGTATCTCTCTATTCCCATCCTATTCATGTATTTGTCAAGATGCCCCTTGAATGTCACTATCATCCCTGCTTCCACTCCGGTAGCGAGTTCCAGGCACCCACTACCCTCTGTATAAAAAAACTTGCCTCGTACATCTACTCTAAACCTTGCCCCTCGCACCTTAAACCTATGCCCTCTAGTAATTGACCCCTCTACCCTGGGAAAAAGTCAATTACTAGGGGGCATAGGTTTAAGGTGCAAGGGGAAATGTAGGGGTTCTTGTGAATTGCGTGCTGGTAAGTCTGGGGCCCTATTTCAATGCATTGCATTTCAATTTGGTTTTACAACTCTTGAAGTGAAAAAGTTTAGTGAAGTTAAAGAAACAAAAGTAGAAAAAGCGATGGTTGTTGCACAGTGACATGCGTCCAGAGAGTGACACACAGACACGGAAACACAGAAAAGGTGGTCATTTAGTGTGTATATACCAGAGAGTGCAGGCAGGAAATCTAATCTCTCTAATAAGAAATCCTACAGCCTGCTGGCCAACTGAGTTTAGGGAACTGATGTGTTTGATCAGAAGTTGAAGTAATCGTGAGTAGATTGTGTTTTTTGCATGTTCCAAGGAGAAGTATCAGCTGAGCTAACCCAGGCAAGAAATCTTGGTGTTGAATCAGTGGTAAATCTTCACCTGGGGTTTTGCATTTGTAAGGGTTGCTGGGTAAGGAATCATAGACTCTACGGCACGGAGACAGGCCTTTCGGCCCAGATTGATCCATGCCAATCAAATAGCCCATCTAAGCTAACCGCATTTGGCCCATATCCCTCTTTCCTATCCATGTAACTGTCCAAATGCCTTTTAAATGTTGTCAATGTTCCTGCCTCAACCACTTCCTCCGGCAGCTCGTTTCACATACTTACCACCCTCTGTGTAGAAAAAGTTGCTCTGCCGGTTCCCATTAATTCTTTCCCCTCTTAACTGAAACATATGCCCTCTAGTTCTCGATTCCCCAAACCTAGGAAAAAGACTGAGTGCATTCACCCTCTCTATGCCTCTCATGATCTTATACACCTCCTATAAGATCAATCCTCCGTCTTCTAAGCTCCAAAGAAAAAAGTCCTATCCTGTCCAATTTCTCCCTCTAACTCAGTCCCTTGAGTCTTGGCAACATCCTTGTAAATCTCTTCTGCACTCTCACCAGTTTAATATCATCTTTCCTATAGCAAGGCAACCAAAACTGAACACAATACTCCAGGTGCGGCCTCACCAATGTCCTGTACAACTGCAACATAACTTCCCAACTTTTATACTCATGCCCGGACTGATGAAGGCCAGCATGCCTTCACTGCCTTATCTACCTGTGACTCCACCTTTGGAGAACTGTGCACCTGAACTTCACGGTCTCTCTGTTCCATGATACCCTCTAAGGTCCTACCATTCGTCGTGAAACCGCCACCTTGATTTGAATTTCCAAAATGCAACACCTTACACTTATCTGTATTGAACTCCATTTGCCATTTCTCAGTCCATTCCCCAGCTGTCAAGGTCCAGCTGCAATTTTTGATAACCTTCCTCACTGTCTACAATACCACCTATTTTAGTGTTGCCTGCAAACTTACTGATCGTGTCTTGTACATTATCATCCAATTCGTTGATATAGATAACAAGCAGCAATGGGCCCAGCACTGACCCCTGAGACATGCCACAGTCACAGGCCTCCAGTTCGACAAGCATCCTGCCACCTTTACCCTCTGCTTCCTACCATCAATCCAATTGTATATCCAATTTGCCAGCTCGCCCTGGATTACATGTGATCTAACCTTCCAGAGCAGCCTACAATGTGGAACGTTATCAAAGGCCTTGCTGAAGTCCATATAGACTACGTCTACTGCCCTGCCCTCATCAACCTTCCTGGTCACTTCATCAAAGAACATTAATAAATTTGTATGACATGATCTCCCATGCACAAAGCCGTGCTGACTGCTCCTAATCAAACACTGTCTTTCCAAATCCTCTCTAGTAACTTATCCACCACAGGCTTACTGGTCTGTAATTCCCAGCTTTTTCTTTGCAGCCCTTCTTAAATAAGGGCACAACATTTGTTACTCTCCAGTCTTCTCATACCTCACCCGTGGCTAACGATGATGCAAATATCCCAGCCAGTGCTCCCGCGATTTCTTCTCTAGCCTCACGCAGTGTTCTTGGATATACCTGGTCAGGGCCAGGAGATTTATCCACCTTCATACATTTTAATACATCCATTACCTCCTCTGCTGTAATGCAAACTGTCCCCAATATATCGCTACTAACCTTCCCAGGTTTCCAAGTCTTCATGTCTTTCTCCACGGTAAACACAGAGGAGAAATATTCCATCTCCATCGTCCATCTCCTGCGGTTGCACACAAATGTGCCCACTTAGGTCCTTGAGGGGTCCTGTTCTCTCTCTAGTTATTCTATTTCCTTTAATATACTTAAAGAATCCCTTTGGATTCACCTTAATCCTCTCAGCCAAAGCTACCTCGTGCCTCTTTTTGCCCTCCTAATTTCCGTCTTGAGTATATTCCTGTGTTGCTAACTTTTGGTTGGCTCTTAAATGTCTTGCCCGTTGTATCTTTACTTAATTTGCTCTGTTTCTATAACCTTTGCTCTAGAGTTGCCAGGTATCTTTATGATGCCGCCACGAGGTTCAAGTTCAAGTACTGATCAATAACTCAACACACCAATTAGTAAGGTTCAAATCAAAACACATTTCTTATACACAGTAAATCACTACTCATGCATAAACTCTACTTTCTAGACTATTCTCTATCACTAAAAGACCTATACTTAGCTTCGGAATTGGCCCACCAGGTCAGGGGAACAAATGGCCTTTCGTTCGATCTGAGTCTGCAGGATTCAAACGCTGGTATGGACTGATAGCTAGGAGCGCCTATCTTGTAGCGTACGTTGACTGGAGACTGACTTGGTTGATGCGGCAGCTTAGACAGTTCACTCTCAAGGGTTGATTCGCGTTGCTGAGTGACCCTGCCAAGAAGACCAATTTGAACTTGGGGCTCTACTTTATAGTCCCCAGGGGCTTCGCGCCGTTCGGGGCAGACCCCGTATCTGGTTCCAAGTGATTGGACTACGTTCCGATCACTTGGATCGATTTCTCCAATACTGGAGCTGTTCCCTGATCACTGGGCGGTCCCTGAGTGTCCGTTGGCCTTCCTTTGTCTTGGCTCCTGCTGGCGCCGAGGAGTCTGGCTTGGCCTTATTCACCTTAAATGTTTCCATTGTACCCGGGGATCGCTCATTAGTATGCAGATGGCTGTGAGTTTCAGTGCTGTCTGGGCTTTTGCAAGTTCTAATACACAGGATTTCTGCACTTGCTAGTTTTTGCCTGTGTTGGCTGAATTTGCGGACCTCCATTTTAAGTCGGGAAGTGGCCAACCCAGGTGGCTACACTTGTACCTCCTGTACACCTCCAGTGAATCCCTTATTCCAGCTGCTTGTACCTGAGCCATACCTCAATATTTTGCCATCCAGGGTCCCTTAGTCCTGCCAGCCTTGCCCTTCACCCTAACAGGAACATATAGAAACTGAACTCTAGCTATTTCACCTTTTAAAGGCCTCCCATTTGCCGGAGGTCCCTTTGCCCTCAAACAAGCGACTCCAATCAACCTTTGCAAGATCCTGTCTAATTCCATCAAAACTCGCCTTGCCCCAATTTAGAAGTTGCACCTGTGTACCAGTTTTGTCCCTTTCTATAACTATTTAAAAATTAATTGAACTATGGTCCCAAAGTGGTCCCCCACCATCATCTCCGTCACATGCCCTGCCCTAATCCCCAAGAGTAAGTCAAATTTTGCCTTTTGCCAAGTAGGAGCCTCCACATGCTGCCTGAGGAAACTTTCCTGAACACTCTTAACAAATTCCATCCCATCTAAGTCCTCAACACTATGACAGTCCCAGTCTATGTTAGGAAAGTTAAAGTCCCCTACTATGCCAACCCTATAACTCCTGAAATTCTCCCCAATCTCCCTGCATATTTGTTCTTCTAATTCCCATTGACTATTTGGGGGCCTATAGTACAACCCCAAAAAGGTCACCATCCCATTCTTATTTCTTAGTTCCACCCACAAAGCCTCGCTGGATAATCCCTCGGTTATTTCATCTATGGTGACTGCCGTGATGCTCCACTTAATCAAAAATGCAACTCCCCTCCTCTCTTTCCTCCACCTCTGCCCCGCCTAAAGAACCTGTACCCTGGAACATTAAGCTGCCAGTCCTGGGTCTCCCTTGGCCATGTTTCATATTATTAGTTTGAGTAATTTTGTGCTATCTGTATTGAAATCTTTCTAACCTTTTTGTCTAATGTAATATGGTTCATTTTTCTTGTTGAATAAGTGTTTTATTTTTTGTGTTACCAGTTTACTGACAGACTCTTCTGAATGTAATCAGTAACTCACCTCCACAGTTTCTAAGTTAGGTTCGACCAAGCCATGTCTCACTCTGGGATCTGACTTGTCTATTCTTAACATCAGCTGGGATCTTGGCATGTTCAAGGCCCCTGTGCCAACTTGGCATTCGGTCTGCTTTGCTCAGGTTTTCATGGTCTTGTGCAAGCAACAGCTACCTTAAAGAATTTTCCACTGTCCCCTTTTCCTTGTCCACCTACATATCTCAAGACTTCTGAGACACTCTGCTGGCAAGGCATATGCCCGTAGTTTCTGTTTAAAATGCGTGAGTTGCCTTTCAATGCATTATGGGAGTGCCATTAAAATGAACCATAGGCCTCCTCGTTGGGTCACTTAATGGTTGTGTGACTGAACACGAGCCACAACATTTTTCCATGCTGTTGATCTCACAGGAGGAATTTTAATATCTCAATAACTAAGAAGAATTTTGTTAATTTTTTTTTGCTGAAAATAGAGACATGCACTCATCAGAACAACACAATAATCCCAAATTTCAAACAATTACAAAATTTATACTATCGGAGAAACGGGTGCTGATTCATAATTGACAAGTTGAGTCTGATTGGCCAAGGCATTGCCATGGAGAAAGTAACAGGGAATTATAGGATCCCCAAGATCCTTGATATTGAAAAAAGCTGCAGGCCTTGAACATCTTTTGATGGCAGGTAATGGTTCCCTGCGCAAGAAAGTATATGTTTCTAGCAAGCATAAAGTAGCCATTTTACATACTTTAAATTGGTTGTTGGTAGCTCTTGGTACACTTTTTAAAAACCTTTATTTGTCTTGTATTTTATTGTGAACCTAGATATTCTGGAATTTTCTACAATATAGAAATTTTATAGAATTCTTTCTTGGGGTTAAGTGATTGCCCTAAGGACTAATATTGTGGCATTATTACTGCTTTACTACTTCTAAATGCCTGTCATCACAGTGTGGGCGGGGCCTGTAATTTCAAAGTTTGATTGATAGCTCCAAGAGATTAGTAAAGGATTAACTGTCTTTGAAGCGAGTTAGTGTTATAACCTACCTGCTTACCACTGGCTGGGGACTAATGGCAATCCCACAATCTTTAGGGCGTATGAGCTTCCCCAATGAGGAGGGCGGAGAAATCATTAGCAGAGTCCCTACATAAATAGAGCTGGCCAGCATGGAATCAGCTAGAGTGGAGTGAGCAGCAAGGGAGTGCTGCTGCTGCTGCTGCTGCTGCTGCTGCTGCTGCTGCTGCTGCTGCTGCTGCTGCTGCTGCTGCTGCTGCTGCTGCTGCTGCTGCTGCTGCTGCTGCTGCTGCTGCTGTTGCTGTGTATATATACATGTAATTGTAAATAAATATTATTTCTTTCTATTCTGCAAACACATGCTGGATTCTTCGTGGCCCTCACTAAAGTTAGAAATACAGATGTTTGCTTATGTAAGGGATTAAGTACTTGAGATTTAAATGCATTGAATGAGCTTTATGAATGAGTGAGTTGTTTATTTTCTATAGTAAATTCTGTAATAGATCCTTAGAACTTTATTTCATCTCAGCATGGCTCTGTCTTCACATGCTGGATACTGATACTGAGTGGCATGGAGGGTGTAAGGGCAAAGGGTGGTGGGTGGAGGCTATGTGTTGGCACTAGGTTGATGAGGGGGCTATCAGGGAACATGGAGCCAGTTTTTAAAAAGTTATTTTGTGGAACGTGGATTTTGTTCGAAAGGCCCATCTCTAAATATCCGTGCATTGTGTGGCTGACTAGACCATTTCAGAGGGCACTTAACCGTTAACCACATTGCTGTGGACCTGGAGTCATGGGCTAGACCAGATAAAATGGCAGATGTCCATCCTTAAGGATATTAGCGAACCAAATGGGTTCTTACTACAATTTTTTCATGGTAATAATTATTGAGACTAGTTTTCAATTCCAGGTTTATTCATTGACATCTGTTTCTATCAGTTTCCTGATGGGATTTAAACCCATGTCTCCAGAGTAATAGCTTGGGCCTCTGGGTTTTAGTTCCGTGGAATTACCGTACACTATCATCCCTTTGTGGGGAGATCATGAGTGGGAGATCAAGATTTGGAATGAATTGGTATCGAGTTGGCATAGGTGCTATAAGGGGTCATTGGGTGGGTGGAGAGGGATAAGTTGACATGAAGGATATGAGAGACAATAGGAATGTGTGGGGATCCAGAATTGGCATGGAAGAGAAGCGTAGATAGGGGTGTGTTGAGATACAAGGGCTAGAGGACCTAATATTAAACAAAAAAACTGGGACAAAGTCCCATAGAATCAAGGTGAGCCTTTTAACCAGCCTGCCTCAGCATTCAGCAGCCCCTGTGGGCACCTCTTAACTGACTCTTGAGGTTGGTGGGCCCAACCCCAGCATACATCCAGACTCCTGGAATCAAAATTATCTGACATTGCTAGTTAGTGCTGCTGTTTGCTCACACTGGATTATTTAGCAAGTCCTGCTCAATCATGGAATAATGCATAACAGAAAACATTTTGTTTTGGGTTTTGTAAGCATGGACTGGTTCAGTGCGATTTGTACTCTGCCTATTGCGAATAACCGAAGAAACATGCTGTTTGATTCAATCATTGGTATAGATGGCCTGCATTCGTGGCATCACATTGGCACTGAAATTCATACAAAGGTTGCTCAATTGTCTGATTGGTAGAACATCTTTCTGTATTGACAGCAGCATCCTGTTACTGGAAAATGCCACTGCATAGTAGCAGCATGAAATGGTTTTGCTAACCTGTTGTATAATTTTTGAAATTCTTTGCCCTGCTAGGGTCAGTTCCAGATGTTATGACAAGCATGAAGGCCACGGGGCGTCGATAAATCTCCATGGGGTTCATGAAATATGAGTGCCATATTAAGCGGGCAGAAGCACGCCTAATAGAGACTATTCAGCGGGAGTTTAAAACCTGCAGGTCAGACCCAGACCGGCATTCCCGATGACCGGGAAGCAAGGATTTACTACACCAGTTAACATGGATATATTTAAAGGGGTGCTACTTAAGGACATAAGGGAGAATGGGTATATTGATAGGGTTAGTGGAAGAGGGATGGGAGAAGCTTCGTATGGAGTATAAGAACCAGCATAGAACAGTTGGGCTGATTGAGTCTACATTACAGAACAGATCAATGTACATTGATAACTTACAGCAAAGCTTGCCCAGAATTACAACAACGATGGAGTATTTACTATTTGTTCAAAGTTTCGATAACTAATGGAATCACTATTTTCTTGTTTTTGACAACATTAAAAATAACACTAAACGATGGTTTTCCTATCCATTATGATGCCATTTAAAAAAAATAAATAAAATAAATAACAATTGATTTGAATCCTAAAGTTTAATTTGGGTACTTCATCAATTCTGCTTCACAGGAAAATGACTAAAATGTTTGATGATGAAATGTAGTAGATAGTGCTGTGCCTTTCATTACTAACCTTCCACCTTTGCATCCAATCCTTTTCTGAAGCTGATGAGAGAGGCACCATCTCTGTCAGCCTTGACTGTGAAGTGAAGTGAGTTTGAGGTAATTTAACTTAATCTAGTTCCTCAGCATGTCATCAACATAAAATTGTGTCTCATTTGGTACTTAATGACAGCTAAATTGTCGGCATCACTTTGAAAGACCACAGAGGTGAACACTTGATGCTGACAATGGAAATTTTACAGTGATGGGTTGAGATGTATGTCTTGGTCTAAGCTTTGATTGAAGATGCATTTATAAGCTGGACTGCAATGATAGCTGAAAATGGTGGGGTTTTGAACAGCGATGCCTGAAGACCGTTCTACTATTGTTTGACTTTATAATATTCCTTTCCCAATGGTATCAGGGAAATTTAGATATGCTCACATAAACCGTAAACCATGCTTTTTGATTGACACTATTGGAGCTGACAGGACAATGTGCTCCTGAGGAGTAACTGGGTCAATTTCACTTTTCAATAAAATTGTTTTACTGGTGTAACAGTTAGTGTTAAAACAGACCGCTATGCTTCTTCACGCTAGACACATTTTACAGAAAATATTACTGTCTGAAAGTTTTAACACCTTGGCAAAAAATAAATAAACTGTACCTAGTCTTACACTTGCTGTCAAAATCATCTTTTACGCCAGTCAGCCACTTCTTCCAGTACTGGATGCTAGTTTTCTGCTCCAATTAACCAATATTGGGTGAAAATCTGAAACTCGGCACTAATTCCACTTTACTCTCCATCCAGCTTACATTATACAAATGTGTCCGCAGTAACAACATTTCCTGATTACTGTCATTTTGTGAAACCATTCCATTGTGGAGGTAAAATATAATTGCCTAACTTGTAATTGTACTATATCTAATGTTACAAATGTAAGAAATGGTTATAATTTATAGTATTTTTGCAGTAATGTTATTCAAACCTAGGTTAAAATACTTACAGACAGCATGTCTTCTAGAGCTGTGATTTAACACTAAGTGAGTTTTGCAGGGGAAGTGTTTTGCTAATAAATATTGAAAGCCATTTTACCTGTTTTCCGATAGAGAGCTAATGTAATGTTGTAACAATTTTGTAACAATAAATGAAATAAGAGACAAAAGAATGCTGTGTGCTTTTGAGTGTAGCTGGTGTCACTAATGGGAGGATCCAGCTCTGTCTGGACAAAGGGCTTTCTTCCAGGGCTCTAAGCTGAGCAAAAGGATTTCAGCTTGGTCCTAAAAAAAGGTTTCTCTCTCCAAGCACTCTGTACCAAGATAAGCAAGTAAAACCTGGTTGTTAACTTTACACATGAGTGGTAATTGAAATATATGGGTTGCTTAATTGGAATGTAAAGTCAGGTTTCATGAAGCAAGTTAAGTTGTTGTACCTGTAAAGCTATTTCTCTGTTGCTAATGTGCTTAATTTTGTGTTCAATTTAAAGTTTGTGTGAATATAAAAGCTGTCCACTAGTCACTCCTGTGGTACAATAACATTTGCCGAATGCAAATAGTTGAGTTCTAAACTGGGACTGCACCATAATTGGGGTTCTGCTCTGGACCCATAACACTAAACTTATATGTGATCGATAATGACATGGAAAATATTGCAATCTACGGCACAGGCATCCCTCCCCTTGATAGGTATAAATTGCTCTTTGTTCCAATATAGAAAGGAAAACAAAGGGTAGAGTCTTGTGCCGTCCTCTGTGACAGGTTTGGTGGCAGAGACATTTAATCAGACGGTACGTGACAGCTGGGGACCCAACCACATTCCCCCCCCTCCACTTTGATTACCTCCATGGGGGGGGGGGGGGGGGGGGGGGGGTAGGGGCATTAAATGGGTGGAGTCCCATGATTGACCTTCCCATGCCACCATCAATTGCGGCCCTAAATGAGGCCTCACTTAAGGCTTCATCCCACTGTTGCAGGGAGCATGACAATCAAACCTTGTGGGGTCTGCTTGTGGGCTTCCAGTGGGATTTTTCTTCAAAAGCACTCCGTGCCTGATTGAGGGACTCGGCATTGGGAAGGGGGCTCTTTGAGGCCCACTCCATTGCTTTTGGAGCCGATGTTCTACATATGTCCACGTGTTAATCAATGCAAAGTATAGGGATTTGGTTATGAAATTCTACCACAGCACAATTGTAATGTAATGACATAGTTGTCCAAAACCACAAGAGGGAAGCAAATCAATAAGTTCAGCATACCAACCACCTTCATTGCCTCACTTTAGTCTTTACATGCTTTTTGGAAAATCTAGCATGTAATATTTTAAGGGATATCTATATAAATTTAGGTATCACAAATTTAGTTCATTGTGAAGTCAGTCTTTTCATTAAATTGGTTCATGGGAAATTAAATTGGTCCTGGAACCTGACAGCAAGAGAGCAAATAAATGTTGAGGCTGGAAATATTCTGAAGAGGGGTCTTGACTCTGGGAGTAATAGGAAGGAGGTTTTTGGATCTTGAAGTAATGTTTTGGAATCATATAAATAGGACAGGCCTCTGGTGTGGTCAGTGTGTGTGTGGTGCCTGTGATGGAATCGTGGGATTTGGGTTACTGTGTCGGCCGATAGGTATGACAACAATGGGAGGAGATCTGGTGGGAAGTGGGGAAGGTTGGAGCATTGGAAAGCATGTTTGGCTTTTGGGGACATTGAAGGAAAACTAGGGACGACTGTCTTCTAAAAGAAACAGTGCAGATGTTGAAGATTGGAGAGCATTGGGATAGGCAAATGCTGAGCTTGTCCAGCATTTTCTGTTTTTATTTCAAATTTTCAGTACCCACAGTATTTTTCTTTTATTTCACTGCCAGTCTCTTACAGGAAGGCATACCTTGATGTTCTGCCCTTCTCTCCGATGGAATTTCCGTTTGCCTCTTTTACCATGGTCACCTACATTATTTTCCATTTCCCTTCTAGTGTTTGACAAGCAGTTTATCAAAACTCAGTGCCCATGACATCTTTGCCAAATCTGTCCTGAGGTCCCACCTATCGCTGAACTTTTTACTCGACCCCCCTCCCCCACCATAAACAGTATAAAATCTGTCACATTCCTCCCTCCCTTTAACTCTCAAGAAGAGTCACATGGACTCGAATCGTTAACACTCTTTCTCTCACCACAGACGCTGCCAAACCTGCTGAGGTTTTCCAGCATTTTCTGTTTTGCTTTAGGATGGGAGAAGTGTGTGGCTATGATACTGGAATATGACCATTGCTGGTCAAATCCTGAGAGCTGGGAGCAACAGGCATTGTAGAAAGCTGGTTTGGGGTGTGGGAGGATTGCAACTATTGGGAAGGGGCCTGAGATGGAGAATTCCCGTACCAGCCTCCCCGAACAGCCGCCGGAATGTGGCGACTAGGGGCTTTGCACAGTAACTTCATTTGAAGTCAACTTGTGACAATAAGCGATTTTCATTTTTCATTTCAATAGTTCTGCAAGCTAGATCTAGCAGCATTCTGTGGAGCTAGAGGGAATGATGCCTTTTGAATTATCATTAATTCTTCCCTCAACCAAACCACTGAAGTATTGAATTCTCTACAGTGATCTGTGAATCCTATGTTACTTGTTTTAAGTACTTATTACACTGGTACTGTATATGCTGACCGGAGAATTGGACAAGTGCTCAAGGTTACCTACATCTAGTGGTATAGAGCCCCTTCACACTCCTGACCATTATGTTCTTTAAAGTACTAATTTACAAATTTGCTGTTGTGGGAGTGTAGCAAAGATCAGTCAGATGTTGGGAAGGGAGAGAGGACACAGCCTATTGGGGTGACAGCAGGAACAAGGGGCAGTTAGAAGGAAAGGACACAAGGTATAGACAGCAGGAGGCACAAAGTGGAAAGGCAAGCAGGGAAGGGGATATGTATCAATGGGCCTCCTGCCACAGGTAATGGTGGTGAAATGGAAGAAACGATATTGGAAATTCCTAGCACATATATCTATTTATAGGCTTCAGACATGTGGTGCTATGAAAAATAGCAGCACAAAATTTTAAAAACTCAAGTCCGTGGCGAATAGAATAGATTAGTTTAAGTATAACCAGTTAGGTGTAATGGGAAAAGTATCTCCAGAAAATGCAATTGTTACATTTAATGATTGTGTGCTCTTTAAAAAAAATCTCTTGATATATACTATGGAATATGATAGTACAGAACTAATTTTAAGAATCCATTGTTTCAGTTATCGGTTTAATGGTCTGGAGACATAGAAATATCCAATTAGCTGATGTTGTGTACTCTTTATGGGCCAGTAATAGGTCCAATAACTTCAAATAAAGAGAATCTTTTTTCTGAGAAGGGGTATTAATCTCATAAGCCTAACCTGAATTGCGACCAGCCCTAGAGTTGAGGGGAGAGTAATTAATCATGTTTTTCCCCGACCATCCATTTTACTTCAACTCCCACAGATTCATTATTGAGGGCAAATTGATTCTTTGCAATTTTGAAGAAGCTACAGCAAGTTAGCAAAGCTGTAGTAAATTAATTACAAAGTGCTTTGTACACCTGAATTGCACCATTTTCTACCACTGAATCAGCACCAATAAATCTGGTTAAATGATTAAACAATGAATTATTTGACTTAATTTTGATTTCTGGAAATGTTGTCATACTACTGTTGAATTTCTTTCATTTGGATTGATGAAATGTTTCCACATTCATAAGACGCAGTTTTATGTAACATTAATGATTAACATATCACACATTAAGGGCTGAATTTTGCGGGTCATGCCCCCCCAGAAGAAAAATCCTGTCGTAAACTAACTGACCTTAAAGAAGGCCGCCCTGACAATGTGATAATATGCTGCATGCAGCTTCAACAAGCTGGGACTGCAAGAAGCCCATGAAGAAATATCTTGGACACAGGGGTTTCTTGAGTGGGGAGGGATTGGGCACCCTAGAGAGGGTGGGCAATGACGATGGTGGGAACATATTGGTTTTGGAGGCTAGGTAGGGAGGCAAAAAGGGAGTATACGATCTTGGAATTGGGGACATGCTCCCAGTGCACACAGGGCATCATCCCCACTCCCCACAAAAGGATGTACCATCTCTTCGTTCCTGCCTTTTCACGAGCTTTGGTGAAAAAATGGCCTTCCCGCTGTCACCTGATTACCATTGCCCAGCGTATTATGACAGTAGAGGTGAATTGAGGCCGCTAAGTGTCGATTAATTGATTAATTGGCAGTTTAAGAATCTCTGTAGACCAATCTGTTCCCACTCAAAAGAGTATCAAGAACTAGAGGGCACAAATTCAAAATAATTGGCAAAAGGGGCAAAAGTGTTGTGAGGACAAAATTGTTCACCCAGAGGATGGTTGGTGTCTGGAGCGAAATTCCTGAGAGGGTGCTGCAGGCAGGTTCAATCGAGGTGTTTAAAAAAACAATTGGTTTGCTATCCAAAAAGAAAGAATGTGCAAGGTTACGGGGGTAAGGCAGGGGTGTGGGGACGATGAGCTAGTGCAGACTCAATGGGCCAAATGGTTTCCTTCTGCATGGTAAAGATGCTGTGAAGGATGTTCGGACGAGTGGGTGCCTTACCCATCCCATGTGGTATGGGAAATGGTTTGGGGATGGATGGGAAGGAGGTGGGCTACCTACCTGTCATATTTTAGTTTGGCCCCCTCCACCACCAAGGTGGAGGGACATAAAGTGCACCCCCAGTGGGTTTTTTCCCCCCCAGTTATCCATGGCATTGTGACAAATAACCTCCTTGAATAATACAACCCCGTCCATTGTAGGAAAATTTAAAACAGAAAAGTCAGAAACTGGAACCTGATCAAGAGCTACTACATCCAAGAGTTAGCCACTGAAGATTGCATGTTCTAAACCAAACTTTTAACTGGGAAATTACTACGTTAATACTGTGCCAGAAAACAGGAAAGTTGCAAAGGCTTTGGAGTGGAGCACATGCAGCACAAAGAAATCGGACTGTCTCTTCACATTCTTTTGTTTTCTTTGTAGAGAGAAGCTGGCAGTGGCCCGGTTACAACGGGTAGTTGCAAGAAGTGAAAGTGAAGGCACAATGGTATAGTATAAATGTGTCTTTCTGCTTTTGCTATGAGCATTTTATTTTTGCTTATAAATTTAATTTCCATACTAGTGGTTTGTAATGAGCAGAATCTGTTATCTGCAGTTTTCACTTTTAAATCCTTTAAAATAATTGTCCTTGCAGGGAATTCTGTGGCCAAAGCTGTTGGGTTGGTACATGTTACAATTAAATTAATAACTAAATGGTTTCATAGAAGATTGCAAAACCAAATCATCAGGCCATTGACCATAGCATTTACAGGTTGCAAGTTAAACTTACGGATCCATTTTTTTTTTAGCAGTTTGCAAACAGTTAGAAGTAATTAAAGTACAAAGATCACAAGACGTATAGGATTTTCAGGTTGTTGAGAGGTTAAGGACTCTGGGTCTGTACTCGTTGGAGTTTAGAAGAATGAGGGGGGATCTTATTGAAACTTACAGGATACTGCGAGGCCTGGATAGAGTGAACGTGGAGAGGATGTTTCCCCTTGTAGGAAAAACTAGAACTTGGGGACACCATCGCAGACGAAAGGGACACCGAGATGAGGAAGAATTTCTTCAGCCAGAGGGTGGTGAATCTGTGGAACTCTTTGCCACAGAAGACTGTGGAGGCCAAATCACTGAGTGTCTTTAAGATAGAGGTGTATATAGGTTCTTGATTAATAAGGGGATCAGGGATTATGGGGAGAAGGCAGGAGAATGGGGATGAGAAAATATCAGCCATGATTGAATGGCGGAGCAAACTCAATGGGCTGAGTGGCCTAATTCTGCTCCTATGTCTTATGGTCTATAGTCTTATATTTCCCTTGTGGAAGGCTCTCGGACCAGAGGGCATAATCTTAGAGCAAGGGATCACCCATTTAAGACCGAGGTGAGGAGGAATTTCTTCTCTTGGGCGCGAGTGAATCTGAGGAATTCTTTACTGTAGAGGCTGGGTCGTTAAGTATGTTCAAGGCTGAGATAGACATATTTTTAATCAGTAAGGGAATCAAGGGTTATGGGGATAAGGCAGGAAAGTGGAGTTGAGGATTATCATATCAAATTTGTCATGATCTCATTGAATGGCAGCACAGACTCAATGGGTCGAATGGCCTCCTTCTGCTCCTACGTTTTATGGTCTTGGGACACGTATATATTTTGGGATGGAACTGAATTAGTAAGTGCTTGATCGTCATAGTTCTGTGGGGCAGCCACAAAAATCACAGTTTGTAGCCTTGTGTATTCTCAAATAT
This sequence comes from Scyliorhinus torazame, assembly GCF_047496885.1. Taxonomy (NCBI): domain Eukaryota; kingdom Metazoa; phylum Chordata; class Chondrichthyes; order Carcharhiniformes; family Scyliorhinidae; genus Scyliorhinus; species Scyliorhinus torazame. Next base: position 72,853,426 of record NC_092708.1, read on the forward strand.
TCCCTCCATCCCGCCCCTCATCCTTGCTGCCGATCGCCTCTCCTCCCTGTCCCACAATCCCCATCGTGCCCTCGTTTACCTGTGCCCTGGGTTCTCTTGCTGATCCTTGGGCCTCTGGTAAGTGCATTGCTGATGGGGGCCACTGGTGCTGCCTGTAATGCACAGATGCTGGCTTGCGATTCGCCAGCAGCTTTTGGGGGGGTGGGGGGGGGGAGAAACATTAGCCCAAGGTCCTTTTATCCTGGGAAAGGTCCTGCAAGATGTTAGTAGCACAAAGGTGGTCAAGTTGTTTGGCAGAACTAGGAGGTGGAGCTTTTGAGATTGGTGACACTGCAATGGGCTTCAAGGGTTTTGTAGTAAACCTGGAGTTTAGCAACATGTGGAGGATGGGTCCAGAGGTTGTGCCAGAGAGTCAGGAAGTCAGCTGCAATGCATATGCTTCTGTACACAGAACAAAGAGAAGGAACTTCTCTTGGGTTATTTGTATTACTAAGAATAGTATGGCACATCTATTATTAGAATAGTATGTAATATTTTTCTTTTGTTAAAAAGAAAATATCTACTGTTCTTTTTGAATAAGTTCTGACTTCTGTTGAAACAGCTTGTGTCTGGGGATTCAATACTGAGAATGATTGTAAAGAACATTTTTCTACATTTCCTTTTATCCTTTCTGTGATCTTAAATGTAACTGCATTTCCATTATCACCTTGCCAAACAATAGGAACAATTTATAATGATTTACCTTGACCTACTCCTTAGTGACCTTGAAAGCCTCTATCAGTCAGCGCCCAACTTCACGGCTGTAGCTTGTGTGCCAGCTGTAGCTCTGTGGTTCCACTCATGCCTCTTGGTCACAACGTTCCAGGCTGAAGTCCCGTTACAGGGATGGAGCCCAGAAATCAAGGCTGACCTTGGGGGGGGGGGGGGGGGGGGGGTTTAATCCCTGGGAGCTGGCTAATATTTATACTTCAGACAACATCAGAAAAAACAGATTATCTGTCCATTATCACGTTGCTATTTATGGGAGTTGGCTCTCTACATTACACCAGTGACTATACTTCAAAAAGTTATGAGCTTTTCAGGAATCCTGTGGTCATGTGGCTATATAAATGCAAGTGTTTCACTTTATAATGAAAAAGACCATTAACCTTGTGGGTCTGTCCATATCTCTAATTCTTAACGATGTTTAATGAAACTGTTTTGAACCTTTTCTATTGCTTTTATACTTCTCCTAGCCAAAACTAGGAACACTATGTTATCTTCTCAAGACTGAATATTTTATATAACATAATGGGCAGAATTTTATTTTGTCCCACCGGTGGGTTTGCAGACTGAGGGAGGCCATAAAATTGCTTGGATGGCCCCTTCTCTGCTTCCTCGTATTCATCAACCCCCATCCTCCCCCCACACACTCCGTAATTTTAGTGAGATGGGCGAAACCTAGGTCAACCTTTCCCCAATTGACATGGCAATTAGTGAACACTTGCAGGCTGTTTCCTGCTTGGCTTCAATTTTCCTGCTGGCGGGAGGAGTTCAGGGGCAGTGGGTTGCCTGAAAAATGAACTTGCTTAGGTCTCCGGTGGGAAGGGATGGTGAGTGCCTCCATCAATGGCCTCCTTTCAACATCTGCTGGACCTCTCCACCTCCACAAGCTCTGCCCTCTGCAGATGCGCCCTCTCCCTTGGCCTCTCCACCAACACCCCCACACCCTCTTTTACCCACTCCTGGTAGCCTCACCTCCCACCCCCACATTTAACTGATTCTGGCACATCCAGACCTCAGAGTCTGGAGGCTCTATATAGTCCCAGAACTGCCTTCTGCCACTTCTGGCACTATTGGGTCTACATTGACCAATCAGATTGATCGGCAGCTCTCTGAGGTGGGACGTTGTCCTGAGTGAGGGGCAGTGTTCCTGCTTCCAGCTAATTTAATGCTCCTTGGAGCCTTGAAAAGCTGTGGGGCAGCTAGTATCCGATGAGTATGTTGGTCATTGACTCTTTGGGGGGGGGGGGGGGGGAGGGAAACCCCGCCATGTCCTCTATCTGTGCTGCTATTATTAATTGCCATTGCAATTTCTGCTCCTGCACACAATTCAAAATCACATTTTAATCATTTAAAGTTTATTGCTTTGCCAAAGTTACCTACCAATGTATTCCTTATTTTACTTTGAGCTGCTTATCTTATAGCCTGTATTTAATTTTAGAACAATAGAGATGCAACATGAATTCCTGAAGTAGATTTGTTGTTGCTACTCGTTGCTTTCTTTTTGGGCCCCATTGAATTCAACTTGTGTGATTACAACTCGCATACAAACAAAATCCAAAAAGATTAGCTGTATCTTGTTGATTTACTATCTAAAATAGTCCTCTGTGAAAGCTTGTTGAAGAATGGAAGGTGTTTTGGTAGCATTCCGAAAATAATTTTTTATAGTTATTAAATGTGAAGGCCTCAAAAGAAGATTTTTGTGTGAGAAACTGAGATATAACAGGATATTGCCTCTTGCTAATAACTGTATTTAGTCAAACTAATAACATTTCATTAAAAAAGGTTAGGATATGAGTTATCTTCATCTGCCAGGAGGTGAATTGCTGTAGATTATTTCTGCCATCTTCATGGAATTGCATTGAATGTAGATTCTCTTTTTGACATGATGTGCGTCTGAAAAGCGTTCTGACATTGAGCTTCATTGAGCTGATTTATTGGAATAGTTAGGATAAAATATTACGCGTTTTATTTTTCTAACACAGCTTGTCTGGTTTAACTAAATAAATGCCAAACTTTAAAACTGTAAAACCAACTTCCGTTTAAAAATCAACATTATCAGTAGAATATGAATAAATATAAAATCAGGAATCTGTTTCAAACATTTTCATAGTGAAACTTAGGGGCTGGTTTAGCACAGTGGGCTAAACAGCTGGCTTGTAATGCAGAACAATGCCAGTAGCGCGGGTTCAATTCCCGTACCGGACTCGGCGACGAGGGGCTTTTCACAGTAACTTAATTGAAGCCTACTTGTGACAATAAGCTATTATTATTATAACAGGCACAACTGGGGTGGACATGATTCCTGCTGAAGCAATACCTCATATTACTGGATTGACTCATTTTTTCAATGATGAAGAAATATTTATTCAAACGTTTTTTTCATGTTGACTGGACATAAATCTTCCAACTTCATTTTTAAAAAGGGCTGCCATTTTTTGATTTGATTTGATTTATTATTGTCACATGTATTAGTATACAGTGAAAAGTATTGTTTCTTGCATGCTGTACAAACACTGCATACCGTACATAGGGAAGGAGAGACTGCAGAATACAATGTTACAGTTATAGCAAGGTGTAGAGAAAAGATCAACTTAATACGAGGTAGGTCCATTCAAAAGCTGTTCTTGAGTCGGTTGGTACGTGACCTCAAACTTTGCTTTCTTTTTCCTGACGGAAGAAGATGGAAGAGAGTATGCCCGGGGTGCGTGGGTCCTTAATTATGCCGGCTGCCTTCGCGAGGCAGCGGGAATTATAGATAGTCAATAGATGGGAGGCTTGTTTCACGACATTTTGCAATTTCCTGCGGTCTTGGGCAGAGCAGGCTCCATACCAAGCTGTGATACAACCAGAAAGAATGCTTTCTATGGTGCATCTGTTGGTGATAGTCGTAGGTGACATACCAAATTTCCTCAGTCTTCTGAGAAAGTAGAGTCGTTGGTGAGCTTTCTTAACTATAGTGTCGGCATGGGGGGACCAGGACAGGTTGTTGGTGACCTGGACACATAAAAACTTGAAGCTCTCGACCCTTTCTACTTCGTTCCCATTGATGTAGACAGGGGATGTTCTTCACTACGCTTCCTGAAGTCGATGACTATCTCTTTCGTTTTGTTGACATTGAGGGATTGTTATTGTCGTCGCACCAGTTCACCAGATTCTCTTTCTCATTCCTGTACTCTGTCTAGTCATTGTTTGAAATCCGACCCACTACTGTGATGTCATCAGCAAATTTGAAAATTGAGTTGGAAGGGAATTTTGCCACACAGTCATAGGTGTACAAGGAGTATAGTAGGGGGCTGAGGACACAGCCTTTTGGGGCACCGGTGTTGAGGATGATCGTGGAGGAGGTATTGTTACCTGTCCTTGCTGATTGTGGCCTGTGGGTTAGAAAGTTCAGGATCGACTTCCGGTTGCGGTTATGCCTAGGTAGGTCGCACGTTCGGCAGTTCCCGCCAAGAACGGACTTTTGGGCCCTTTTGAGGAGCCCTAGCGGCACCTGTACGATGGTTCCCAGTGTGGGAAGGTTATAGTAAGGTTCCCCCAGCACTGTATGGAGTGGACCAGGAGTGCAGCGACCAAAAAAGTGGTTTTGGAGCAGTGAAGAGAGCGGGGGAGGAAAAGCAAGATGGCGGCGGGTGGAGATCAAGCAGCATGGGCGCAGTGGTCACTGGAGCAGCAAGAGTTCCTTGAAAACTGCTTTGTGGAACTGAGAGCATAAATGCTGGCGTCAATGAAGGCGTCGATCGAAAAGCTGGTGGAAACCCAGAAGACCCAAGGGGCGGCGATTTGAGAGGTGCGGCAGAAGGCCTCAGAAAACGAGGACGAGATTTTGGGCCTGGCGGTGAAGGTGGAGGCGCACGAGGCGCTACCCGAGAAGTGACAGGAGAAGTTTGAGGACCTGGAGAACAGGTCAAGGAGGAAGAATCTTCGGATTCTTGGTCTCCCTGAAGGAGTGGATGGGTCCGACGCTGGGGCATATGTAGTTAGAATGCTCAACACGCTGATGGGCGCGGGAACATTCCCGAGGCCCCTGGAGCTGGATGGGGCTCATTGAGTCCTGGCAAGGAGGCCTAAAGCCAACGAGCCGCCAAGGGCTGTAGTGGTGAGGTTCCACCGCTTTATGGACTGAGTGCGTCCTGAGATGGGCGATGAAAGAACGGAGCAGCAGGTGGGAGAATACGGAGATCCGTGTCTACCAGGACTGGAGTGCAGAGGTGGCCAAGAAGAGGGCTGGTTTTAATCGGGCCAAGGAGGTTCTCCATCGGAAGGGGGTGGAATTTGGAATGCTGCAGCCAGCACGATTGTGGGTCACGTTTCAGGACCGTCGCCACTATTTTGAGATGCCAGATGAGGCGTGGACCTTTATTCAGACTGAAAAGCTGGACTCGAACTGAGGGTTTGTTGTGGGGGGGGGGGGGTTTACTGTACTTTGGGGGTGTTCTTCTTCTGGTTTCAGGTTGGGAAGGGGTGAGTGGATATGATGTGGGGGCTGAGAGTGTGGGTGCCGGTACTGTAGGGGCAGGTCCCTGCTGATGAAGGGGGGATTGGAAGCCCGGGGTTTGGGAGCTGGGGCGAGGTCGCAGAAAAAGGAGCTGCGCTATAGGGGGCGGGGCCGACTTGGATGGAAAGAGCGGGCTTTTTCCTGTGCTAAGGAGGGGAGGGGCAGGGCCTGAGGGGAACGGTGGTGCTGGAGGAGAGCGCACATTGATCACAGGGGAGAGGTGGGGGGATTCCCACACTGGGGAGTCGTTGGAATGGCGGGAGTGGTCGGGGTCAGCAGGAGTCAGCTGACGTACGGGAGTGTAATGGGGGGAGCAAAATGGCTGAACGGTGATCTGGCTGGGGGGGTGGTGGGGAACTGGGTTGCTGCTGTATTGGCCAGAGGGGAGCGGGAGGTAGAAGAGGGAGTCGGGGCGGGGGTCCGCCGCCTGGGGGACTGGAGTGTGCGGGAAGCGTGGGCACCTGGCTGGCCTAAAGAACGGGATGGCTAGTCGGCAGGGGTCGTGCAGGGGAGGGAGAGGGGTCGAGTAGCCCCTGATCCGGCTGATAACATGGAATGTGAGGTGCCTGAATGGGCCGGTCAAGAGGGCCCGGGTGTTCGCGCACTTAAAGGGCCTGAAGGCAGACGTGGTCATGCTCCAGGAGATACACTTGAAGGTGGCAGATCAGGTCAGGCTGAGAAAGGGATGGGTAGGGGCTGGATGCGAAGAATAGAGGGGTTGCGATACTGGTGGGGAAGCGGGTGTCGTTTGAGGCAATGAATATTGTGGCGGATAATGGAGGTCGCTACATGATGGTGAGAAGTAGGTTGCAGGGGACGCGGGTGGTACTGGTGAACGTATATGCCCCGAATTGGGATGATGCCGGATTTATGCAACGTATGTTGTGTCGGATCCCGGATCTGGGGGCAGGGAGCTTGATAATGGGTGGTGGTGGTGGTGGTGGTGGTGGTGGTGGTGGGGGGGGGGGAGAACTTCAACACGGTACTGGACCATTCCAGGTCCAGGACGGGTAAGAGGCCAGCTGCAGCCAAGGTGCTCAGGGGGTTTATGGACCAGATGGGGGGAGTGGATCCGTGGAGATTTGCCACGCTGGTGGCCAGAGAATTTTCTTTTTCTCCCATGTCCAGAAAGCCTATTCCCGGATAGATTTCTTTATAATGAGTAGGGCACTAATCCCGAAAAGTGGAGGGAACGGAATATTCGGCTATAGCCATCTTGGATCCCCGCATTGGGTGGAGCTGGAATTGGGGGAGGAGAGGGATATAGCGCCCATTGTGGCGCCTCGATGTGGGACTGTTGGCAGATGAGGAGGTGTGCGGGCGGATCCGGGGGTGTATTCAAAGATACATGGAGGCCAACGACAATGGGGAGGTGCAGGCGGGGGTAGTCTGGGAGGCTCTGAAGGCGGTGGTTAGGGGAGAGCTCATTTCATTAGGGCCCATAGGGAGAATAGAGAGAAGAGGGACTGAAGGCAGACGTGGAAGGTCACCTCACATTCCATGTTATAGGGCGTTGGTGAGGCCGCATCTGGAGTATTGTGTTCAGTTTTGGTCTCCTTACCCGAGAAAGGACATATTGGCACTGGAGGGAGTGCAGAGCAGATTCACTAGGTTGATCCCAGAGTTCAGGGGATTAGATTATGACGAGAGGTTGAGTAGACTGGGACTGTACTCCATTGGAGTTTAGAAGGATGCGGGGGGATCTTATTGAAACATATAAAATTATGAAGGGAATAGATAGGATAGATGCGGGCAGGTTGTTTCCACTGGTCGGGGAAAGCTGAACTAGGGGGCATAGCCTCAAAATAAGGGGAAGTAGATTTAGGACGGAGTGTAGGAGGAACTTCTTCACCCAAATGGGTTGTGAATCTCTGGAATTCCTTGCCCAGTGAAGCAGTTGAGGCTCCTTCTTTAAATGTTTTTAAGAAAAAGATAGACACCTTTCTAAAGAATAAAGGGATTCGGGGATATGGTGTACAGGCCGGAGAGTGGAGCTGAGTCCACAAAGATCAGCCATGATCTCATTAAATGGCGGAGCAGGCTCGAGGGGCCAGATGGCCTACTCCTGTTCCTAGTTCTTATGTTCTTATGTTCTAAGAGTGAGAGATTGGTGGGGGAAATATGCAGAGGCCCCCGAGGAGGGGCTGCTGAAGGAGCGACCAATCCTCCAAATGGAATTTGATCTATTGACCACGGGAAAAGCAGAGGCGCAGTGGAGGAAAATGCAGGGGGCGGTATGAGAGTATGGGGAGAAGGCGAGCTGGATGCTGGCACATCAGCTTCGTAAGAGGGAGACAGTGAAGGAGATTGGTGGAATTAGAGATAGAGGGGGGAATACGGTGCGGAGTGCGGTGAGAATAAACTAGGTATTTAGGGACTTCTATGGGGATCTGTATAGGTCTGAGCCCCCGGAGGGGGGGGAGGGGGATGTGGCGATTCTTGGACCAACTGAGGTTCCCGAGGGTGGGGGAGGAGCAGGTGGCTGGTTTGGGGGCGCCGATTGGGCTGGAGGAGCTGGTTAAAGGATTGGGGAGCATGCAGGCGGGGAAGACCCCAGGACCGTTGAATTTTACAGAAAGTATGTGGACCTGCTGGACCCGTTGCTGGTGAGAACTTTTAATGAGGCGAGGGAGGAGGGGACCCTGCCCCCGACAATGTCCCGGGCGCTGATCTCGAATTGATTTGAAGCGGGATAAGAATCCATTGCAATGTGGATCGTATAGGCCGATATTGCTCCTCAATGTAGACGCTAAGTTGTTGGCGAAGGTGCTGGCTACAAGGATTGAGGACTGTGTCCTGGGGGTGATCCATGAGGACCAGACGGGGTTTGTGAAGGGCAGGCAGTTAAACACGAATGTGCGGAGGCTCTTAAATGTGATCATGGTGCCCTGGAGTGGGACGTGGAGGTCGTGGCGGCTATGGACGGGGAGAAGGCCTTTGATCGACTGGAGTGGGAGTATCTCTGGGAAGTGCTTGGGAGCTTTGGGTTCGGGGAAGGGTTCATAAGATGGGTCCGGCTGTTGTATAGGGCCCCAGTGGCGAGTGTGGCTACGAACCGGCGGAGGTCGGAGTACTTTAAGTTGTACCGCAGGACGAGGCAGGGGTGCCCCTTATCCCCCTTGTTGTTTGCACTGGCAATTGAGCCACTGGCCATGGCACTGAGGGAGTCTAGCAACTGGAGGGGATTGGTCCGGGGGGTGGAGGAACACCGGGTGTCAATATATGCTGATGACCTGTTGTTATATGTTGCAGACCAGTGGAGGGGATGGCGTAGGTTATGCTGATCCTTAGGGAGGTCGGGGACTTCTTGGGCTTTAAGCTCAACGTGGGGAAGAGTGAGCTCTTTGTGGTGCATGCGGGGGACCAGGGAAGGAGGATAGATGAGCTACCGCTGAAGAGGGCGGAGAGGAGCCTCCAATACCTGGGGATATAGGTAGCTAGGAGCTGGGGGCCCCTGCACAAGCTCAATTTGACACGGTTGGTGGAACAGATGGAAGAGGACTTCAAGAGATGGGATATGCTCCCACTCTCCCTGGCAGGTAGGGTAGAGTCAGTCAAGATGACGGTCCTCCCGAGGTTCCTGTTTGTGTTCCAGTGCCTGCCCATCCTAATCCCCAAGGCTTTTTTAAAACGGGTAAGCAGGAGTATTATGGGATTCGTATGGGCGAATAAGACCTCGAGGGTGAAGAGGGTGTTTTTGGAGCGTAGCAGGGACAGGGAGGGGCTGGCGCTGCCGAATCTACGTGGCTATTATTGGGCAGCTAATGTGGTGATGATACGGAAGTGGGTAATGGAGGGAGAGGGCGAGGCGTGGAAGAGGCTAGAGGTGGCGCCTTGTGTGGGTACGAGTCGGGGCGCTGGTGACGGCACCGTTGCCGCTTCCGCCGACAAGGTACACCATGAGTCTGGTGGTGGCGGAGACTCTGAAGATCTGGGGGCAGTGGAGGCGACATAGGGGTGAGGCGGGGGCCTCGGTCTGGTCCCCGATACGAGAGAACCACAGGTTTGTTCCGGATAGGATGGATGGGGGTTTCTGAGCTGGCAGCGGGTTGGGATTAAAAGAATGGGGGACCTATTCATCGATGGGACTTTTGCGAGCCTAGGGGTGCTAGAGGAGAAATTTGGGTTACCTCCCGGGAATGCTTTTAGGTACATGCAAGTAAGGGTGTTTGTGAGACCACATATGAGGGAATTTCTGCTGCTCCCAGCACAAAGGATTCAGGACAGGGTGATTTTGGGTGTATGGGTCGGAGAAGGCAAGGTCTCGGCGATCTATCAGGAACTGCAGGAGGTGGAGGAGGCCTCGGTGGAGGAGTTAAAGGGTAAGTGGGAGGAGGAGCTGGGGGAGGAGCTGGATGAAGATCTGTGGGCTGATGCCCTGAGTAAGGTTAATTCTGGCCTTTGCGTCCCTGGTAGCCTGGCGGAGGATCCTCCTAATGTAGAGGGATGCGAAGCCTCCAAGCGTGGAAGCTTGGATTAAGGATATGGCAGGGTTCATCAAGCTGGAAAGGATAAAGTTTGCCTTGCAAGGGTCTGCGCAGGGGTTCTCCAGGCGGTGGCAACCGTTCCTAGACTTTCTCGCGGAACATTAGGTGGAGGTCAACAGCAGCAACCCGGGGGGGGGTTTGGTTTTTCTGTTTGTTTAGGTTAGAGTGGGGCGTTTTCCTTACTGGCGTGGTTATTTGTTAAATGGGGGTTATTGTATTTTGTTGGAAATCTCATGTATAATTTTTGCATGTTTTGTGCTTTATTTTTTTTTCTGGTTGTGGAGGGTTTTGTTGAAAATCGTTGAAAATTTGAATAAATATATTTAAAAAAAAAAAAAGAAAGTTCAGGATCCAGTTGCAGAGGGAGGAGCCGAGGCCAAGGCCACGGAGTTTGGAGATGAGTTTTGTGGGAATGATGGTGTTGAAGGCTGAGCTGTAGTCAACAAATAGGACTTTGATATAGGTGGCTTTGTTATCTAGGTGTTCCAGGGTAGAGTGCAGGGCCATGGAGATGGCGTCTGTTGTGGACCTGTTGCAGCGGTAGGCGAACTGTAGTGGGTCAAGGCAATCCGGGAGGCTGGAGTTGATTCGTGCCATGACTAACCTTTCGAAGCACTTCATGATGATGATGTCAGAGCCACTGGACGATAGTCATTAAGGCACGCTGCTTGGCTTTTTTTTGGTACAGGGATGGTGGTCGTCTTCTTGAAGCATATAGGGACCTTAGATTGTTGTAAAGAGAGGTTGAAGATGTCTGCGAATACCCCCGCCAGCTAATCCGAGCAAGACCTGAGTGCCCGTCCGGGTACCCCATCCAGGCCAGTGGCTTTCCAAGGGTTGACCTTCGAGAAGGCTGCTCTGACGTCTGCAATGGTGATCTGTTACAAGTTCATCTGAGGCTTCTGGGATGGAGGGTTTGCTCTTGCTGATCTCTTGTTCAAAGCGTGCATAGAATGCGTTGAGCTCATCAGGGAGGGGTGCATTGGAGCCGGTGATTTTACATGCCTTCATCTAGTAGCCCGTTATGTCTTGCAGACCTTGCCATAGTCGGCGAGGGTCCGTGTGGGACTCGAGTCCGGTATTGTATTTTGGCATCTTTGATGGATCTCCTGAGATCATATCTGGCTTTCTTGTATAGGTCAGGGTCACCTGCCTTGAACGCCTCAGACCTAGACTTCAGCAAGCAGTGGATATCCAGGGTTTCCGGTTGGGAAACACTAGGATTTGTTTCTTTGGCACACAGTCTTCTACACACTTACTAATGAAGTCAGTTGCTGTAGTGGCGTACTCGTTCAGGCTGGTCGCAAGAGTTTTTAAACACTGACTAGTCCACTGACTCTAAGCAATCCCGTAGGAGATCATCCGATTCCTCAGACCAACAATGCACGACTTTCTTTGACGGATTGTCCCGCTTTGGATTTTGCTTATAAGCCGGGAGCAGGAGTACAGCGTAGTGGTCAGATTTGCCAAAATGTGGGCGGGCAATAGATCGGTAGGCATGTTTGATATTTGTGTAGCAGTGGTCCAGGAATTTTGGGCCTCTGGTGGAACAGGTGACGTGTTGGTGGTAATTTGGTAATATGCTCTTGAGCTTGGCCTGATTGAAGTCCCCCGCTACAATGAACAAGGCCTCGGGATGTTTTGTTTCAAGGCTATTTGTGGTGGTGTATATTTCGTCCAGCGCGATTTTCACGTTCGCATGGGGTGGGATGTAAACTGCCGTCAAGATAACGGAGCTGAACTCCCGCGGTAGGTAGTAGGGGCGGCATTTTAGCGTCCGGTATTCTAGGTCTGGGGAGCAGAAACCTGTCAGTGTTGCTATATCTAGGCACCAGGAGGTGTTGATTAGGAGGCAGACCCCACCTCCCCTAGCCTTGCCTGAGGCTGCCGTACGGTCCATTTGGTGGATTGAGAAGCCTTCTGGTTGTAGGGCACAGACCGGTGAAGCAAGAGTGAGCCATGTCTCCGTGAAACAGAGCACACAGCAGTCCCTCAGTTCTCTTTGAAAAGTGAGTCTGGCTTTGAAGTACCTTTAAAGTACCTGGCATTTAAGTACCTTTAAATTTAAGCAGCTACGTTTTAGGTCCTTGAGCACCTTAGCCCACCTGCTCCTGAGAATCTCATCCATGCCTTTGTTTTTTAAAATATATTTTATTCAAGATTTTTTGGCCAAACATAATAGGACATAGTTTTTCTTTTAAACACCAATAAAGCAATATAAATAACAGTGGCCAGTTTTAAACAAGTAAATAAATAATATATAAACAGAAACAAAACTAAATGGCAACTGCCTTGTCAAAAATAGTTACTCTCCAAAGATACAATCCAACAGTCCAATATACATTACCTATAACAAATGTCTATACATATACAATGACATCCCTAAGAGCCCGCCCGGATCTCCCCCCCCCCCCCCCCCCCCCCCACCCCTGGGTTGCTGCTGTTGTCTTTATTTCTTTTTCATTCCCTCTATCGTTCTGTGAGGTAGTTGACGAACGGTTGCCACCGCCTGGTGAACCCTTGAGCCGAACCCCTTAATACGAACTTGATCCGTTCTAACTTTATAAACCCTGCCATGTCGTTTATCCAGGTCTCCACGCCCGGGGGTTTGGCTTCCTTCCACATAAGCAATATCCTGCGCCGGGCTACTAGGGACGCAAAGGCCAAAACATCAGCCTCTCTCGCCTCCTGCACTCCCGGCTCTTCTGCAACCCCGAATATAGCCAACCCTCAGCTTGGCTCGACCCGGACCCTCACCACCTTCGAAAGCACCTTCGCCACCCCCACCCAGAACCCCTGTAATGCCGGACATGACCAGAACATGTGGGTGTGATTCGCTGGGCTTCTCGAGCATCTCCCGCACCTACCCTCTACCCCGAAAAATTTACTGAGCCGTGCTCCAGTCATATGCGCCCTGTGTAGAACCTTGAATTGTATCAGGCTTAGCCTGGCACACGAGGACGATGAGTTTACCCTACGTAGGGCATCAGCCCACAGCCTCTCCTCAATCTCCTCCCCCAGCTCTTCTTCCCATTTCCCTTTCAGCTCATCTACCATGATCTCCCCCTCGTCCCTCATTTCCCTGTATATGTCCGACACCCTACCATCCCCCACCCATCTGAGATCACTCTATCCTGCACCTCCTGCGTCGGGAGCTGCGGGAATTCCCTCACCTGTTGCCTCGCAAAAGCCTTCAGTTGCATATACCGAAATGCATTCCCTTGGGGCAACCCATATTTTTCCGTCAGCGCTACCAGACTTGCAAACGTCCTGTCTATGAACAGATCTCTCAATTGTACTACCCCAGCTCTTTGCCATGCTCCAAATCCCCCATCCATTCTCCTCGGAACAAACCTATGGTTATTTTTTATCGGGGACCGCACCGAGGCTCCCGTCCTTCCCCCATGCCGTCTCCACTGCCCCAAAATTTTTAATGTTGCCACCACCACCGGGCTTGTAGTAGATTTCTTCGGTGAGAACGGCAACGGTGCCGTCACCATTGCTTGTAAGCTGGTCCCCTTGCAGGACGCCCTCTCCAATCTCTTCCACGCCGCTCCCTCCCCTTCTCCCATCCACTTGCACACCATTGAAATATTGGCGGCCCAGTAATAATCATTTAGGCTCGGTAGTGCCAGCCCCCCCTATCCCTACCACGCTGCAAGAACCCCCTCCTCACTCTCGGGGTCTTCCCGGCCCACACAAAACTCATAATGCTTTTCTCGATTCCCTTAAAAAAAGCCTTCGTGACCATCACCGGGAGGCACTGAAACACAAAGAGGAATCTCGGGAGAACCACCATTTTAACCGCCTGCACCCTACCTGCCAGTGACAGGGACACCATGTCCCATCTCTTGAAGTCCTCCTCCATCTGTTCCACCAATCGTGTTAAATTAAGCTGGTGTAAGGTTCCCCAATTCTTGGCTGTCTGAATCCCCAAGTACCGGAAGTCTCTTGTTACCTTCCTCAGCGGTAAATCCTCTATTTCCCTGCTCTGCTCCCCCGGATGCACCACAAACAACTCACTTTTCCCCATGTTCAATTTATACCCCGAAAAATCCCCAAACTCCCCAAGTATCCGCATTATCTCTGGCATCCCCTCCACCGGGTCCGCCACATACAACAACAAATCATCCGCATACAAAGATACCCGGTGTTCTTCTCCTCCCCTAAACACTCCCCTCCACTTCCTGGAACCCCTCAGGGCTATGGCCAGGGGCTCAATCGCCAGTGCAAACAATAATGGAGACAGGGGACACCCCTGCCTCGTCCCTCTGTAAAGCCGGAAATAATCAGACCCCCGTCCATTCGTAACCACACTCGCCATCGGTGCCCTATACAGTAACTGTACCCATCCGATATACCCATCTCCAAAGCCAAATCTCCTCAGCACCTCCCACAGATAATCCCACTCCACTCTATCAAATGCTTTCTCGGCATCCATCGCCACCACTATCTCCGCTTCCCCCTCTGGCGGGGGCATCATCATTACCCCGAGCAACCTCCGTATGTTCGTATTCAGCTGTCTCCCCTTCACAAACCCAGTTTGGTCCTCATGAACCACCCCCGGGACACAGTCCTCTATCCTCGTCGCCATTACCTTGGCCAGAATCTTAGCATCCACATTTAAAAGAGAAATGGGCCTATAGGACCCGCATTGCAGCGGGTCTTTTTCCTTCTTTAGGAGGAGCGATATCGTTGCCTCTGACATAGTCGGAAACTGCCCCCTTTTCCTAGCCTCATTAAAGGTTCTCGTCAGAAGCGGGCCAGCAAGTCCATATACTTCCTATAAAATTCCACCGGGAATCCGTCTGGTCCCGGGGCCTTCCCCGCCTGCATGCTCCCAATCCCTTTCACTACCTCCTCCATCTCAATCTGTGCTCCCAGTCCCGCCCTCTCCTGCTCCTCCACCTTAGGGAATTCCAGCTGATCCAGAAAGCACATCATTCTCTCCTTCCCTTCCGGGGGCTGAGCTTTATATAATCTTTCGTAGAATGCCTTGAACACCCCATTCACTCTCTCCGCTCCCCGCTCCATCTCGCCCTCCTCATCCCTCACTCCCCCTATTTCCCTCGCTGCTCCCCTCTTCCTCAGTTGGTGGGCCAGCAACTGTCTCTCCTTCTCCCCATATTCATACTGTACACCTTGTGCCTTCCTCCATTGTGCCTCTGCATTACCCATAGTCAACAAGTCAAATTCTACATGTAGCCTTTGCCTTTCCCTGTACAGTCCCTCCTCCGGTGCCTCCGCATATTGTCTGTCCACCCTCAGAAGTTCTTTCAACAACCGCTCCCTTTCCCTACCCTCCTGCTTTCCTTTATGTGCCCTGATAGATATCAGCTCCCCTCTAACCACTGCCTTCAACGCCTCCCAGACCACTCCCACCTGAACCTCCCCATTGCCATTAAGCTCCAAGTACCTTTCAATACACCCCCTCACCCTTAAACATACCCCCTCATCTGCCAATAATCCCATGTCAATTCTCCAGGGCGGGTGCTGTTCTTTTTCCTCCCCTATCTCCAGGTCCACCCAATGTGGAGCGTGGTCCGAGATAGCTATAGCCGTGTACTCCGTCCCTGTCACCTTCGGGATCAGCGCCCTTCCCAAAACAAAAAAGTCTATCCGTGAATATACTTTATGGACATAGGAGAAATACGAGAACTCCTTACTCCTAGGCCTGCTAAATCTCCAGGGGTCTACTCCTCCCATCTGCTCCATAAAGTCCTTGAGCACCCTAGCTGCAGCCGGCCTCCTCCCGGTCCTGGACCTCGATCTGTCCAGCCCTGGGTCCAGCACCGTATTGAAGTCTCCCTCCATTACCAACTTTCCCGCCTCTAGGTCCGGGATACGTCCCAACATACGCCTCATAACATTGGCATCATCCCAGTTCGGGGCATATACGTTCACTAGAACCACCGCATCCCCTTGCAATCTGCCACTCACCATCACATATCTACCCCCACTATCCGCCACTATGGTCTTTGCCTCAAACAGTACCCGTTTCCCCACTAATATAGCCACCCCCCTGTTCTTTGCATCTAACCCCGAATGAAACACCTGCCCCTCCCATCCTTTGCGTAGTCTGACCTGGTCTGTCAGTTTCAAATGCGTCTCCTGCAACATAACCACATCTGCCTTTAATTTCTTTAGGTGTGCGAGTACCCGTGCCCTTTTTAATCGGCCTGTTCAGCCCTCTCACATTCCACGTGATCAGCCGGGTTGGGGGGCTCTTTACCCCCCCCCCTTGTCGACTAGCCATCCCCTTTTTTAATCCAGCTCCTCACCCGGTTCCCACGTAGCCGTATCTCCCCCCGACGGCGCCCTCCCGCCTCGACCACCCCACCCCGTACCAGCTCCACCTTCTCCCCAGCAGCAGCAACCCAGTTAACCCCCCCCCGCTAGATCCTTTTCTAGCGTAATTACACCCCCCATGTTGCTCCCAGACGTCTGCAAACTCTGGCTGACCTCGGCTTCCCCCCATGACCTCGGCCCCCACTGTGCGAGGCCCCCTCCTTCCTGCTTCCCTGTTCCTGCCATGATTACCATAGCGCGGGAACAAAGCCCACGTTTCCCACTTGGCCCCACCCCTAATGGCCGGCGCCCACAATTCCTCATCCTCCCTCCCCCCCCCCTCTCCCCCGCGACATGGGGAAGAGAGAAAAGTTACAGGGTTGCAAGATTAACAACTTGAGAGATCATCCCTTCCCCCCTTTTTCCCCCCTTCACCCCACGTAATCACCCCACCACTTTGTCCCAAACGTTCTTTTTCTGGCCCGCCTATTCCAGCTTCTCCACAATAAATGTCCACGCCTCTTCTGCTGTCTCAAAGTAGTGGTGCTTCCCTTGGTGTGTGACCCACACTCTTGCCAGTTGCAGCATTCCAAATTTGACCTTCCTTTTGTGAAGCACCGCCTTGGCCCGATTAAAACTTGCCCTCCTTCCCGCCACCTCCGCACTCCAATCTTGATATACGCGGATCACCGCGTTCTCCCACCTACGGTTCCGAGTTTTCTTCGCCCATCTGAGGACCATCTCTCTGTCATTATATCGGAGAAATCTCACCACTATGGCTCGCGGTATTTCTCCAGCCCTCGGTCTTCGCGTCATAACCCGATAAGCTCCCTCCACCTCCAACCCGTCGGGGCCTCCAATCCCATTAACGAGTGAAGCATCGTGCTCACATATGCCCTGACGTCCGCCCCTTCTGCACCTTCGGGAAGACCAAGAATCCTTAAATTCTTCCTCCTCGCATTATTCTCCAGCACCTCCAGCCTTTCCACACACCTTTTGTGTTGTGCCTCGTGCATCTCTGTCTTCATCACCAGGCCCTGTATTTTGTCTTAATTTTCAGCGGCCTTTGCCTTCACGACCCGAAGCTCCTGCTCCTGGGTCCTTTGCTCCTCCTTTAGCCCTTCAATCGCCTGTAATATCGGGGCCAGCAGCTCCTTTTTAAGTTCTTCCACACAGCGCCGCAGGAACTCTTGTTGGTCAGGGCCCCATACTAGACGGCCACCTTCCGACGCCATCTTGCTTTGTGCTTGCCTCCCTTGCCGCTGCTCTAGAGGATCCTCCGCAATCCGGCCACTTTCCTCTCCTTTTTCCATCCGTGTCCAGGGGGGATTCCCCGCTGGTTTACCGCACAGTGTTTTTAGCCGTTAAAATTGCCGTTGGGGCTCCTATCAAGAGCCCAAAAGTCCGTTCCACCGGGAGCTGCCGAAACGTGCGACTTAGCTGGTCATCGCCGCACCCGGAAGCCATCCATGCCTTTGTTAATCTTCAAACTTTCCTATTCAAATGCTTTCCTGACTGGCCTTTATGCTCTGCCCATTTCAGCTCATCCACAACGCTGCTGCCTGAACACACCTATCCTATCCCATGTATCATTGACTTATCATTCATGTCTTGCTGATCTATGTTGACTACAGGTTCCACAAAGCCTTCAATTTAAAAAATGTCATCCTCTTGTTGAATTCCTTGAGCTGGATTCTCCGCCCCGCCATGCCGCATTTCTGACTCACCCTGCTGGCGGGATGCTCCGTTATGCCGGCCGGTCAATGGGGTTTCCCATTGTGGGGCAGCCCCAGGCCTTCGGAAAACCCCCGAGCTGCTGGCAAAACGGAGCATCCCACCGGCGGAGAATCCAGACCCTTGTTTTTCCCACCATTTCTTTATGTCTCTTTGTATCTGACAACCTCCCTTGAACTATCCATTCTCCTGATTTAGTTCTCTTGTACATCTTCCAGTCCTTTTTCTCTCACCATTACAACTATGCCGTCAGTCATCTAAGCCCTTTGCCGAGAGATTCCTTCCCTAAAATCATCTCACCATCCACCTCCCTCTTGTCCCTTCCTTTCAACACCTTATTAAAATCCACCTCTTTGAACATGTTATTGGTCACCCCTCTTAATAGCTCCTTCTTTGGCATGGTGTCCAATTTGGATTGATTATGGCCTGAATGGTAAATCATGCCCCTGAACAAAGAAATTCCCATTTTTATGAGGATGGGAATGGGGGCAGGAGGTGTTCTGCATACAGTCATTTTGTTCCATACATGAAAAACATAGAACACATGCGATGGCTAAACAAAGTAAATACATAAATGTAGTCATCGAGTGAAGCATGTGGAGTATATTGCTACACGGTAGAGAAGATGCGTGGAGAGACCAGTTCCGTCCATAAAAGGGTCATTCAGGAGTCTGGTAACTGGCCATTTAAATCATTAACTGCCTCCTCTGAAGTTAGATTTTGATAGCCTAGGAGTGTGGAGCCAGAGGTGTGCAGAGTAGGCCTGCTAAGAGCAGGTCTGAATTTACAAAGCTCCAGCGAAAAGAGCAACTGGCTTCCTTCTGTGTTGTATCAATCTATGATTCTATCATGGCAGAAGTGGGGTCAACGTGGCTGAGATCTGAATGGTGCTTGTGGAGAAAGAAAAATCTAGATTCTTCATCCGGAATTGTCTGACCACACAACTTTGCAAATGTAGGTTGGCAGACAGAAATCTTGAAACTCTGCCCTCTTAGCAGTAATGTTCAGTGTATCGTATGAAATAATTTTGAAGTCACTTAAATGGGAAGCTGGAGTGAGTGGCAAAGTTAGGATCACGTACCCAAGCACAAAACTGTAATCCTAATGTGACGTGTGACAGTTTCCTTGGATATAAAGTACAGCAGGGCGCCTGTCAGACAAGATTTTACTTGTAAAAGGCATTTCTGTCAAACCCACAACTGAATCAGTCCTTGTTCACTCGATTGTGTCTTCTGGATATTGGAAAATCTTTTTGCCTATAAACTATATTGCAGCAAGGCAACAGTGGCAGATTTAATTTATTTTTTAAAAAAAAAATGTTTTCAGAATTTTTCAACAAATTTTCAACCATTCATACCCCCCCCCCCCCCGTAACAAAAAAGAAAAGAAAAGTAACAGAGCAAGACATAAACATAGCAATCCAACATAATACAGAACTTTGTACAATGGGTTCCTCCCGCACATATTGACTTTCCCACATGTTTATGTTTTTCCTTTCTCAAGTGCCCCTAGGAAAATCCCCTTTCCCCGTCCACCCTTCTACCCCCCCCCCCCCCCCCCCGAAAGAGACGCCCCCCCCACTTCCCTCCCTGGGTTGCTGCTGCTGCTGACCGACCTCCATCTAACGCTAAGAACGGTTGCCACCGCCTGAAGAAGCCCTGTGTAGACCCTCTCAAGGCAAACTTTATCCTCTCCAGCTTGATGAACCCTGCCATGTCGTTTATCCAGGCTTCCACACTGGGGGGCTTCACGTCTTTCCACAATATCAAGATCCTCCGGCGGGCTACCAGGGATGCAAAGGCCAGGATACCGGCCTCTTTCGCCTCCTGCACTCCCGGCTCGTCCGCCACTCCAAATAGTGCTAGCCCCCAACTTGGCTTGACCTGGACTTTCACCATCTTAGACATAGTCCTCGCAACACCCCTCCAGAACCCATCCAGTGCCGGGCACGACCAGAACATATGGGCGTGATTCGCCGGGCTTCCTGAGCACCTCCCACATCTGTCCTCCACCCCAAAGAACCTACTCAGCCTCGCCCCTGTCATATGCGCTCTGTGAATAACCTTAAACTGTAACAGGCTGAGCCTGGCACACGAGGAAGAGGAATTAACCCGACTTAGGGCATCAGCCCACAGACCCTCTTCAATCTCCTCCCCCAACCCCTCCTCCCATTTGCCCTTCAGCTCCTCTACCAAAGGCTCCTCCTCTTCTTTCATCTCCTGATATATCGCCAACACCTTGCCCTCTCCGACCCATACACCCGAAATCAACCTGTCCTGAATCCCCTGTGCCGGGAGCAACGGGAATTCCCTCACCTGCCCCCTCACAAACGCCCTCACTTGCATGTATCTGAAAGCATTTCCCGGGGGTAGCCCAAACTTCTCTTCCAGAGCCCCTAAGCTCGCAAACGTCCCATCGATGAACAGGCCCCCCATTCTTCTAATCCCTGCCCAATGCCAGCTCTGAAACCCCCCGTCCATCCTTCCTGGGACAAACCGATGGTTATCTCTGATCGGGGACCACACCGAGGCTCCCATCGCACCCTTGTGTCGCCTCCACTGCCCCCAGATCTTTAGCGTTGCCGCCACCACCGGACTTGTGGTATACCTTGTCGGCGAGAGCGGCAGCGGTGCCGTCACCAGCGCCCCCAGGCTCGTTCCTTTACAGGACGTCATCTCCAACCTCTTCCATGCCGCCCCCTGTCCGTCCATCACCCACTTACGGATCATCGCCACGTTGGCTGCCCAATAGTAGCCACCCAGATTCGGCAACGCCAGCCCTCCTCTATCTCTACTACGATCCAGAAACCCCCTCCTTACCCTCGGGGTCTTGTTTGCCCACACAAAACCCATAATGCTCCTGCCTACCCTCTTAAAAAAGGCCTTGGTGATCATAATTGGAAGGCACTGGAACACAAAAAGAAACCTCGGGAGGACCATCATTTTAATCAACTGTACTCTGCCCGCAAGCGAGAGTGGCAACATGTCCCATCGTTTGAAGTCCTCCTCCATCTGCTTCACCAGCCGCGACAAATTAAGTTTATGCAGGGCCCCCCAACTACTAGCTATTTGGATCCCCAAGTACCGAAAGCTCCTTTCCGCCCTCCTCAACAGTGGGTCGTCTATCCCTCTTCCCTGGTCCCCTGGATGCACCACGAAGAGCTCACTTTTTCCTACATTGAGTTTATAGCCCGAGAAATCCCCAAACTCCCTTAGGATCTGCATGACCTCCACCATCCCCTCCACTGGATCCGCCACATACAGCAACAGGTCGTCTGCATACAGTGACACTCGATGCTCCTCTCCCCCTCGGACTACCCCCCTCCATTTCTTGGACTCCCTTAATGCCATGGCCAAAGGTTCAATTGCTAAAGCAAACAGGGGGAACAGGGGGCACCCCTGCCTTGTCCCTCGATACAGCCGAAAATACTCCGACCTCCGCCGATTCGTAACCACACTCGCCACCGGGGCTCTATATAGGAGCTTAACCCAACTGATAAACCCTTGCCCAAACCCAAACCTCCGCAACACTTCCCAGAGATTCTCCCACTCTACTCGGTCAAAGACCTTCTCCGCGTCCATAGCTGCCACTATCTCCGCCTCTCCCTCCACCGATGGCAACATTATCATGTTTAGGAGCCTCCGCACATTGGTGTTTAGCTGCCTGCCCTTTACAAATCCCGTCTGGTCCACGTGAATCACCCCCGGGACACAGTCCTCAATCCTCGTAGCCAGCACTTTTGCCAGCAACTTAGCATCCACGTTAAGGAGCGAGATCGGCCTATACGACCCACATTGCAGTGGGTCCTTATCCCGCTTCAGGATCAAAGAGATCATCGCCTCAGACTTTGTCGGGGGCAGGGTTCCCCCGTCCCTTGCCTCATTGAAAGTCCTCACCAGCAACGGGGCTAACAGGTCTACGTATTTCCTGTAGAACTCAACCGGGAACCCATCTGGACCCGGGGCCTTCCCCGCCTGCATGCTCCCCAGTCCTTTAATCAGCTCCTCCAACCCAATTGGTGCCCCCAAACCAGCCACCTCCTGCTCCTCCACCCTCGGGAACCTCAGTTGGTCCAAAAATCATCGCATCACCTCTTCCCCCGCTGGGGGCTGGGATCTGTACAGCTCCTCATAGAAGGCCTTAAATGCCTCATTTATTTTCACCGCACTCCGCACCATAGTTCCTCTTCCATCCTTGACTCCACCTATCTCCCTCGCTGCCACCCTCTTACGGAACTGATGTGCCAGCATCCGGCTCGCCTTCTCCCCATTCTCATACGTCGCCCCCTGCGCTTTCCTCCACTGTGCCTCTGCCTTCCCTGTGGTCAACAGGTCGAATTCCGTCTGGAGACTTCGCCTCTCCCTAAGTAGTCCCTCTTCAGGGGCCTCTGCATATCTCCTGTCCACCCTTAAAATCTCCCCCACTAACCTCTCCCTTTCCCTGCCCTCTCTCTTCGCCCTGTGAGCCCTGATGGAGATTAACTCTCCCCTGACCACTGCCTTCAGCACCTCCCATACTACCCCCACCTGCACCTCCCCGTTGTCGTTGGCCTCCAAATACCTTTCAATGCACCCCCGTACCCTCCCGCACACCTCCTCATCTGCCAGTAATCCCACATCCAAACGCCACAACGGGCGTTGGTCCCTCTCCTCTTCCAACTCCAGTTCCACCCAGTGCGGGGCGTGGTCTGAGATGGCTATGGCCGAATACTCCGTTCCCTCCACTTTTGGGATCAGCGCCCTGCTCGGAACAAAAAAAATCTATCCGAGAGTAGGCTTTGTGGGAGAAAAAAGAAAATTCCCTGGTCAGGGGCCTGGCAAATCGCCACGGATCCACTCCCCCCATCTGGTCCATAAACCCCCTAAGCACCTTGGCAGCAGCCGGCCTCTTCCCGGTCCTAGATCTGGAACGATCTAATGCTGGGTCCAACACAGTGTTAAAATCCCCCCCCCCCCCCCCCCCCATTATCAAGCTTCCTACCGCCAGGTCCGGAATGCACCCCAACATACGCTTCATAAATCCAGCATCGTCCCAGTTCACATTTACCAATACCACCCTGCAGCCTACCGCTCACCATCACGTATCGACCTCCATTGTCCACTACTATGTTCTTGGCCACAAACAACACCCACTTCCCCACCAGTATTGCCACCCCTCTATTCTTCGCATCCAGCCTCGAATGGAATACCTGTCCTACCCATCCCTTTCTTAACCTGACCTGGTCTGCCACCTTCAAATGTGTCTCTTGAAGCATGACCACGTCTGCCTTCGGTCCCGATAAGTGCGTGAACACTCGGGCCCTCTTAACCGTCCCATTCAGGCCCCTCACATTCCACGTTATCAGCCAGATTGGGGGACTTCCCACCCCTGTTTTAGGCCAGTCCCGTGCCCGCGCCTCCCGCACCCTCCAGTCCCCCAGATGGGGAACCCCCGCCCCGACCACCACTTTTGTTTTCAGTTCCCCCTCGGCCAATGCAGCAGCAACCCTATTTCCCCCCCCTCTTCCCCCCCCCTTCCCCCTCCCCCCCCGCTAGATCCATATCTAGCTATTTTGCTCCCCCATAACACTCCCGTAAGTCAGCTGACACCTGCTGACCCTGACTTCCCCCGCCTTCCCGTTGACCCCCCCCCCCGTGTGGAAATCCCCCCTCCTCCCCAGCAATCGGTGTGCACTCCTCCGTCCCCCCCCCCCCCCCCTCCGCCCTTCCCTAATGCGGGAAAAAGCCCGTGCTTTCCTGAGCCAGCCCCACCCCCTGTGGCGCAGCTCCTGTTGCGGCCTTATCCCAATTCCCCCATCCCCGGGCCTCCCCTCCCTCCAGCACCGGCGCCCACATTCCCCACAGTCTCCCATCAAATCTCTTCCCCCATCCCCATCCATCGCCCCACCCGTGGAACATTCCTTACGCATAGTTAAAACCCTGTATACAACCGACATCCCCCCCCCCCCCCCCCCCCCCCCCCCACAACCACAGACCCTCAGTTTGAGTCCAATTTTTCAGTTTGGATAAAGGTCCAAGCCTCTTCAGGTGTTTCAAAGTAGTGGTGTTGATCCTGAAATGTGACCCACAGTTGAGCCAGCTGCAGCATTCCGAATCTCACCCCCTTCCTATGCAGCACCGCCTTGGCCCGATTAAAAGCAGCTCTCTTCTTCGCCACCTCCGCACTCCAGTCCTGGTAGATTCGGATCACCGTATTCTCCCACCTGCTGCTCCGCTCTTTCTTGGCCCATCTCAAGACACACTCTCTGCCCACGAAATGATGAAACCTCACCACTACCGCCCTTGGCGGCTCGTTGGTCTTGGGTCTCCTCGCCAGGACCCGATGAGCCCCATCTAGCTCCAGGGGACTCGGAGAGGCCTCTGCACCCATCAGCAAATGGAGCATAGTGCTCACATACGCCCCGACATCGCCCCCTCCACCCCTTCAGGGAGACCCAGAATCCGGAAGTCGCGCAGATTTAATTTCTGAAGGAGGATGTGAGCACTGATGGTACAGAATGTTAAAAAGAATTTAAGATATGCATTGGGGTATATCAGATCGATTTTGTTTTGTTTCAGTTGGAGCTTTCTTTCAGACTAGCTGGAAGTCATATGTAGTTCCACATTCCAGGGTTCTGATCCCGTCACTCTGCCTCAGCTGAGCTCCTGGGATCAACTGACAGTGCAAGTCAGAGATGAAACCTGGGCCTTCCCTGCCCTGTCATCGTGGGTACAATCCCAAGTTCCTGGGTGTGGTGAAGATCTATGTGGGGAGCAGAAAGGACTACAATCTGATCCAGACGCAATATGGAAATAGGCCTATAGCTAATAAATGGGATTTCATGTAGACAAATGCAGTCTTGGGCATCTGCTAATGTCAAGCATGCATACAATATTTAGCATGGAATTAAACTCTGAGTGGAAAAGATCTAGTACGTTGTACATGAATCATAGATTTGCAGAATTTTTGGGCGGCAAGTGGTTAGCACTGCTGCCTCGCAGTTCCAGGGACCAGGGTTCATTTCCGGCCCAGGGTGACTGTCTGAGTGGAGTTTGCACTCTCTCCCCATGTCTGCATGGGTTTCCTCCGGGTGCTCCCGGCTCCTTCCAAAGTCCAAAGATGTGCAGGTTAAGTGGATTGGCCATGCTAAATTGCCCCTTAGTGTCCAAAAGGTTAGATTGGGTTTCTGGGTAACGGAAATAGGGTGGCGACGTGGGCTTAAGTAGGCTGCTCTTTCCAAGTGCCAGTGCAGACTCAAAGGGCCGAATGACCTCCTACACTGTACGTTCTATGATGATACACCACAGCAGGAGATAATTTAGCCTATTACATCATGTGCTGCCCAATTAGTCCCATTCCCTTGTCCTTTCCCCAAAAGCCTAACATTTATTTTCCCTTCAAGTATTTTTCCAATTCCTTTCTAAATGTTTTGAATCCACTTCCCTTTTAGCATTGCAATCCTGATCATCATAACTCGCTGAGTTTATTAAAAAAAAGGCTCCTCATTTCACTTCTGCTAATTTTGTCAGTTATCTTAAATCTGTTGCCCTCTAGCTTCTTAGAGTTCCGCACAGATTTAGATTAGATTTAGATTTACTGTCACGTGTACCTTTATTGTCACATGTACCGAGGTACAATGAAAAGTATTGTTCTGCGTACAGTTATATTGTTCCATACATGAAAAACATAGATCATGCGATGGATAAACAAAGTAAATACATAAATGTAGTCATCGAGTGAAGCATGTGGAGTATATTGCTACACGGTAGAGAAGATGCGTGGAGAGACCAGTTCAGTCCATAAAAGGGTCATTCAGGAGTCTGGTAGCAGCTGGAAAGACGCTGTTTTTGAATCTGTTAGTGCGTGCATAGGGAACTGATTTCCTTATTTACCCAATTTAAAAACCTTTCACACATTTGAACTCCTCCATTAAATCTTTCCGTACTGTTTTGTGCTTTAATGAGAATAATCCCAGCTCCTCCGTCTCTCCACATCACTGGAAGTTCTGCATCCCTTGACTCTCTGCCTGTTCACTATAGCCTTGACATCTTGTCCACTGAGTAGTGCACAGAAATAGACACTATACTCCAGCTGTGGCCGAACCAGCTATTCACATATGGCTTAGCATTACCTCCTTGCTTTTAGAGTCTGCCTCAATTTATAAAGCCAAAGATCCCATCTGTATGTTTTTTGTTTCTTTTTAAAAAATTTTTATTCTCCTCCTTTTTCACATTTTCTCCCAAATTTGCACCCATCAGCAATAAACAATAATCAGTAATGAATCTAATGTCAATCCCCATATCAATAACAACGATCCCATCCTCTCACCAAACCCCAAACCTCAGCCCACATGTTAACATAAACAAATAACAAAAGGGAATCAGGAATCACCCATAGTCACTATTAACACATACAGACCCCCTCCCTTCAACCCTCCCAACCACCCCCCCCCCCCCCCCCCCATCTAATGTTCGATGTTATCCAGTTCTTGAAAGTGCAGAATGAATAATGCCCATGAATTGTAGAACCCCTCCATCCAAACTTAACCTTCTCAAGAGTCAAGAATTCCAACAGGTCTCCCCGCCACGCCAGGGCACAGGGTGGAGAGGTTGCTTCAGGCGATCAATGAGGCGAAGGCTACAACATCAGCTGTTTCCAACCCCGGCTGGTCCGACACCCCGAATAATGCCTCCTGAGGGCCCAGGTCCGGTTTCACATGCACCATTTTAGAGATTACCCTAAAAACCTTCTTCCAGTAATCCTCCAGCTTTGGACAGGACCAAAACATATGAATTTGATTTGTGGCCCCCACTCCCCGCAACGTTCACACACATCTTCTACCCTTCAATGAATTGGCTCATCCTCGCCCTTGAGGTGTGCTCTATATACCACCTTCAGCTGTATCAGCCCCAACCTCGCGCACGAGGTGGAGGTGTTCACTCTCCGGTGCACCTCCTCCATATCCTCTCCCAACTCTTCCTCCCACTTTGCTTTGATCCCTTCCAGTGGTGCCTTATCCTCTTCCAAAATAGCTCTGTAAACTGCCGATACTACCCCCTTCTCCAGTCCCCCTGTCGTCAGCACCTCCTCCAGCAATGTGGAAGCCGGCTCCACTGGGAAGCTCTGTATCTCCTTTCTGGCAAAATCTCGAACCTGCATGTATCTAAACATTTCCCCCTGCTCCAGCCCATACTTCGTTTCCAGCTCCTTCAATCCTGCAAACTGACCCCCAAGAAACAAATCTTTTAGTTTCTTAATCCCCTTCTCCTCCCATTTCTGAAAATTTCCATCCCACCTCCCTGGCTCAAATCTGTGATTCCCATCTGTATGTTTTTTTAAACAGCCTTCAACTTGTCCTGCCTTGTTCAAAGATTTGTGTATGTACATCTCCCAGTCTCCCTGTCCTTACACCCCTTAAGTCCCTTTTCATTCTTCCTGCTAAAATATATCACTTAACTCTTCAATATTCACTTGAGTTTAGTTTACTCGGTTTCATGTGCACTTTCTGCTCATTTCAACTGTCCTTCTGAAGTCCATTACTGTCTTCCTTACTGTTTGCTACATTGCCTTGAATACTCATGTCATGTGTCCTCTGCCAGAGGCAGGGTTGCTTCAATATGAGCTGATTTCTTGGCAGTTTTTAGCAGTAGTGGTTTGCCATTGCTGTCCACCCTTGGTACATAATAAATAGATCGGTGGGATTTCCTGAGCACCCCGGCGCGTGGTTTGCGGAGGCAGGATTTTCTGACCCCGCTGTTGTCAACGGAATTTTCCATTGCCTGCACGCCTCATTGCCGGGAAACCCGTGCACCGTCAATGCGAACAGAATATCCCACTGGCGTTGAACAGCCGGTAAATTCCACTGAAAAATTAAAGCCTCTCAAAGAGCATGATAGCAGGACGGCTATTGCAACTTAGAAAAGAATATTACATTAAAGAAAAGATAATTTTGTGTCTAACAGAGAACTATATTTTTCTTGTAGAAGGCTTTGATTCTGTCTCATCTGTTATATGGGGCGAAATTCTCCCCCAACGGCGCGATGTCCGCCGACTGGCGCCAAAAACGGCGCCAATCAGACGGGCATCGCGCCGGCCCAAAGGTGCGGAATGCTCCGCATCTTTGGGGGCCGAGCCCCAACATTGAGGGGCTAGGCCGGCGCCGGAAGGATTTCCGCCCCGCCAGCTGGCGGAAATGGCGTTTGGTGTCCCGCTAGCTGGCGCGGAAATGCGGCGCATGCGCAGGAGCGTCAGCGGCCGCTGTCAGTTTCCCGCGCATGCGCAGTGGGGAGAGTCTCTGCCGCTTCCGCCATGGTGGAGGCCGTTGCGGTGGCGGAAGGGAAAGAGTGCCCCCACGGCACAGGCCCGCCCGCGGATCAGTGGGCCCCGATCGCGGGACAGGCCACTGTGGGGGCACCCCCCGGGGTCAGATCGCCCCGCGCCCCCCCCAGGACCTCCGAGCCTGCCCATGCCACCTGGTCCCGCCGGTAAATACCAGCTTTGATTTATGCCGGCGGGACAGGCAATTTCTGGGCGGGACTTCGGCCCATCCGGGCCGGAGAATTGAGCGGGGGGTCCCGCCAACCGGCGCGTCCAGATTCCCACCCCCGCCCAATCTCCGGTACCGGAGACTTCGGCGGGGGCGGGATTCACGGCGGCCAACGGCCATTCTCCGACCCGGCGGGGGGTCGGAGAATGACGCCCCTGATGTGCCTTTTTTGCCCAGTAACATGGTTGGTGAGTGAGAAGCCTTTGAACATAGAACATAGAACATGCAGTGCAGAAGGAGGCCATTCGGCCCACCGAGTCTGCACCGACCCACTTAAGCCTTCACTTCCAGCCTATCCTCGTAACTCAATCACTCCTAACCTTTTTGGTCACTAAGGGAAATTTATCATGGCCAATCCACCTAACCTACACGTCTTTGGACTGTGGGAGGAAACAGGAGCACCTGGAGGAAACCCACTGGGAGAACGTGTAGACTCCACACAGATAGTGACCCAGCGGGGAATCGAACCTGGGACCCTGGTGCTGTGAATCCACTTGTGCTACCGTGCTGCCATGAAGATAGGGTAGATAAGGGTTGTGTTAAAATGATCTGAATAGAATCAAAGAATCACAGAATTTACAGTGCAGAAGGAGGCCATTTGGCCCATCGAGTCTGCACCGGCCCTTGGAAAGAGCACCCTACTTATGCCTAAACCTCCACCCTATCCCAGTAACCCCACCAACCTTTTTGTTTGGACACTAAGGACAATTTAGCATGGCCAATCCATCTAACGTGTGACAATAATAAAGATTATAATAAAGATTATAACCTGCACATCTTTGGACTGTGGGAGCAAACCGGAGCTCCCTGTGGGGAGGAAGTGCAGACTCCACACAGACAGTGACCCAATCCGGGAATTGAACCTGGAACCCTGGAGCTGTAATGCAACTGTGCTAACCACTGTGCAACCGTGCCACCCATAGAATAAATAGCATAAATGTCCTTAGTTATCAAAGTTGGCTTGGTGAACTGCGACGGTGAACTCCCGCCGCCGAGAGACCAGAGAATCTCACCTGTTCGGCAAAATGAAAGGACATGCCTTTCTCATGCATAAAGTGAGACTAGTTTAGATGTCTGGATGCTTTCTTTATGTGGCGGCTGTCAACCTTTGGAACAAGATGATGACTTGAATTATATGTGCAACAGATCAAAGGAGAAAAAGGCAGTCTCATTGCGATAGCCTATTTCACGACGGTAATTGGGAACTGGGTATGTACCTTCTGGTTCTCCAAATTTCTGAAACTTGTTTTGATCGTGTAAGACCCATAGAGGAATTTCCAGATCTCTTTTCTCTGAATTGAAGTTTTTAAACTTGGTTTCTCGTTTGATTTGTGGTCTATAAGCGGGAAGGCAAACTGGGATTTGTGAAACGTAGTTACTGCATGACCATTTGGGACTTAGGGGCGATTCTCCGAGCCCCGCGCTGGGCCGGAGAATCGGCGCAACCGCGTCACGACGCCCTGACGTCAGCGCGCGATTCACCGAGGTGCGGCGAATCGGCGCCACTGATTCTCCGGATGGGTCAAGCAGCCGCACGGATACGGCAGAGTCCCGCCGGCGCCGCTCACCCCTGGTCGCTGCCGGCGGGAACTCTGCGCGAAGGGTCGGGGGCGGCCTGTGGGGCAGGGAAAAGCAATCCTTCACCGGGGGAGGGCTTCCGATGGGGTCTGACCCGTGATCGGGGCCCACCGATCGGCCGGCCGGCCTCCTTCTCCACCCCACCCCCGTGCCTATTTTACTGCGCGGCCGGCCCCTGAACACCGATGCCATGTTGAGTCGGGGCCGGCGTGTGGAAGAAGTCCCCCACGCATGCGCGGGTTGGCACTGTGCCCATTTGGCGCCGGGAAAGGAGACCATGCTGTCCCCTATGGGGGACAGAATTGGTCATCCCGTGCTCGTTTCGCGCCGTCGTGAAATGCGACGGCGTTCATGACGGCGCGAACATTTGGGCTCCATTTGGGAGAATCGCCCCCATAATGAGCCAGTTGCTGTTTTGTTGCTTGGCTTTCTGTATGTAATAAAGAAACTCAGACTTGAAAACTTCATTTCATTTGCTTGATTATCAGAGTTTATTCTATCAGGGCTCTGATGAAAGGGTGCATGCTTTCTTTTCAGGTGATGATAAATCTATATGTTTTCATTTAACATATATTAAGTAATATTTCCAGCAATTTTTTCTCTATCTCTCCAAGGCATAAGGAATAATCTATATTGTGGACAACTAGTCTGTAGGTTTATTAAAATTACTTTCTAATTTTCAGTGTAGCTCATCTTGTGAGGATCTGTGGAATTCTTGTGTTGCCCAGAGTAGGTTGATTTTTTAGATGATTTGTGGCATCTCATTGAAGTTTGAGGGTGTGCCACAGTTGGCCAACATCCTGACAGCTTCTGATGTAAATAGATGGAGCCAGATCACACGTTTCAGAGTTAGCAGCCTTTGACAAAGTTGCTGTCTATTTTGTTTTCAATTTATATGGAATCTGAGTAATTATATGCCATCAGCTTCTCATCCAAATTTAATCTGCCACTGACTAGGCCTTTACCATTTCACCTACACAGGACAAATTGCGTTTGGGGGAGACGGTGGTGAAGTGGTAATGTCACTAGACTAGTAATCCAGAGATCCAGGTTAATTCTCTGGGGACGCAGGTTCAAATTCCACTGTTGCAGCTGGCAGAATTTAAATTCAATTCACAAATCTGGAATCTGAAGAGCTGGGCACGATTTTATGGAAATGAAACAGAGTCCCGTTTTGGGCGCGTTTAGCCTGGTGTTTCCCAGCGCTTGCAGCACTGAGAACGACCCTGCTATTAAATGGGTCTCTGCTTCATTTCCAAGCCTCGGCAGGAACGCCCTACAGAGGCCGCACTTAGACTCATTTAGACTCACTGGGAACAGATGACACCCCAATGTCTGACCCCCCCCCCACCGTGGCCTCCGGATTCCCCCAATGCCCAAACTTGCCAATTAGGGGTCCGCGAATCCCTGCATGCCACTTCATAAGGCCAGGGCACCCCCAGGCCCAATCGGTGGCATGGGCAAGATGTCACCTGGGCATCCTGTCACTGCCAACCTGGCACCCTGCCCAGAGCCCAACCACACGACCCCCGATTGGACTCCCAAGTGCTGGTACGCCTGGTCTATTGCACTCTGCCCAGAACCTGAGCACATGGCGACCCCCGATTGGACGTCCAAGTGTCAAAACGCCTGATCCGGAACTCCACCCTAGTCTAATATTGACCATGAAACTATTGTCGATTGTTGTATAGACCCGTCTGACTCACTATGTCTTAAAGGGTGGCACGGTAGCACAGTGGTTAGCATTGTTGCTCCACAGCTCCAGGGTCCCAGGTTCAATTCCGGCTTCGGTCACTGTCTGTGCGGAGTCTGCACGTTCTCCTCGTGTCTGTGTGGGTTTCCTCCGGGTGCTCCGGTTTCCTCCCACAGTCCAAAGATGTGCAGGTTAGGTGGATTGATCGTGCAAAATTGCCCTTAAATGTCCAAAAAAAGGTTAGGTGGGGTTACTTGGTTATGGGGATAGGATGGCGGTATGGGCTTGGGTAGGGTGCTCTTTCCAAGAGCCGGTGCAGACTCGATGGGCCGAATGGCCTCCTCCTGCACTGTAAATTCTATGATTAAACCTGCTGTCCTCACCTGGTCTAGCCTACGTGTGACTCGAGACCCACAGTAATGTGGTTGACTCTTAAGTGCCCTTTGAAATGGCCAAGTAAGCTACTCGGTTGTGTCAAATTGCTACAAAGTCTAAAAGGAATGAAATCAGAAGGACCATCCAGCATCAACATTGAACTAGGCACTGGAAATGGCAATGACACACAACTCTGTTGACCCTGCAAAGTGTTCCTTACAAATATCAGGGGGCTTGTGCCAAATCTGGGTGAGCTGTCCTGCAAATTAGCCGTGCAACAGCCTGACATACTCACAGGATAGTACTGAAGGAATCCTAGCTTTGGGAAAATATCCCTGACACCACCATCACCATCCCTAAGACTGCCCTGTAGGTGGGACAGGACATACCCACCAGAGGTGGCGACACAGTGGTATACAGTTGGGAAGGGGTTGTCCTGGGAATCTTCAAAATTGACTCTGGACCCCACAATGTTTCATGACATCAGGTCAAACATGGGCAGCAGACGCATGGAAACACCACCACCTGCAAGTTCCCCTCCAAGTCACAGAGTATCTTGACTTGGAACTATATCAATGTTCCTTCACTGTTGCTGCATCATAGTCCTGGAACCCCCTTTCTAACAGCAGTGTGGGTATACCTCCACCGTACGGACTGCAGCAGCTCAAGACCACCTTCTCAAGGGCAATTAGGGATGGGCAATAAATGCTGGCCCAACTGGTGACACCCACTTTCCATGCATGAATTAAAAAATCATTTTTTTCAGAAAATTGACGTCAACATTCATCTTATTGCCATGTTTTTGAGCAGTCGAGGGCTAGAATTTCTGCATTTGTCAATTTTAGGAAAGGAAGACAAGTTTTTGAATTCCAAACTGAAGGCCAAAAGGTTAATGAACTATTCACATTGCTTTGGCACAGCTGATCATTTTTATCTCTTTAAAATGAATCGGAATTTAAATATATATGAAAAAATGTCACCTCGGGGGTGAGAAAAGTGAGCTATTGAAAGGAAAAATTGTCAAATGCCGTTGTTCTCTGTGAGAAACACCATCTCATATCTCCATATAGGCTTCGGAATAGTTAAGCCACTGTGTTTAAGCTTACAGCTCTATCGTGTTCCTCACGTGCAACAAGAAGCAAAAAAAGCTTCAGATGAAAGCCAGCAGCTGTAAAGGGATAGTTAAAGAAAGCTGCATGAATGAAGGAAGGAGTAATCAAAAGGGGAGGATTTATCGGAGGTTTCTGAGAGCAGTGGGAAGACCAAGGATGCTGGAACACTGGTGGACCATGGTGGCTAAATAAACCATTGGCAATAGTGCAGCCAAGTATTCTACAAGTATATAATACATGAGGGGATGTAAGAGGGGTTGAAGTGAGGTTATGGAGGGTTTTGAAAGCCAGGACAAACATTTCAAAATAACCAGGCTGGAGACTGAGGATCCAGTGCAACTGAAGGATGGAAATGATGGGAATGAGAGAGCTCATGTAGCATCGGCATATGTGACAATATTTCACTTGAACTGAACTTTCTGTAAGGTTGGGAAAGTTGAAACATAAGGTGATGAAGGCTTGGTCAAGCATGTAGATCTCCGAGGCAGAGAGGGTGGATGGATGCGGGCAATACTGTGGCGATGCAATTAAGCCCTTATCAGATCATTAACGTTTCCTGTCACTGGTTTGCAGCTCTGGGAGCATCAGAGACTGTCGGTTGACCTCATTAAAATTAAGGGCTCTTTTCTCTGTTTCCCACTAGTGCCTTTTTTGAGGATGTCTGCCAGGTTCTCCACTTTAAGTTAATTTTTAAAATGATTACAAAATCTCACCTGATTAATCATTGTAGGTGCCTGACACACAGCTCACTGAGCCAACTGCTGACCTGACCTTATGCTCCCTCAGTCTGCTGCTGCCATCACCTACCATTCTTGAAAGCCTCCTGTCCTAGTTTACAAGCTCCTTAGGGGCTTACAAGCTCCTTAGGGGCTGATTTAGCCCAGGGGCTGATTTAGCACAGTGGGCTAAGACAGCTGGCTTGTAATGCAGAACAGCGCCTGAAGGGCAGCACGGTAGCATGGTGGTTAGCACAATTGCTTCACAGCTCCAGGGTCCCAGGTTCGATTCCCGGCTTGGGTCACTGTCTGTGCGGAGTCTGCACGTTCTCCCCGTGTATGCGTGGGTTTACTCCGGATGTTCCGGTTTCCTCCCACAGTCCAAAGATGTGCAGGTTAGGTGGATTGGC
Source organism: Scyliorhinus torazame (assembly GCF_047496885.1). Lineage (NCBI taxonomy): Eukaryota > Metazoa > Chordata > Chondrichthyes > Carcharhiniformes > Scyliorhinidae > Scyliorhinus > Scyliorhinus torazame. The sequence goes on from NC_092708.1 coordinate 72,887,607, forward strand.
CATGCTAAATTGCCCTTAGTGTTCAAAATTGCCCTTAGTGTTTGGTGGGGTTACTGGGTTATGGGGATAGGGTGGAGGTGTGGACCTTGGGTAGGGTGCTCTTTCCAAGAGCCGGTGCAGACTCGATGGGCCGAATGGCCTCCTTCTGCACTGTAAATTCTATGTAACAAGACCAGCAGCGCGGGTTCAATTCCTGTTCCAGCCTCCCCGAACAGGCGCCGGAATATGGCGACTAGGGGCTTTTCACAGTAACTTCATTGAAGCCTACTTGTGACAATAAGCGATTATTATTATCCGCTTGCATTTTCCTACTCTTGTGTTGTTTTGGAGTTGTGCTACTGAACTGCCAATAGATTTAATGATGAACTGACCATTGTTTAGTGGAAGTCCCAGCTGATCAGGGTTGTAACCTTGTAAATTCTAGGCCCGAGGGGCTGGATTTTACACTCTCCCTCTGGTCGGTTTGAAGGTAGAGGGTCACTTACGACCCTCCTCGCCAGCTCCTGACCTGCCTGAAATATCTAGGGGCACGGGAGAGGTTTAGGGTGGCTTGCCCACACTTGGGTCTATTGACGCGCTTAACTAAACAATTAATGGCCACGTAAGGGCCTTGTTGCCCTGCTGCCAGCATTTTACCCATGGAGGTGGGTGTCGGGGATGGTTGGTATTGGAGTAGGCCCACTGCATGTGAGAAGCCCAGCAGTTTAGCTGTGTGAGCTGATGTCGAGCAAGATAGGGGTGAACCTACTTTGCAGGTTTCCTTTTTGAAAAACGTATTTGTGGGATGTGGGCGTCGTTGGTTAGGGCAGCATTTATTGCCCATCCCTAGTTGCCCTTTGAAGGTGGTGCCTTCTTAAACTGCTGCAGTCCTTGAGATGTAGGTACACCCGCTGTGCTGGTAGGGAGGGTGATCCAGGATGATGCCCCATCGACACTGAACCTTTGGGGGTCAGGAGGTGAGTTACTTGCCGTAGGATTCCTAGCCTTTTACCTGCCCTGGTAGCCACAGTATTAATGTGGCTAGTCCAGTTCAGTTTCTGATTCAGTGATGGCAATGCCATTGAATGATAAGGGGCAGTGGTTAGATCCTCTCTTGTAGGTGATGGTCATTGCCTGGCACTTGTGTGGCGCGAATGTAACTTGCCACTTGTCAGCCCAAGCCTGGATATTGTCCAGGTCTTGCTGCATTTGGACATGGACTGCTTCTTTATCTGAGGAATTGCGAATGGTGCTGAACATCATACAGTCAATCGCAAACATCCCCACTTCTGTCCTATGATGAAAAGCAGATCACTGATGAAGCAGCTGAAGATGGTTGGGCCTAGGACACTTTCCTGAGCTCACCAGAGGTACCAGCTCATTACCTCCTTTAACCCCTCCTCAGCCTCTTGAACACAGACCCCTATCTACCTCATAACCCATGAGTGAAATCCTTGACCTAGACTTACTTGGCTGTTTGGCTTGGTGGGACATCCTCCAGTCCCAGCATTGGCCACTGTTCCTGTCTGACACTGCTGGAACAACAGCAACTATCTAAGGCAGGACCTCATACTGAGATGGGGCAGTAAGTTGTTGTGGGGCAGCTGTTGTGATTGTAGGCCGGCTTCCCCTGCCCTACATATTAGCCAAGGGGACAGAGACTGCGGACCTCATCAATCCGGTCCCAGATGTCCATTTCTACCAGGTGCATCTAGCATGTCTGCTGTGCGTTTCCATCTTTAAAATGATATGGATAAAAATTAAGCATATTGATAAATGAATACATTTAAAATAAAGGTTACATTTTCCATAGAATGACACAGTTGAGGCATTCGATCCCATGTGTGTTGGTACAAATCTCTGAATACCATTTAGTAGAAATAGAATTTGACTTATTTCATCTGTAAATTGGTGACATTTGTGTTATGGTCTCTGCGGCATAGATATTGCCGTTGTTGGTCAGTGATCATCAATGAGTGGCATTTTTCAGATAATCAACAGTTGTTACTTACCATATAGAAGACGGACCTCCAAGAGTTCATATCATTTCTGGAAAATCGATGGGAAGAAGAGAATAATGCATGCATTTCGGTTGTGATTGCTGTTGTTTAGAAAAAAGATGTAATATATTTTTCTTAGAATTCTGCATTATTGTATCAAAGTTATGGGTTTTGGTGAGACTGACTAAGTGCTGATTCTAATAGAGATGGTTAGTGTATATAACAGTCTAGACATCTTGGGGGATATGAGCAATACAAGCCGTCAAAAACAAACTACATCCCCTCCATGGAAATAATTTAGTTATGTGATAATGTTTGGCTTACTTATTTGTGTTTAACTTAAGAAATGCTAGTTTTAACCATTGTGGCTTCAGCCAGATGTTGCTGCCCTACTTATTTTAAATAACAGGAACATTCTCAATATAAGTCCCTTCTTAAAGCAATGTTAGTAGTTGCATGATGAATGGGTCAAATTTCAAGGATTTGCAATTCCACCTATTTGTATCACTTGGCTTTCGAGCTCATTTTGAATCTAGTCCTTGTATTCCTGTGGTCAATGGTGTGGTGCCACACTGCTGCCTCACAGTGCCAGGGACCCGAGCTCAATTCCAACCTTGGGTGACTGTCCATGTGGAACTTGCACGTTCTCCTTGTGTCTGCATGGGTTTCCTCTGGGTGCTCCGGTTTATTCCCATAGTCCAAAGATGTTGAGGTTGGATTGATTGGCCATGCTAAATTGTCCCTTTGTGTCCAAAGATGTGCAGGTTCGGTGGGATTACTAGGATAGAGTAGGGGAGTAGGCCTAGGTAGGGTACTTTTTCCAGAGGGTTGGTGCAGACTTGATGGGCTGAATGGCCCCCTTCTGTACTGTAGGAATTTTATGGCTCTATGGTTAGAAAACCTATGCAACATTTTCTTATAGGATTCCGTGCAACCTTTTATTCAAAACAACAGGTTTCACATTTTCTCTCTCATTATTCTATTTCTTAAAGCTATGGAAAAATAATGAATTACTTGATTGACAGAATATTGCAAGGCACTTCAGACAGTCAAAAAACACAGAACACTGCATCTTAATATAAGTTACCTTCAACTTGAGAGGAAAACTTTCAAGATGATCTATGAACTGCCAGTGCAATTCATTTTTCTGATCCACGACAGCAAAACTAATAAAACTGTCAAGCCTGTTGTTTTAGTGTGCACACCCAGTACAGTTTTGTACACTATACTATTGATCATTTAGGTTTCAGCTGACTGAAATTATTAAATCTAAACCTTTAAGTTCAGGAAATGTGTGAGAAACAATGGAACGACAATTCTGGTGGGGAGCCATAATTTACAGTCAACCCAGATCAAATGTGTTTACTGCCTTCTGAGGGCTCCCAGAAATTTGTTCTCCAGTTGCCTCTTCTGTGCACCCCAGTTAATTTGTTCCAGCAGCTTGGGAGTGTTTCTGTGTTTCGCAGAAATTTGCGTGACGTGCTGCCTTGCAGAGGGATTACCATTTGAAAAGTAGCTCCTGGAGTACCTGAGGGGGTATAAGTGGGGACAACATTGGGCTGCATTTTTGCTGTCGAGGCTGCTAGCTTGAGTTTGGAAATACCCAGACTTGGATATAAACCCATTATGTGCAATTTCCTCTGCGGGAGGTGGCGGCAGGATAGAGTCTGGTCCTGGACCTTGGAAGCGGATCAGAGTTGGCCATAGGATGGGTGAGTGCCAAGTGCGGGGGGCTGGCTATATGCCTTCTCATGTACTTTGTGCCCCAGTTGTTTTAAAAAGACTATTAGTCCCTCTAGCCCTCACCGCTTACCCAAATCCCCATGCCAACTTATGCGTTGAGCTATCCCCCATGCTACACCTACCCCCATGCCACCTTAACGTCCCCCCTCCCGCCCCCATATCCTCACCATAGCTACTCACTCGGTATTTGCTATGGAGCGGCCTCAGGAGCCATGTGGAAATTGGGAAAAAGAAAATCAAACTTCCAACAATTTAATAGATCTCTCACTCACTTTGATACAGAAGAAAAACAACTCTATATTATGAAACACATGCAAAGATTTTAAATCCCCTCAAATGGCCAATCTATTATAAAAATGAACAAACTTCTATTCAGTAACCATATCAAAGACAGCTCAATAGGTTCTTGAAAATGCCAAAATGTGAACTTAGCCTCCCTGTTGAGGTAAATGCTTTTGGAGCATTTGAAACTTAGACAACATTCATAATGAGTTCAGCTGCAATAATAGCCCTTAGGAAATGTCAATAATGAACTCTACTAAAGTGAAAGAACAGGGGCGACATTCTCCGATGCCCCGCCGGGTCGGAGAATCGGCGGGGGCCGGCGTGAATCCCGCCCCCGCCATTTGCCGAATTCTCCGGCACCGGAGATTCAGCAGGGGCAGGAATCGCGCCGCTTGGAGGGCCACCCCGCGATTCTCCGGCCCGGATGGGCCGAAGTCCCGCTGCTAGAATGCCTGTCCCGCCGGCGTGGATTAAACCACCTCTCTTACCGGTGGGACATGGCGGTGCGGGCGGGCTCCGGGGTCCTGGCGGGCCGATCTGGCCCCAGGGGGTGCCCCCACGGTGGCCTGGCCCGCGATTGGAGGCCCACGGTCTCCACCATGGCGGAGGCGGAAGAGACTCTCTCCACAGCGCATGCGCGGGGATGCCGTGAGCGGCTGCTAACGCTCCCGTGCATGTGCCGCCCAGCAACGCCATTTCCACGCCAGCTGGCGGGGCACCAAAGGCCTTTTCCACCAGCTGGGCGGGGCGGAAATCAGTCCGGCATGGGCCTAGCCCCTCAAGGTTAGGCTCGGCCCCTCAAGATGTGGAGGATTCCGCACCTTTGGGGCGGCGCGATGCCGGAGTGATTTGCGCCGTTTTTGGCGCCGGTCGGCGGGCATTGTGCCGATACCGGAGAATTTTGCACCCAGATCTTATTTTTTTCCTAAGCTACACCAGATGGCCTGAGAATAAAAATAATTCAGCAGCTGGTGATATCTTTAGTTTAACTGACGGCAGCAGCCCGTTTTAGTTTCAAATTTAAGCACTGGGGATTCAGATCATTACATGTGTACCTTTTCAATAAAGTTTTCTACCCAATAAATGCATGACTCTCACGCGGCAGGGTAAGGTGCTTGGATCAGCAAAAATGGGGTTTCTTTGTAATCAGCACTAATTTCACATGGCCCTGCTGAATAAATTTAGGCTTCCTACTTTTGTGATTTGCACCTCACCACCCCCACCCCCCACCCCCTTCCCCATGCTGGCAATAATGAGATCTGCCAGAATTGGGGTTGGGATATCTGCATGCGTGTTCAACTTGACATTTTTAAAAGCCTCGAATTTGCATGACTGTGTGAAAATGTGGCTCATTGAGCTCGATTCAACTAAATGGGAACAAAATCCCATTGTGAGTGCATTTAGTCGTGTGTCTCCTTGCATTCCGTGCCAAGAAACAAATAGCTCTAGAATGCGACTTGTTGTATAAGGGGCCTCAGCAGGGACTGGGCAGCCAAAGCCACGTTTTGTACAGCGGAGCTCCCCAGTGCAGCGAGAGATCGGGACGTCATTTTTAAATGGCATCTCAATCTCCGAGACCCCCAAAATGGTACCCTGAACCCCACCCCCCACCCGAACACACTATGGGAAGATCCCCGGACCCCCCAACACCCACACAAGGCACTCCTGGCCCTGTTGCACATGTGCAAAAAATGCCACCTTGGGACATTGGCAGTGCCAGCCTGGCATTTCTCATGCCACCTGAGCTGTGCCATTCTGGCTGGCACCCAGGTGGCACAGTGCCAGGGTACCACACTGCCCAAAGGGCATGTAGCTGGGGCTTCCGATTCCCTGGGAGACCCCCACAGTGCCGTTCTGTCTGGTCCCTGTTTGTGGGGACCAGTGCTGAATGACGCTCGCTCGAGGTCTTCACAACGAGGAGGATGAGTCCCAAAGCCTGAGATACCTTGGGAACCCGCACATTAAAGTGAGACGAGCTGTCTCGCTCTAATATACAGATTTGCCAAAAAGTGATCCTGCCCACAATGGGTGGGATTCACATCGTAACGTCGCGTCAGATCGCGTTAGATCTCGTGAGGCGTTGTGAGCCAGGGTCTCCTGGTTTTTGTCGGCCATGTTCTGCCGCGGCAAGCTGTGTTTTGGGTGCAGCATGGCAATTGGATCGTGCTCAATAGGCTGGATTCTCCGGTCGCCTACGGCGAAATCACGTTCGGCGATCGACCGGAGAATCACAGTTCCTGACCAAATTGGGGGTGGCGCTGCTTTCGCGATGCTCCGCCCCCTCCAAAGTGACGTATCGACGGGCTCAGGACATTGCCTGAGGCCCCCCCCCCAAATGCTCCGTCCCCGACCGGCCGTGTTCCCGATGGCGTCGGTCGCGTGTGGTCTCATCCGTCGTGAACTTGGCGTGGCGGCCGCGGATTCAGTCCAGCGCCACCACAGTCAGGGGAGGGCCGATCCGCGGGCAGGGGGGGCATTATCAGGGGCTCTGGGTGCTGTGGGGGAGTGGTCTGGCGCGTGCGAGTCAGCCAGAGTGGGGGGAATATTTTGCGGCACCTTGTACCTCAACGCGGTCGCTGCAGGCTGCTGCCGTGCACGTGCACGGCCACGGACCCGGCAATTCTCCGGGCCGGATTGGCAGCTAGATCCAGGTGCTAGCTCCTAGCCAAACGGAGGATTGGTGGCTGTTTTACGCCCTTTATTCTGTCATTAAATGCCACCGTTCCCACACCGGCGTGGGGACATAGCGTCAAAATCGGAGAATCCAGCCCATTGTCTTTGGCCAGATTCTTGGGCTCCACCTCTTGGGCCATCTGGGTCAGTGTTGCTGTACCATTGGTGCCTGCCTCAAGTATTTAAATAACCTCATTCCCAAGGATTTTGTGTGGGAGCTTCAGTGACTGAAGGCGACAGCTTGACTTTCTTTTCTACTATCCTAACATCGTAGAATTTTGCCTTTCAAAGTTAACCTCAGCATCAAATGTAACCCCTTTACCCCCAAGTGTAAAAAGCCTCTGCCCGCATACAGATTGCTTGTTTTGCTACAAATCTCATTAACATCAACACAAATAAACTTGCACTGGCATTAAAGATTAGTAAAGGTCAGTTGCTACATTTTAACCTTTATAAAATATTCAACATGATCGGACTTGTTATTTTTCTTGATATTCAACAGCGATTTAACCGGAAAAAAAAATCCATGTCCGGTTTTGGGCGCGTTTAGCGATGTATTTCTCGGTGGCTGCAGTGCGGAGAAACATTTCTCTATTGAACATTTTGCCTTTTTCTTGGCCTCGGAGTCTCTCTCCACCAAGGCCGCACTTAGAGTCAGTTCCTGCTGGTTGGTGGGCTCAAGCTCCCCATCAACATCGGGGAGCTTCAGTCACCCTCCAACAACAGGGAGGCCAAAGGGAACATCCCTTTACACCTCCTCCACCAGGTAAGGTCCCTCAGACTCAATCCCCGGCAGTGCAAACCTGGGAACCCTGACACTGGCCGTGTCCCTGCCAACCTGGATGCGCTACGTGGGCACCCTGGCAGTACCACGCTGGCACTTCCAAGGTGCTTGTGTGGCAAAGGGAATGCCGGGGTGCTACCCTGCCCTGTCACTGAACACGGGGTCTCAAATGACCTGGGAAACCCCACCAGGTACCATGACGACTGCTCTATCTTTGTGGGAACTAGAACCCAACGATGCCCTGCTGAGGGCTCCAGGAGTGGCCATTAGGTCCCGGGTGCTGGGCCATCGTTGGGCGGCATCTGTGGAGGGTGTTCCTTGAGGCAGGGGGTTCCCCTGGGAATGTTCCCCTATTACAGGGGTCCGTGGGGGGGGGGTTCCCTTATTAAAAAGGTCCCTGGGGGGTTCGCATATTACAGGGGTCCATGGCGGATCTCCTATGACAGGGGGCCCGGTGGGAGGGTTCTCCTATGACAGGGGTCCCGGGGGGGGGGGGTTCTTCTATTACAGGGGTCCCGGGGGGGGGGGGCGGTTCTCCTATTACAGGGGTCCCGGAGGGGGATGGTTCCCTTATTACAGGGGTCTTGGGGGGGGGGGGGTTCTCCTATTACAGGGGCCCTGGGGGGGGGTTCTCCTATTACAGGGGTCCTGGGGGGGTTCCCCTATTACAGGGGTCCTGGGGGGGGGGTTCTCCTATTACAGGGGTCCTGGGGGTGGGGGGGGTTCTCCTATTACAGGGGTCCTGGGGGTGGGGGGGTTCTCCTATTACAGGGGTCCTGGGGGTGGGGGGGTTCTCCTATAACAGGGATCCGGTGGGGGGGTTTCTCCTATTACAGGGGTCCGGGGGGGGTTCTCCTATTACAGGGGTCCGGGGGGCGGGTGGGTTTTTTTCCTATTACAAGGGTCCGGGGGGGGGGGGGGGTGTCACCTATTACAGGGGTCCTGGGGGAGGGGGGGGGTTCTCCTATTGCAGGGGTCCGGGGGGGGGGGGGTTCTCCTATTGCAGGGTTCCTGGAGGGGGGGTCTCCTATTACAGGAGTCCTGGGGGGAGGAGAGTTCTCCTATTACAGGGGTCCTGGGGGGAGGAGAGTTCTCCTATTACAGGGGTCCTGGGGGGGGGGGGGGGGGAGGGTTCTCCTATTACAGGGGTCCTGGGCATAGGTTCCCCAATTACAGGGGTCCCTGGGGGTGGGGGGGTTCTCCTATTACAGGGATCCGGTGGGGGGGTTTCTCCTATTACAGGGGTCCGGGGGGGGGTTCTCCTATTACAGGGGTCCGGGGGGCGGGTGGGGTTTTTTCCTATTACAAGGGTCCGGGGGGGGGGGGGGTCACCTATTACAGGGGTCCTGGGGGGGGGGGGGGTTCTCCTATTGCAGGGGTCTGGGGGGGAGTTCTCCTATTGCAGGGGTCCTGGGGGGGGGGGGTTCTCCTATTGCAGGGGTCCTGGAGGGGGGGGTCTCCTATTGCAGGGGTCCTGGAGGGGGGGTCTCCTATTACAGGGGTCCTGGGGGGAGGAGAGTTCTCCTATTACAGGGGTCCTGGGGGGAGGAGAGTTCTCCTATTACAGGGGTCCTGGGGGGGGAGGAGGGTTCTCCTATTACAGGGGTCCTGGGCATAGGTTCCCCAATTACAGGGGTCCCTGGGGGTGTAGGTTCTCCAATTACAGGGGTCCATGGGGATAGGTTCACCAATTACAGGGGTCTTGGGGGAGGTAGGTTCTCCAATTACAGGGGTCCCTTGGGGGTGGGGGGGATAGTTCTTCAATTACAGGGGTCCCTTGGGGGTGGGGGGATAGTTCTCCAATTACAGGGTCCCTTGGGGGTGGGGGGGATAGTTCTCCAATTACAGGGGTCCCGTGGGGGGGGGGGGGGGGGTAGGAGGTTGGGTCACCCCCGTACTTGGGGGCACCCAGGTTCTCCAGGTGTGGGGGACTGCTGTGCAGTGGGGGGGCCGAATTGAGTGAGGGTTGCTGGCAACGGGACTCGCTATCGGACTGACCAATCCAAGATGGCGGCCGATAGTCGGATTGCCTGAGAATCCCTCATATTCCACGGCATGCATAGATTTGCATGGCATGGAACATTGAATTGCATCCTGCTTTATGACTGCAAGGGGATCGTAAAGCTGGTGCAATTCATCTCCTGCGGGAGAATCTTGGGCAGGTTTCTCCATCCCACCGCACTAGATTTCTGGTGCGGCTCGCTGTCGGGACTCTGTTTCGCTGGCAGGTCAAAGGCGTTTCCAATTGTGGGGCAGTCCCACGCTATCAGGAAATTCCCGGGCTGCCGGCAAAACGGAGAATCCCGATGGCGGAGAAGTCAGCCTATAGTGTTCCAAACGGAGAATCCAACCCATAGCATTTTCAGGGATCTTGACAATAATCTTTATCAGTGTCACAAGTTGGCATACACTTACACTGCAATGAAGTTACTGTGAAAATCCCTTAGTCGCCACACTCCGGCGCTTGTTCAGATACACAGCGAGAATTCAAAATGACCAATCCGCCTCACAAGCACGCCCGGAGGAAACCAACGCAGACACTGGGAGAATGTGCAGACTCCGCACAGACAGTGACCCAAGCCAGGAATCGAACCTGTGTCCCTGGCAGTGTGAAGTATCAGTACTAACCACTGTGCATCCCAAGGTGGATGCTGAGAGATTGGTTCCCCTTGTCGGGGAGTCTAGGACCAGAGGGCATAATCTCAAAGTAAGAGGTCACCCATTTAAATCAAAGATGAGGAGGGATTTCTTCTGAGGGTAGTGAATCCGAGGGATAAGGTTGGAAAGCGGAGATGAGGATTATCATGTCAGATCAGTCATGCTCTCATTGGATGGCAGAGCAGACCTGATGGGCCGAATGGTCCACCTCTGCTCTGACATCTTGTGATCTTATGGTGATTCAGGTGTTACGATTCCCACGGAGTTCAAAAACCTTCCAGTTGATAGCTGAAGGGCTAACTGGGGACCCTGGGGTGTCCTCCTATTACAGGGGCCCCTGGGAGTTTCCTTGTTTTAAAAATTCCACTGTGCCATAAGACTAAAGGTACTATTGACTAACCAGCACAGAACAGAACTTTCCCCTTTTTACTTTTCGCACAATTAAAAGCACAGACCACAGGTATAGTTTACACTTTCATTTGAGTAGACATTCAATTGTTATGGAATTAGTCTAATTAACCTGGGGACTAGCTTAATGGTAAAAACTGGGCGGCATGGACTGGTTGAGCCGAAGGGCCTGTTTCCATGCTGTAAACGTCTTTGATTCTATAATCCATCACTACCTCGGGCTTACTTCTGTTTTTTTCCTTTCTCAGCCTCAGTATTTGTAATTTTAAGAACTCTCTTTAACAGTGAGGTTTTCTCAGGGAAGATTCTTCCTCTAAGCTTCCTCTAATGCAAGCTTGATGAACCTTCCAGCCTAATTTTTACTCCATGAATTTGGTCTTTTCATATTCGAGCATAATCTTCCACCTTTATTCCTGTGTGGTGCAGCACAGCATGTTGGCGCTTTCCTGTTTTTGGATCCTGGGATACTGACTTTGTCTGTGAGTTTTCAACGCCCACATACATGTCAACATGAATCGCATGGGTCTTGTATCCAGGTAGATAAGAGATTTAATCAATTGAAGATTGTGCAGGACTGACCTGCCACAATGTCTATTCCCTGACTACTTTCTTTATTGCTCGCCCTGGACGTTGTCTGAGGCCTAATCAAACTGTTCACAAATAGGTGTCCTAGTTGACCTTAAGTTGAGGTTCTGACCCTATCACCAAGACCTCTGTTACATTGCCTATCTCTGCTCCTATCACAGCTCTGTCTTTGTTAACTCGCCTGACCAGCCTCTCCATGAATTTGATCTTATCATAGACTTCCTACATCCTAGCTCAAGCCAAATCCCACTCATGCACCATCTGTATGTTTATTGACCAATTTTCTCAGAGTCCAGCAATGCTTGAGAATTTAAAAAAGCTCTCCATGACCTTGCCCCTTCCTATCTATTATAACCTCTTACATTTCTACAGCCACCTGAGGCCTTTGAACTCATTCGGTTTTGGCCTCTTGCTTATCCTTGGTTTTCTTTGCTCTACCATTGGTACCATGCCATCAGATATCTAGGCCTTAACCTCTGGGATTTCCTCCATAAACCTTTCCACTTCTCTACTTCTTTTCCCTTTCTAAAACTTAGATCTATTGCCAAACCTCTGATCATCTGTTCCAGTATTTCTCCCATGTGGTTCAGTGGCAAATTTTGTTTGATAATCACTCCTATGGATGGCCTTGGCACATTTTACTACACCAAGAACTTGGAAAAAATGTAAATTTTAGTTGATGGAGCTTGGAAGTCTGGTGAGCAGGACTTTGGTGAAGTTAAATCTGGAGGTGTTGAAAGCAGTGTTGAAGATCTTGGATGGAGATGAGCAAAGTTGTACAGTTGTGCTGGTTCATTCAGGAGGAGGATTAGTATCACATAGATGTGAAATAGGTTGAGCAAGGAGGCACAGGTGGTTCACTTAGGTAAACATGGAGCATCAACGGAAGGGCAGTGCCCGCAATTGCAGCCTTAGGATGTCCTCATCACTTTCATTAGGATTGTCTCATTGTCCTGTGGCAATGAAGCATTTTAAAAAAGAGGTTAGAAATGAGATGACATTGTGTAATGGTGCCAAAAGGTTGCATGGGGGTATCAAGAGGTTGATTATATTTTTCTTTCAAATTTAAATAATGATTTGTGCACATGGAGGTTTTTGTCTAATGGATCTGCAGTTTACCGGCCAGGAAATCTCCTCAGCAAAACCTGGGCAAGATTCTTCCTGTTGCCGATTCGATGGGAACGGAGTTAGTGGTAGCCAAAATGACTGAGCAGTGTGGCTGGAAACAGAGTTTACTGAGGGCAGTGGGGAGCGTGGGCCCCCGACAGTTCCTCCTATTAACGAGCTCATTAAAATGTAATTAGGATGGGCTCATTGAGAGCTTATCTCTGGGAAGTGTGGCTGTCAGTATTCAGAAGCGGTTGGGTTGCAGACCAGTTGCATAGAGGTGACAACTCCAAAATGGAAGCAGGAAGAAATTTAAAGGTTAAATACAATAGTTTTGCTTCCTTTACAGTTTTCAGAAGTTATGGGTACAGTAGCATGATCGGTATCTGTATTCATTAAATGACAGTTCTGTGAATGGTAGTTACCCTTAAAACAATTTATTTTACTTGACATTGTCGGATGTGTTATAGGAATTACTAGCTGTGGGTGTAGCGAGGAGAACATTAAAACAGATTTTTGCAGTTAGTTATTCAGAATTCTTCAAAAGCTGTCAAGTAAAAGATTAACATTGTAAAAGTAGATATAGGTACCTCACACAATTGACCCAATGACTGCTATTTGCAAAAGGCCTCCCAAACTGGCTTTTTGGAGTTTGGAGCACAGATCTGCATAATTATTATTTTGTTGATGTTTGATGCCTTAGTCTTTCAACCTGCCCTCTTCGGAGTCAGCTTGCCATCATTCCCACCTTGGGTCTGCTGATGCTGGTGACAAACCCATCTCCAGGTCACTTAAAGCCTCAGCCTGGGAAAATCCCACTTTCAAACACGCTGGCAGCAGAAACGGGATCAGAACACAGGATCCACCCTGCCTCCCAATACCTGTCTCCATCCCAATGTTTCTCAGCTGTGAGACAAGTATTCATGGAATCATAGAACAGAATCCCTGCAGTGCAGAAGGAGGCCATTTGGCCCATCGAGTCTGCATCATGGTCTCAAGTGATAAGTACCAAAGAGCAAAAATTGTTTCAAAGTTAGATCGACAATTTTCTCATTCCGCTTGTCAAAGGTTAAACATTTTGCTGAAAAATGGAGGTGCGGTTGACGAGTATATGAGGCTGCTAGAAGAGACTAGCAAAAAGTATAATATCTAATAGGTATGGGAAGAGTTGGGGCTGGATTCTCCGATTGTGGGACTGTGTCCCCACGCCGCCGTGGGAACGGTGGCGCTTTACGCCAGAATAAATGGCGTAAAACGGCCACTGATTCCCCGTTTTGCTGGGAGCTAGCATGCCGGCAGTGAAGAGCACTTGGCTCTAGCTGCCAATACGCCCCGGAGAATTGCCGGATCTTTGGCCGCGCATGCGCACAGCGGCCTGCAGTGGCCGCGCCGTGCTACATGGCAGAGGCCGCCCGCGGACTCGGCGGTGTGAAATAGTGCCCCCCTCTTTGGCCCGCTCACGTGCCCTGGACCACCCCCCCCCATAGTGCCCCCAACCCAGAATAATGTCCTCCCCCGGCTCTCCCCCGACTGTAGCGGCGCTGAACTGAGTCCACAGCCGCCACGCCGAGTTCCCAATGGATGAGACCACACTGAACCGACGCTGTCACAGAGGGTGGTCCTCAGGCAATGTCCTGAGGTCGTTGATATGTACGCCGCTTTGGAGGGTGTGGAGCATCGCAAAAGCGGTGCCGCCCCCGATTTGTTCGAACGCGATTTCGGCGTCGCCGACCGGAGAATCCCGTCCAGTGTATATTGCAAGCTTTCCATTGGCATGTGACTTTAATGAGATAGTTGGCATGAATCCAAAGGACTGGGACAAAGACAGAAATATGATCATCCTACAGATTACACAGTTCTGACTCGTGATCGTAGAATTTACAGTGCAGAAGGAGGCCATTCGGCCCATCGAGTCTGCACCGGCTCTTTGAAAGAGCACCCTACCCAAGCCCACACCTCCACCCTATCCCCATAACCCAATAACCCCACCAAACACTAAGGGCAATTTTGAACACTAAGGGCAATTTAGCATGGCTAATCCACCTAACCTGCACATCTTTGGACTGTGGGAGGAAACCGGAGCACCCGGAGGAAACCCACGCACACATGGGGAGAACGTGCAGACTCCGCACTGACAGTGAACCAAGCCAGGAATTGAACCTGGGACCTTGGAGCTGTGAAGCAATTGTGCTAACCACCATGCTACCATGCTGTGATGTGTCTGATATTCCTCCAGTAGTGTATTTTTAATATGGAATCCCTACAGTGCCGGAGGAGACCATTCGGCCCATCGATTTTGCACCAATCCTTTAAATAGCACCCTACATAGGTCCACTCCCCCAGTATATCCCCAGAACCCCACCTAACCTGCTCATCCTTTGAGACTAAGGGGCAATTGTAGCACGGCCAATCCACCTAACCTTCACATCTTTGAATAGTGGGAGGATACTGGGGCACCCGGAGGAAACCCACGCAGACATGGGGAGAACGTGCGAACACCACACTATAATCCGAGGCCAGAATTGTACCTGGCTCCCTGGCGCTGTGAGGCCGCAGCGCTAACCACTGTGCTAATATAAATTTGCCTGAAAATACTGAGACACTTGAGCCATATGCCTTATATGATACAGTAAGAAGTCTTACAATATCAGGTTAAAGTCCAACAGGTTTGTTTTGAATCACTGGTTTTCAGAGTGCAGCTCCTTCCTTGGGTGAATGATATGATGGCGTGCAGTATCGTTTTGACTGTCCTGAGAAGTAAAAATATTGTGGGATGACTATTTATTGTATAAATCAAGGCGGTAATGGGCTGTCTTCCTCTGCAAGCCTGATGATGTCACTATGAAGTTGATCAGTTTCGTGGTTTGAATTTGCATTGTGAGCTGATGATACTGATGGGAACCTTGGTGATTGAAGGGTAGTGAATGTTGTGGGATGGGAATAATTGAGGGCACTGTAATTGTGATAGCTCCTCCACCAGCAGGAGGGGCCCATTGTTTCATTTAGATGCCGTTATCTGGGTGAGAAGTGAGGGCATGGTGGAAGAGGCCATGGGCAGGAAGGTTGTTATGGGATCCGGAGGAGCATTCACAGCGAAAACTGTTGCTTTGTTTTGTTTTGGGGCAGCCTGCAGGACTGCTGGTTTGGCTATTTAGTAGTCCTTCTGCTTGGTGGCAAAGACCAAAGTCACATCCTGGTTCTAAACACATCTTTTAATAAAACTCCTGCTTGCTTTGGGCAGGCCCACTCTCCACCTAACTCAAGGCACACTCAAAGATGACATCAGGCCTGCCTGGGGCATTAAACCGACTAGGTGTTTGTTTTAAGTTGACCTATTTCTGTTCTAGGCATGAAAAACCGAGCAATCGCAGCTGAACCTTTCCTCCAATGAAACGCAGTATCTTGAATATTGTTTATAGCATTTTCATTAAAACAGAACACTGACAATGACATATTAAGTATTTTCACATATTTGTGTGGCTATTGTAAATTGGTCAGTGCTAGAATTCTTCAGGGATGATATATTGGAAAATGAAATTTATTTTGAAAGTGTTTAAGGCAATGGAGCTGCGTAATACTTTGCAAAATTTAGGAAATGTGTAGTTACAAAATTATAAAGAATCTTGTTGATTTTCAGAAGCTAGATGAAATCAGCCATTGTATTAACAAGGCATATTTATGAAGCTTGAAATTGAGTTGTTACAGATTAACATGGTTTTAGACACAGGCTAAGCCTGAGGCTTTCAGTTACCATGTACACAACTGTGGATTTAGTCAGAATGATCAATGCTTTCATTCCTTTCACACCTGCACCCTTTTCCACTAAGTCTTCATGCTGAATGACTGTGATGTCCCTAAAGTATAGGCTCCCTTCCTGTGGTAACAGGGGATGATTTACGACTACTGCAATTTTTCTGTTGGTACTATTAGCACAACTTAATTTATGGCGCACAATAGAGCAATTAATGTGTGGCCAGGACATGCTATTTGTTGGTTCAGGTGGTTTATTCTGCAGGAAAGACCTATATGAAGTTAAAATCTGCCATTTATGACTAGAACAATTATATCTGTGTCTTTCAAGTAAATCTGCAGATAACCTTTGGTAATCAGCCTCCAGTGTTAATTATGTTTTCCCCAATGCTGATTTGAAAGCTTAATTTATCTTTCTAACTGTAAGCTCGGATTTTACTTAGCTAAGCTTAAATCCATTGGGCTTGTTCACATCTGAGTTTAAACGGTTGCATTTATTGTATTTGGATGATGTTATTTTTACTACATTTTATGTTTCGATTGGGTTGAAATAAAATGCGGTGGCCTAATTTTCCCAGTAATACTGAAATTATTCCATCATCGATACTTAACCTGTTGAAACAAGCTACTCATACTATAAACTTCGAATGAAAACAGAAAATGCCAGAAATCTTCAATTCAAACTGAATCTGAAAGGGAAAGATAGATTAATATTTTGGGTGGGATTGTTTTATTAGAACATTTGTTAATTCAAAATTCTGGGTGCCGTTAGGATACTAACTCACTAGTATCTGGATGGAGTTTAATAAGGTTTTGGCCCCTAGAACTTTACTCCTTGTCAAATTCCAGTTGATTTTGGCTGGCATATTAATAATAATAATAATAATAATCACTTATTGTCACAAGTAGGTTTCAATGAAGTTACTGTGAAAAGCCCCTAGTCGCCACATTCCAGCGCCTGTTCGGGGAGGCTGGTACGGGAATTGAACCCGGACTGCTGGTCTTGTTCTGCATTACAAGCCGGCTATTTATCCCACTGTTAAACCAGCCCCCATTATGCATTGATGGGAAGATATTAATCATATATACACGAGCAACACTAAGTGGAATTCGCCATGTCCTGGGCAGTGGGTTCAGTGGCACGTGGGTGGGGTGGGGAATTCGACAGGAGGCCCAAAAATCGCCTCTTGCCATGGTGGATTAGGAATCCCGCTGGAAACCGATTTGTATCCTGTTAATGGGATGCAGATGAAGGCCCGACCGGAATGCCATGTGGTGCCAGCAGTAAAACATGCCAGCCAGTCCATAATACATCTGGACCAACATGGCGTGCAGTAATCAGGACATACCTGAAGAAGGCCTGGGGCTGCCCACAGAATTCGGGATGGGGTCCACCAGTGACCCTGGAACATCACAGCAGTGGACGGGGAGAGCATCTATAAAGTGGATCTCCCAGATTTAGCATCATCGACGATGTCCATCTTCCAGCCTTGAGAGTGGTCCTGGCGAACAATCTTCTTTCTTCAATGGTAGGTCAGTGATGTCAGGCACATTTCAAATATGGCACCCGGATATGCCAGTGGGACGTGCACCATCAAGCCTGCCCTGGCACAAAAGACGGTGCAAAACACCTGGATGCATAATTTATGAGGTCGGGGCTATAAGATATGGCGTGATTTCCCAACGGCCTCCGTAGTGGAAACCGTCCCCATCCCCGCTCTAGGACTGAGTTGCAAATGGGAGAATTCTGTCCCCTGTTTTGATGTCCAATTTTACCAAGGGAAGCACTGGCAGAAATGCAAGGGTAAATTATTAATGGCGGATTTCTCTATTGGAATTAATCATGAGTATCTGTTTGGAGTAAGAAAGCTGCAAAATTTAAATGTTCAATTGAAATAAAATTTTGGCTGATGTAGCCAGACCATTTATGCTGCAGTAAAATGCAACAAAATCCTTCCTCTCTCCCCAGACTGGACATTTGTCTTTTCCCTAAATGGGACTGAGCTTTATGGAGTCAGCGGCATATCCATAGGGGAAGAAGCAAGTTCCTCTGGCACTGATCTGCCCCCAAAAGGTTTACTCCCTCTTTTGGGTTGACCTGTTTTGTATTTCCAGCATTTTCTGGCTTTATTTTTTATCAATTCTCCCGCAATGCAGTTCAGCTGCAATTGCTGGAATGATCCCCTTTAGTGTTTGCCAGCAGTTTTATAAATCAGTTATTTCATGAAAAAAATAAAGCCTATTATAGTACTTGTAAACCAATAAACAACACCTTGCAATTTTTGATCCCACTCGTTTGTATAACTGAAGACCGGAAAAAATGTTTTTAATGTTTTGCGAAAGGTTCTGAAAAATTTAAACAAACAATTTGATGCTATTAGGAATGGTGCCTTTAGGTTCTGAGCCTGCATTTTAATTTCCCAACCTTAATAGAAGTGAATGTTGTCGAACACATTGAAAACAAAGGCAGGCACTTAAAGCAGGCTTGTCCAACCTTTGTGGCGACTAGGGGATTTTCACATGTAACTTCATTGCAGTGTTAATGTAAGCCTACATGTGACAGTAACAAAGATTATTATTATTCATTTTATGAGTCACATAAGGAGATATTAGGACTGATGGAGGGAGGTTTAAGGGACCATTGAGGAGTGAGAGGTGGGGCGGCATGGTGGCACAGTGGTTAGCACTGCTGCCTCACAACAGTGGTGCACCTTCGGAGGGTCATTGCAGACCTGATGGGCCGAATGGCCTCCTTCTGCACTGTAAGGATTCTGTAGTGATTCTGTGAGGAGTCTGGGGAGGTAATTCCTCAGCTTACGGCCCAGGAAGCTGGAAGCACAGTTCCTAGTGGTGGAGCAAATAAAACTAGTGGATGCTAAAGAGGCCTAAGTTGGAGAAGCTCAGATTTCAGGGGTTTGTAGGGCAGGAGAGGTTACAGCGATTAGGAGGCATAGACAAACCAAGAGCCAATGTAGATTAGTGACCATGAAGTTGAATGGAAATTGGTGTGAATTCGGATGTGGGCAGCAGAGTTTGAGTTTTGGATGCGTTCACATTCATGGAGGTGTAAGATGAGAAGCATGTCAGGACAGCTTTTGCAGTAGCCAAGTCTGGAGGTAACAAAAACATGGATAAGGCTTTCAGCAGTAGTTGAGATGAGTAAAGGATGGAGTCTTCCAATGTTATGAAGGTCAAAGTAGATGGTCTTGGTGATGGCATGGATATGAGGAGCTTATTTCAACGACAACACCGATATTGCAAACAGCCTCAGACAGCTGCTGGGGGAGGATGGGAATTGGGTAGTGAGAGAATGGAGTTTGTGGTGGGGATAGAAGACGATGGTTTCAGTCTTCCCAATATTTAGCTGGAGGAGATTTTTACTCATTCAATAGTGGGTGCCAAGCAAGTAATGTGACAAATAAGAGACAGTGGGTGGGACTTTCTAGCCCCTCCTGCCAACGGGCTCTTCCAGTCCCGCCAAAGTCGACTCTTTATGGCAGATTCCCCGGCAGCGGGGCAGGCGAGCCACGCAGAAGCTCAGAGACTTTGGGATCAGAAGATCCTGCCAGTCCCCAATGGCTTGCTGCATCCGCCGCTGGAAAATCCACCAGTGGGTGAGGGGAATACCAGGCAATGGAGCGGTTGGAAAAGGTATTTGTGAGGTAGAACTGTATGCTGTCAGCACACATGTGGAACTTCATGTTTGATGTTACTGAGGATGTTACTAGCTAGAGACTGACTGAAGTAAAGATAGTGTGAGATTAGTTGTAGATGAGTGTAGTTTATATGTTAATAAACAACTGTGTATTCTTTAGGAGTACGTGTCAAATCCAAATTAATAGTGTTAATACATTTATAGCATTGTTCAACTTCAAACTATTTTGTGGCCTTTGTGAACAGTGTGCCAACCATCCTGAATTTAGCAACACAGAGAACACCCACAACATTGATTGAAGGATAAATATCAGCCAACTCTCCTGCTCTTCTTGAAATATTATATGGGATTTTTTACATCCACCAGAGAGTGTCGATGGGGCTGTGATTTCACATCTCATCCAAAGACACCACCTCTGAAAGCGCTCCCAACTGGGCCATGGCTGACACATTGGGGAGGAGGTGGATGGTGTGGCCAGCCATCTAAAAAGCTACCAGCAAGTTGAACAGGATGAGGAATGATAGATTATTAGTCACATAGGATATCATCTGTGACTTTCATAACATGTTAAGGGCCATGAATGGGACATTAGGTATTCTATACATTTACTACCATGTGGGGGCCACTTCCATCAATGAAATTATAAGGGTTGCAGGGTGGCACAGTGGTTAGCACTGTTGTCTCACGGTGCTGAGGACCCAGGTTCGATCCCGGCCCTGGGTCACTGACAAGGCGGAGTTTGCGCATTCTCCCGTGTTTGCGTGGGTCTCACCCCCACAACCCAAAGATGTGCAGGCTAGGTGGATTGGCCATGCTAAATTGTCCCATAATTGGAAAATAAAGAATTGGGTACTGTAGCCATCTGGGAAGGCCACATCCCGATTACAAAATGGACACTTGCAAAGACTGCAGGGAAAATTGGACAATGCTAAGAAACAAGCAGGTGCAAGCTCTGGCTGTTGATTAGAACCTTAAAAGCTCAGACAGGACAGAAACTACCAAACGATTTACATACTAATGAGCCATCTCCGGGGACAAAAGGGAAACATTTAGATACACAATATTAGGACAGACTCCCCGGCGCCAGAAGAAGCTAAGACAAAGCACACTGATAGTCACCTGGACACGCCTAGCGATCAGGGAACCGCCCCTCTATTGGAGGAAAATCGATACCGATGATTGGGAAATAATACTGCAAAGCCCTTTGCAGTATAAGAGGTATATCATTCACCCAAGGGAGAATCTTCCTCCTTTGGCTTTGGCTCTCAGCGCAGAGAGAGACCTGCCTGGCAGCTACAGCAGACCAAGTAAGTTCCAAGTCAACGCACGCTACGAGATAGACGCTCCTAGTTGCTACCCTGTAAACAGCTCAACCCAGCAGCCTCAGAACCGAGCAACGGCCATTGTTCCTCTGACTGAGTGGGTGCCCAAAGCTAAGTATGGGCCTTAGTAATAGTGGTAGTTTAGTTTGTAGAGTTTATGCATGAGTAGATTTGACTGTGTAAATAAATGAGCATTGCTTTTGAACTTACTAACTGGTGTATCGAGTCATTGATCAGTATTCGGTTCTGAGCCTTGTGACGGTGTCAAAAGATACCTGGCGACTCTTGAGCAAACGTGATTAAATAGAGCCAAATTAAGAGCCAGCCAAGCCAACCAAAAGTTAGCAACAGTACTTTAAATTTTAAAAAAATAAATGAAAATATATTTGTTTGGTAAGGCTATTGAGGAGTATGAAGCTCAGGTGGGTAAATGGATTTGAGCTGCTGAACTGCCATGATCTAATTGAATAGTGGAGTATCCTTGTTCCTACGCTCTCGGTTTTTTCTTTGTTCCTGGTTGTGAGCATTATTAGTAAGGCCAACACTTGTATCCCATCCATAATTGCCCTTGAGAAGTTTCTGCAACTGCTGCAGTCCCTGTTTGGAGGGAATTCTAGACTTTTGACCCTGCTACAGCGAAGGAACAGTGATACACTGTGGAACAGTGGAACACTGACTGCATGTTGCCAAATTGCTGTTTGAATGCAGTTGCTTGCGGGCACAATAACACTGAAGATGTGTGTTGTTATGTGATGGCATACATCCCACAATGCACCATATTCCAAGACTCATATATTTTGCATTCAGTCTATCTCTCCCCTTTTATATGAAACCAGCATTGCGGATTATTTGCATGTACTTATCGGTGAGTTTATAACCAAGCTACAATCTGCAATCTTTTGTTTGCAATGGTTGTTGGAATCAATGCTACACTGGCACTGCAATTATTTGAATAGGAAATAGTAGTATTTATTGGAAGGTGACATTCAGGCATTAAAATAAGGCGCAACTGTTGCCCTGCAAATTAACTCTGAAGGCGCGAGCTACCTGGCAAAGAATGGACATAATTACAACATAAATAAAATAGGAGCAGGCAAAGCCCCTGCAGCCAGTCAAGTCTCTTCCACCATTCGTATGATCATGGTTGACGTTCAGCTTTGACTCCACTTACCCGCCTGCTCCCCAGATCCCATGATTCTCTAAGACACCAAAAAACTCTCCGATTACTGCCTTAAATTTACTTAATGTTGGCACATCCACAATCATCTGGGGTGGAGAATTCAAAAGATTCACAGCCCTTTCAGTGAAGACATTTCTCCACAGCTCAGCCCCTTATGCTGAAACTTTGCCCCCTTGTTTTAGATTACCCAGCGAAGGGAAACAATAGGCGCGAGTCCAGGGGCCCGTTTGCCATGGGCACAAATCCCGTTATGGATGCTAATTCTCGTGAGATGACCATAATGGGATTTGCGATGGCAACGTTTCGGTGCATGATGTTCCCAGGCCCTCCCCGGTGATGAAATTAGGTTCATGCCCAGAAAAGACATGAATCCATTTCAATAAACTAGGCCTCATCTAAATGTAAAAATGGGAACGAGCCGTGATGACCATGCTGGGGTGCAGAGGTGAGTAGAGCCCCCATGCAGTGGATCATGGCTGTGCAGAGGCGGTGCCGGGGCTGGGCCTCCAGGGAACCCTTTTGGGGGTTTCCCATTATTTGGGTGGGGTGGGGTGATGGTGGAGGGAATTCACTGATGCCGGCGAGGTTTGGGGGAGGATAGACCGACCATTGACTGGCAGAGGGGAGGTTGGAGTATTCCCCTTGCCTTCTGGCGGTCCTGATATCCGAGGGATAGGGAGAGAGGCCTTTAGTTGCACTTTGCGATGGATTGGATTGGATTTGTTTATTGTCACGTGTACCGAGGTACAGTGAAAAGTATTTTTCTGCGAGCAGCTCAACAGATCATTAAGTACATGAGAAGAAAAGGGAATAAAAGAAAATACCTAATAGGGCAACACAACATATACAATGTAACTACATAAGCACTGGCATCGGATGAAGCATACAGGGTGTAGTGTTAATGAAGTCAGTCCATTTAGGAGTCTGCTAACAGTGGGGAAGAAGCTGTTTTTGAGTCTGTTCGTGCGTGTTCTCAGACTTCTGTATCTCCTGCCCGATGGAAGAAGTTGGAAGAGTGAGTAAGCAGGGTGGGAGGGATCTTTGATTATACTGCCCGCTTTCCCCAGGCAGCGGGAGGTGTAGATGGAGTCAATTGATGGGAGGCAGGTTCGTGTGATGGACTGGGCGGTGTTCACGACTCTCTGAAGTTTCTTGCGGTCCTGGGCCGAGCAGTTGCCATATCAGGCTGTGATGCAGCCCGATAGGATGCTTTCTATGATGCATCTGTAAAAGTTGGTAAGAGTCAGTGTGGACATGCCGAATTTCCTTAGTTTCCTGAGGAAGTATAGGCACTGTTGTGCTTTCTTGGTGGTAGCGTCGACGTGAGTGGACCAGGACAGATTTTTGGAGATGTGCACCCCTAGGAATTTGAAACTGCTAACCATCTCCACCTCGGCCCCGTTGGTGCTGACAGGGGTGCGCACAGTACTTTGCTTCCTGAAGTCAATTACCAGCTCTTTAGTTTTGCTGGCATTGAGGGAGAGATTGTTGTCGCTGCACCACTCCACTAGGTTCTCTATCTCCCTCCTGTATTCGGACTCATCGTTATTCGAGATCCGGCCCACTATGATCGTATCGTCAGCAAACTTGTAGATGGAGTTGGAACCAAGTTTTGCCACGCAGTCGTGTGTGTACAGGGAGTAGAGTAGGGGGCTAAGTACACAGCCTTGCGGGGCGCCGGTGTTGAGGACAATTGTGGAGGAGGTGTTGTTCATTCTTACTGATTGTGGTCTGTTGGTCAGAAAATCGAGGATCCAGTTGCAGGGTGGGTAGCCACGTCCTAGGTTTTGGAGCTTTGATATGAGCTTGGCTGGGATTATGGTGTTGAAGGTGGAGCTGTAGTCAATAAATAGGAGTCTAATGTAGGAGTCCTTGTTTTCGAGATGCTCTAGGGATGAGTGTAGGGCCGGGGAAATGGTGTCTGATGTGGACCGGTTGCAGAGGTATGCGAATTGCAGTGGATCAAGGCGTTCTGGGAGTATGGAGGTGATGCGCTTCATGATCAACCTCTCGAAGCACTTCATTACGACTGAAGTGAGGGCCACTGGTCGGTAGTCATTGAGGCACGTTGCCTGGGTCTTCTTTGGTACTGGTATGATGGTGGTCTTCTTGAAGCAGGTGGGGACCTCGGAGTGGAGTAGGGACAGGTTAAAGATGTCCGTGAATACCTCTGCCAGCTGGTCCGCGCAGGCTCTGAGTGCACAACCAGGGATCCCGTCTGGGCCCGTCGCCTTCCGAGGGTTCACTTTCAGGAAGGCCAATCTGACTTCGGAAGCTGTGATGGTGGGTATGGGTGAATTATGGGCTGCTGGGCACTTGCCAGCGGATTGCTGGTTACCTGCTCGAACCGAGCATGGAATACATTGAGTTCATTGGGGAGGGGTGCGCTGCTGCCAGAGATACTTTTCGGCTTCGCTTTGTAGCCCGTTATGTCCTTGCCACAACCACCGAGAGTCTGTCTATGACTCTAGCTTGGGGCGCCCTCTAAATTGGGGTGCCCTTTAAAAGTGGTGCCCTGATTTCTGTGGACTCGGGTTTGCTGATTCTATGAGGCCCTGCCCAGCCAGAGTGATGCTGCGAACACACCACCCTGCGTTTCTGAGGAGAAACATGCCGGCTTTCAGTCAGGATCTGACGCTGCCATTTTTGGGGGAAAGTCCACCGATGTCTTCATATCTATCCAGTTGAGCCCCTTAAGAATTGTGAATATTTTTAACGAGATCACCTTTTATTCTTCGAAACCCGAGAGAATATAAACTCAATTTATTCAGCCTCTCATCATGGGATACCCCTCTACTCCCAGGGTCTAATTAACTGTCCCTTCATGAAGAAGGCCAAACAAGTTTATTTTAACTCAAAAGATAAAGCCGCTGCCATGGCGTACAACACTAATGTTAATGTCCCACTCTGGGGCTATCCGAACACCCAGTCCGGATCTGGGAGTAGCATTTAAAGGGCTCACTAACGAGTCCCAGCTGTGTGGGCCTCTGTGCACTATCACGTGAACCCATGCTCTACAAGCCCCATGGGGAGACCGTTTAGTGATCCGCCATGGTCCTCTGAGGGTAATCACATCCCTCCCACCCTACATCCAGTCCACCACCACCATCACTCCCACCTCGATGAGGCCCCAGTTACTTCTTGGCGCACGGCTTCAGGTCAACCATCAATGGAGCCGGATTGGGGGGTGGAAAGCTGACAGGGGATAGTCACTTCCTGGCAAAGTGTCAATAGGCCACTGGTGGCAGCTTCTCTTCAATGCTGACCTCTGGCTGAGGGTCAGTTGTCCGTCATGAGTCTCTGTCCTCTAGGGGAATGACATTCAGGTTCCCCATGGACCGAGTCCCGTGCTCGGAGGTGAGAACAAAGGAAGGTGAAGGCACATCCCATCCGGAATCCTTTCAACATGGGAGGGTTCCCTGTTTCTAAGATGGTCCATGTGGTCTTGTGGTCTTTTCTTATCTTTTGACCTTGTACGTAACGGGGTCTTCGTTGTTCCATTTCTGAAAACACCATGATTCACCTACAATCTTAATTCCTCAAACAGGAGCAACCACGTTATCCATGGAATCCCTACATTCCAGAAGGAAGCCATTTGGCCCATCGAATCTGGACCGACCCTCCAAAAGAGTGCCCCATCCCATAACCCCACATCATTGGACACTATGGGGCAATTTTTACCATGGCCAGTCCACCTAACCTGCACATCTTTGGACTGTGGAGCAAACCGGGAGGTAATCCAGACACGGGGAAACGTGCAAACACCCACAGACGGTGACCGAAGGCCAGAATCGGACCCGGATCTCTGACACTCTGAGGCAGCAGTGCTAACCACTGTGCCGCCGTTCCGCCCACCGTGCATTTCACATGGAAGAAACATAGGAAATAGGAGCAGGAGGAGGCCATTCTCTCTTCGAGCCTGCTCTGTCATTCATTATGATCATGGTTGATCATCCAACTCAATAGCATAATCCTGCTCTTTCCCCCCCCCCCCCCCTCCCCCATATCCTTTGATCCCCTTCACCCTAAGTGCTATATCCAGCTGCTTCTTGAAAACATGCAATGTTTTGGCCTCAACTACTTCCGGTGAATACGAATTCCACAGGCCGCGCATTCTCTGGGTGAAAGAATTTCTCCTCAACTCTGTCCTAAATGATTTACCCCGTACCCTCAGACTGTGACTCCTTGTTCTGGACACACCCACCATCGGGAACATCCTTACTGCATCAATCCTGTCTAGCCCTGTTCGAATTTTAAAGGTTTCTATGAGATACCCCCCTCATTCTTCTGAACTCCAGCGAATACAACCCTAACCGATTCAATCTCTCCTTGTACTTCAGTCCTGCCATTCAAGGAATCAGTCTGGTAAACCTTTGTGTTATATGTTACTCATTTGTTTATGCCGAGATGTGCTTAACTTTGATGATGATGAATACTCAAAAGTCGTCCAGTGATAATAAATAATTTATGAAGTAACTAATCAATTAACTTGTGAGTTTGATCCTTCAATACTTTAACTAGTAGTCAAATTAAACAAGATAAAATTAGATTAACTATGAATAATATACTTTACACAATGAGCTAACTATACACTTCTGTTCTCTAGCCACAAGACCATAAGACATAGGAGCAGAATTAGGCCACTCGGTCCATCGAGTCTGCTCCGCCATTCAATCATGGCTGATATTTTTCTCATCCCCATTCTTCTGCCTTCTCCCCATAACCCCCGATCCCCTTATTGATCAAAAACCTATCTATCTCTGTCTTAAAGACACTCAGTGATTTGGCCTCCACAGCGTTCTGTGGCAAAGAGTTCCACAGATTCACCACCCTCTGGCTGAAGAAATTCCTCCTCATCTCTTGTTTTAAAGGATCGTCCCTTTAGTCTGAGATTGTGTCCTCCGCATCCAAAGAGAGCGGGAAAACAGATTGAGCTTGTATTTATACTCCCGGTTAGTGTTGCCTTCTAGTGATCTTCTGACTACACATTAACCCTTCATGTATATACAGAGACAACTACACTTCGCTGCACTCCCTCTATACCTAAAACTTCCTTCCTCAGATATGGAGACCAAAATTGCACACACTATCCCAGGTGTGGCCTCACCAAGGCCCTGTATCATTGCAGCAGGACACCCCTTGTTCCCATACTCTAATATCCCAAGCACATTAAAAGTATAAACCAACATAAAATATTAGACGGTGTGGCTGAAAATTTTGTCAAAGACGTTTTTTACTCCTAAGCAGTAGGGGAAGATGAAGAGGTGGAGTGTGTTGGCGAGGGATTTCCTGAGGTAGGGTTGAGACAGGTGAATACATTGTCATCAATGGTGGGCAAAGGGAGAGTAGGTTTTACACAGGTTGGAATAGGGAGGAAGCGAGAGCTTTGGCGGTGTAGAAGATTATGAAGGATTTAAAAATAAGGATGATAATTTTTAATTGGCAGCAGATTGGAAATTTAGGTCAGCAAGCACAAAGAATGAAGCACAGCCTGCTGTGAGATAGGATACAGGCAGTCCCACCGCCTGCATTTCCAACCACATCCCTCAAATATTATCTGCTTCAATCTTTTTTTTAATGTATTTTATTTCATGAACTTTCAACATTTTTACAATTTACAACAAACCCACAAAGCCCCCCCCCCCCCCCCACCGCTCCCTGAGCAGTCAACGGCAACCAACTCCCCAAAATGCAAAATAAACAAACCCCAACTATTGTAGAACCCACCAGTCGCTGCTGCGCCCCACCCCTCCCCCAACCCCAAAGCGAATTTCACTTTTTCCAGGGCCAAAAACTTAAGCAGGCCGCCTTACCACGCCGAGGCACAGAGTGGAGAAGCTGACCTCCACCCCAATAAGACCCGCCTGCGAGCAATCAATGAGGTGAAGGCTAAAATATCTGCCCCCGCACCCACCTGAAGCTCCAGCTGGTCCAACACCCCAAATATGTCTTCAAGGGGACCAGGCTCCACCTCCACATGTCGAACCTCAGAAATGGTGTTGGACGGAGACCTCAGGTGACGGCGGGCGGCAGGCAGCTGCACACTGGAGGGCTCCCGTTTGGGAACGGAATTTTCGGGGTCTTAATGCCCGGTCCCAGGGGCAATGGAGGCTGCAAAAGCAGTAAGAAGGCACAGTGAGGAGAGATGTCTAAGATGGGGAAAAAGAGCGGCCATGAAAAAAGTGGTTAAGGAAGTCCGCCGGGGAGTGGCAAGGTCAGTGCGGGGACTGCAAGCCCCCCCCCCTCCACCGCTCCCTGAGCAGTCAACGGCAACCAACTCCCCAAAATGCAAAATAAACAAACCCCAACTATTGTAGAACCCACCAGTCGCTGCTGTGCCCCACCCCTCCCCCAACCCCAAAGCGAATTTCACTTTTTCCAGGGCCAAAAACTTAAGCAGGCCGCCTTACCACGCCGAGGCACAGAGTGGAGAAGCTGACCTCCACCCCAATAAGACCCGCCTGCGAGCAATCAACGAGGTGAAGGAATCAAAGCGGAGGCTGGGGCACCAGGGGAGGCCGCATTGCTCACCGCAGAAGAAATGACCAAGGTGAACCGTGGAACTTGAAAAACAGTTCACAAGGCACATGGAAGCGATGAAGAAGGAGATGGGGGCGGTATTGAAAGTGCTGGTGGAGGAGGCGATTGCGCCGGTGAGGGTGGCGGTATCGAGCACAGCGGCGGAGGTGCGGGAGCAAGGGGAGACACTGAAGGAAGTGGAAGAGGCATTATCGCAGCACAATGATCCACTCACCTCGATGATGAAGGAGTTGTGGAGGGTGATAGAGACCAACAAGGGTCTGCGAGCCAAAATGGAAGACCTGGAAAACCGATCGAGGCGGCAGAATCTGAAGATCGTGGGTTTGCCCGAAGGGGTGGAAGGCCCGAGGCCGACTGAGTATTTTGCCACAATGTTGGCAGAGTTATTGGGGGAGGGGGACGTTCCCTCTCGATACGAACGGGATCGGGATCATAGGTCGTGGAGGCCTAAACCAAAGGCGAGTGAGCCGCCAAGAGTAGTAACTGTTTGTTTCCATAGGTACAACGTGAAAGAGAAAGTCCTGTGCTGGGCAAAGCAGAAGCGGGAAGTGCAGTGGGCTGGAGCTGGTATATGTATATACCAAGACTTTACGGTGGAGCTGGCAAGGAGGCAGGCGGCCTTCAGCCGGGTGAAGAAGGCACTGGACATCAGCAAGATGCAGTGCGGCATAGTATATCCAGCTAAGTTGAGGGTGACCTACAAATCCAAGGACTTTTATTTTGGAATGGCGGAAGCGGCTGCGAAGGCAGAAGGACTGTGGCAGAATTGAGAATTGGGACAGAGCGGGTCTGGTACCGATGTAGCCTCATCAAACTTTATTTTCTCACTGCGTGTTGGTATATGTACTAAATGAGTCGACGGCTGTATATTTGGACAAGGGAGGAGTTAGGACTTTCATTTGGTTCATTGGGGCTTGGGTGGGTACATAGAACATAGAACATTACAGTGCAGTACAGGCCCTTCGGCCCTCGATGTTGCGCCGACGTGTGAAACCACTCTAAAGCCCATCTACATAGAACATAGAACATATGCTGGGGTTGTGTGCTAAAGAGGATTTCTTGGTTTTTCCTCGGTCCGGACAAGGGGAAGGAGACTCGGGCGGGGGCTTCCACGCTGGCCGGTTTAAGTCGGACAGTGAACGGCAGTGAGGTGGGGGGAGGGGCTGCAGCCATAAAACAGGTTTCGGTGAGTCTAGCTGGGGTGAAAAGTTGGGGGAAGGAACCGAGATTGGGGGGAGGAGTTTACAAGAGGAAGTGGAGGGGAGGACACGGTGTGTGGTGGGGGGGGGGGGGTCTGCAATTGATGGGTGTCATTCACGGTACTCTTTCGGGGATTGGATGGCATTGAATATTAGTGAGGGGGGTGGACTATATGGGTGCGATTCTCCCAGCCCTGCGCCAGGCCGGAGAATCGCCGCAACCGCGCCACGCCGGCACGCGATTCTCCGAGGTGCGGAGAATCGGCGGCATTTGCGCCGGTGCGTTTACGAGGCCGGGCCGCCGATTCTCCGACCCGAATGGGCCGAGCGGAAAAAGCAGAGTCCAGCCGGCGCCATCCACACCTGGTCGCTGCGGGCGGGAACTCTGCACGAAGGGTCGGGGGGGGCAGCCTGTGTGTGGGGGGAGTGGGCGCTGCCCCCCGAGGGGGACGACCTCCGATGGGGTCTGGCCTGCGATCGGGGCCCCACCGATTGGCGGGCCGGCCTCTCTCTCTTTCCCCCCCCCCCCCCCCCCGGGCCTACTTTGTTGCACGTCCAGCCTCAGAACCCCCGTGCCATGTTGCGTCACCACTGCGCATGCGTGGGTTGGCACGTCACCACTGCGCATGCGTGGGTTGGCACGTCACCACTGCGCATGCGCGGGTTGGCACGTCACCACTGCGCATGCGCGGGTTGGCACGTCACCACTACGCATGCGTGGGTTGGCACGTCACCACTGCGCATGCGCGGGTTGGCAAGTCACCACTGCGCATGCGTGGGTTGGCACGTCGCCACTGCGCATGCGTGGGTTGGCACGTCGCCACTGCGCATGCGCGGGTTGGCGCCGCCCCCAGTGCATGCCAGGAAGTGAGGCTGGAGCGGCATGCTGGCCCCCTGTGGGCTAGTGCCCACGCTCTTTTCGCGCCATCATGAAAGGCGACAGCGTTCACGACGGCGCGAACACTCTGTCCCGCGATCAGGGAATCGCGCCCATGATGTCAATGGTGACCATAGGCGATTCCTGATTCCCTTTTTTTTCTTCTTGGGAGTTTTGTTTTATTCAAGGCTTATATTGTTATGCGGGCCATTGCTTGAGGGCTGGTGCGAGGATGGGATCGTTGTTGTTAATAAGGGGATTGACATTGTATTCGTTACCGTTTACTGTTTGTTGGTGGGGTGTAAATCTTGAAGAAAATGTGAAATTGGAGAATAAAAATATTTAAATAAAAAAAGAAATGGTGCTGGACACCCTCCTCCAAAACTTTTCCAGATTCAGGTGTGCCCAAAACATATGCACTTGGTTCGTAGGGCCCCTCCCACATTGCTTGCAGACACCCTCCACCCCTTCGAAATGCACACGAGATCGAGGTGTTTACCTTCCGCAACACTTCACACCACAACCCCGCCTTCAACACCGCCCCAGTTTTTCCTACCACTTCGCCGTAACCTCATCCATGGACACGCCATCCTCCTCCAAAATGCTCCCATAAAGCGCCGGGACGACCCCCCCCCCCCCCCCCCTATCTTCAACTATTCTCTTTTCCCCCCCACCCACCCTGACAGCACCGACTCCAGCAACGTTGAGGCAGGCTCTATCAGGAAGGTCGTGCCAGCCCAAACCTCTTGCTCAGCTCCCTCAAACTCGCAAATGCCCTCCCAGAAACTGATCCCCTGCTCTTCCCATCCTCTGAGCCTTGCATCCACTCCACCTTCGCCCCCCCCCCACCACTTCCACCGACCCAGCTCCAAACCTAAAATGCTGCCTACACTGCCTCCAGACCTTCGCGTGGCCACCACCACTGGACTCTCTGAATACATTCCTGGAGCCATCGGGAACGGTGCTGCAACCCCGACCGCCTGCAGCAGCCCACCTTCACCCTCGCCTACAAAGCCCCCATCTCCCTACTCCATCCCTGAATCTTCTCTCAATTTGCTGCCCAATAGTAGTAATACATCAAATTTGGGAGGCCTAGCCCCCCCTCCTTATCTGCCGTCCCCTCTGCAATATCACCTTCCGAATTCTCGCCACCTTCCCCATCCAAACAAACGAGGAGATCAGCCACTCCGCCCCGTAAAAAAAACTTGGGCAAAAAGGCCGGCAGGCACTGAAGCAGAAACAAGAAGCACGGCAAAATATTAATCTTTACTGCCTATACCCGGCCCGCCAGCAACAGAGGAAGATTGCCCCACCTCAACATGTCAGCTTTCACCCTCCCCACCAAGCTAATGAAATTGAACTCCCAGAGACCTGCCCAATCATAGAATCATAGTGCAGAAGGAGGCCATTCGACCCATCACGTCTGCACCAACCCTTGAAAAGCGCACTCTACTTATGCTCACACTCACCCTATCCAAGTAACCCCACATAATCTTTGTACACTCAGGGACAATTTATCATGGCCAATCCACCTAACCTGCTCATCTTTGGACTGTGGGAGGAAACCGAAGGACCCAGAGGGAACCCACGCAGACACTGGGAGAAAATACAAACTCCATACAGACAGTCACCCGAGGCCGGAATTGAACCTGGGTCCCTGGAGCTGTGAGGCAGCTGTGCCACCGTGTCGCCACATAAAAAACAACATTCAAATCGTATGGGATTTGAATCCAGGACCTCTCTCAAATTCGCGGAGCACAACTCCAAAGCAAGAATCTTACCCCTCGACCAACGAGCCAGTAAATCCCGGGCTACCTAAATCCCCAAATGCCTAAGTGAGACACTGTCAGACAAAATGGCAGTCCCCCCAACCTGGGCTCCCACTCACGGAGAGTAGACCATAAAATACTCACTTTTCCCTAAATTCAATTTGTACCCTGAAAACATCCCAAATCTCTGAAGCAACCCCATCAAATAGCTCCTCTCCCCGATCAAATGCCTTCTCTGCATCTAATATTACCTCCATCTCCCTTCCCTCTGCCGGAGAAGGTACCCCAATCAACAGCCTCCTCACATTCGAGGACAAGTGTCTTTCCTTTATGAACCCCGGCTGGTCCTCCTCAAGGCACCCTTCCAACCTTAATGCCAGCACCTTCAGCTGAGATATAGACACCACTATCCAGCGCAACCTCGGGTATTCCCACCATCAATGGCACCCGCCTATCCTTAAAACCTTTATAAACCCACCACCTTCCTTGCCTGTATCTTTCCAATTGCTGCCTTCACTTTCTGCCCCCATTGGCTCCTCCAGCACTGCCCTCTGCACCTCACCCAACATCGGGCACTCAAACCCACCCAGAAACTCTCTCACCTCCCACTCAGTCTCTGGTGGCTCCAACTTATACAAGTCCCTCAAAAACTCCTCAAACACCTCATCAATCTGTTCCGGAGCCACCACCAACTCTCCTATCTTGTCCCGCACGCAAACTATCTCCCTTGCCATGACCTCCATATGAGGCTGACTTGCCAGTATACGCACTGCCTTGTCCCTGTAATCATAGACAGGCCTCCTCGCCCTTCTCAACTGACTCACTGCTTTCCCCATGGGAAATAGGTCAAACCTCGTCTGCAACTCCTTCCTCTTTGCCAAGAGCCCCAGGTCCGAGTCCCCCGCTACCTCCCTTCCACCTCCAAAATCTCTTCTATCAATCGTTTGCGTCCCTCCCTCTCTTTCCTATCCACCTTGCATTAAACAAGATCAGCTCCCCCTTACCACCATCTTCAAAACCTCCCAAACCACCGACGGTGGGACCTCCCCTGTGCAATTGAACCCCACACACTCCTCAATCACCTTCCCCATCTTGTCACAGAAGTTCCGGTTCGTTAACAACCCCACATCCATCTTCCACCCGGCTTCTGGGCTGGCCCCTTCACCAATACCACTTCCATCCATTGCAGAGTGTGATCCAAAATCACAGTTGCCGAATACTCTGCCCTCTTAACTCTGGCCAACAGTGTCCCCCTCCCCCCCCATGTTCCTCATGAGCCCTCCCAACGCAACGCCTTTGTCCCCCCATCAGGGTCAGTGAGTGCGGCTGAGACCTATCCACACTCTGCTCCAGTACTGTGTTTCAATCTCCCTCTCAACTATCAAGTCGTGAATATCCAGATCTGGAATGGCAGCCAACATTCTCTTCACAAACCCTGCGTCATCCCAACTGGGGGCATACGCTGACCAGCGCCACCAGTCTCCCCTTTGTTTCATTCTGGTGATTGATCGGATGGAATTATTGCACTCGAGAATGTCTAGTTCGTGACTAGTTGAATGTTTTTTGTTAAAAAATAATGTGGGCCAGATAATAATACCAAACTACCAAAATCTGCTAACTATTATATTACTATTGTAAATTATCTAAGAGCTACTACAAATGCGACTGTCCACTTTGACGACTATCTCCAGACTTGATTTGATTTATTATTGTCACATTTATTAGTATACAGTGAAAAGTATTGTTTCTTGCATGCTGTACCAACGCAAACCATACATCCGGAAGGAAGGAGAGACTACAGAATGTAATGTTACAGTCATAACTAGGGTGTAGAGAAACTTTGAGGTAATAGTGTCCAATTGGTGTTCTTTACTGCCACCTGCTGGTTGGAGGTCGTATGTGTTAATATTTACATGATTGCTTATGCATTTCACCACACCCTCCAACACACACCCATAACAATCACGTACCTGCTCCCCGATCCGCCACCACCTTCTCTATCTGGATCCTCACCCGCTTGCCCACGAAGATCACCCCCCCCCCCCCCCCCCCCGCGAGCCCCACTATCAGACCCCGAATGAAGCATTTGGCTTACCCACCCCTTATTCCTAAGCCTCATCTGATCCTTCAGCTTCTGATGGGTTTCCTGCAGCATCACCACATCAGCTTTTAAACTCTTCAAATGCCCCAAAACTCTCGCTCTTTTCACCACTCCCCCATGCCCCCTCATTTTCCATGTCACCATTCTGACCGGGGGTGTCTCACCCCTCCGACCCGCCCCATCCTTTAGTTACTGCCAACTCCCTCCCAGAATCCCTCCATCCACTTCCTCTTGCAAACGCCTCACCCAGTATCGATCCCCTCCCTCCACCATTCACACCTCACAGGTCCATCAAAACCCATTTGACCTGTCTCCAACGACCATGACCCCTCCACCCACCACACTCCCGTTTACTAGTCAACCTTCGTTTGCTAGAGAGGTGACACCTGCCAGAGCCCTCCCCACTCCATCGTCAGTGACCCAGCCCCACATACTCCAATCCCACCTCCCTCAAACCAAGAAACAAAAACAAATGCACCCACAAGGAAAAAAACAAAAGACATATGAATAAACCACCCCCCCCCCCATTTAACAGACAGAAACAAAACCCCAATCCAAATAGAAACCCCTCAATAAGAAAAACAACCCCCGGCCCCACCAACCAAGACCAAAACCCCAACTCTCATCTCTGTCCCAGTCCTTTAGCCTTCACGAACGCCTCCACCGTCTCAAAATATAAGTCCTTGGAATTGTGAGTCACTCTCCGCTTCGCTGGGTAGACCACTCGGAATCTCACTCTGCTGCCGTACATTGCCGCCTTCACCCGTTCAGACGCCGCCCGCGTTCTCGTCAACTCCGCAGTCAGATCTTAGTATGTGCGTCTACCAATGCCTTCCCACTTCACATCTCGTCTCTGCTTCGCCCAGCTCAAAACCTTCTCCTTCACGTGGTAGCTGTGGAAGCAGACTATAACCGCCCTTGGTGGCTCATTCGCTTTAGGCTTCAGCCTGAGTGACCCATGTGCCCTGTCCAACTCATAGCAGGAGGGTTCTTCACCCTCTTCCATTAACTCGGTCAGCCTCAGTCCCTCCACCCCCTCGGGCAGGCCCATGATTCTAAAATTTTGCCTCCTCCGACCTGTCCCAGGTCCTCCACCTTGTCTGTGAGATCTTTGTTGACCTTTGCCACCCTCCGCAGCTCCTCGCCTATCGAGGTGAACTGGTCGCTGTTCTGCGACAGAGCCTCCTCCACTTCTCTCCTTTCTCCCGCACCTCGACCGACGTCTTCATAACTGCCACCTTTACCGGGACAATCGCATCCTCCGCCCACTCTTTAAGCAAAATAAACCAGAAACTCAGACAGAGCAAGAGAGCGAGGCAGGTAGTGCAGGAATCTCCTGTGGCCATTCCCCTGCAGAACAGATATACCGCTTGTCAATGTATGCAAACATGCAGCTAATGAAAACATAGAATAGGACACGACCCATGAGCAGTCAGGACACTCAGGGGTGATATCTCACTATAAAAGGAATGAGGCACTCACCCCACCTCTTTCCACAGACCAATATCTACAGAGTGAGACAGTGTGTATCCTCAGCATCACACCCCAGCACGTGGCTTAGAGCAAGGCTGGTTCAGTTAGACTGAGTTACTACATTTAGATTAGCAGAGAGTCGAACTCATTGAGAACTGTGCTAATAGTTCAATAAAACACATTGAACTCACTTCAAAGTCTGGAGCATCTTTTACTCAAAACTGCATCAAGTGGCAGCTTGTGTTATTCCAAGTTACATAACACAACACTGCTTTGGATACTGTTGAGGGGAATGGCCTCTCGGGAAAACAGCAACATCCAAACTCGTGGCACCACGGTTGGTTCTGCTGCAGAGGGGAGGGGTGATAAGTGTGACAGTGCATTAGTTAAAGGGGATTCAATTGTAAGGGGAATTGACAGGCGTTTCTGTGGCCGCAAATGAGACTCCAGGATGGTATGTTACCTCCCTGGTGCTCGGGTCAAGGTTGTCTCGGAGCGGGTACAGGGCATTCTGGAGGGGGATGGTGAACTGCCAGTGGTCATGGTACACATCGGTACAAACGACATAGGTAAAAAAGGGGTTGATGTCCTAAAAGCAAAATATAGGGAGCTAGGAAGGATGTTAAGAAATCGGACCCCGAAGGTAGTGATCTCAGGATTACCACCGGTGCCACGTGCTAGTCAGAGTTGAAATGACAGGATATATAGGATGAATACGTGGCTGAAGGGATGGTGTCAGGGGGAGGGTTTCAGATTCCTGGGGCATTGGGACCGGTTCTGGGGGAGGCGGGATCTATAAAAACTGGAAGGGTTACACCTGGGCAGGACTGGAACTGATGTCCTCGGGGGTAGGGGGGGGGGGCTATCTGCTAGAGTGGTTAGGGAGTGTTTAAACTAATGTGGCAGGGGGATGGGAACCGATGCAGGAAGTCGGAAGGTAGTAAAACAGGGACAGAAACAAAAGGCAGTAAGGGGGAAAGTATAAGGCAGAGAAGCCACAGTCGAAAATCAAAAAAGGCGACAGTACAAGGTACAGTGACTGAGGGGAACTCAGTGAATAGGCCCAGTAATACTAAAAGGAATAAAACGGGAAGTAAAAACATAAATGGAAAGCGACGTGGCAGGTTGTTACATGAAGATATGGGTTCAACGGCAAAGAAAAGTTAGGAGGAAAAATAACTTGGGAGAAGTTACTGATCAAGGTGTTAAGATTCAAAACAAAGGTATAAAAGCCAACATAAGTGTACTTTACCTGAATGCTCGTAGTATTCGGAATAAGGTAAATGAGATGATGGCGCAAATCATTGTGAATGACTATGATTTAGTGGCCATTATTGAAACATGGTTAAAGGATGGTCACGACTGGGAGTTAAATAACCAAGGGTACCAAACTATACGGAAGGACAGAGTGGATGGTAAGAGAGGTGGTGTAGCTCTGTTATTTAAGGATGACATCCGGGTAATAGTAAGTGATGACATCGGTACTATGGAGGATCAGGTTGAATCCATTTGGGTGGAAATCAAGAATATTAAGGTGAAAAAGTCACTGATAGGAGTAGTCTATAGGCCACCAAATAGTAACATTATGGTGGGGCAGGCAAGAAACAAAGAAATAACTGATGCATGTAGAAATGGTACAGCAGTTATCATGGGGGATTTTAATCTACCTGTCGATTGGTTTAACCAGGTCGGTCAAGGCAGCCTTGAGGAGGAGTTTATAGAACGTATCCACGATAGTTTCCCAGAACAGTGTTTAATGGAACCTACGAGGGAACAAGCGGTCCTAGATCTGGTCCGGTGTAATACGACAGGATTGATTAATAATCTCATAGTTCGGGATCCTCTCGGAAGGAGCGATCACAATATGGTAGAATTTAAAAGACAGATGGAGGGTGAGAAGGTAAAATCAAACACTAGTGTTTTGTGCTTAAACAAAGGAGATTACAATGGGATGAGAGAAGAGCTAGCTAAGGTAGACTGGGAGCAAAGACTTTATAGTGAAACAGTTGAGGAACAGTGGAGAACCTTCCAAGCGATTTTTCACAGTGCTCAGCAAAGGTTTATATCAACAAAAAGGAAGGACGGCAGAAAGAGGGAAAATTAACTGCAGATATCTAAGAAAATAAGGGAGAGTATCAAATTGAAGGAAAAAGCATACAAAGTGGCAAAGATTAGTGGGAGACTAGAGGATAGGGAGATGTTTAGGGGGCAACAGAAAGCTACTAAAGCCACAAAGAAGAGTAAGATAGATTATGAGAGTAAACTTGCTCAGAATATAAAAACAGATCGTAAAAGTTTCTACAAATATATAAAACAAAAAAAGAGTGGCTAAGGTAAATATTGGTCCTTTAGAGGATGAGAAGGGAGATTTAATAATGGGAGATGAGGAAATGGCTGAGGAACTGAACAGGTTTTTTGGGTCGGTCTTCAGTGGAAGACACAAATAACATGTCAGTGACTGATGGAGATCAGGCTATGACAGGTGAGGACCTTGAGATGATTGTTATCACTAAGGAGGTCGTGATGGGCAAGCTAATGGGAGTAAAGGTAGACTAGTCTCCTGGCCCTGATGGAATGCATCCCAGAGTGCTAAAAGAGATGGCTAGGGAAATTGAAATGCACTAGTGATAATTGACCAAAATTCACTAGACTTTGGGGTGGTCCCGGCGGATTGGAAATTAACAAACGTGACACCACTGTTCAAAAAAGGAGGTAGGCAGAAAGCGGGTAATTATAGGCCACTTTGCTTAACTTCGGTAGTAGGGAAGATGCTGGAATCTATCAACAAGGAAGAAATAGCGAGGCACCTGGATGGAAATTGTCCCATTGGCCAGACACAGCATGGCTTCATAAAGGATAGGTCGTGCCTAACTAATTTAGTGG
Organism: Scyliorhinus torazame; assembly: GCF_047496885.1. NCBI lineage: Eukaryota > Metazoa > Chordata > Chondrichthyes > Carcharhiniformes > Scyliorhinidae > Scyliorhinus > Scyliorhinus torazame. The sequence continues at coordinate 72,926,578 of NC_092708.1, forward strand.
AATTTGTTGAGGACATTACCAGTGCGGTAGATAACGGGGAGCCAATGGATGTGGCATATCTGGATTTCCAGAAAGCTTTTGACAAGGTGCCACACAAAAGGTTGCTGCATAAGATAAAGATGCATGGCATTAAGGGTAAAGTAGTAGCATGGATGGAGGATTGGTTTATTAATAGAAAGCAAAGAGTGGGGATTAATGGGTGTTTCTCTGGTTGGCAATCCGTAGCTAGTGGTGTCCCTCAGGGATCAGATTTGGAGTTAGGGACCAAGTGCAATGTGTCCACGTTTGCAGACGACACTAAGGTAAGTGGTAAAGCAAAAAGTGCAGAGGATACCGGAAGTCTGCAGAGGGATTTGGATAGGTTAAGTGAATGGGCTAGGGTCTGGCAGACAGAATACAATGTTGAAAAATGTGAGGTTATTCATTTTGGTAGGGATAACAGCAAAAGGGATTATTATTAAATGATAAAATATTAAAAAATTCTGCTGTGCAGAGAGACCTGGGTGTGCTAGTGCATGAGTCTCAAAGTTTGTTTACAGGTGCAACAGGTGATTAGGAAGGCAAATTGAGTTGTGTCCTTCATTGCAAGAGGGATGGAGTTTAAGACTAGGGAGGTTATGCTGCAATTGAATAAGGTGTTAATGAGGCCACACCTGGAGTATTGTGTTCAGTTTTGGTCTCCTTACCTGAGAAAGGACGTACTGGTGCTAGAGGGTGTGCAGAGGAGATTCACTACGTTAATCCCAGAGCTGAAGGGGTTGGATTACGAGGAGAGGTTGAGTAGACTGGGATTGTACTCGTTGGAATTTAGAAGGATGCGGGGGGGGGATCTTACAGAAACACATAAAAATTATGAAGGGAATAGATAGGATAGATGCGGGCAGGTTGTTTCCACTGGCGGGTGAAAGCAGAACTAGGGGGCATAGCCTCAAAATAAGGGGAAGTAGATTTAGGACTGAGTTTAGGAGGAACTTCTTCACCCAAAGGGTTGTGAATCTATGGAATTCCTTGCCCAGTGAAGCAGTAGAGGCTCCTTCGTTAAATGTTTTTAAGATAAAGATAGATAGTTTTTTGAAGAATAAATGGATTAAGGGTTATGGTGTTCAGGCCGGAAAGTGGAGCTGAGTCCACAAAAGATCAGCCATGATCTCATTGAATGGTGGAGCAGGCGCGAGGGGCCAGGTGGCCTACACCTGCTCCTAGTTCTTATGAGCCACCTGACGTGCGACTTCCACCTACATGCCACCATTGGAAGCTTTTCTTTTGTACTTGATTAGCTCAAAAACATTTAGCATAATGTTTAAGTCCAGTCAGGAGTGTAATGGAATATTCTCCACTTGCCTGGATGACTGCAGCTCCAACAGCACTCCAGAAACTTGACACCATCCAGGACAAAGCAGCCCGCTTGATTGCTACCCTTTCCACAAAAACATTCAATCTCTCCACCACTGACAAACAGTGGCGGCCGTGTGTACCATCTACAAGGTGCACTGCAGGAACTTGCCAACGTTCCTAGACAGCACCTTCCAAACCCATGACCACTACCATCTAGATGGACAAGGGCAGCAGATTCCTGGGAACCCCACCACCTGGAGGTTCCTCTTGAAGTCACACATAATAAAAATAATAATAATAATCTTTATTGTCACAACTAGGCTTACATTAACACTGCAATGAAAACATTGTGAAAATCCCCTTGTGCCACATTCCGGCACCTGTTCAGGTACACTGAGGGAGAATTCATAATGTCCAATTCACCTAAAAGGCACTTCTTTCGGGACTTCTGGGAGGAAACCGGAGCACCCGGAGGAAACCCACGCAGATACAGGAAGAATGTGCAGACTTCGCACAGACAGTGACCCAAGCTGGGAATCTAACCTGGGACCCTGGAGCTGTGAATCAATGGTGCTAACCACTGTGCTGGCCCTTGACTTGGAAATATATCGCCATTTCTTCACTGTTGCTGGGGCAACATCTTGGAACTCCCTTCTTAACAGCACTATGGATGTACCTACACCTGAAGGATTGCAGCGGTTCAAGAAGGTAACTCACCACCACCTTCTGAAAAGCAACTAGGGATGGACAATAAATGCTGGCTTAACGAATGACGCCACGTCCCGTAAATGAATTTTTAGAGAACTGCAGTGAATTCATTTAGTTCTGTCTGCGATGTTTGATTGTTTAAGTGTTGTGATCTTTTGCAGATTGCATAATCTAACTAACTTGTCATCCAAAATGAATACCTTTTGGAAGGAATATGTACATTAGTGGTGGAAGAATTTCACTGTTGAGATTCTGCTGTATCTCTTGTTGCTCTCTTTGGTTGTTTCAGTCTTGGCTGGGAGCTGTTTCTCCAATATGCAGACAGGCTCTGTGCCTGCTTGTTTTCTTAACATTGTCCATTTTTCCCTGCAATCTTTGCAAATGTCCATTTTGTATTCTGGAAGTGACCATCCCAGATGGCTACACTCCTGATTTATATTACAATGACCATGCATTTGAATCAGACCCAATTAGTGCTGAGGTGTTGGCCCGATCCTGAACTGAAGTTCAAATTTTATATCTGATCAGTCATCAAATCTACTTCTTTTCAACTCCCAGTGCTGCCATTGTCTGCCTAACTCCACTGCAATTGAAATCCTTCTGCTATGTTCTTGTTATGTGCAGACTTGATTTCTTCAACATCCTTGGGAGCTCTGCTCTGCACAAACTTTAACTCGTTGGGCGGTACGGTAGCACAGTGGTTAGCAGTGCTGCTTCACAGCTCCAGGGTCCCAAGTTCAATTCCCGGCTTGGGTCATTGTCTGTGCGGAGTCTGCATGTTCTCCCGTGTCTGCGTGGGTTTCCTCCGGGTGCCCCAGTTTCCTCCCACATTCCAAAGATGTGCAGGGTAGGTGGATTGGCCATGATAAATTGCCCTTTGTGTCCAAAAGGTTAGGTGAGGTTACTGGGTTATGGGGAAAGGGTGGAGGTGTGGGCTCGATGGGCTGGATGACCTCCTTCTGCACTGTAAATTCTATTATTCTTTCTACGATTCTTGATAAACTCCACTGCTGTTCCTGATGCACAATGTTCCACTGCCCATTACCCCTGCCCTTCCCAAACTCTGTTAGCTGTCTGTTCCCTATAAATTTTAAAAAACATGTCATACTCACTTATAAACGCCTTCAATATCTTGCCCCGACGTAACTCTATAGCCAGCCCTATATCCCAGCGCTTTTAACTTTGCTGTTTGTGAATAATCCTGTGATTGTTTTTTTTACCTGCTTCTAGTCCCCATTTCTGAAGCTGCATGGCAAGATATCCTGTTGACCCTATGCCATATTTAACCTGCTGTCTAAAAGGGGAAATCAATGTCCCAGAGATTACTGGATCTTTGTGGGCAATTTTCCTCAAATTCGGCAGCAAGTACCATTGATTTGCTGCTGACCGCAAAATTCTGGGCCAAGCTTGTTTACCCAGTGTAAATACTGAAATTATATTTAATAAATAATGAATACTGAAAAATCTGTTTATAAAGTCTTACGCATATAAATCAAACACCCATTAGTGAAAACACTAAGAATCTTGTATGCTAATTCTATCAAAATACAGCTGAATGATATATTTTTTAGCTAAATGCGCGTTGTCTTTTTCTTTTCATGGTTAACTTGGCAACAGCTGTGGCTAAGTGTAGAGATGAGACCTTCTGTTTTCCACTAATACGAGGAATGGCATGGTTGTGTCTAATTGACATTCATTTGAAATCATTTATTTACACATGTGAATGGGAAGTTTGGTTGTTCCCAAATGGAGTAGGTTTGAATTGGGCCTGACTGAGGTAGCTCGGCTCGGTAATTAATAGTTCACAGTCTTTGGGTCTGAACATTATTCTTTATCCTGTTTCAACCCTCATTTATCCAATCTATGCAATGAAAAAAAGACAAAAAAAAGGAACAGCCAACAATGTGTCAGATCTTGTGACCCTGGATAAATATCACCCTTTTGATTGAGGAATCGTGTCTTGGTTAAACCGGTGAGTGTGGAAAAATAATTAAGTGGATATGCAAATATGGTAGATGAGATAGGTTGCTCTGTAAAACATGATTATAAACTTTGCGGAAGTGCGATAGAACAGGGTGGAATCTGCTGGGAGTTGGCATTCAGGCATTAAATCTAAATCTCTATGGCATGTGAATTTTCCATTCTTCAACTATATTGCAGTGGATCACAGATAATACCAGTTTTCGTGTCCTAGCTGAAGATAACTTCAAAACCTTCTGTGACAGTGCATTTTTAAAAATCAAGTTGGGAGATTAAAATGAACAATGAATTATTATGAGCAATTTAATGCATTATGTTCTTAAATGTATTTGGTTACGCATTTGTTATTTGTTTTAATCTCATGCCAAAATACTTGCCTTTTTGGACAAATGAAAAGGAAACATAAACAATAAACCATTAGCCAGCCTCTAAGTAGTGAATATTTTCTACACATCTTGTAAGGACAACTGTTAGAGATGCAGAATCTTCGTAACACAATTACAGCACAAAGGACATTTCTGATTTTTGAAGAAATTCACACTTAAATAATTTGCATCAGTCTTGAATTGAATGCTGCTTGAAAATTTATTCTACCATCTGAAATGTTACAGACACTTGCAGTAGAGTGCTGTCGGACTTAGATGGTAGATGTGGGTGGGGCATAACATTTTTCAGAACCCTACCCTCCCACAACACGTTCTGAAGGGTTAATCAGCTTTAATGGCCTTCCCAATTAGCATCGCCCTGTCTTGCACAGACATAGAAGAGGGACTGCAGAAGCAAAATGCTCAGAGTATACAGCAGCAGGTAATGACAGAGAAAAGTTGTGAGCATAGCAACAATGGAATTAGGGTGACATTTTTACTGGTCTCTATGTTACTAAGTAAATTTGTGTTTCAGCATAAAACCAGTGTCAGTTTCTTATGGATGGATTTCATCAGTGGAAATAGTTGTGCAGTTTTGCTCTTGCACAATAGATACTATGAAACTTTCCAGATGGTTCCATGCTACAATATTACTTAAAAATGAAGCTACGCCTGGCGGGTTGTTAAGATCAGAAGATAATGGAGGCTTCCGGTTGCGGCTATGCAGAGCGAAGTCGCACATTCGGCAGCTCCCGCTTGGAACGGACTTTTGGGCACTTTCCAGGGCCCCCAACGGTACTTTTTCGACATTTCCCGGTGTGGGAAGAAGATTGCAATATTCCCCTGACAGTGTATGGCTAGGACCAGGAGCGGGGCGACTAAAAAAAAGTGGTGGTGAACCCAAGAAAGTGAGAGGGAAGAAGAGCAAGATGGCGGCGGGCGGGGACCAGGCAGCGTGGATGCACTGGGCGCAGGAGCAGCAGGAGGCTATCCAGCGCTGCTTCAGGGAGACCTGCTGGAGCCGATGAAGGCTGCTAGAGACCCAGACGGCCCAGGGGATGGCAATCCGCAAGGTCCGACAAAAGATCTCCGACAACGAGGTCGAGACCTTAGGCCTTGCGGTAAAGGTGGAGGCGCACGAGGCGCTCAACAAGAAATGGCAGGAACGGTTCGAGGAGATGGAGAATCGGTTGAGGCGGAAGAATCTGTGGATTCTGGGCCTCCCGGAGGGGCTGGAGGGGTCGGATGTGGGGGCCTATGTGGTCGCCATGTTAAACTCACTGATGGGAGTGGGGTCCTTCCAGGGGCCCCTGGAGCTGGAAGGGGCCCAAAGAGTGCTGGCGAGGATGTCCAAGGCTAACGAGCCGCCGCGGGCGGTGCTGGTGTGGTTTCATCGGTTCGCTGATTGGAAGTGCGTACTCAGGTGGGCCAAGAAAGAGAGGAGCAGCAGGTGGGAGAACGCGGAGGTTCGAATATACCAGGACGAGAGTGCGGAGGTGGCGAAGAAGAGGGCCGGGTGCAACCGGGCGAAGGTGGTGCTGCACAGGAAGGGGGTGAAGTTTGGCATGCTGCAGCCGGCGCGACTGTGGGTCACCTACAAGGACCGACACCATTATTTTGAGTCTCCGGTGGAGGCGTGGGCCTTTGTACAGGCCGAGAAGCTGGACACAAACTGAGGGTCGGGATGGGTGGTCGGGGATTGCTGTTGGTGTGTTACATTTTGAGGGGGGGGGTTTATTGCTCTTGTTTCTTTTTGGTTCGGTAGGGTGGGTTGGGCACTGTTTTGGTTGGGTCTGTCGGGTGGGCTCTTGGAGGGGGCTAAGTAAATGGAGTAGGGGTGAATGGCCGGTAGGGGGGAATGGGGCCCCGCGGGGGAGGGGGAGGCCCGGCGGGGGAGGGGGAGGCCCGACTCGTGGTTGAGGGGACTGGGCCTGTAAAAGGAGCTGCGCCAGAGGTGGCGCGGCCGGGCAGGTGGAAAGCGCGGGCTTTTTCCCGCGTTGAAGGCTGGAGGGGGTGGGGTCGGGGCGGGGAAGCGAGGGTGGTTTCCCGTGCTTGGGATGGAAGGGGGAGGCGGAGAGCCTGCTGATGGGTAATGGAGGAGGAGGGTGTGTCCCACAATGGGAGGAGTCGAAGGAGAGGTGGGAGTGGCCGGGGTCAGCAGGAGTCCGCTGACTTGCGGGAGTGCAATGGGGGGAGCAAAGCAGCTAGGAGGGGTCCTAGCTGGGGTGTGTGTGGGGGATGGGGGGCTGGGGTGGTGGGTGGGGGGGGGAACCGGGTTGCCGCTGGTATGGTCAAGGGGGAGCTGGAGCGAGTAGAGGAGGTTGGGACGGGGGTCTGCCACAGTGGGGAACGGGCCGGGCGTGGGGTGTGGGCGCGTGGCTGGCTGAGGAGGGGTTATGGCTAGTTGGCAGGGGAGGGGGGCTGGGTAGCCCCCTGATCCGGCTGATAACCTGGAATGTAAGGGGACTGAACGGGCCGGTCAAGCGGGCCCGGGTGTTCATGCACCTGAAGGGGCTGAAGGCGGATGTGGTCTTGCTCCAGGAGACACACCTGAAGGTGGCAGACCAGGTAAGATTGAGGAAGGGGTGGGTAGGTCAGGTGTTTCATTCAGGGCTGGATGCCAAAAATCGGGGGGGTGGCGATCTTGGTGGGAAAGAGGGTGGCGTTCGAGGCGTCGAGCATTGTGACAGACAATGGCGGCAGGTACGTAATGGTAAGTGGTAAGCTGCAAGGGGAGAGGGTGGTACTGGTCAACGTGTATGCCCCGAACTGGGATGATGCGGGTTTTATGCGGCGCATGTTGGGTCGGATCCCAGACTTGGAAGTGGGGGGCCTGATAATGGGGGGGGGGACTTTAACACGGTGTTGGATCCGGCACTGGATCGCTCCAGGTCGAGGACGGGTAGGAAGCCGGTGGCGGCTGAAGTGCTGAGGGGTTTTATGGACCAGATGGGAGGGGTGGACCCTTGGAGATTTGCAAGGCCGGGGGCTAGGGAATTTTCATTCTTCTCGCATGTTCATAAGGCTTATTCTCGGATCGACTTTTTAATTATGAGTAGGGCGCTGATAGCGAGAGTAGAGGATACCGAGTACTCGGCGATAGCCATTTCGGATCACGCCCCGCATTGGGTAGACCTAGAGCTGGGGGAGGAGAGGGACCAGCGCCCGTTGTGGTGCTTGGAGGTGAGGCTGTTGGCAGACGAGGAGGTGAGTGAGCGGTTCCGAGGAAGCAGAGAGAGATACTTGGAGGCCAACGATAACAGGGAGGTCCGAGTGGGGATGATATGGGAGGCGCTGAAGGCAGTGGTTAGGGGAGAGCTGATCTCCATTAGGGCCCACAAGGGGAGGAGAGAGCAGAGGGTGAGGGAGAGGCTGGTGGGGGAGATGGTGAGGGTAGACGGGAGGTGCCTGAGGAGGGACTGTTGAGGGAGAGGCGTAGCCTCCAGGCCGAATTCGACCTGTTGACCACCAGGAAGGCGGAGATGCAGTGGAGGAAGGCCCAGGGGGCGATTTATGAGTATGGGAAAAAGGCAAGTCGGATGCTGGCGCATCAGCTTTGGAGGCGGGACGCAGCTAGGGAGATCAGGGGAGTTAAGGATAGGGGAGGGAGTGTGGTCCGGAGTGGGGTTGGCATCAATGGGGTCTTCAGGGACTTTTATGAGGAACTGTATCGGTCCGAGCCCCCACTGGAGGAGGGAGGGATGGGCTGCTTTCTGGATCAATTGAGGTTTCCGAAGGTGGAGGAGGGACTGGTGGCGGAATTGGGGGCCCCGATTGGGCTGGAGGAGCTGGCCAAAGGGATAGGAGCATGCAAGCGGACAAGGCACCGGGGCCGGACGGTTTCCCGGTCAAATTCGACAAGAAATATGTGGACCTGTTGGGCCCATTGCTAGTTAGGACCTTCAATGAGGCAGGGAGGGGGGGGGGGCTTTGCCCCCGACCATGTCCGGGCACTGATCTCCTTGATCCTGAAGCGGGAGAAGGATCCCCTGCAGTGTGGGTCTTACAGGCCGATTTTGTTGTTAAACGTAGATGCCAAGGTCCTGGCGAAGGTCTTAGCCACGAGAATTGAGGATTGTGTGCCGCAGGTCATTCACGAAGACCAGACAGGATTCGTGAAGGGGAGGCAGTTGAATGCGAATGTGCAGAGGCTCTTGAACGTTATTATGATGCCGGCGAGGGAGGGGGAGGCGGCGATAGTGGTGGCGATGGACGCTGAGAAGGCCTTCTATAGGGTAGAGTGGGGGTACTTGTGGGAGGTGCTGAAGAGGTTTGGGTTTGGGGAGGGGTTTGTCAGGTGGGTTAGGCTGTTGTACGAGGTCCCGATGGCGAGTGTGGCCACGAACAAGAGGAGGTCTGAGTACTTTCTGTTGCACCGAGGGACGACACGGGGGTGTCTCCTGTCCCCCCTGCTCTTCGCACTGGCGATTGAACCCCTGGCTATGGCACTGAGGGAGTCGAGGAACTGGAGGAGGTTGGTGCGGGTGGGGAGGAGGATAGGGTGTTGCTCTATGCGGACGACTTGCTGCTATGTGACGGACCCGGTGTGGGGAATGCCGGCGATAACGAGGATCCTCAGGGAGTTCGGGGATTTCTCAGGGTACAAGCTCAACATGGGGAAGAGCGAGTTGTTCGTGGTTCACCCAGGGGACCAGGAGGGGAGGATTGGTGAGCTCCCATTAAAAAGAGCGGAGAGGAGCTTCAGGTATTTAGGGGTCCAGGTGGCCAGGAGCTGGGGGGCCCTGCATAGACTTAATTTCACGAGGCTGATGGAGCAAATGGAGGAGGAGTTCAAGAGGTGGGACGCGTTGCCGCTGTCCCTGGTGGGTAGGGTGCAGTCAGTTAAGATGACGGTGCTGCCAAGGTTTTTGTTCCTGTTCCAGTGCCTCCCCATTTTTATCCCGAAGGCCTTCATTAGGCGGGTCAACAGGAGCATAACGGGGTTTGTGTGGGCGCGAGGGACTCCGAGGGTGAGAAGGGTGTTCCTGGAGCGGAGTAGGGATGGGGGGGGGGGCTGTCACTGCCCAACCTCTGTGGGTACTACTGGGCTGCCAATGCGGCGATGGTGCGCAAGTGGGTGATGAAGGGGGCTGCATGAAAGAGGCTGGAGACGGCGTCTTGTGAGGGTATGAGTCTGCAGGCACTGGCACGGCGCCGTTGCCGCTCCCTCCAATGAGGTATACCATGAGTCCGGTAGAGGCGGCTACCCTCAAAATCTGGGAGCAGTGGAGGCGGCACAGGGGGGAAGTTGGGGCCTCAGTGTGGACCCCAATACGGGGGAACCACCAGTTTGTCCCAGGGAGAATAGATGGAGGGTTTTCGGGGTGGCACAGGGTAGGGATAAGAAGGTTGGGGGACCTGTTTGTGGATGGGAAGTTCGCGAGCCTGGGTGAGCTGGAGGAGAAGTATGGGCTCCCCCCGGGGAACACCTTTATTTGTAGTAAGGGCATTTGCAAGGCGGCAAGTGGTGGAATTTCCATGGCTGCCGCCACGCACAGTAGAGGACAGGGTGCTCTCGGGGGGCTGGGTTGGATGGGGAAGATCTCGGAAACTTACCAGGTGATGCAGGAGGAGGAGGAGGGCTCGGTGGTGGAGTTGAAAGGTAAGTGGGAGGAGGAGTTGGGAGAGGATATCGAAGAGGGGATGTGGGCAGATACCCTTGGGAGGGTGAACTCTTCCTCTTCGTGAGCGAGGCTCAGCCTCCTACAGTTTAAGGTGCTGCACAGGGCACACATGACCGTGACAAGGATGAGCCGGTTCTTTGGGGGTGAGGACAGGTGTGTTAGGTGCTCAGGGAGCCCAGCAAATCACACCCATATGTTCTGGGCATGCCCAGCGCTGGAGGAATTTTGGAAGGGCGTAGCGAGGACGGTGTCGGGGGTGGTAGGATCCAGGGTCAAACCGGGCTGGGGGCTCGCAATATTTGGGGTTGCAGGGGAGCCGGGAGTGCAGGAGGCGAAAGAGGCCGGAATTCTGGCCTTTGGGTCCCAGGTAGCCCGGCGAAGGATTCTTCTTCAGTGGAAGGATGCGAGGGCCCCAAGCGTAGAATCCTGGATCAACGACATGGTAGGGTTCATTAAATTGGAGAGGGTGAAATTCGCCTTAAGGGGATCGGTACAAGGGTTCTTCAGGCGGTGGCAACCGTTCTTAGACTTTCTGGCAGAACGGTAGACAATGGTCAGCAGCAACTCGGGGGGGTGTGGGGGAGGGAGTTCTATTTTATTTTTGTTTGTTTACACTGGGGGATCTGAGGGGGTGTATATATTTGCTATGTTTGCTTTGTGTTAATTCGGGGAGTTAATTTATTATTTATGTATGGGGGAGGTTTTTTTTATTTTGTTCTGTCTGCCATGGCAGTCTCTGCAAGACGTGCCAGATCATCGACATGGATACCACCATTACACGTGAGGACACCACCCACCAGGTACGCGGTACATACTCGTGCGACTCGGCCAACATTGTCTACCTCGAACGCTGCAGGAAAGGATGTCCTGAAGCGTGGTACATTGGCGAGACCATGCAGACGCTGCGACAACGAATGAATGGACATCGCGCGATAATCACCAGGCAGGAATGTTCTCTTCCAGTCGGGGAACACTTCAGCAGTCAAGGACATTCAGCCTCTGATCTCCGGGTAAGCGTTCTCCAAGGCGGCCTTCAGGACGCGCGACAACGCAGAATTGCCGAGCAGAAACATATAGCCAAGTTCCACACACATGAGTGCGTCCTCAACCGGGGACCTGGGATTCATGTCGGATTACATTCATCCCCCACCATCTGGCCTGGGCTTGCAAAATCCTACCAACTGTCCCGGCTTGAGGCAATTCACACCTCTTTAACCTGGGGTTACCCCTATCTCTGGATCTGTAAAGATTTAATCACCTGCTAATGCTCGCATTCCAAGCATTGTCTGGCATCTTTGAATTTGTCTGTATATACGTTTCTGGAACATACCTCTTCATTCACCTGAGGAAGGAGCAGTGCTCCGAAAGCTAGTGTTTGAAACAAACCTGTTGGACTTTAACCTGGTGTTGTAACACTTCTTACCATAAAGAATGCTTTAGCTATTGTACCATGCTCTCTTCCACTTCCCTCTTATAGAATCCTCCAAAAGGAACACCGCTCCCATGACATACTGGACCAGTAGCCTCCCAATTTCACCAATGATCTTGCTCCAAAAATCTATTTCAGGTGGATGGTTGACAAGAAAATGTTAATGATCCCCCATTAAAATGGTCCCAGCTTTGCACCACAGATCCTGGGCCTTTGTGTAGCCATAGTTAAAATTCCCCTTTGAATGTTAGTGCTGTGTAAAGTATTTTCCTGGTCCCTTTTTCTTCTAGATGCTGTCATGTCAATTTGACAAGAACAATTGATGCCAGCTGAGCCTGGTCATTTCAAACTCCTTCGCAATTATCTGAGTTTGATCAGAGGAGAAAAAGAAAATGTAACTTTCTGATACAGTTGTGAGAACCGTTCTTTTTAAAAAATAAAAAATAAAATATTAAGAGTTATCGATCATGTTTTTTTTAAAATAAATATTTTATTGAAAATTTTTGGTCAACCAACACAGTACATTGTGCATCCTTTACACAATATTATAACAGCACAAATAACAATGACCTATTTTATATAAACAAAAAAATGAATAAATATTAAATAACAAAAATGACTGCCTTGTCACAAGTTACACCCCCCCCCCCCGCCCCCCCCCCCCCCCCCCCCCCCCCCCCAATCCTGGGCTGCTGCTGCTGCCTTCTTTTTCCCATTCCATCTATCTATCCGCAAGGTATTCGACGAACGGTTGCCACCGCCTGGTGAACCCTTGAGCCGACCCCCTTAGGACGAACTTAATCCGCTCTAGCTTTATAAACCCCGCCATGTCATTTATCCAGGTCTCCACCCCCGGGGGCTTGGCTTCTTTCCACATTAGCAATATCCTGCGCCGGGCTACTAGGGACGCAAAGGCCAAAACATCGGCCTCTCTCGCCTCCTGCACTCCCGGCTCTTGTGCAACCCCAAATATAGCCAACCCCCAGCTTGGTTCGACCCGGACCCCCACTACTTTTGAAAGCACCTTTGTCACCCCCATCCAAAACCCCCGTAGTGCCGGGCATGACCAAAACATATGGGTATGATTCGCTGGGCTTCTCGAGCACCTCGCACACCTATCCTCCACCCCAAAAAATTTACTGAGCCGTGCTCCAGTCATATGTGCCCTGTGTAATACCTTAAACTGAATCAGGCTTAGCCTGGCACACGAGGACGACGAGTCTGCCCACAGCCCCTCCTCGATCTCCTCCCCCAGCTCTTCTTCCCATTTCCCTTTTAGTTCATCTACCATAGTCTCCCCTTCGTCCCTCATTTCCCTATATATATCTGACACCTTACCATCCCCCACCCATGTCTTTGAGATCACTCTGTCCTGCACCTCTTGTGTCGGGAGCTGCGGAAATTCCCTCACCTGTTGCCTCGCAAAAGCCCTCAGTTGCATATACCTGAATGCATTCCCTTGGGGCAACCCATATTTCTCGGTCAGCGCTCCCAGACTCGCGAACTTCCCATCCACAAATAGATCTTTCAGTTGCGTTATTCCTGCTCTTTGCCACATTCCATATCCCCCATCCATTCCCCCCGGGGCAAACCTATGGTTGTTTCTTATCGGGGACCCCCCCAAGGCTCCAGTCTTTCCCCTATGCCGTCTCCACTGTCCCCAAATCTTCAGTGTAGCTACCACCACCGGGCTTGTGGTGTAGTTCCTCGGTGAGAACGGCAATGGGGCTGTCACCATAGCCTGTAGGCTAGTCCCCCTACAGGACGCCCTCTCTAATCTCTTCCACGCCGCTCCCTCCTCCTCTCCCATCCACTTACTCACCATTGAAATATTAGCGGCCCAATAATACTCACTTAGGCTCGGTAGTGCCAGCCCCCCCCTATCCCTGCTACGCTGTAAGAATCCCTTCCTCACTCTCGGGGTCTTCCCGGCCCAGACAAAACCCATAATGCTCTTTTCAATCCTTTTAAAAAAAGCCTTCGTGATCACCACCGGGAGGCACTGAAACACAAAGAGGAATCTCGGGAGGACCACCATCTTAACCGCCTGCACCCTCCCTGCCATTGACAGGGCTACCATATCCCATCTCTTGAAATCTTCCTCCATCTGTTCCACCAACCGCGTTAAATTTAACCTGTGCAATGTGCCCCAATTCTTAGCTATCTGGATCCCCAGGTAACGAAAGTCTCTTGTTACTTTCCTCAACGGTAGGTCCTCTATTTCTCTACTCTGCTCCCCTGGATGCACCACAAACAACTCACTTTTCCCCATGTTCAATTTATACCCTGAAAAATCCCCAAACTCCCCAAGTATCCGCATTATTTCTGGCATCCCCTCCGCCGGATCCGCCACATATAGTAGCAAATCGTCCGCATACAAAGATACCCGGTGTTCTTCTCCTCCCCTAAGTACTCCCCTCCACTTCTTGGAACCCCTCAACGCTATCGCCAGGGGCTCAATCGCCAGTGCAAACAATAATGGGGGCAGAGGGCATCCCTGCCTTGTCCCTCTATGGAGCCGAATATATGCCGATCCCCGTCCATTCGTGACCACGCTCGCCACTGGGGCCCTATACAATAGCTGCACCCATCTAACATACCCCTCTCCAAAACCAAATCTCCTCAACAACTCCCACAAATAATCCCATTCCACTCTATCAAATGCTTTCTCGGCATCCATCGCCACTACTATCTCTGTTTCTCCCTCTGGTGGGGCCATCATCATTACCCCTAACAACCTCCGTATATTCGTGTTCAGCTGTCTCCCCTTCACAAACCCAGTTTGGTCCTCGTGGACCACCCCCGGGACACATTCCTCTATTCTCATTGCCATTACCTTGGCCAGGACCTTGGCATCTACATTTAGGAGGGAAATTGGTCTGTAGGACCCGCATTGTAGCGGGTCCTTTTCCTTCTTTAAGAGAAGCGATATCGTTGCTTCAGACATAGTCGGGGGCAGTTGTCCCCTTTCCTTTGCCTCATTAAAGGTCCTCGTCAGTACCGGGGCGAGCAAGTCCAAAAATTTCCTATAGAATTCGACTGGGAATCCATCCGGTCCCGGGGCCTTTCCCGTCTGCATGCTCCTAATTCCTTTCACCACTTCTTCTACCTCGATCTGTGCTCCCAGTCCCACCCTTTCCTGCTCTTTCACCTTGGGAATTTCCAGCCGATCCAAAAAGTCCATCATTCTCTCCCTCCCATCCGGGGGTTGAGCTTCATATAATTTTTTATAAAATGTCTTGAACACTCCATTCACTCTCTCCGCTCCCCGCTCCATCTCTCCTTCCTCGTCCCTCACTCCCCCTATTTCCCTCGCTGCTCCCCTTTTCCTCAATTGGTGTGCCAGCAACCTGCTCGCCTTCTCCCCATATTCGTACTGTACACCCTGTGCCTTCCTCCATTGTGCCTCTGCAGTGCCTGTAGTCAGCAAGTCAAATTCCACATGCAGCCTTTGCCTTTCCCTGTACAATCCTTCCTCCGGTGCTTCCGCATATTGTCTGTCCACCCTCAAAAGTTCTTGCAGCAACCGCTCCCGTTCCTTACTCTCCTGCTTCCCTTTATGTGCCCTTATTGATATCAGCTCCCCCCTAACCACCGCCTTCAACGCCTCCCAGACCACTCCCACCTGGACCTCTCCATTATCATTGAGTTCCAAGTACTTTTCAATGCACCCCCTCACCCTTAGACACACCCCCTCATCCGCCATTAGTCCCATGTCCATTCTCCAGGGTGGGCACCCTCCTGTTTCCTCCCCTATCTCCAAGTCCACCCAGTGTGGGGCGTGATCCGAAATGGCTATAGCCGTATACTCCGTTCCCCTCACCTTCGGGATCAATGCCCTACCCAGCACAAAAAAGTCTATGCGCGAGTAGACTTTATGGACATAGGAGAAAAACGAGAACTCCTTACTCCTAGGTCTACTAAATCTCCACGGGTCTACACCTCCCATCTGCTCCATAAAATCTTTAAGCACCTTGGCTGCTGCTGGCCTCCTTCCAGTCCTGGACTTCGACCTATCCAGCCCTGGTTCCAACACCGTATTAAAGTCTCCCCCCATTATCAGCTTTCCCGTCTCTAGGTCCGGAATGCGTCCTAGCATCCGCCTCATAAAATTGGCATCATCCCAGTTCGGGGCATATACGTTTACCAAAACCACCGTCTCTCCCTGTAGTTTGCCACTCACCATCACGTATCTGCCCCCGTTATCCGCCACTATAGTCTTTGCCTCGAACATTACCCGCTTCCCCACTAATATAGCCACCCCCCTGTTTTTCGCATCTAGCCCGAATGGAACACCTGCCCCACCCATCCTTTGCGCAGCCTAACCTGGTCTATCAGTTTCAGGTGCGTTTCCTGTAACATAACCACATCTGCTTTAAGTTTCTTAAGGTGTGCGAGTACCCGTGCCCTCTTTATCGGCCCGTTCAGCCCTCTCACGTTCCACGTGATCAGCCGAGTTGGGGGGCTTCCTCCCCCCCCCCCCCCCCCCCCCCCCCCCCCCCCCCCCTTGTCGATTAGCCATCACCTTTTTCCAGCTTCTCACCCAGTTCCCACGCAGCTGTATCTCCCCCAGGCGGTGCCCCCCGCCCATCCTCTCCCGTACCCGCTCCCCCCCTTTCCCCAGCAGCAGCAACCCAGTAATTCCCCCCTCCCACCCCCCCCCCCGCTCGACCCCCCGCTAGCGTAATTACTCCCCCCATGTTGCTCCCAGAAGTCAGCAAACTCTGGCTGACCTCGGCTTCCCCCGTGACCACGGCTTCGCACCGTGCGACGCCCCCTCCTTCCTGCTTCTCTATTCCCGCCATAATTATCATAGCGCGGGAGCCAAGCCCGCGCTTCTCCCTTGACCCCGCCCCCCATGGCCAACGCCCCATCTCCTCTCCCTCCCCACCTCCCCCCATCCCCACCTGTGGGAGAGAGAAAAGTTACCACACCGCAGGATTAGAACATAAAACCCCTCTTCGCCCCCCACATTCGCCCCACCACTTTGTTCGAACGTTCTTTTTAATAACCCGCTCATTCCAGTTTTTCTTCCACAATAAAAGTCCACGCTTCATCCGCCGTCTCAAAGTAGTGGTGCCTCCCTCGATATGTGACCCACAGTCTTGCCGGTTGCAGCATTCCAAATTTTATCTTCTTTTTATGAAGCACCGCCTTGGCCCGATTAAAGCTCGCCCTCCTTCTCGCCACCTCCGCACTCCAGTCTTGATAAACGCGGATCACCGCGTTCTCCCATTTACTGCTCCGAGTTTTCTTCGCCCATCTAAGGACCATTTCTCTATCCTTAAAACGGAGGAATCTCACCACTATGGCTCTGGGAATTTCTCCTGCTCTCGGTCCTCGCGCCATAACTCGGTATGCTCCCTCCACCTCCAACGGACCCGCCGGGGCCTCCGCTCCCATTAACGAGTGCAGCATCGTGCTCACATATGCCCCGACGTCCGCTCCCTCCACACCTTCAGGAAGACCAAGAATCCTCAAGTTGTTCCTCCTTGCGTTGTTTTCCAGTGCCTCCAACCTTTCCACACATCGTTTCTGATGTGCCTCCTGTATCTCCGTCTTCACCACCAGGCCCTGTATATCGTCCTCATTCTCGGCTGCCTTCGCCTTCACGACCCGAAGCTCCCGCTCCTGGGTCTTTTGTTCCTCCTTTAGCCCTTCGATCGCCTGTAGTATCGGGGCCAACAGCTCTTTCTTCATTTCCTTTTATATCTCTTCCACGCAGCATTTCAAGAACTCTTGTTGTTCAGGGCCCCATGTGAAACTGCCACCTTCCGACGCCATCTTGGTTTTTGCTTGCCTTCCTTGCCGCTGTTCCAAAGGATCCGCTGCAACCCGGCCACTTTCCTCTCCTTTTTCCATCCGTGTCCAGGGGGAATTCCCTTCTGGTTTACCGCACAGTGTTTTTAGCCATTAAAATTGCCGTTGGGGCTCCTACCAAGAGCCCAAAAGTCCGTTCCACCGGGAGCTGCCGAAACGTGCGACTTAGCTGGTCATCGCCGCACCCGGAAGTCGTTATCGATCATGTTATACAGCAGATCAAACTTTTCAAACCTAATGTCAGTCCATCATTGTCAAACATTTTTTTGAAACAATTTATTTTATAGGCATAAGTTGGCCTTCCTTGTCGAAATAATAGAGGAGAGAATTGTCCTGAAATGATGATGAGCTCCTGTAAAAAATATTAAATAGCACGAAATTTGAAGATAAAAATTTATACATAATAAAACATAAACCCATTTAGTTCAGGAGTCAATTGATGTGCTACTCACAGCAGATTCATGGATTGACTAAATAAATAAATCACCTTCAATGTTATCATTTGGATTATTTAGTGTACTAGCTCTATAGGAAAAATAATTCTTAAGCCAATATGCTTTATTGTTACTAAGATAAAAGCAAATTAGTGCAGATGCTGGGAACTGGAACAAAAACTGAAAATTAATCTCAGCAGGTCTAACAGCATTTGTGGAGAGAGAAGAGAGCTAACGTTTCGAGCCTGGATGACTTAAGAGAGAGCTAGAAATGGGGTCAGATTTATACTGTTGGGGTGGGTGAGGTGGGGCTGGTCAGAGGGCCAGCAATAGATGGAGATTGACAAAGATGTCGTGGACAAAAAGACAAAGGGAATGTAAATAGTAGTGATCGAGGCCAAGAAGGGTGCTAATACTAACACTTTAAGAGATCAGAATGTGTTAAAGGCTGAACAAAGCTAAGCAGGGTGTCAAATGACAACTAGGAACAGAGAACAGATAGTCCTAGTGGAGTGGGATTGGGGTAGGCAGACGATGATGAGGGAAAGAATGATCAATGAATGAAATGAAAATGAATTCATAGAAAACAAAATGGGGTGAAGGTGGAGGAGAGAGTTCACAGTTTGAAGTTGTTGAACTCAGTGTTACTTCTGGAAGGCTGTAACCTGCCTAATCAGAAGATGGTTGGAGTCATGCCTGGGCACAAAGGACGATGGTCGTGGTGGTTGGAGGTCAATCATCTCAGCTTCAGGACGTCACTGCTAGAGTTCCTCAGGATAGTGTCCTGGGCCCTACAATCTTCAGCTGCTTCATCAATGACCTCCCTTCCATCATAAGGTCAGAAGTGGGGATGTTCACGGATGACTTGTTCAGCACCATTCACTACTCCTCAGATAATGAAGCAGTCCATGTCCAAATGCAGCAAGACCTGGACAATATCCAGGCGGGAGAACATTGAAATAATGAAGCTTGGAGGTAGCATGACCATGAATGTTCTACCGGCAGCTCGGCTGACTCCGGGGGGAGGGGGGGTGATGTTACAGAAGTGAGAATGGAAGGTCTCGTAAGGGGAAAGAAATATGGGGCCGGAAGCTGTGCCTGGGGTCAAGTAGAAATTTGAGCTTGTGAACTGCCTGGTTCAACCTCCGATGATGGCCAGGAAGGGTAAGGGAATTGTTGACTGGGGAATAGAGTGTCTGACATGGGCTGGATTTGGAGAATAGGATGGGACATTTCGAGTTGTTGCTCATAGAGTTAGTGGTGCGTGTCTTTATGCAGTGAATTCTCAATTCCAATTAGTAGGAGGAAGGGCGAACAGAGAAATGAGTCCCTTTCATACTGGGGGAAAACATCATGAAGTTAACAGCTGACTAAACAACTTGAATTTAAAACAGTGATTCATTGTTTTAAAGCTGAATTTATGAATTTTGTCCTCAGGATATTGGCAATGTTAAGTAACCTGTAATGAATTGCAGGAAAGTTTTATTATTAATTAATTCCAACCAGTTGAATGCCTGTGGCATCTCACAAGGTGTCAAGACCAGGTGCATTGTTCGGTCCAAGCAGGCTTTAGGGAGTGCAGGAGGATTAATTGGAAGAGAAGGAGGGAAGTCCATGGAAAAGGAAGATGCAGGAAGAGGGGAAATGGAAGAAGAGTGGTTGAATGGAGTTGTAAAAATGAAATGGAAGGATGCTGGGGGAATGAAAAATGGTTGAGGGGGGAAAGATATGGAAACCCCCTTGGCAAGAAGAAACAAAAAACGACCCTTGTGGAAAGATGGAAATTGGCAGGGCGAGGAAGGAGATAAAGAGGAGTGGGAATGGGGAAAAGGAAAGTGATGATGATTGGAGGATAAAGGAAGGGGTAGACGGCAAAAGGCCAGCAACACATTCCCAGGGTCTGTATGTGAATGTGAGCCGCGATTTAATGGGTGTATTTGTGGAGCGAAAGGGGTGGCCGCCCATGGCCTGGGTTAGGCATGGTGGGGGGCGGGGTTGGGGGGGAATAGATGGTTGTCTCAGCCCACGGGTTCACTGTGTGTGTGGTCCTGTTCCAGAGCCAACTGCAACCCACCTGCCCCACCGACCACCCATAACTCCCATTGACTGCGGAGATCTCTGGCCACGCGGCTGAAAGCTAGAACAAATTGGCAATCGTGGTGAAGTGAGCACTTCACACATTCCAAGTGGATTCGCGTGGGTCGGCGTGCCATGTAGCAAGTAGAACTTATTGCCTAGCATCCCAAATAGACCTCGATGCCTGGGCATTGTGCCAGAACACTGCGGGAGGCAACATTGCGGATGCGGTGGGCAACATCCAAACACCCAGCACCAGGGACATTTCCCCGACCAGAGGGTGGTTGTGTGCACTGGGGAGGGGACCAATGCCGGTCCAGGTAACATTTGCGTGCTGGTGTCTGGGATCGAGGGAGTGGGTTCCGGTGAGTTGGGGCTGGTGGTGTGTGGTCAGGGCGTGCGGGGTGGGGTGCGAGGAACAATGGGGGGACTGGAGGAACTCTGGGTGGTTGACACTGCTAGATGTCAGTCTCACACTCTCTCCAATCCCTTACAAATATTGCACAAAATGGACGATACGTTGAACCCCGCAGAACTTGCCCTAGTGGTGCTGCTGGCAGACCAGGTGGCAGGAGCGTCGACAAAGACCCGAGGCGGTGCCCCATTTGCAGGGCCCCCTTCACACCCTGAGGTCCCAACCACCCATAAGGCCAGGGAGAGACCCAGAATTGGAGGCCTGCCACAGCCCAAAGTGTACGGGCGTCACTGGTCTTTCGAACAGATGATGGTCAATGTGTGCTGCAGAAGGCTCTGCCTCAACAAGGGATGGTGCAGCACCTGTGCCATGCCCTTGCGGATTTGTCACTACGTGGAGGAGGGCATTACCTGCTCCCAGTGGCCATCAAGGTCAATGTAGCCTGAACTTCTAATCCTCAGGATCATTCCTGGGTTCAAGTGGCGACTTGTGCGGCTTCTCACAAGCTACAGCCCACAAGTGCACCGTGAAGTCACTGATGCCCTGTTTGTCCAGGCAGCGAACTATATAAACTTTGACATGGACCAGGCCCAACAAGCTGACTGGATATCAGGGGCGGGATTCTCCAATAATGGGGCTATGTCCCCACTCCGGGCGTTAAGTCAGTCTCCTACCTGAAGGGAGCTAACAGGGCCCGAGAGTGCTCCTCGCAGCTCTGGCTACGGATACGGGGCTCTGCACTTCTGGTTGAAAGTCTGCGCATGCGCACGGTGGCGGCTTTCGGCGGCCTCCCCGCGCGACATGGCAGACTCGCACTGCGGAGCGTCCCCGAAAATATATGCCCCCTCGAGATTGTGCGCGCCTGTGGATTGGTGGCCCCTGATCGCTAGCCTGGCCGTCCCTGAGGCCCCCCCCCCCCCGGTGAAGGATCACCCCGCTGACTGCCTCCGCAACCGCCACTGGCTGTTCTCGACAGGCAAAACGTGGTTAGAATCACGGTGTCGGAAATCGGCCAGTTTTTGTCAGAGAATCGCGGGGCAAGGGGGGGGGCTTTGTCAATGGCTCCCTTCCCGCGCCGTGTAGACCGCGCGTGAGCGATTCGTGGCTATTTTCCGGAAAATCACGGAAGCGGCGTCGTGCCGAATCTTGTCATCAACGTCCATTCTCCGCCCCCACGCCAATCGCGATTTCGGCGCGGAGGCTCGGAGAATCCTGCCCCAGAATTTTCCACCATCAGAAGGATGCCCCAGGTAGGTCCAGGGGCTAACAGATAGCACACATGTCACTGCACACTGGGCAGTGGGAGTGTCTGACATCAAGCGGAGGGGGTTCCACTCCCTGAATCTAGCTTGTGTACAACCACCACACAAAGATCATGCACGGGTGTGCTCGCTTCTTGGAGTGTGCACGATTGCTACATCCTGGGCAGTTGGACTTGGCCGGCCTCTTCGAGCGGCACCCAAGGGCCAGATGGCTCTTGGGGTATAAGGGGTACCAGCTGAGTACATGGTAGCACAGTGGTCAGCACTGTTGCTTCACAGCATCTAGGTCCCAGGTTTAATTCCTGCTTGGGTCATTGTCTGTGTGGAGTCTGCACGTTGTTCCCGTGTCTGCGTGGGTTTCCTCCCGCTACTCCTGAAAGACGTGTTTGATAGGTGAATCGGACATTCTGCATTCTCCCTCTGAGTACCTGAACAGGCCCCGGAATGTGGTGACTAGGGGATTTTCACTAACTTCATTGCAGTGTTAATGTAAGCCTACTTGTGACGAGAATAAAGGATTATTATGATGACGCCAGGATAGAGGCCAGTGACCGATGTGGAGACCCGATACAACGAGGCCCATGTGACCACCGGTCTGTCATTGAGTGGTGGTTCGGACTGCTCAATATGCGGTTCCAACGCCTTGACCACTCCGGTGGTGCCCTGTATATACAGCCCCCCCCCCCCCCCCCCCCCCCCCCCCCCCCCCGGAGGGTTGCGGGTTGCCTGCTTTGTGGTGGTCAGCTGTGTCGTCCGCAACCTGGCACAGCAGTGGGACGAAGTGTGGCGGTGGAGAGGGAGGAATATATAGCCACCTCTGAGGAGGACGATGAGGAAGAAGAGTGCCGGACCAGGATGGGATGGAGGACGAGCCTGGGTAGGACCCGGAGGACCAGCCTGAGGATGGAGTACAGGCAGGAGCAGCGAGGCTCCGAAAAGCCCAGTGGACCAGGGAAGCCTTCATCCTCGCCCGTTCCATGTAGGACGTGACCTTGTCCGTCATTCCCTCTGAACCTTTCCGTTATATCATACCAATGATGCCTAAATAGCAGGGCTGGATTTGATCTAGCCAAAGGAAGGGGTGGGGAGTGATAAGTGAACCTTATCTGGATGGGTGAGAGTGCTAAGCCAACCTTCCATGTGACAGGCCCCAGTGTTTCTGAAAGTATAGAGGGGTGTCAGTGTACTCTGACAATGTGAAATCTGCAAGGGTAGAGCAGAGAAACCCAAGGGACAAAAAACATCAGTGGGCATCGTATATAGACCCCTAAACTGCAATGTTGGGAATGGCATTAAACAGGAAATGGATGCATGTGGGAAAGGAACAATGTAATTATGGTTAATTTAAATCTCCATGTTGATTGGGCAAATCAAATTAGCCACAATACACTAAAGGATGAATTCCTGGAGTGTATGCGGGATGGTTTTCGTAAACAATACATTAAGGAACCAACTAGAGAACAGGCTATTCTGGACTGGATACTGTGCAATGAGTACAGAATCTTTGGCAATCTAGTTGTGCGAGACCTCTTGGGGAGAATTGACCATAATATGATTTTTTTCATCAAGATGAAGGGGAGGCGTCGGCATAGTGGTATTGTCACCGGACTAGTAAACCAGAGACCCAGAGTAATGCTGTGGAGACCCAGGTTAAAATCCCGCCACTGCAGAAGGTGAAATTTGAATTCAATAAAATCTGGAATTAAATGTCTAATGATGGGGTAGCACGGTGGTGCAGTGGGTTTAGCCCTGCTGCCTCACGGCGCCAAGGTCCCAGGTTCGACCCTGGCTCTGGGCCACTGTCTGTGCGTAGTTTGCACATTCTCCCCATGTTTGCGTGGGTTTCGCCCCCACAACCCAAAGATGTGCAGGCTAGGTGGATTGGCCACGCTAAATTGCCCCTTAATTGGAAAAAATGAATTGGGTACTCTAACTTAAAAAAAAAAAATGTCTAATGATGACCATGAAACCATTATCGATTGTCGTAAAGACATATCTGGTTCACTAATGTCCTTATGGAGAAAGAAATCTGCAGTCCTTACCTGGTCTGTCCTACGTGTGACTCCAGGGGCGGGATTCTCCCGCACTTGGTGCGATGGCCCGACGCCAGCTCCAAGAGCGGCGTGAACCGCTCCGGCATCGGGCCACCCGGAAGTTGCTGAATCCTCTGCACTTCCGGGGGCTAGGCGGAGCCGGAGGGGTTGGCGCCGTTCCAACCGGTGCCGAAGGGCCGCTGTGGCCGGTGCGAGTTGGCGCATGTGCAGAACCGCCGGCGTGTTCTGCCATATGTGCAGAACTGCTGCCGTGTTTCCTGCGCATGGGCAAGGGATTTCCTCTCTGCGCTGGCCATGGCGGAGCCTTACAGAGGCGGAGGGAAGAGGTGCCCCACAGCACAGGCCCTCCCGCAGATCGGTGGGCCCCGTTTGCGGGCCAGGCCACTATGGGGGCCCCCCCCGGGGCCGGATCACCCCGTACCCAGCAATAAATGCTGGCACAGTCTATGACACCCACGTCCCCTGAATTAATAAAAAAAAGTAGTTGATTCTGAGACTCTGGTCCTGAATCTTAACAAAGAAAACAACAATGATATGAGGCATGAGTTGGCTATGATTGATTGGGAAACATTTCTGAAAGGGTTCTCAGTGGATAGGCAATGGGAAACATTTCGGAGCACATGGGGCAACTGCAGCAATTGTTTATTCCTGTCTGGCACAAAAGCAAAATGGGAAAGGTGCCCAATCCGTGTCTTACAAGGGAAATTAGAAATAGTATTTGATCCAAGGAAGAAGCATACAAATTGACCAAGAAAAACAACAGGTCTGAGGTTTAGGAGCAGTTTAGAATTCAGCAAAGAAGGATCAAGGGATTGATTAGGAAGGAGAAAATAGAGTATGAGAGTAAGCTTGCGGGGAATATAAAAACTGACTGTTTCTGTAGGTACATGAAGAGAAAAAGATTGGTGAAGACAAATATAGGTCCCTTACAGTGAGAAACAGGGAATATATAATAGGGGATAAAGAAATGGCTGAGCAACTAAATACACACTTTGGTCGGTCTTCACCAATGAGGATACAAATAAGATACCAGAAAAGTTGGGGAATGCAGGGTTTAATGAGAGGGAGGAATTGAAGGACATCAATATCATTAGAGAAATGGTGTTGGGAAAATTGATGGGATTGAAGGCTGATAAATCCCAAGGGCCCGATAATCTACATCCCAGGGTACTGAAGGAGGTGGCTCTAGAAATATTGGATGCATTGGTGGTCATCTTACAGGATTCCATAGACTGGAACAGTTCCTGCAGATTGGACGGTAGCTAATGTAACTCCACTCTTTAAAAAGGGAGGTAGATAGAAAATGGGGAATTATAGACCAATAAACCTGATGTTGGTAGTGGGGAAAATTCTGGAATCCATTATCAATGATTTTAGAGCAGTGCACTTAGAAAACAGTGGCAGGATCGGACAGAGTCAGCATGGATTTATGAAGGGAATATCATGCTTGACACATCGACTGGAATTTTTTGAGGATGTAACCAGTAGAGTTGATGAGGAGCCCGTGGATGTTGTATATTTGGACTTTCAGAAGGCTTTTGACAAAGTCCGCATGAGCGATTAGCGTGTAAAATTAAAGCACATGGGATTAGGGATAGTATTGAGACGGATAGAAAACTGGTTGGCAGACAGGAAACAAAGAGTAGGAATTAATGGGTCTTTTTCAAATTGGGCGGCAGTGACTAATGGGGTTTCACAGGGATTGGTGCGAGGACCCTAGTTATTCACAATATATATCAATGATTTAGATGAGAGAACAAAATGTAATATCTCTAAATTTGCAGGTGACACCAAGTTGGGTGGGAGGGTGAGCTGTGAGGAGGATGTAGAGATCCTTCGCTATGATTTGGACAAGTTGAGTGAGTGGGCAAATTAATTTTGAAGCTTGCACTGATTAGTGAGCAAAATAAAACTATTGTCCTTTTTTAATACATTTTTTTCCAATTAAGAGGGAATTTAAATTGGCCAATCCACCTACCCTGTACATCTTTGGGTTGTAGGGGTGAGACCCATGCAGACACTGGGAGAATGTGCAAACTCCACACTGACAGTAACCGGGGCTGGTATCGATCCTGAGTCCTTGGCGCCGGGCGGCAGCAGTGGTAACCACAGCGCCACCATGCTGCCTCTCAATCATGCTGTACTTTTAACACACAACATTGCAAATCTTAAATTTTATAGTATTATTTTGCAGTTGCTGTAATTGCTGTACAGAGTATGATATTTTAAGAACATAAGATCTAGGAGCAGGAGTAGACCATCTGGCCCTTTGAGCCTGCTTCGCTAGATTAAGCTCTCGGGC
Organism: Scyliorhinus torazame; assembly: GCF_047496885.1. NCBI lineage: Eukaryota > Metazoa > Chordata > Chondrichthyes > Carcharhiniformes > Scyliorhinidae > Scyliorhinus > Scyliorhinus torazame. The sequence goes on from NC_092708.1 coordinate 72,952,382, forward strand.
CAGATTCTCCGACCCCCCGCTGGGTCGGAGAATTCCCGAGGGGCGGCGCGAATCCCATCCCGCTGCCCTGACACCAGCTGCCGTATTCTCCGGTGCTGTTTTTCGGGCGGTGGCGGGATTCACCCGGCAATTCTCCGGTCCATGATGGGCCGAGCGGCCATCCGTTTTTGGCTAGTCCCGCAGGTGTGAATCACTCAACTCACACACCGGCGGGACCTAGCAGGTAAGTCGGCAGGTGCGGTCCTCGGGGCGGGGGGGGGGGGACCCCCTGCCCGCCCACCCACCCACCCACCCCGGCACCCCCCGGCTCCCCACCCCCCACGGTGGCCTGGCCAGCGATCGGGGCCCACTGATCTGCGGGCGGGCTTCTTCCGCTTGTCCCTGTAGGGCTCCGCCATGACTGGCGCGGAGAAGAGAAAATCTTTCTGTTATTGATAAATATGCACTAAATCTAGGCAGCACGGTAGCACAGTGGTTAACATTGTGGCTTCACAGCGCCGGGGTCCCAGGTTCGATTCCCCGCTAGGTCACTGTCTGTGCGGAGCCTGCACATTCTTCCCGTGTCTGCGTGGGTTTCTTCCGGGTGCTCCAGTTTCCTCCCACAGTCCAAAGACATGCAAGTTAGGTGGATTGGCCATGCTAATTGTCCTTGGTGTCCAAAAAGGTTAGGGGAGGTTATTGGGTTACGGGGATAGGGTGGAAGTGAGGGTTTAAGTGGGTCAGTCTAGACTCGATTGGCTGAATGGCCTCCTTCTGCACTGTATGTTCTATAGCAACCACAATTTATAACAAGCCAATTGTTCTGAAAATGGATGTAGAAAATTAATACTTTAACTGCAAGAATAAGGAGTTATATTTGAACAGTATCAAACAAAAATCTTTTTTAGTTGTGGTCTTGAAGGGAATAAAACTAATGTTAGTCATTTTGGATATTTCCAATCCTGTGCTCAAAATAGATCCAAAGTAAGTGGGCTGGCCACTTGGCCATGGTCAGCAGGCCCACATATTTTCTCATTCAGGGCTGATTTGTGATCAGCAGGCAAACTGCAAGCACAAATAGGCACTGCACTGTAACTTGCCAGATTTTGAAGGTGAGAAATCAGTTGGCTTTTATATGGTCTCTTGTCAAGAAAGCGAGGGTGGAGAACTGATTCTGAGCCAGGTGAGAGGAACGGGAAGGCCTGGCAGTGAGCCAACAGATTTTTATGATCCAGGAGCCCCTGCAAAAATCTTAAATCCCATTCAACCTTCAGTTTTACTGCGTAACTTGAGGCAAGAAAACGTACACAAGCTGCGATCACGAAGCTTCTAAAGATGGACTCGGCAGTGAAATTGAAAAAAATCCTGGAACCATTTACCTGCTCACATTGCTGACCATGGAATGGGAGGATCTCAGGAATTGAGAAGGCAGAGACTTTTTAACAGAGACCTGTGATCCTCATATGAAATTTTACTTTGCGGCACAAATTCCTTCTGACGTTTACATTTCAGCTTGGGCTATTATAATTTCATTTTTAATTAATAATCTTTATTGTTACAAGTAGGCTTACATTAACACTGCAATGAAGTTACTGTGAAAAGTCCCTATCTGCCACATTCCGGCACCTGTTCAGGTACACCAAGGGAGAATTCAGAATGTCCAAATTACCTAACAGCACATCTTTCGGGACTTGTGGGAGGAAACCGGAGCACCTGGAGGAAACCCACGCAGACACTGGGAGAATGTGCAGACTCCACACAGACAGTGACATTTGGGTGGATTAGGATGGAAATCGGGAATAGCAAGGTGAAAAAGTCACCGATAGGAGTTGTCTATAGGCCACCAAATAGTAACATTATGGTGGGGCAGGCAATAAACAAAGAAATAATGGAAGCATGTAGAAATGGTACAGCAGTTATCATGGGGGATTTTAATCTACATGTCGATTGGCTTAACCAGGTCGGTCAAGGCAGCCTTGAGGAGTTTATAGAATATATCCGCGATAATTTCCTAGAACAGTATGTAATGGAACCTACGAGGGAACAAGCGGTCCTAGAGCTGGTTCTGTGTAATGAGACAGGATTGATTAATGATCTCATAGTTAGGGATCCTCTCGGAAGGAGCAATCACAATATGGTGGAATTTAAAATACAGACGGGAGGGTGAGAAGGTAAAATCAAACACTCGTGTTTTGTGCTTAAACAAAGGGGATTACAATGGGATGAGAGAAGAGCTAGCTAAGATAGACTGGGAGCAAAGACTTTATGGTGAAACAGTTGAGGAACAGTGGAGAACCTTCCAAGCGATTTTTCACAGTGCTCAGCAAAGGTTTATACCAACAAAAAGGAAGGATGGTAGAAAGAGGGAAAATTGACCATGGATATCTAAGGAAATAAGGGAGAGCATCACATTGAAGGAAAAAGCATACAAAGTGGCAAAAATTAGTGGGAGACTGGAGGACTATGAAATCTTTAGGGGACAACAGAAAGCTACTAAAAAAGCTATAAAGAAGAGTAAGATAGATTATGAGAGTAAACTTGCTCAGGATATAAAAACAGATAGTAAAAGTTTCTACAAATATATAAAACAAAAAAGAGTGGCTAAGGTAAATATTGGTCCTTTAGAGGATGAGAAGGGAGATTTAATAATGGGAGATGAGGAAATGGCTGAGGAACGGAACAGGTTTTTTGGGTCGGTCTTCACAGTGGAAGACACAAATAACATGCCAGTGACTGATGGAAATGAAGACTGATGGAAATGAAGGCTATGACAGGTGAGGACCTTGAGATGATTGTTATCACTAAGGAGGTAGTGATGGGCAAGCTAATGGGGCTAAAGGTAGACGAGTCTCCTGGCCCTGATGGAATGCATTCCAGAGTGATAAAATAGAAGGCTAGGGAAATTGCAAATGCATAGTGGTAATTTACCAAAATTCACTAGACTCTGGGGTGGTCCCGGCAGATTGGAAAATAGCAAACGTGACACCATTGTTTAAAAAAGGAGGTAGGCAGAAAGCGGGTAATTATAGGCCAGTTAGCTTAACTTCGGTAGTTGGGAAGATGCTGGAATCTATCATCAAGGAAGAAATAGCGAGGCATCTGGATGGAAATTGTCCCATTGGGCAGACACAGCATGGCTTCATAATGGATAGGTCGTGCCTAACTAATTTAGTGGAATTTTTTGAGGACATTAACAGTGCAGTAGATAACGGGGAGCCAGTGGATGTGGTATATCTGGATTTCCAGAAAGCTTTTGACAAGGTGTCACACAAAAGGTTGCTGCATAATATATAAGATGCATGGCATTAAGGGTAAAGTAGTAGCATGGACAGAGGATTGGTTAATTAATAGAAAGCAAAGAGTGGGGATTAATCGTTGTTTCTCTGGTTGGCAATCAGTAGCTAGTGGTGTCCCTCAGGGATCAGTGTTGGGCCCACAATTGTTCACAATTTACATATGGAATACAATGTTGCCAAATGTGAGGTTATCCATTTTGGTAGGAATAACAGCAAAAGGGATTATTATTTAAATGATAAAATATTAAGACATGCTGCTGTGCAGGGAGACCTGGGTGTGCCAGTGCATGAGTCGCAAAAAATTGGCTTACAGGTGATTAAGAAAGCAAATGGAGTTTTGTCCTTCGTTGCTAGAGGGATGGAGTTTAAGACTAGGGAGGTTATGCTGCAATTGAATAAGGTGTTAGTGAGGCCACACCTGGAGTATTGTGTTCAGTTTTGGTCTCCTTACCTGAGAAAGGACGTACTGGCGCTGGAGGGTGTGCAGAGAAGATTCACTAGGTTAATCCCAGATCTGAAGGGCTTGCATTCCGAGGAGAGGTTGAGTAGACTCGGACTGTACTCTTTGGAATTTAGAAGGTTGCGGGTGGGGGGATCTTACAGAAACTTATAAGATTATGAAGGGAATAAATAGGATAGATGCGGGCAGGTGGTTTCCACTGGCAGGTGAAAGCAGAACTAGGGGGCCTCAAAATAAGGGGAAGTAGATTTAGGACTGAGCTTAGGAGGAACTTCTTCACCCAAAGGGTTGTGATTCTATGGAATTCCTTGCCCAGTGAAGCAGTTGAGGCTCCTTCATTAAATGTTTTTTAAGATAAAGATAGATAGTTTTTTGAAGAATACAGGGATTAAGGGTTATGGTGTTTGGGCCAGAAAGTGGAACTGAGTCCACAAAAGATCAGCCATGATCTCATTGGCGGAGCAAGCTCAAGTGGCCAGATTGCCTACTCCTGCTTCTAGTTCTTATGTTCTCATGTGACCCAAGCTGGGAATTGAACCTGGAACCCTGGAGCTGTGATGCAACAGTGCTACCCATTGTGCTACCGTGCTGCCCTTTGTCTTTATCTTTGTCTTTCTAATTTTGAATCGATAACTTTTCTCTCCAGTTACCTCCTTTGCTTGCTTTCTTTCCCCATTTTGGAGTCCCTCAGTCCTGCCATATGCAAGATGTTTCCTCCATTGTGGCCTGAGTGATTTGATCTGCGGCTATTTCCCTTTCTGCTGCCAATGCAGCAGTTTAAGTCGCCCACAGGAGGCACCTTTCTGCAGGGCAGATCCTCGATGTGGTGGAGAGTTATTGACATGAGAGTCCTACCTTGCAAGATAGGCACCTCCTGTAAATGTTTTTCCAGACCTTTCTATCAGGCAGAAGGTACAGAAGTCTGAAGATCCGCACATCCAGACATAAGAACAGTTTCTTCCCCACAGCTACAAGACTCCTCAACGACTCCCCCTCGGACTGATTTGTTCCCCGTAAGAACACTGTTCTCAACGCCCTACCTTGCTCTTGCTCGTGTATTTGCTTTGTTTGGCCTCTTGTTCCACACTGTAACCAATCACTGTTTGTCGATGTACCATTTGTCAATGTTCTCTGTTGATTATTCTCTTTGTCTACTATGTACGTATTGTGTATGTTCCCTCGGCCGCAGAAAAATACTTTTCACTGTACTTTGGTGCATGTGACAATAAATCAAATCAACTCAAATATTACAGTGTAACGTTGACCAAATCACTCACGGCAGAAAAAGAACAAAGGAAGGCAGGAAGTCGCAGCAGCAGAAGAGAAGAAAAATGAATAAATTCCCAGATGGAAAATTCAGTAGCCATTTGGAAATGTCTTGTCCTTAAATCCTGTTGTATCTCGATTCCTATCTCTCTGGTACTGCATCTTTCTTTCTTTCTCTCAAATGAGAACACAATTGAATTAAAGGGGTTGAATACATTTAACGCAGAACCTATTCTGTCAGCTGCTAGTTGCAATCCTGTACTTTATGGACCAATTTTACATTGATTTAGTAACCGTCTATTTATGTTCTGTTTGCTTTGTGGTGAGAGAGATGTTCGAACATTTTCCACTGACTAATACAAATGGTGGTTTACGCTGTTTGCAATTAAAAATATTTGTTTTAGATACTATCGATGATTTGTGTGATTCTTTCTTGTCTTATATTACATTTTTGCGGTTCTTTTCTTTACTGAAGAACACCACATCAGCGTTTAGAGTACCTTTCATGGGAATTTCTTCTGGGAGTCTGTACAAGACATTACTAAATGGAAGAAGTTTATTCATTCTTTAATTTTTAGACCCACAATATTGCAATAGACATTCAGAGATAATCTTTTGTTTTTCTGAAGTTGTTTCTTTGATGCATGGAGTTCTCTTGACATTTCAAATTCATTGCCTTTTCCAGTGCGAGAAACTGATGGATGAATTGGAAGAAGAGCGATGCTTAAGGATTGAGACTGAAAAGCGATTACGTGAAGTTATACTGCAGTCTGAAAATAGCACGTCTCAGATGCAAGCCTTGCAGGAGCAGTTTGCCAGGTAAGAAATCAGCCACTGATGGGTAATCAAACCACGCAAGTAGTGAGCGTGTCGGATATTCTGGTCCCGCCAACGATGACCATCAACCCCCACCCCCATCCCAGCCACGGGTTCCATGGCGATGGAGGATGAGAACAACAGGAAACCCTGTTGATAGTGGCAGGACTGGAAAGTTCTGCTGCTGGCCAATGGAGGGTCACCCCCGCGCCACAAAACCCACCACGGAGGACAAGGAAAGTACGACCCATTACTTCCACAGCATTTCGTGGAAATATAAATACTCTTTTATTGCTTCAAATGCCTAATTTTTATTAAGAAATGAAAGTCAGATGAGATCCAATATCCAGCAAAATCAAACCTCTGATAACAGAATGTGAATTAAATTGATTTACTTGTGCTCATTTTAACCGAGCACCATGTAGGGTAAATTTCATTCTGGTGCGCATTTGACTGGACATCTATACAATTTGAAGACAATCTTACAAACAAATCCAATCTGATATCTCCACCTTGATGTTACCTTCACTCTATTCACTCTGTATTTTCTGTCAAACATTCCAGACCGTTTTAAACTTTAAATAAGAATTAAAAAATATATATTTTTACCCTTATCCACATTAGGAGGTATTGGAGACAACTGTCACTAATATGTTAGGTTATATAGATGAGTACCAACGCAAATTGGTTTCGGAAAACAATAAATTAATTAGAATTGATGACAATTCAGATATTAGCAAAAAAATGCGATGGTTTGCCTGGTTTAGATTTCTATTATGGGAATATAGCTTTCAAATTGATTTTTGTTCAATTTTATATGAGGAATATTTTTCCTCCATGTTTGTCGGTGGCCTTTGTTTGAAAATAATGAGTGCATTTGTTTAGTTACAACTTGCATTCCTTATTCCATCGAACACCATGATTTACCAAGTATTTGATGGCATTTGTGAATCTTGCCTTGCCTAAGGGGGACTTTAGTTGATAAACTGGGTATTTGGTCTACGTTTTTGAGACTGCTTGGCGGGGGATTAATCCCATCTCCTGTTGCAGAATTTTCTCTCTCACAAGATATGAGCAATTCTGATGAATGGACTCAAAGATATCCTCCAGCTAAGGTCAGAATTCACCTTATGAGGATCTGGTAAGCCTTTATTGTAATCGTCCATCTATTCACTTGCACCAGTAGGAGGGTAGAGCTCCTTTAAATGACTATATCTGCTACTAGAAAGCGTCCTCGGGCTTTTTAGACTTTGTATCCATCATGAGACTGTCGGAGGTTGACAAATAAGAGACGCGTGATCCTCATTGAATTAGGCTATCAATTTGCATTGCACATTCCTCTTGTTTTGGGGGTTGCATGACTTCAAGCACTGAATTATTCAGAATGCACCACATAAAAATATACTTGTGCTTAGTGCATACCTGTAGGTTAAGGTTATGCTTCTGCCAGCCCTGGTTGTTTCGAGATTTGCTGATGGTCCAGTGCAGCTTTTATGCATTTCTTCTTTGTATTAAGAAATTTCCATCTGTGCTTCGGAGGAAAAATGAGCAATTAACATTTGCCAGAGGCAAATGGAATAATTTGTTAGCAGTCTAATCGCAAAAATATTCCTTTTACCACATATTGAATTTGGCAGTTTAATCAAAGATGCCTGATGCATCTTTCCATGTATACTTTACATTTAATACTATTGGGAATTGGAATCACATGAAGGTGTACTGATACAGTTGGACTTTGGATTGCTGGGATAGCATTCTTTTGATTTTCATTGCTGCTTTTCAGACTTCTATTGTTTTATTCATTATTTAATGCATGTATGAAAAATTCCAACCAAACTAAATTGGATAAGGTACTATTCCCACAAAACCTTAACAGGAGTTCTTTAACTCTTTGACACAGTATTCCAAAACTAGCATTACAGAATTAAGGCCAGCACTTTTTACATAAATGTATGGTGGATGTTTTCCATAATTGCTACAACATGGCCAACTTAGTCCAACTATTTATCTCTATCCATAGCTGATCTGGCCTTTGTCACTACAGAAATGCAGCAGTTTACATTCAGTGCTTCCAAATCTTCCATACCAGTTCTTATTTTTTAATTCCCACTTGATCAGATTGTCTGTCGTTCTGAGCATTCCTGAACTCTCTCAAGTCAAGGAATGCTGTACTTTCCTTAAAATCTTATCTAAGCAATGTCAGTTTGATTGTCTTCCCATAGTAGACACAGGCATCTGCACAATTGCTGAGTGATGTACCAATGAAAGGAGGTTTCACAGTAAAACTTAATTAAAGGCATCTTCTAGTGGGCAAATTACTTAATTCAGGATGAACGATGTCTTATCGTTGTTTTTAAGTACCCAGATGACTGTTCACTTCTCTGAGAATTGCTGTTGGTGCATTGCCAGTGAGTGTAATGCATTCTTGATGCCCTGCATTGCTAATGCGGGGAGAAGGGGGGGGGGAAGTAATTTCCTTTGCATTTGATCAGGTCAAGGAGGGATAAAACACTTCTAAAACTAGGCCCTAATTTCTTTTATTATGAATTTACGTGATGTGGGCCTCGCTAGTTAGGCCAGCATTTGTTGCCCATCCCTAGTTGCCCTTCAGAAGGTGATGGTGAGTTGCTTTCTTGAACCGCTGCAGTCCTTGAGGTGCAGGTACACCTACTGTGCTGTTAGGGAGGGGGTTCCAGGTTGTTGCCCCAGCGACTGTGAAGGAGCGGCGATATATTTCCAAGTCAGGGTGGTGGGATTCCCAGGTATCTGCTGCTGCACCACCACTGCCAGGTATCTGCTTCCAGCACCCAACTCTCACATTCCCACTACTATAGGAGCATTGTTGCACTTTTCCTCGAATTGGGGACCCGCGTATTTAAGATTTAAAGTTCAGTCTCATTTATTGCTTTCTTCAAAAATCAAAGATATAGTCATATTTCTTTTTATTGTGAATACATTTGCTGTTTATACCCATTGAAGAAGTACTTACCAAAGCCAGTTGTTCACCCATCAACATAGCAACATAGCATCAGGAGACAGAGATTTTCATTTCTAATTTATTTACTTTTCCAACCAGAGGAAATAGACCAATATTGTATGTCATGTTAAAAAATGATATGTGGCATAAATGTATTTGAAAAAATCTATAGATGCATGAACAAAGCCATCAAAAAACAAAATGAATGCATCATGTGGAGTGGGTCACCCTGAATGATCCTTTTAAAGACCATTAGTGTAGGCAGTTCAATGCTTGGTACAACTGGGCAAATCTTTCACCTTGCATCCTCCACCCATTTCTCCCCGAACATTGCAATCAAATAAATATAGCTGGCACAGGGTTTCAATTTGCATCAAATAAATCTTGGGTGCCAATAAAGTGGCTGAGGTGCTCCTCCCCTCACGTTATCATCAATCACCCCTCATTCGCTCAACTCATGCAACCTGAGTTTTAAGTTCTGGTAAAAAAAAATAGTCAGTTGAAAACCCCAAGTTTCTTCCACAGTGCTTATGATAAAGTTCAACATTATTAGAGGCCAATTGAAAATATAGATTTCCAAAGTCACAATACCACATTTTATCCACTATTACAATACAATTTCCTTTGCGTGCAGAGATCTTATATATTACAGTAGGAAACAGGACTGAATGAGACCTAGTTGTGACATCACCAGCTACCCACGGACATAAAGAACTGTTTAGGGAAGGCCTTATTTGGGGGACAAAATACAAGAAAGGACACTAATCAAAAAATGGCTACCACAAGTCACTTGTTGGTTGATACATTGACGTTGACCACTTTTCTGGAAAGTTTCTGTATGAGTTGCACTGTAGACCTGTTAATGGAATTCCACACTTGGAGGGGGGGGGAGGAAAGAGTGTCAAGGTCTACTTCAAACAGACCCGCTTTTGAAAGGAAGACATTAAAGGTGCAAAGTGCTGGACTTTGATCAGCTGTAGGTCTTTCAAGATAATAGGAACTGATGATGGGCCAGATACTCATCATACATTCAAAACCCCTGTGGAAGATGGAATGACCTCAATCTCCTATTGATTTATATCTTGGAATGTGCCAAAAGTTTCAGAGATGCAAAGATCAAAAAAGGGGATAACTTGGGCTGCAACAATGAATGTGAAACATGCTAATTCCCTTTCTGGAAATATACAGACAGAAGTTTAAGAACTGGTTTTGCCAGGCAGAATGAGAAAGAAGAAGGAGAAGGAAACATGTCAGTCTCCCCAAAAAACTCATGGAAAGTCCAAGAACGATCTCTTTTCTTTGTCTGTCTCGCTCGCTCACTCAAGCTACAAGAGTATCTTCAACAAAGTGCAGATCTGAACAAAGTCAACTCCTGAATTCTATAGGAAACCAACTAACTTCCAATGGCTGCAATATTTAGCAGTCTATGCCTCAAAGACAAGCAATGATTTAATTGCATATTCTTTTAACTGTTATTGGACTCTAAGTTTCTTTATTTTTATTACTTTATCAAAGTTACAAAGCCAGGGCTCCGAGTGTGGACATGGGCAAACCCCTAATCCTGCTCCAAAAACCAATTCAAATTCAAATTGAATCCATTTCATGGTCCCCACAAGGGAGACATACCAGATCTAGGCATTGCACCTGATCTCAAGCTCATCTTAGCCAAAAGACCGAGAAGCGATAACTCTTACTTTTTTAAGAACGAAGAACAATACAGCACAGGAACAGATCCATAGTGATCTGCATATCTGTGTGTGTGTGTATATATATACATATATATATATATATATATATATATATCAGGGGTCAATGTAGATGCACTACAACTAAGCAATCACTAGAGGGAGCACGGGAGATGTATAAATACAGCCAGGCAGGGAGTCAGGGGACTCTTCACAGGAACGGCAGCTGGTGAGCAGGACAGAGACAGGCAGCTCAGATGTAACATAGTATAAACGCTGGCGAGAGAACAAACTCAAAATAAAGCATCTATTTCAACTGTAGGACTACGAGCTTTATTCAGACACAAGGAATAACACATGGTACCAGGTGTCTTCAGAACGCTTACTAGAAGATTACACAAGATGCAGACCAAGAAAGACCAAAATGACAAGAAAACTCGTACCGGACATTCGACGTGGGAAGACTTCGCTGATTTAATGAAATTTATTGGAACTCCACCGCAGCTGAACACAATTGGTAATTTAAGTCATAGCTGGAAAAATTTTAAACAAGTGTTCGACACATATATCATAGCTTATGATTTGAAAGCAGCCTCAAAAGAAATGAAAATAGCACTGCTCCTCGCAGGACATGAAGCTAGAGAAATATATAACGGCTTTAAATACTTGAAAGGTGAAGACAACACCAAATTAGAAGTAATACTGAAAAAAAATTGAAGATTACTGTAACACCAGTAACAATGCTGCTTTAAGACATACAATGCTTGGAGACCAAATTGCACAGTGAATGAGCGATGCAAAACTCAACCAATCATTACCAGAACAGAAAGGTTTAACACTGGAAATCGCAATTGAAAAGTGCTGATTGCAAGAAAAAGATAACTTTAAGTGCTTACTGAGAGAAAAAGCCGATAAAGTTCTATTCCACGGGTCTAAAGTAGTTAAAATGGCGTCTGAGCACATTTTAAACTGCCCGGGGAACAAAAGACACAAATCTGGGTCCGCGCATTGCGCAGGAAACCGCAACCGCACATGCGCAGTTGAAAAAAAGAAATTTTGGGCGCAGATCGTTTACAAAAGAGCACACAGTAAAGGAACATCGATTTACACATGTGAAATCGATTCCTACGCTCTTTGCGTCACGAGCGTCATGACGTCAAATGACTCAGACCATGCCCACTTAAAGGGGAAATGCCCGAAAACCACAAACAAGACATTTAAAGGCACAAAACCAACACATTTAACCTCAAAAGGCAGAACAATGCCTGAACTTCTACCAGCAGTTGAAAATAACTTTCACAGCACCCTGGAATAAGCAGTTTGCACTACCCAAAGTGAAGAGCACAATGTCAAATATGAAACCAAAGAAGTTGATTTGTTAATTGAATATGAAAAGAGCGATAACAACTCCGAAACAAAAAGAGATGATTTGTTCATTGAAAAATACTACTCAGACTGAGTTATTCAGATATGCTGATCACAGCATCAGCAACATGGTTGCAAAGCTCAACACGACTTTACTCCTGGTAGATGAATCCAATACCATGACACAATGGCAGCTCGTCGATGCATTGCATGACAGCAACCTGTCATACCCAAGAAGAACACAAACGCCAAACAGCGGACTGACTCCGTTGAGAGAGCACAGATCGACTCCACAGAGAGAACACTGCATGACTCCTCACACAGGACGATGAAAGACTCCACAGAGAGAGAGACGCAAGCCTCCAAAATGGAAGCAATTAAACACTCCATAACGAACGCCATGCATGATCAAGACCATGAAGGTCTACCCGTCGTATCTGAGAAACCAGAAGCAGGCTATGAAAGTCTACCAAGCTCACATAATCAAGAAGAAGACAATGTAAGTCTACCCACTGTATGTGAAAACAGTGACAATGTGATCACAATCAACATACAGGATGTGCAGGATCACAGCGAGACTGACAGATCTCAGCACGTCTGTACAGAAGCACTCAACAATCTAGAGTAGGTCTACTCATGAGTCCAGAGAGACCACGTCAATTGAAACCTCATCCACTCTAAACGACCCAGAAGAAAATGAAATCTTGAAGATTTTGACTCCAGAAGAGGAACACCAAGAAACCAAAGATGATTCAAAAGTACCAGAAATGACTCCAGAAAAGGAGTACCAAGGAAGCAAACAAGATGAATCAAATCCACCCCAGATGACTGATGTCAACAAGATCAATGCAACATCAGACCATTCTCACAATCCTCAAGAAGAAACGCTCAATGAAACAGCAGATACCACAGAGGACACTGACACCAATAACTTGGAGAATGACTCAAATTATCCATCCGGAGCAGTCATTGAGAGCAACAAGAACAATAAAAACAATAAGAAGCACAACAAGAACAACAACAAAAACTACAACAAGAAGCATGACAAAGACAACAACAACAATGGCAACAACAAGCATGACCAAAACAACAACAAGAACGACAGAAACAACGACCTGTACAACATGGTACAACTCTGCACATGAAGGACAGTGCAACATTACACTCAAAAACAATGACAAGAATACAAACATACCATGGCATGACATCGAATCTCACAAATTCACATTTGCTCCCGAACAAACGAGCACACCAGCTTTCAAGGAAGATGATACACTAAATCGATACCACAAGCACCGAAAAAAAAGTCCACGTCAGTCAACATCAGTGGTTCGACCATTCAAACACCTCGTGATGACTTGTTGGTTACTTAAAACACAAGAACACTGACTAACAAAGAAGTTACAATATTAATATCACCATGTCGAGAACAGAAAAAAAATCAAACGAACAAATTCGTAAAGTTTGGACTCATGAATTTTTAAATTCAGATTGGACTCATCAATATTAATTGGCTTTGTATAATAACCAATATCATCACCACTCGTATAGATATACATATAATTAATCTCACTGTTTTGTACAATTTTCTTTAACACTGTACAGAAAATATGTAAAAGAAAAAAGGGGGGATGTAGTGATTTGATATATATATATATATATATCAAGGGTCAATGAAGATGCACTATAACTAAGCAATCACTAGAGGGAGCATGGGAGATGTATAAATACAGCCAGACAGGAAGTCAGGGGAGTTCACAGGAACAGCAGCTGGTGAGCAGGACAGAGACAGACAGCTCAGATGTAACATAGTATAAGCGCTGGAGAGAGAACAAACTCAAAATAAAAGCATCCATTTCAACTGTAAGACTACGAGCTTTATTCAGACACAAGGAATAACACAAAATCCTTCGGCCCTGCAAGCCAGCGCCGACCATGGTACCTGCCTAAACTGAAACCGTCTGCACTTACGGAGTCCATATCCTTCCATTCCCACCCTATCATGTATTTGTCTAGATTTCCCTTAAATGTACCTGCTCCCACCACCACGCCAGGCAGCGCGTTGCATATATTCACCACCCTCTGTACAAAAAACTTGCCTCGCTCATCTGTTCTAATCTTTACCCCACGCACTTTAAACCTACGTCCCCTAGTACATGACTCTCGTACCCTAGGAAAGAGCATCTGACTATCCACTGTCCATGCCACTCATAATCTTGTAGACCTCTATCAGGTCGCCTCTCAACCTCCGCCGTTCCAGTGAGAACAGACTGAGTTTATCTAACCTCTCCTCATAGCTAATGCCCTCCATATCAGGCAACATCCTAGTCAGCACGGTAGCACAGTGAGGGCAGCACTGTAGCACAGTGATTAGCACAGTTGCTTCACAGCTCCAGGGTCCCAGGTTCTATTCCCGGCTGGGTCACTATCTGCGGAGTCTGCACGTTCTCCCTCTGTCTGCGTGGGTTTCCTCCGGCTGCTCCAGTTTCCTCCCACAGTCCAAAGATGTGCAGGTTAGGTGGATTGGCCACGATAATTACCCTTGGTGTCCAAAAAGGTTAGGTGGCATTACTGGGTTACGGGGATAGGGTGGAGGCATGGGCTTAAGTCTGGTGCCCTTTCCAAGGGCTGGTGCAGACTCAATGGGCCAAACGGCCTCCTTCTGCACTGTCAATTCTATGATAAACCACTTCTGTACCCTTTCCAAAGCATCCACATCCTTCTGGTAGTGTGGCGACCAGAATTGAACACTGTACTCCAAATGAGGCCTAACTATGGTCCTGTACAGCTGAAACATGACTTGCCAATTTTTATATTCCGTGCCCTGACCGTTGAAGGCCAGCATGCCGTATGCCTTCTTGACCACCTTATCCACATGTGTTGCCACTTTCCGTGATCGGTGAACATGCACGCCCAGATCTCTCTGCCTGACAGTACTCGCAAGAGTTCTACCATTTCTGTAATTCCTCCATGCATTGGACCTTCAAACGTGCATTACCTCGCACTTGTCTGGATTAAACTCCATCTGCCATTTCTCAGCCCAAGACTCCAACCAGTTTATATCTTGCTGTATCCTTTGACAATCCTCTTTACTATCCGCAATTCCACCATTTTTGTGTCGTCTGCGATTACTTCTAATATTGGTGTTTTGCCATCATGTCTTTAAAATTTTGTCTCGGGTTTAGGAGTTAATAGACTCAAGAAAACATGGTTTGATTGGTTCCTTATTAACCGATAAATACATTTGGTTTGAAAAGGTATTTATAGGGATAAGGGGCATGATTCTCGCAGCCCGCGTCGGGTTAGAGAATCGCCAGGGGCGTGGGAAATTCCCGACACGCCACTCCGACGCCGGGCAGCCAATTTTCCGATGACCGGAGAATCGGGGCCAATCGTGCCCGCGCGGTCGCCGCTGAATTGGGCCCCCACGGCGATTTTCCGCGGGCGATGGGTCGAACTCCCGCCAAGTCCCGCCGGCATGGTTCTAACCTGGTATCACCTGGCGGGAGCTTGGACCCGCGGCCGCAGTGGACGTCCTGTTGGAGGGGGATCTGATTCTTGGGGGGGGGGGGGGGCCTCCAGGGGGTCCAGGCCCATGATCGGGGGCATCTGATCGGCGGGCGGCTGCGATCTGGATGGGGCCTACCTACTTCCACGCGGCCCGCAGTAAATCAGCAGCTCTCCGGTGCCGTGCTAACCCCTGAACAGCTGTGAATTGCTGGGCCAGGAGGTCCTTTGATGCCGGCATCAACGCTTCGCTGGGATTTCGGAGAATCCCAGCCAAGAAGTTTGAAAACCTTTGTTGTGACCAACCGAAGGGGCTGAAAAGAGTAAGTTCACTCTTCCTCACCCGGTCTTAACAATATGCAGAAGATGCTGGATTTTAGCCTTATTCATCCTCCACCTAATGTGCTTTTAATTCTGTCCTTGGCTTTCTTTGCAATAGGTTGCTTCTTGAAGTTACTTTCTGAACTGTATTTGCTATCTATCTCTCGTCACTGTAAACAGGCTAAAGATCTGGCCCAGGACCTGGTTATACATCTGGCCATCTGTCTAGCATTCCTTGACACAGCAGCGTTCCCAGTTGACTTTTCCATTTAGGATGAGTGCAATATCTGACTCATAGCCATACCCACGATAGGGAATCAATCATTTTGTTTGTCAATATATAACGTTTCGAAATCAGATGTGTATAGGAAGTTAAATTTTTAAAAAAAAATCTCAGTGAATGTAGATATTTTGTTGGATCAAAATTAGAATGCCATTTTAATGCAGAAATGCATGAGCATAATTTTTTGCAAAGGCTCAAGTATGTGGGTCGGTGGAATTCCTATCATAGTTACATTAATTACAACTAACAGCCAGCACTCGTGTGTCCAATAGCAAAAATTGTTTGCATTCTTAACATTGCTCCACACTATAGACATCATTACTGGTCTGTAAACTGTTTTATCTGGAGGACTCTGGTGGTATGTTCCTGTGTATTTTTGCAATATCATAGAGTCATAGGTCCATTGGAGGCAGGCTACAAAGCCAGGAGGAATGGTTTTATCATAGTGAATGGCTTTGGAAAGGAAGCCCAACCATTTTTATGTCCCATCTGGATGTTAACTCGATGCAACCAGGCTGGGGCGTCATGCTGGAACATTGCAGGAAGGTAATTAAGCCTGTTAAACAGGCAAGTAGCTGTTATTGTCATATGGTTTTCTAATTTTGTGTCAAGTGCGCAGGAACAACTGCATTTCAGTGTGTTGCCCACTATAACCAGGTGGAGGCTTACAGATCAGTGTTGGCTTCAAGCATGGCTTGACAGGGAGAACTGAACTGAGTGGGCAGCAATGGTATAATCAGGAGCAAGTATAAACATGACTAGCACAGCTAACCATTTGAATGTTCTCTTGGAGTTAGCATTTGTATGTGTGGAGCAAAGGGAATGGGAGGCGCTGACAATTGAGTGCATTTATTTGCCATGGGCCTCATTTACTCAGGCTTGGAAGCCTCCAGGGAGGATGAGCATCAGAGACTGAGAGAGCTGCAGACACAGGCAGGAGGGCAGCAATAACAGTGGAGAAACAGGAAGATGAGGCGGGCAGGGGACAAAGACGAGGAGGTCTGATGTTTGCATAAGGGGTTGCCCACTGGAAAGGGTCTACCATCAGCAGCTCAACATTTACAAACATCAGAACAGCAGTGTCACTGAAGAACCTGCCTCTCCAGGGAGGTTGCCACTGAGTTGTGTTGCATGAATTAGGCTATGCTGAGCTATATGTGAAGCGGTGGGTACCCAATGCTAGTGGCACTGAAAGTCACTGTTGTAATGTATTTCTATGCTTCAGGGTCGTTGTAAGGATCCTTTGAAGATATCCGTGGGATCTCCCAGTCTGCAGTTCATCACTGCAGTAAGCTGGTCACTAATGTCATGTTCAAGAGGGCCAGTGCCTGTGGTTTTTCACTGATCTAGAAAGTCCGGCTGAGAAGGTTATAAGGTTCAGGACCATTGCTGGATTCCCCCAGGTTCAGGGTGTGATGGACTGCACAAGTGGTCATCAATACACCCACAGACTAACCAGTGCCTCCTCCCGCTCAATGCAACTGGTCTGCACCATCACAAATGCATCCTTCAGATCTATAAAATGTGCCTAACCTTTTCAGGCCCCACCATGTGAATTCTAGGATGAATACTGGCTGGCAAGGACTCCCACTGAAGGCACAGCTACTGATTCCTGTATGGAACCCGTGGTCAGATGCAGAGGAACAACTGGAGGAGTCATTGAGAGGGCCATAGGACTTCTGAAGGTAATGTTCAGATGCCTTTGCCCATCAAGGATCTTGCATATTGTGGTGGCCTGCTCTTCACAATCTGGTTCGAGGGGGAATGCTTTGAACAATGAGGACGTACTGGAGCTGATGCCTTCTCTGAGGATGAGGATATGGAGGGGGATGCTAACCCAGCTGAACAGGATGCTGCCAAGCCCCAGGGCCCACAGGCCAGGTGTCAAGAGATACCAAGAGAGAGAGAGAAATCTACGACACACAAACATTTCACACGGTGCAAAGCTGGAAATTCTGGAAAGCTGAAATAAAAACAAAATTCTGGAAATTCTCAGCAGATCAGGAAATATCTTCAGAGAAAGAAACAGAGTTAGCATTTCAGGTCTGTGAGCTTTCATTGTTTCGAGCATCCAAATGCTGCAGAGGCTGCTCCTCTACCTTTTTAGGACACACTTGAGTGATTTTCTATAAAGGTTGCCAATCCCTTGTTAGAGAATACCAGAGACATGGTAGCACTCCTGGTATAGATTGACTCCTCCAACATCTGGGCCAGAATGCGCATAACCTCTGGAATCTCGACCAGATGCTGCCAAACCTCAAGCTACAGCTCCAGCATCAACTGCCTTTTTGATGACTGCAGAGGAGTGTCATCAGCAAGAAGCTCAGCGTCGCCCTTGTCTCCCACAGTCCCCTGAGAGTAAGTAGATTCAGCTATAACAGCCTCCATCTGCTGCCTGTGGTCTGCCATCCTGGTTGACATCTTCATGTGTGAATACCCACTGATGTGAGAGTATCTGTACAAGTGGAGGTTACGAAGGAATGATATGAGGTGCATCCTCTGTGGTCCACTCCCCCTCAGAGGCGCTGTCCCTCTGTCACTGCAGCTGGTTGCTTTTGTTATTGATGTCGGAGCGATTGAAAAGTGATTTAAAGGGTAATAAACATGTTGGTTGATTTGTTAAGACTTGACACACGAGAACAGTTGTGCATAGATATAAAGCTAGAAGCAAAAATGAAGCTAAGTCACATTTCCCTTAGTGATGTTGTGCTGATATCTCTTCAAAGCATATTACACAGATTTATCCCTCATACCGTGCATTGTTCTCCCACAATCGCATAAATGTTTGTTGTTAGTCACCCATCACTGTGCCTACGCTGGTGGCAGCTACATGGATGCCACATATGTATGGTCACTCAGTGCAGGAGCCAGCTCTGACTGACCGGGGCCTTTGACACAGGAGCTGACCCCCAGCAGACAATGTTGCTACCTCGAATGTGGGAGGGCGGGGGGGGGGGGGGGGGGTCGCTGTGGGCCTGGAGTAACATGTAGGCCAGACCAAGAAAGGACAACAGATTTCCTTCCCTAGCGGGCGCTAGTGAACTAGGTGGGTCTTTGCAACAATCGGCATTGATTTTATGGTTATTATTAGGCTTTTAATTTCAGGTATTTATTGTATTCAAATTTCACCATCTGCCTTGCTGGGGTCACCAGAGTGTTATCCTGGTCTTGGATTACTAGTTCAGTGACAATACCACTACGCCACCACCTCCCCTAAAACAAGAGAAGCAGGTGCATGGAAACTCCATTGCCTGAAAGTTCTCCAGTTGCTGCAGTAGGATTTGAATTTATAGCTCAAGAATATTTGTCCTGATCTCTGGATTGGTAGCCCAGTAACATTACCACTATGCTACAGTTAATCTACTGTACCCTAAGGTGAATAACCCCAGCATCTTCAACCTAGCCTTATAGCTAAAATTCCTCATCCCTGGAACCATTCTGGTAAATCTCTGCACCCTTTCAAAAAGACCCTCACATCCTTCCTAAAGTGTGGTGACCCAGTGCTGGATGCAATGCCCTAGTTATGACCTAATCAGAGCTTTATTAAGGTTCAGCATTACTTCCCTGCTTTTGCACTTAATACCGTGATTTCTGAATCCCAGGATCACTTATGATTTGCTGACCACTCACTTAATGTGTCCTACCAGCTTCAAAGATCTATGCACACTAAACCCCAGGCCCCTCTGTCCCTGTACACCCTTTAGAACTGTGCCATTAATTCTGTATTTCCTCTGCCTTTCCTTTCTGCCCAAATGCATAATCTCACTCTTCCTTGTATTAAATTCCAACTGCCACTTGTCTGCCCATTCTGCCAACCTGTCTGTGCCCTGTTGCAATCCATTGATACCATCCTCATTGTTTGCCATACCTTTGAGGTAGATATCATCAGGAAATTTTACTCCATATCCAAGTCATTTATATAGATTTTGTAAAAATAATTTTTCAAAAACATCATTCATTGATCTAAAAAAACAATCTCAGAACCATTTGAGAAAAGCAGAGATTTTAGATTGGTTAAATTGAGGTTTGTCATTCAGCCGAAATCTCTACTTGATAGTTGGTGCTTTTTCACAAAAAGGATTTAAAAGCAGAGCAAACATTTTGAGTGACATGGCTGATTGTTGAATAGAGTTATTAATCATTTTTCTTAATAAAAAGTGACAAACTAGTTGACTCTGAAAGGTTCCAGTAATCTGAATGCTCCAGACATAGCTTTAAATATGATTTATCAAACACCATGAACAAAGGGCTTAAGAACTGATGTCAGTATGTATCTATCTCTGCATGAAAGCAGTGGGTTGCAATTAGCATAATCAGGCTGGCATACAGTATTCTTGAACTTCTCCTCCTTACTACCGTACATAAGCGAGGCCTTGACCTCTGTGCTTCTTGCAGAGAAAAAAGCTAAGTTTGCCCAAGGCTAGTTTAGATGTCTCTGGAGCACTGACCATGTGGAAAACATTACAGTTTGCTCTCCATGGCCTTTATTCTTGGTATTTCTTAATCCACATTTACATTATAAACCTTTAGCTCCATCCTAGCCTGCGTAAAATATTACTATGTATATAAAAATTGAAAATGTGTAGACTCAAGTTCATGGAACGCGATCTTGTTGGCACGTACGTATATGCTTTCTTAAAAGAAACTCTAATTTAAAACACTCTGAAGAAATTATAAATAAAACCAGACTATTAACAGCAATAGAAAAGGCTGGGAGTGCACACACGGTTAGTTGGCATCCCAATGCAAAAAGCAATTTCACATTTTGGCTGGAACCTTTATCAGAATGCAATGAATGTCATTGTGACGCGCAAAGAAGGATTCTCCTTTACTTATATCATCAATATGGAATCCAGTCAAGGGTGGTTACAAGGAAAGATCCCATAATAGCACATGTGCCTTGCAGGTATTTTGGGTCATGTGAATTGAATTCTCGCACCAAAATAAAATAGCTGCTACTTGGGGAAGGAGAAGTAACAGAAGATATGAAACTTGAGTAACCAAATAGGGGAGGGAAATGTGAATATGAAAAGCCTGGCAAACAGCACAATGTATTGAGTTGAGAATCAACAGAACCACTAAGTATTTATATTTTGAACTATTTGCTGTAAATTGGTTTGGTGATTTTAGGAGTCTACAGGCAGCATGGTGTTTCATTTGATTTGACCCACTGAAATTTTGGGATAATTCCATGGTCTCAGTCTTCGAGAGACAAGCTACTTTTGCAGAAAATGTGGGTTGGAGAATCCAATTTGCAGTGCTTCAAATGTATCCTACCTCCAATTCCAGTGAATGTAGCTTCCTGCTGTTAGTTTATGAGATGAACAAAGTACTAAAGGCGAGAATATTCAGTCCCGACAGCAGCAGGCATTGTTGAGGGTGGGATGGGAAAATTTGGGAGAGTAGCCAAAAGTTAGTTGACTTTTTTTTAGCCGCTACAAATTTTCTCGCCCGCTCGTGATGATGCCTGCTGTTGTCGGGACCGAAAAATCCCATCCTAATGTACACCAAATTAACAAATATTTTACTAATTTTAATTTGTGTCTTTGTGGTGCTTCACACAGCAAAGAGTGATTTGGACAGCACAAGAATGTTTAGGGGTGAATGGATAAGTCTATCTCACGGGTTTATTGATCCATACAGATTAGAATGTGCCAGGTTAAATTTCCAGTCTGCTCTGAGTTTGTTCATGTCAGATAGTCAGCAGGGCAGCTGCAAGTGGTTTCAGTGTAGCTGGGATAGAGAGGGCTTCAGTAATTCCTTGCTTTAAAATATTTGTGTGTGGGTTTGATGAAAATGGGATCGATTTCAGCTCTGATGCACCCCCATTATAAAATAGCATCTCCAGACTGACTGTTTAGGCTGACGCATGAAAGAAAACACTTGGTTGACAGGGTACTGCAAGTTCAGGAATGACTGTTTTCAGAAGAGAAAGTTTTTTAAAAAGTGCAGTGAGGAGAAAATGATATTTGCTGTTATCAGACGAGATCGGGCGTTTTCAGACCAGTAGGCTATATTTGCTGTTATGATCGATTGTCGGCAAGAATGTTCACTTTTGTTTTTTTCGTGAGGCATCATTATTTATAGTAATACAGAATCAATCTGGGGAAGAATCTTGTCATAGTGCCTGGAACAAATGCTCATATGATATTAAAAAAATGACTTATTAATTTCGTCAAGAATCAAACACTGGATAGCTTAATGGAGTTTAAGTTGACCGAGGGAGACGGTAATACTACTTTTTGTTAATGTGGACTTTTAACTGCAGTGATATAATACTTGTATTTTCAATGCAATGGAAATCAAAAGCATTAATAGCAACTGACTTTTACTGAATTGATCTTTTGTGTGATGTTATGTCATGACTGGAATATTTGGTTCAGCTCTACCCAACAACAATAACAACCACAACTTGCAATTATATAGTGCCTTTAACATAATGAAACATCCCAAGATGCTACACGGGCTTTATAAGACAAAATATGACACTGAGCCATATAAGGCCATATCAGGAAATATAGGGTACATAGGAACGGGAGTGGAACGTTCAGCCCCTCCAGCCTGTCCTGCCATTCAATGAGATCATGGTTGATCAATGACTTAACTCCATATATCTGCCTTTGGCCAATATCCCTTAATATCTTTGTTTAACAAAAATCTTGGGCTGAATTCTCCGATCCCCGACGGCAAAATCGCGTTCGGTGATCGGCCAGAGAATCCATTTTTACGAATCGGGGTCGGTGCTGTTTTTTCGATGCTCCGCCCCCTCAAAAACTGCGTACTCGAGGAGTACGCCGCATGCTGTCGGGATGGCCACAGGACATCACCTGAAGCCCTCCACCAATGCTCCACCCTCGGTTGGCTGAGTCCCCGATGGCGTGGGGCGCGTGTCCTCAGAACTTTCGGGAACCTCGCGTGGCGACTGTGGGTTGTATCCAGCGCTGCCATAGTTGGCGGGGGGGAGGGGGGGGGGGGAGCCGTTCCACTGGCAGGGGGGACATCGGTGGTGTGTGGGGGGACTGGTGGGGGATGGTCAGGGCATGGCGAGGAGGGTTACGGGGGCAGGTTTTGGCAGGCCGGGTCCATGCGCGGCTGGCGCCATGTTGTACGGTGTAGCCACCGCAGGTAAAGCCTGGGGAGCATCGGTGCGGGGGTGGCTCCGACGTTTTGGTCGTAAGACCAGACAGTTCCTGTGGACATAGCCGCAGGATCGGAGAATCCAGCCTCTTATCTATTTCAGATTTTTTTTTCAGAAAAGATTTTATTGAGGTATTTATAATTTTAACATTTTAACATTCTAAACAACAGAGTGGTCTAGCACATGCAAAAACCCCACAATAACATACCCAACTTACCCCCACCCTAACTCCTAGCTATCCATATATTAGATTCCCTGCCCTTATTCTTCACTTCCATGCCTCCCCTTTCCCCCTCTCCCCCATTCCCCCCCTCCCCCCCCTCCTGCTAACGGTCAGTTTTCCTTAAAGAAGTCTAGCTTCAACTGTTGCTTGTGGGAGAGAGTTCCAAATTCCAAACCTCTACCACACTTTGAGTGCAGAAGATCTTCCTAACATCTCTCGTGAATGGCCGAGCCTTAATTTTTATACTATGCCCCTCGACCTAGATTTAGAAACTCCAACTAGAAGAAACAGTCTTTCCCTGTTAATATGGGGGCAGGTAGCCAAACGCTTGGTTAAAGTGACAGGTTTCATGCATTGTCTGAAAGGAGGAAAGAGAGCTGGAAAGGCAGAGGTTTACAAAGGGAATTCCAGAACTGTGGGCCCTGGCAATTGACGCATGATTATCAATAGATGCTGAGCGAGGGCAGCATGGTGGCGCAGTGGGTTAGCACTGCAGCCTCACGGCGCCAAGGTCCCACGTTCGATCCCAGCTCTGGGTCACTGCCCATGGGGAGTTTGCACATTCTCCCCGTGTTTGCGTGGGTTTCGCCCCCACAACCCTAAAAAAATGTGCAAGCTTGGTGGATTGGCCATGCTAAATTGCCCCTTAATTGGAAAAAATGAATTGGGTATACTAAATTTATTTTAAAAAATAGATGTTGAGCGGTTGTTTCCCTTGTGGGAGAATCTAGTACCAGAGGGCATAATCTCAGAGTAAGGGGCCCTCCATTTAAGACAGAAATTAGGAGGGATTTCTTCTCTGAGGGTAATGAATCTCTGGAATACCACAGACGGCTATGCAGGCTGGGTCGTTAGGTATGTTCAAGGTTGAGATGGACAGATTTTTAATCAGTGAGGGAATCGAGGGTTATGGGGATGAGGTGGGAAAATGGGGTTGAGGTTTATCATTTCAGACCAGAGATGTCATTGAATGGCGGATAAGACTCAATGGGTTGAATGGAGAACTTGTGCTTCTGCGCCAATTGGTCTTATGGTCAACAGTGCCGTGTTTCAAATTGAAGGTGCTCGAGAGTTATTTTTGTGTGAAAAGCATATCCGTGACAATTTAGTGGTTACTTATCTGTTTACGTGCTGTGATCCTAAAAGAATCAATCGGACTGGTTTTCTTTAGTTTAACAAAGAAAGACGGTACCTTTATTATACTTAAATTGATCAAAGTAAAATAATTCAATAATCGGAGTTTCACATGCAAGCACACATATGCATGGACACAAAAATATAGATTATAGAGTGGGGAAAGATAGTTGGTCAAATTAGAGTCCATAAAATGTAAAAGCAATTTCCAGTCTGTAGTTTGGTGACTCCACTGGCGGCTAAATTTGGTGGTTATGGTGCTTCTGATTTAAAGATGTAGACAGCTGATTTGGTTGTTTGTCTGGAGACGGTAGAACTGAGCTGAATTCTGCAACAGGGGCATGGTCACAGTCAGCTAACTGGGTTGCCAGGTGGGTTGGAGAGAGAGGAGGGGCCCCATTTGGATCATCTCTTTAAGTTTCTCACTTTCTTCTTCCCAGTTCTGCTGAGAAAATGTGTGCTTGAACCATACAGAGGGTTCACTTAGCATGTGACCTTCCATCTTCAATTGCCAGGTATCCAAATGAGGTAAATGTCCGTCTATCCCAAGGGTAATTTGATTAAGACATGCCTGGGCTTTCTTGTCAAAGCGATTGGTCTTAAAGGTCCGTCTCCAACAGGCATTATCGCAGCTGGTTGCCTTAATGCATGGGCGGCATGGTAGCACAGTGGTTAGCACTGTTGCTTCACAGCAGCAGGGTCCCAGGTTCGATTCCCGGTTTGGGTCACTGTCTGTGAGGAGTCTGCACGTTCTCCCAGTGTCTGCGTGGGTTTCTTCCGGGTGCTCCAGTTTGCTCCCACAAGTCCCGAAAGACGTGCTGTTAGGTGAATTGGACATTCTGAATTCTCCCTCTGCGTACCCGAACAGGCGCCGGAATGTGGCGACCAGGGGCTTTTCACAGTAACTTCATTGCAGTGTTAATGTAAGCCTACTTCTGCCAATAAAGATTTAAAAAATAATAATAATACCTTATTCATGGGACAGGAGATGTGAGTCCTTGCATTCCCAAGGAGGCATTGGGTGTGATTTTCCACTTGTGCCCGCCCTGAGACCAGAAATCCCCGCCCAAGATCAATGGATCTATTTGACAATGGTCTGTCAAATTGTCCCTCCCATGATCATTCACATGGCACGCGGGCCCAGAAATGTAACCTGATTTGCATACTTGCCATCCTCATTTCAGTAGATTGAAATGTTGAATATGTAGTAATGCAAATTGGAGTAGCCATCTTTGACTGTGATCTCAAGTCGCCTTATTATTTGTGTTTATAAAGAGTCTGCTTTGTAAAAGTTCAGTCCAGATTTTTAGCTCCATTTTGAAGATCACTCTTTGAAATAACTATGTCTTCTGGACTTTCTCCTGGGTTTATCACAGAAATGCCTAAAAAATTAATCTTCCATTCTTGGAGATACTTGCACAATCTGGGAAGGTTCACGATACTAGTTATGATGTATTTTAGCTGCATTTCCATATCTGTGACCTGTGTATTAATTCACCTATGTTTCTCAAAGCCCTACCTGAAGTGAATTTGGGGAGCGTCATTTGAAATTCTGTTTAGATTAGACCTAGAGTACAATATTAATATTCATTTGGAGTGGGTAGCACGGTGGCGCAGTGGTTAGCACTGCTGCCTCACGGCGCTGAGGCCCCAGGTTCGATCCTGGCTCTGGGTCACTGTCTGTGTGGAATTTGCACATTCTCCCCGTGTTTACGTGGGTTTCGCCTCCACAACCCAAAGATGTGCAGGGTAGGTGGATTGGCCCTTAATTGGAAAAAATAAATTAGGTGCTCTAAATTTAAAAAGAATATATTCATTTGGCACCAACATGCACTAAATCAACATGTGAGATGTAAAATCTTTTTTGCAGTTGTTCAGTAAGGACAGTCCGAGTAAGGATTTGCTGAAGCACATTATTTGTGCAGGGTAGATAGAGGACTGATATTTATTTTTGCCAAATTGGGATGACTCATGAGCTTTTTAAAAATGGTGGACTGGTCCTAATTCTGGGATTCCCAAACTGCGTTCTTCGAGTTTTTGATTTTCGGGATTATCTTTTAAAATTGCTGGCTGGTTCAGGCCACAGGCTCGCACTCTGCACACCAAATCTGACCAGTTCCATTGAGGGGATAGGCAGGTCATGGTCCTCCACAATTTTCATAGGGTCAGACCAGCACTGTAGGGATTCTATGATGTCCCACAGCACTGACCCATGTTACACAGTGTGAGAATGAAAATCCAGCTCATAGTTTTACGTTGCATCTAATAATATTAGACGTGGTTTGAGAATGTTTGAAACCAGCCCAGCCTTCCCCAAAACTGAAATATTAGTTCTGCAGCATCAACATTCCATATGTGCAAGAGAAAAAAAGTCTGGAAAACATTTATTAAAATCTGTTAAATAACACAAAATTATATTATATGTATATATTTTATGTGTGTTGATTACGTTATTTATATGTACAATATTTATACGTATATACAATATTTATATGCCATATACGTGCTTGTAATTAGTATGATCTTGTCCAGTTTATAGTCAATTGACACATTATTTATTGCTGGGTAAATTTACCAAGGTCCGGGGTAAAGAACAAAGAAAATTACAGGACAAGAGCCGGGATTCTCCCCCAACCGGTGGGCGGGCCATACCGGCGGCAAAGGGTGGCGTGAACCACTCCTGCGTCGGGCCGCCCGGAAGTTGTGGAATCCTCCACACTTCCGGGGCAAGGCTGGCGCTGGAGTGGTTGGCGCCATGCCAACCAGCGCCGAAGAGCCTCCACCGGCCGGTGCAAGTTGGCGCATGCACGCGAGCGCCAGCGTGTTCTGGCGCATGCGCAGAACCGCTGGCGTGATCCCTGCGCATGCGCAGGTTTCTTCTCTGCGTCGGCCAACACCCCCCTCCCCCCCCGGGTCCGGATCCCCCCGATCCCTCCCGAGGACTCCACAGGCCACCCTCAGAGCCAGGTCCCGCTGGTATGGACCTTGTGTATTTCATGTCAGCGGGGCTGGCCGAAAACAGGCGGCTGCTCGGCCCATCGGGGCCCGGAGAATCGCCGGGGGGGCCACTGCCAACGGCCCCCAATTGGTGTGACGTAATCCCCGCCTCCACCAAAAAACCGGTGGCGGAGAATTCGGCAGCCAGCGTCGGAGCGGCGGGGCGGGATTCACACCACCCCCCCCGGCGATTCTCCGACCCGGCGGGGGGGGTCGGAGAATCCCGCCCAAGGTTATGCATCGGAGTTCCAGATTTTTCCAATTATACTGTACATCTCAATGTACCAATAAAATTGAACCGTATATTCTAATATTGCCTTCTGTTAGCCCATAAATCTAGGTAAATCCTATCAAAACTTTAGTTTTAGTGCACTGATTATGTTCATTTTAAAGTAGCTCTGCTCATATATATGATGTAATAGTGTCGGAGGTAGGAATCCTATGCCCTCCCCATAGTGTGTTTTGTGAAGGGGAGGCATTTAATCAGGTGGGTGGGAGTCCCACTGCCTTATGGGCAGCACGGCAGCATTGTGATTAGCACAATTGCTTCACAGCTCCAGGGTTCGATTCCGGCTTGGGTCACTGTCTGTGCGGAGTCGGCACATCCTCCCCAAATGTGCGTGGGTTTCCTCCGGGTGCGCCGATTTCCTCTCTGTCCAAAGATGTGCAGGTTAGGTGGATTGGCCATGATAAATTGCCCTTAGTGTTCAAAATTGCCCTTCGTGTTGGGTGGGGTTACTGGGTTATGGGGATAGGGTGGAGGTGTTGACCTTGGGTAGGGTGCTCTTTTCAAGAGCCGGTGCAGACATGATGGGCCGAATGGCCTCCTGCACTGTAAATTCTATGTTAATCTGTTAATCTATGTTCCTGCCCTGCTGCATTTGAGACCCCCAAAGTGGCCAATTACCAATAGCCTAACGGCGGCAGGGAAACAGGTATGTTTGCTCACAGGCTTCCGCGGGCTGGTGGAGAGATCCCTCATTGAAAGGCACTCCGTAACGAATCACGGGACCAAGCATTGGGAAATGGGGGCCAACTGGGAGCCACATCCTGCTCTTGCTGCTGTCCCCTCTCCACATCCCTCCTCCAAGACTCCACTCCCTTCCCCAGGAATCGAGTGCTGATTCTAGGCCTAACGTGAGTGTCATACTCATAGAACAAAGAATAAGACAGCACAGGAACAGACCCTTCGGTCCTCCAAGCCTGTTCCGGTCATGATACCAACCTTTTCCAAAGCCCTCAGCACTTCTTTGTGCCGTATCCCTCTATACCCATCCGATCCATGTGTTTGTCAAGATGCCTTTTGAACGCCGTTAATGTATCTGCTTCCATAACCTCCGCTGTCAACGCGTTCCAGGCACTCCCCACCCTCTGTGTAAAAAAAAAAAAAAAAAAAAAAAAAACCTGCCTCGCACATCTCCTCTAAACTTAGCCCCATGGATCTTAAACCTATGCCCCCTGGTGATTGCCTATCCACTCGATCCATGTCCCTCATAATCTTGTCGACCTCTATCAGGTCACCCCTCAACCTCCGGTTTTCTAATGAAAACAGTCTGATTCTATTCAGCCTCTCCACATAGCTAACACCCTCCAGACAAGGCAACATCCTGGTAAACCTCCTCTGCACCTTTTTCAAAGCCTCCATATCCTTCTGGTAGTGTGGCGACCAGAATTGTGCGCAATATTCCAAGTGCGGCCTTACCAAGGCTCTATACAACTGTAGCATGACTTGCCAGTTTTTATACTCGATGCCCCGTCCAATGAAGGCAAGCATTCTGTATGCTTTTGTGACTACCTTGTCCACTTGTGTTGCCACCTTCAAAGATCTGTGGACCTGCACACCCAGATCTCTCCGACTTTCTATAGTCCTAAGAGCTTTACCATTTACGGTATATTTCTCCTCTATGTTAGACCTACCAAAATGCATTACCTCACAGTTGTACGGATTAAACTCCATTTGCCATTTCTCTGCCCAAGTCTCCAACCTATCTATGTCCTGCTGTATCTTCTGACAATCCTCAACACTATCTGCCACTCCACCAACCTTGGTGTCATCCGCGAACTTGCTAATCAGACCAGCTACATTTTCCTCCAAATCGTTTATGTACACCACAAACAACAGAGGCCCAAGCACCGATCGCTGTGGAACACCACTCGTCACACCCTTCCATTCAGAGAAACACCCTTCTACTGCTATCCCTTGCCTTCTGTGACCGAGCCAGTTCTGTATCCATCTTACCACCTCACCTCTGATCCATTGTGACTTCACCTTTTGTACTAGTCTGCCATGAGGCATCTTGTCAAAGGCTTTACTGAAGTCCATGGAAACAACATCCACCACCCTCCCCATACCAATCATTTTTGTCACCTCCTCAAAAAACTTGATCAAGTTTGTGAGGCTCAACCTTCCCTTCACAAAACCATGCTGTCTCATAGCAACCAGTGGCACTGCCATTCAATAGAGTTCATAGCCAATCGGAGGACAGGACTTCCCCCACCCCACCCCTGGGGTCCTTGGTCCATTGGCCTGCTCAGTGCTTAATTGACACTTGATGCGGCAGCCTTCCTGGAAAGAAGTGACGTGGGGCTCTTACCAGCTCTCGAGTCAGCAGCTGGAACCCCTCTCATTTCGACAAGAATCCACCCTTATATTGAAGCCACTAAGAATGCACCTGAAGATTCAAACTCCAAATGATTGAAAAAATACCTGAGAGCTGTTTAGTCTGTTTGGTGCTAAAAAAAAAATGAATGACACATTGATTGACATGAAGGGCGCGATCTAACGATTTAAAAAAAAAAGACATCGTTCTGGGCAGGATTAGAGGGGTCATTCCCGGCGACTGTAGTGCTGGGAACAAGCCCGCTATCCAATGGCATGCTTTTTCTTTTTTCTGCGCCTCAGTGGGGAACGCCATGCCGAGGCCGCACTCGGTCGCATTTCCTGCACTGAGAAGCTCCGCTCATCAGTGCAGGAAGAGATTGTGGTGCCCCGATCTCTCGAGCCCCCAACGCCCTAACTCACCTGTTGGGGAGGGGGTGGGTTCTTAAGACCCCCTGCACCCCACCTTGTACGGGCATGGCACCCCGGGCCCAATCTCTGGCATAGGCAAAATGCCACCTCAGCACCTTGCCAGTGCAAGCCTGGCACCCTGGCAGTGCCCTCTGCCGGCATGGCTTTTAAGCTCACTTCATTCTAAGTCTGGGTCCCGCCCATTGAAGGTGGGATTTATTTTGTGATGTCTTGCGAGATCGCCTTAGAGTCAGTAAATTGCCAGTAAACCTCCAAGGCTCTCACCAAACCGCAGACCCCACTTAAACAGTTTTATGCTTAAAGATTTGATTTTTTTCCCCCTCCTATCTTTTAATGTAATTCTTGTATGTGTCTTTAAATAACACATTGCCATTGTCCATAATTGTTTACTGTCCAGTATGATTGAGGCACTGTGGATTTATGTGAAAGATGTGTGTGATTCCCATGCTGTTTTTTGCTCTTTAACAATCCCTGCTGGGGTTGCTTTGTTTTATGGTTTGAATGTTTTATTTTGCCTTGTGTGGTGTATTGAATCCATGCAACAAATTTTGTTTCCTGATTAGATTAGGTTTAAAAATGTTATCACTTGTAGCATTATTAGGAAAGTGGCTTACATACAAGATTATTTACCATGAAAAGAAGGGAGGGACCCCTTCCTCATCACATGATTAATTTTCCTGTTTTAGGCAGGGCTCTGTGTTTGAGCGACTAGTTATTTGGCAGTGGATTAAAGAGCGATTCTGTCTCCATGATGATGTAGGTCAGATGCTTGCAAATGTTTGGCGAGAGAGAAATATCCTTCTCACTAAAAGTGCAAAATACCACATGCTATATAGCTGGAAGCAATCTGTCATACAAGAATGAAGGGGGATGAAACTGTTGGTATAGCTTATCCCATATGTTCTGCATAGAATTGAAATTTATGAGTAATGAAGGCTCCATGTGGACTAATTTGGAGTTGCACAGTGTGAGATCAGTCTAATGCTGCTTTTATATATATATATATATATATATAAAAAAGGCAGATCTGTTTATCTGCAGCTTTTGTAAGAAGTCACTTATACCAGCCTGTGAGGGAACTGTATTGACAATGTCTCAGAATCCATACAAGAAGGCAATCTCCCTGATGTTCCTCACAGAAGAACCTGAGTTTAGACTGAAGCTGAGAGAGACTGTCTGCAGGTAGTAAGTGATTTCTGCCAGTAACTGCAATGGTTATCTGTGTGTCAAAAAATATTTTAAATATGGGATAGTTTGAATGTGGATGAAAGTGATAGGTTTAAAAATATTTGATGTATGTTTTCTCTTGAATGCTTAAATATGTTGTGATTCTTTGTTGAAATGCTGCTAGCTTCCACTCCGAGTTCAGACTCTGAACATTTGGAGAATTCTCTGCTCACTAATGTTGGAATAATTTCTCAGTAAAACTAAGCAGGAGACCACAATGGGAAACACAACAGCAGATTAGATCACATCGTCAGGATTGGTATTTGTAGAGAAACTAATATATTGCTGTTTTTAAAACTAAAAGAGCAACATTGAAGAATGGTGGCAGAAAACATTTTATTTTTAAAAATGTAAAGCTTTATTCAACTAATGATTCAAATTGAGTTTGATTGCAACTTACTGCAGTTTGTAGGGAAATGTTTGTCACCATGCCTGCAACTTTTAATCCGAACTTCCTGCTTTTGTGGAGTCAGGCTTCCTATGTCAAGCATGTTTAGTTTTAATACTAAAGCCATTTTTTAAGGATGTTGTGAAGTTCCTCATAACATAACGTAATGGTTACTCTGTTGAATTTGTGATTCGCACGTCTTTAGTTCTTCTCATTCTGTTCGAAAATGTTCTTGACTCAGTTTGTCCTCTATAATTGTTTCAAAAGTAACCAGAAGCAAGAGACTTGTAGCTGTGTAATGAAAGCGCATTGGTTTTCAATCTGGTGTTGTAGGCTTGAAAACTAGTTTCAAGGATTGGACAAGTACTTTTATTCTATTTCTATATTTAAAAAACTTCTTCTAAGAACCTTTAAAGATGTTCTTAATTAACAAAGTTTGTGACCGAGGCAAGAAGGCTGACTCTTAAACATTGTAGTTTGCCTCTTAGCCTTGCAATGGTGTACTTTCAGTTTATAATTACTTAGTCTGATGATCACAGCTGTACTTGGATTATTACAGTGTATATTGGGCGAAATTCCCCGTTTGGGAGACGATGGCTGCGAATCTCCGTTTGAGAGATTACGTGCTGACACCGGGACTGAATCACAAGTGCTCTAAGTTGATGAAAGCGGTGCTGGTACCAGAGTGATTCAGGACCAGTTAGTGGGCTAGCACCGGTGCCACGTTGGATCAGTGCAATTTCAATGCATGCTAGCGTGTGATATGACAGGGTCGGGATTGGCACTGGAGAGCCAGACGAGCAGGAGCTGCATATATGCACTCCACTCCCCACACACCCTCATCCCAGCCAAGACAATAGCATGGGTTGCACTGGAGCACGCCTATCCCATGAATGTGTCAGCTTGGGCCAGAGGGCATCTAGGGGGGTGGCGTGGGTGGGCACCCATGGCGTTAATTTCCCAGTCAGCAGTCAGTGGGATGTGCAGCCACATGGCTGCCTTGCAGGTTGCAGCAGTAGTGGTCTGTGCCCGTCAACCCGGGCCCATGGCTCACCTACTAGCCATACTCCGCTAGTTCCTCCGGCCCTGGAAGAAGCAATAGTCGTCCAGCCCGACCCCACGGCTCACCTCCTGGCCAACCCTTGCTACTCCCCCGGCTCTGCAGACGCCCCCCACCCCCACCCCACGACTACTGCCCGATGGTGCTTCCCGATTCAGGTGTCGCTGGTCGGAGAATCCCACCCTTTGTTCTCCCGCTGGAGGTGTATTGCACCTGATTTGCAGGTTCTGCTCGCCGGAACTCCCCATTGTAGCGAGAGACGGAGTCCCAATCACCGAGGCCCACAGAAAAAAATCCCCCAAACCCCCCCAGATCAAAAGCAACGTTGGAGGGGCCACTGGCCCTCCATCGCACCCTCCAACACTCACACCTGGCACCCCGGCCTGATCACAAAAAATGCCAGCTTGGCACCCTGGCAGGGACCCTGCCAGCTGGCAGTGCCACCTGGGTACCTTGGCAGTGTCAGGGTACCCAGGTGGCACTAGCAGTGCCAGGACACCACCCTGCCCCAAGGGCATGCAGCTGGAGGCCTCCGATCCTCTTGGAGCCCCCCTTAAGTGATGTTTTGTCTGGTCCCCGTTTGTGGGTACCAAACGGCACTCGCCCGATTGAATACCAAAGCCTCAGGTACCTTGGGAATCTGCACATTAAGAGTAAGGCCTACTGCCTCCCTCTAATATGCAGATTTGCCAAAAACATGATCCCGCCCATTGTGAACAGGATTCCCCTTGCAATGTCTTGCGAGATTGTGTTGAGCCACACGAGGCGTTGCGAGCCTGGACGATTCTGGGAGTGGGGTCCCCCCGGCTTTCACTGGCTACACTACGCTGCGGTGATATACTTTTCTGGCGCAGCGTGGCCGGAAGATTGCGCCCCTACTTCTGGAGGTGCCGTTTGGTCACTCCCCTGTTGGGCAAAGTTCCGAATCCGACGCCTCGCGGGACTTCGGTGAATCTGCGAGGCGGGGTGGCTGCCGGGAAGCCCGCAAAAGGGCTCTCCTGGAATTTTCGGGTCATATTGTGCTCGAGTGCAAC
Source organism: Scyliorhinus torazame (assembly GCF_047496885.1). Classification (NCBI taxonomy): domain Eukaryota; kingdom Metazoa; phylum Chordata; class Chondrichthyes; order Carcharhiniformes; family Scyliorhinidae; genus Scyliorhinus; species Scyliorhinus torazame. The sequence goes on from NC_092708.1 coordinate 72,986,569, forward strand.
GCGGCCAGAGAATCGCACCCGATATGTTTACAGCCTTCATCCCTGTAACCACTTGTGGTCAGAGTTACTTTATTTTTCATTGCCAACCATTTCTCCTAGATACTGCCCTGACATTAACAGCAGAGGTGGAGACGGCCTGTGGACCTGTTGTTGATCACTTGGGTGGCTGTCCTTTTGAGGAACTGAGCCCTGAAGGGCCCTGGCTTGCTTGGCTTGCCCCCTGTGGAACAGCTGCCCCCTTGTGATAACAGAGGATGAGCTTGAAGGGCCAAGGGGATTGGAGTGAATGGACAGCCTCTGAGAGTCCTGAGTGGATGATCCAAGGGTGCATCTCCGGCACAAGCTGGGTGTTCTGCTGGGCCACAGTCTTCATAGTCCATGTGTGCCCAGGAGGGCACCACTTTAACACAGATCAGACTCCTGTTGAGGTCTTCCAACAGCTTTGCTTAATGCACACTCGCCTCTTGCTGACTGTCCACTATCAGTTGAAAGGCCGATTCCTGAGGCTCTCCCCCGGCAGTCGTCTGAGAGTGGGGAACTCAATTGAACCTACCTCCACCTGCTGATGACATGTGTCTGTGCTGTGATCAACAGATTGTGAAACCCAGAATTCAGAGGGGCTGGTTTAGCACAGTGGGCTAAACAGCTGGCTTGTAATGCAAACAGGACCAGCAGCGCGGGTTCATTTCCCGTACCGGCCTCCCCAAACAGGCGCCGGAATGTGGCGACTAGGCGCTTTTCACAGTAACTTCATTGAAGCCTACTTGTGACAAGAAGTTATTATTATTATTATTATTATTGTTATTAATTAGTATTAATACCAACTGATGTGTGCGTTCCCGAGCTATTGGGTTCAAGTGAGCTCTGTGACTCCTCGGTAGGTGTGGAGCTCTCCTCTTCTGCTCTGTCCCGACTCATCGGTGGGCTAGGGCTGAGGCCTGATGGGCAGTCCCAGTCCTTCTCCTACACGGTCTCCTCCTAGAGGCACCTGTAAGTGAGTTACAAGAGTGCAAGTGACAGCATCAGCTGCCTCCAACATGGGGGCACATTTGACCCTCAGGTTTGCATTGAACAGATGAATCTTTACAAGGTGGATGCCCAAGTCCAACTCCCCATTGCCAATGGATTGGTTCTGCTCCACTACCACAAATTCAGATGCCTTCCCCTCTAATTTTGTGAGAGATCTGAGAAACAGGCCCCTCTCTCCCCTACATTCTCTTCAGTTGTGCCTGATCTGTTCCTGCGCAAAGAGAATATCATGTTTGAGAGGAGTTGCATGTCGTGAGGGTTGGAGCAGTGGATTTGAGTTCATTTATCATGTCTCCCTTGAAAGATAGCCCACTATTTTGGCAGGTCATCACGGGTGCGAATTAGGCAGAGGCTGTGGACCAGCTATCTTCGGAGTGCTGAGTACATCCACGTGCAAGGGGAAGGCTCAGACAGGCATATTGCCTGAGGCCCGCCCTGCGATGCTCCGTTGCCGACCGGCCAAATTTCCAAATGCGTGGTTCTAACATGGTCCTCAAGTGGCGGCTGCGGACTCAGTCCGGGGCCACCACAGCCGGGGGAGGGCCGATCAGCTGGCAGGGGGTGCTTCATTCGGGGCTGGGGGCAATGTGTGCGGGTGGTCTGGGGCACTACTTCAGCGGTCCAAGGTCTGCGGGCACAACGTGGCTGCTGGGGACCGATGCCTTGCGCATGCGCGGCCTTTGACCCGGAAGTGTGGGGGACCATATTGGCAGCTAGAGCTGCGAGCTCTACGACGGCTACCTGCTAGCCCCCAGCAAAACGGGGAATCTGTGGCCTTTTGGCGCTAGCTTTCCTCGCGTAAAAGACCACCGTTTTCCCGATGGCGTGGGGACATAGTTCCAAAAATGGAGAATCCAGCCCCACACCTGGAATACTTTGTGCGGCATTGGTCTCCTCATTTACAGAACGATTTAAATACGTTGGAAAAAGTTCAGAGAAGGTTTACTAAACTAATATCTGGAATGTGCACTCTTATGAGGAAAGGTTGGCCAGGCTGAGCTTGTATCCACTGTAATTTAGAGTAAGAGGTGAGTGATTCATTCATAGAACATAGAACTTGGAAATACAGCACAGAACAGGCCCACGATGTTGTGCCGAACTTTTGTCCTTCATTAAGAACAGATTATGAACTTGCCCCCCCCCCCCCCCCCCCCCCTCCGCCACCCACCATCTTGTTGTCCCCAATCACCATATAAAATGCTGAGGGGTCTTGACAGGGTGAATGTAGAGAGGATGTTGCCTCTTGTGGGAGAATCTAGGGACCGATAGAAGCGCCTTGTCATGTGCGACTCGATGACGCGGCGAGGCCATTAAATTTCGCAAGGAACCTCTCGTGAGATTTGTGACGTTAGGAATGCCTCACAAAATCTAACAATATCTCGTGAGACATCACAATCGGGATGTTGGCGGGATCCAGATTTTCATACTTACGTGAGCAGTTAGAATATGTTGGCGCCGGATTTGTCCAAAGCTTGGGATCTAAGGCCCGCACTTGGGAGACCTCGCCATGGCGCCATTTAGCACATGTCCACACAAACGTGGGCCAGGCATATCGGCCCCTGCGGGGCCTCCTAGACCATCAGAGGCCCCGGGTGGTCAGTTTCTGGGTACCCTGCTACTACTGCCGGGTACCCGTGCCAGGAACGGGGATATCCTGGTCTTAGAAGGAGGGTGGTGGGCCTCGAGAATCTCGCAACAAGTAAGTTGGTCCATTGGTGTTTTGGGGGGGTGGTTGTCATGATGAATTGAGGCGGTGGGGGTGGGATCCAGAGGCCACGGTGGAAGGGGCTGAGAAATCGGGGTTGCATTCATAAATATTGCCCTGATCACTTGGTTAGCTCATCAGTGCAGGAAATGAAGCTAAATGTGGCCCCGCCGAGGCCGACTCCTGCTCCTGATTGTGTTTGTTTGTTTGTTTGTATGATTATGTATGTATGTCGCTCAATAAGTGTGGCATCTTGTATATTGGATGAAAACAAAGTGGCATCCTTTACCCATGAGTGTATCGGGCAACAGTGTGTTTGCAGCCTGCGCTAGCTGCCTCAGGGAAAATTAACCCTAAAACTCTCTTAGAAAAGAAAAAACAGGCTTCCGGGTGCGGCGATGACCAGCTAAGTCGCACGTTTCGGCACCTCCCGTTTTAACGGACTTTTGGGCTCTTATCGGGAGCCCCAACGGCAATTTTCGAAGGCTAAACCCACTGTGAGGCGACATAGAAGGGAGTCCCCCCGGATGTGAATGGACAGAAGAGATAATAGTGGCCAGATTGCGGAGGATCCTCTGGAGCAGCGGCAAAGAAGGGAAGTGAGAAGCAAGATGGCGGTGGAGGGAGACCAGTTGGTATGGGGCCTGGAACAGCAGGAGTTCCTCCGGCGATGTGTGGAGGAGCTCAAGAAGGAGGTGCTGGCGCCGATGCTGCAGGCGATTGAGGGGTTAAAGGAGGCGCAGAAGACCCAAGAGATGGAGCTCCGTGGAGTGAAGGCAAAAGCTGCCGAAAATGAGGTCGAGATACAGGGCTTGGTGGTGAAGACTGAGACGCACGAGGCACTGCATAAGAGGTGTATGGAGAGACTGGAAGCCCTGGAAAATAGCTCGAGGAGGAAGAACTTAAGAATCTTGGGTCTTCCCGAAGGGGCAGAGGGAGCGGACGTTGGGGCGTATGTGAGCACGATGCTCCATACCTTAATGGGAGCTGAGGCCCCGACGTGCCCCCTGGAAGTGGAGGGAGCGTATCGAGTCCTCGTGAGAAGACCAAAGGCAGGAGAAAGACCTCGAGCAATAGTGGTGAGGTTCCACCGCTACAAGGACAGGGAGATGGTCCTGAGATGGGCGAAAAAGACACGGAGCAGCAGGTGGGAGAACGCGGTGATCCGCGTGTATCAGGATTGGAGTGCGGAGGTGGCGAGAAGGAGGGCGAGTTTCAATCGGGCCAAGGCGGTGCTCCACAAGAGGAAAGTGAAGTTCGGAATGTTGCAGCCGGCAAGACTGTGGGTTACACACCAGGGTACACACCACTACTTCGAGACGGCAGAAGAGGCGTGGACATTTATCGAAGAGGAGAAGTTGGACTAGATTGGAGAAAGGGTGTTTGAAATGAAGTAGTGAGGTGGTGGCAAGGGACTGTGAATCAGATGGGGGGGGGGGAGGGGAAAAAAAAAAAATTTCTTTCCCCTCGAAGTGGGGGGACACGAAGAAATGTGGGCGCCGGTGGGGAAGGGGAGGGGGAAGGAGAGAGGGAGCTGCGCCATCAGGGGCGGGGCCGAGAGGGAAGCGTGGGCTTTGTCCCCGCGCTATGGAAATTGTGGCAGGAAAAGGGGGCGCAGGAAGGAGGGGGCCTCACATGGTGGGAGGCTAAGGATAAACGGGGGAAGCCAAGGTCAGCCAGTGTTTGCTGACTTCCGGAAGCAATATGGGGGGAGCAGCTAAGCTAGAGAGGGATCTAGCGGGGGGGAGAGGGGGGGGGGGGGGGGTTAACTGGGTTGCTGCTGCTAAGGGGAAGGGGGAGCTGTTACGGGATGGGATGGTCGGGACGGGAGGGAGCCATCGGGGGGAAAAGCGGGTGCGTGGGAATCAGGTGAGGAGCTGGTCTAAAAAAGGGGATGGCTAGTCGACGAGGGGGGAGGGTAAAGAGCCCCCCAACCCGGTTGATCACATGGAACGTGAGAGGGTTGAACGGGCCGATTAAGAGGGCAAGGGTACTTGTGCACCTAAAGAAGCTAAAGGCAGACGTGGTCATGCTTCAGGAGACGCACCTGAAACTGGCGGATCAGGTCAGGTTAAGGAAAGGATGGGTGGGACAGGTATTCCACTCAGGCTTAGATGCGAAAAATAGAGGGGTGGCTATACTGGTGGGGAAACGGGTATTGTTTGAGGCGAAGAACATAGTGGCGGACAGTGGGGGTAGATACGTGATGGTGAGTGGCAGACTGCAAGGTGAGGCGGTGGTGCTGGTGAATGTATATGCCCCGAACTGGGATGACGCAAACTTTATGAAGCGTATGTTGGGGCGCATCCCGGACCTGGAGATGGGAAAGTTGGTAATGGGGGGGGGAACTTCAACACGGTGCTGGACCCAGGGCTGGACCGGTCCAGATCTAGGACCGGGAAGAGGCCGGCAGCGGCCAAGGTGCTTAAGGGCTTTATGGAGCAGATGGGAGGAGTGGATCCCTGGAGATTTACTAGACCAAGGAGTAAAGAGTTTTCCTTCTTCTCCCATGTCCACAAAGTGTACTCCCGGATAGACTTCTTTGTCCTGGGAAGGGCGCTGATCCCGAAGGTGGCAGGAACGGAGTTATATCCATTTCAGATCATGCCCCACATTGGGTAGATCTGGAAGTAGGAGAGGAAAAGGAGCAGCGCCCACTCTGGAGATTAGATATGGGACTGTTGGCGGACGAGGGGGTATGTGTAAGGGTGAGGGGATGTATTGAAAGGTACCTAGAGATTAATGATGACGGAGAGGTCCAGGTGGGAGTGGTCTGGGAGGCGCTGAAGGCGGTGGTTAGAGGGGAGCTGATCTCCATAAGGGCCCATGAGGGGAAACAAGAGGGTAAAGAAAGGGAGAGATTGTTGAGGGAGATTTTGAGGGTGGATAGGTAATATGCGGAGGCTCCAGATGAAGGGCTATACAGGGAAAGACGGAGATTGCACACGGACTTTGACTTGTTGACCACGGGTAAGGCGGAGGCACAATGGAGGAAGGCACAGGGAGTGCAGTATGAATATGGAGAGAAGGCGAGCCGGCTGCTGGACAACAACTTAGGAAGAGGGGGGCGGCGAGAGAGATCGGAGGGGTTAGAGACGAGGAGGGAAAGATGGAACGGGGAGCGGAGAGGGTGAACAGGGTGTTTAAGGTATTTTACGAGAGGCTATATAAGGCTCAACCCCCGGAAGGGAAAGGGGGAATGATGCGTTTCCTAGACCAGCTGGAGTTCCCGAAGGTTGAGGAACAGGAGATGACAGGACTGGGAGCGCAGATTGAGGTGGAGGAGGTGATAAAAGGAATTGGGGACATGCAGGCAGGGAAGGCCCTGGGACCGGAAGGGTTCCCGGTGGAGTTCTATAGGAAATACGTGGACCTGCTGGCCCCACTTCTGACGAGAACCTTTAATGAGGCTAGGGAAAGGGGGACACTACCCCCGACGATGTCGGAGGCGACGATATCGCTGATCCTGAAAAGAGACACAGACCCGCTGCAGTGTGGGTCATACAGGCCTATTTCCCTCTTGAACGTAGATGCCAAGGTGATGGCGTCGAGGATAGAGGACTGTGTCCCTGGGGTGGTGCATGATGATCAAATGGGGTTTGTTAAAGGGAGGCAATTGAATGCTAATATACGGAGGCTGCTGGGGGTGATGATGATGCCCCCATCGGAGGGGGAGGCGGAGATAATGGTGGCGATGGATCCAGAGAAAGCATTTGATAGAGTGGAGTGGGACTACCTGTGGGAAGTACTGAGGAGATTTGGATTTGGAGAGGGGTTCATTAGATGGGTTCAGCTCCTGTACAGGGCCCCGGTGGCAAGTGTGATTACAAATAGGCAACGATCTATATAGGGGTACAAGACTGGGATGTCCCCTGTCCCCGTTACTGTTTGGGTTGGCAATTGAGCCACTGGCCATAGCGCTGAGGGGCTCCAGGAAGTGGAGGGGGGGTACTTCGAGGAGGAGAAGAGCATCGGGTGTCATTATACGTGGATGATTTGTTGTTGTATGTCGCGGACCCAGTGGAGGGGATGCCTGAGATAATGCAGACACTCAGGGAGTTTGGAGAATTTTCAGGATATAAATTGAATATGGGGAAGAGTGAACTGTTTGTGATGCACCCCGGGGAACAGGGCAGGGGAATAGACGATTTACCGTTGAGGAGGGTAACAAGGGTTTTCCGGTATTTGGGGATCCAGGTGGCCAGGAACTGGGGAACCTTGCATAAGCTTAACTTGGCACGACTGGTAGAGCAGATGGAAGAGGACTTTAGGAGGTGGGACATGGTGCCCCTGTCATTGGCGGGCAGGGTGCAGGCGGTTAAAATGGTGGTTTCCAAGGTTTCTTTTTGTGTTCCAGTGCCTCCCTGTACTGATTACAAAGGCCTTTTTTAAGAAGGTGGACAAGAGTATTATGAGCTTTGTGTGGGCTGGAAAGACCCCAAGAGTAAAGAAGGGGTTCCTGCAGCGCAGTAAGGACAGAGGGGGACTGGCACTGCCGAGTCTAAGTGATTATTATTGGGCCGCCAACGTGTCAATGATATGTAAGTGGATGAGGGAAGGGGAAGGAGCGGCGTGGAAAAGACTGGAGATGGCGTCCTGTAGGGGAACTAGCCTAAAAGCACTGGCGATGACGCCGTTGCCGTTCTCCCCGAAAAAATACACCACAAACCCAGTGGTGGTGGCAACTCTGAAAATTTGGGGGCAGTGGAGACAACATAAGGGAGTGACGGGTGCCTCAGTGTGGTCCCCGATAAGGAACAATCATAGGTTCGTCCCGGGAAGGATAGATGGGGGATTTAAATCTTGGCAGCAAGCAGGAATTGCGAAATTGAAGGACTTGTTCTTAGACGGGACGTTCGCGAGTCTGGGAGCACTGACAGAAAAATATGGGCTGCCACCTGGGAATGCATTTCGCTACATGCAAGTGAGGGCATTTGTGAGGCAACAGGTGAGGGAATTTCCGCAGCTCCCGGCGCAAGAGATCCAGGACAGTGATTTCGGGGGCATGGGTGGGTGATGGCAGGGTGTCAGATATATATAGGGAAATGAGAGACAAGGGGGAGACTATGGTGGAGGAGCTGAAGGGAAAATGGGAGGAGGAGCTGGGGGAAGAGATAGAGGAGGGGCTGTGGGCAGATGCCCTAAGTAGGGTAAACTCTTCGTCCTCGTGTGCCAGGCTCAGCCTGATACAATTCAAGGTTCTACACAGGGCGCATATGACTGGAGCAAGGCTGAGTAGATTTTTTGGAGTGGAGGATAGGTGCGGGAGATGTGCGGGAAGCCTGGCGAACCACACCCACATGTTCTGGTCATGTCCGGTATTGCATGGGTTCTGGGTGGGTGTGGCAAAAGTGATTTCAAAGGTGGTGGGGGTCCGGGTCGAACCAGGCTGGGGGTTGGCTATCTTTGGGGTTGCAGATGAGCCGGGAGTGCAGGAGGCGAGAGAGGCCGATGTTTTGGCCTTTGCATCCCTAGTAGCCCGGCGAAGGATTCTACTTATGTGGAAAGAAGCTAAACCCCTGGGCGTGGAGGCCTGGATAAACGACATGGCAGGGTTCATAAAATTGGAGCGGATAAAGTACGCACTAAGAGGTTCGGCTCAAGGGTTCACCAGGCGGTGGCAAATGTTCCTCGACTATCTCGCAGAGCGATAAGGGAAAATAGGAAAGGTAGCAGCAGCAGCCCGGGGGGGGGGGGGGGGGGGGAGGACTCAGGGGTTTTATGTGTGTGTTTATATATTAGTTACTTATATTAGATTTTACGAAGTTACTATTTTAGTTACTATTTCTGTTGTTTCTTATTTTGTTGTTGGCAGTTGCCGTTGGTTAGCATATTATTTATTTTAAAAAACGATCAATGTATATATTATTACAAAGTTGTAAAATGGGAAATTTTTGTTTTAGTTTGATCGAAAAACTTTAATAAAATATATTTAAAAAAAGAAAAAGAAAAGAAAAAGCATAGACTTTACGAGAAGCACTCAACTGATCATCAGTCCCTCAGCGCCGTTTGCCCCCCCCCCCCCACCCCTCCGCCACCCACCATCTTATCTCCCCAATCACTTACCTCCTTGACAAGGTCCTGATTCCTTCCTTCGATAAATCATGCCCATAATTTGGGGTATAGACTCTCCAAGCCTGAAAACTAAAAGAGGAAATGTCTGCACATGTGCATGATTGCATGATTCAGAAGGAGCCACTGGATAGCAATAAAGAAAAGGAATTCTTCCACATTGTTCCCCTTCTCGTTCAGTGGTCCATTTATAGGACTCAGCGGCCATCATGGCTGAGATTTGCTAACTCAGCACAGACCAGTCACTGCACTTCTGTCATGTTCTTTTAAAATACATGAACTCTGCGATTTAAAAAAAAAAAAAACCTGAATCAGTGTATTATTCTAGCTGTACAAATACTGCATTCAGACCCGTTCAAGGACATTATTATTTTAGCTTGTTTGTTCCGAGAAGGAGCAGATGTAACATTGCCATGCAACAAAGTTGATCAAACTGACACAAGGAAGTTACAAAGTTTTGGCAACTTGGTACAATTCATTCTCACAGCACAAACATTCTCACTTTTCTTCCAGCTATATCTGATACATTCTTACCAGAAAACATCACTTGACAGATGCAGCCATTTTGAGTGCCATCATGTTGATCTGCCTAATTACTTCCTCCTTTTAAAACTTAAATCATCCCTCTTTGTTTTGTAAGTAATTTGCCTCCCCTTCCTCCTCCGCTGCCAACCATGGAATCAGTTAGAATCAGACTTTTTAAGATCTCCACTTGTGTACATTGTATCTTGCTTTATTCTTTCAAATTCCATTGATTCAATTTCTATTTTACTCAGGTTCCCTTCGGTCATTGGTTTTGCTAGCTGTGGCTGCTTCTAACCAATAGCGTTCGCCTCTCAGATGAGCAGCACTTTTTCCAGTTGATGTTTTAAAATAGTTTCCATAGTTGCTTTTATTTTGTATTTATTTTGCCATAACCAGTGGGTCTTATGTGGCTGGTGATGATCACAAAATAAACATATAAAATGACAAAGTTCAGCCACTGCGACGACCATGGCCAGAATTTTGCACTCCCGCACTGGCAGGATTTTAGGCTGGGGCTCGGTGGTTGAGGGGAGTGACATTAAAGGGACGGGTTTCCCTCCAGTTTCCTGCTCGTCCTGACCACACAGCGATTTGATGCTGGGGTGGGCATGACAGGAAGCCTTCCCCTTCCGCTCAGCCATTTCTCGGCAAGCCTAAATTTTTAGGCTGTCAGATGGATTGAACTTCCGTGGGAAGAACCATGGGGTTATGAGGATCTCTGAAGGGGCAGTCACTGTTGGGGGGTGGGGGGGGGGGGTCTAATCGTGGCCGGTGTGGTAAACCACTGGTGCACCTCTATTAGGTGATGTAAAGTAGGACCTGTACTACAGGTTCGCCGGTAGTCCCTGTCTGCTGGCTCCGCCCAGTAGGCGGAGTATAAATATGCGTGTCCTCCATTCAGCAGCCATTTCGCCAGCTGCTGTGCGAGGCCACACATCTTAGAGCAATAAAGCCTCAGTTGTCACCAACTCTAGTCTTTGTTCAATTGATCGTGCCTCAATTTATTGCTCTAAGATTTTCTGAAAGATGGACCTCTGAATCAAACCAGATCGCCTGCAGCTGGATCAGCAATCAAGCGATGCCAAAAAGGACTTTAATCACTGGCTAGCTTGCTTTGAGGCGTACATCAACTCAGCGACCACCCGTGCTCCGGAGGCTCAGAAGATACAGATCCTGTACTCAAGGTCGAGCTCCAACGTGTTTCTGCTGATCCAGGACTGCCCGAACTACGCCGACGTCATGGCGCTTCTCAAAGAAAACTATGCACAGAAAACGATCACGCCACTCGCTCTCAACTCCCTGGTGAGTCCATAGAAGACTTATGGCGGGCCCTAATCCCACTCGTCCGGGATTGTGACTGTCAGACCGTTACGGCCACCGAACATGCCAACCTTCTTATGCGTGACGCGTTCAATAACACACAGCGGGGCAAGATCAAAAACGATGAAATCTTGCGGTGGAGCATTGAGCTCTCCACCTATAATAACGAGATTTTGTATCGCCCCGGCAAACTCAACGTGCCCCCAGACGCCCTATCCCGCGGTACATGTGCCAGCACACAAGTAGACCGACTCCGGACCCTGCATGACAGCCTTTGTCACCCCGGAGTCAGACGGTTGTACCATTTCATAAAGGCCAGCAACCTGCCCTACTCCGTCGAGGAAGTATGGACAATCATCAGGGACTGCCAGGTCTGTGCGGAGTGCTAGCCGCACCTCTACTGGCCGGACCGTGCGTGCCTGGTGAAGGCCTCCCGCCCCTTTGAATGCCTCAGCGTGGATTTCAAAGGGCCCTCCCCTCCACCGACCAAAACACGTATATTCTCAGTGTGGTCGATGAGTACTCCAGGTTCTCCTTCGCGATCCCATGCCCTGACATGACATCTGCCACCGTCATCAAAGCCCTAAACACTATCTTCGCTCTGTTCGGTTTCCCTGCCCAAATCCACAGTGACAGGGGATCCTCATTCATGAGCGATGAGCTTCAACCCCCAGTATGCCTATGTGGCGTACCCCGACGGCCGCCAAGATACTGTCTCCCTCAGGGACCTAGCACCAGCAGGTTCCACACACACACACACGTCTCCGGCCCGGCGCCACCCTCCCCTCCCCTGGCGCTCCCAGCATTAACCCCACCAGGACCATCCGTCCTTCCACTGCCCATGCCCGAGGATGAAGAGGATTTCGGCACGCTCCCGGAGTCACCGAACATCAGGCCAGCATCGACATCGCCGCCACCGCTACGTCGCTCCCAGCGGAACATCAAGGCACCAGACCGGTTAAATCTCTAACTGGCACTGGACTTAAAAAGACTTTTTTTTTTTTTCTGATCAAATACTGTAAATATAAATTCATTGCTGTATATAGTTCTCCACCACCCTCGCCGGACTCAATTTTAACAGGGGGTGAATGTGATAAACCACTGTTGCACCTGTATTAGGTGATGTAAGGTGGGACCTGTACTACAGGTTCGCCGGTAGTCCCTGCCTGCTGGATCCGCCCAGTAGGCGGAGTATAAATATGCGTGTCCTCCATTCAGCATCCATTTCGCCAGCTGCTTTGGGGGCCACACATCTCAGAGCAATAAAGCCTCAGTTGTTTCAAACTCTAGTCTTTGTTCAATTGATCGTGCCTCAGCCGGTCAGTGGGGTCACCTTCAATTGTGCGTGCTGTGGGGGTGTATTCTGTTATTACCTTGGTGATGGGGGGAGGAGGATGCTCTTGCCTGCCAATGGAGTGGTGGGGGGGGGGGGGGGGGGAGATATTGGCGCTATTGGGGAGGGGTGCAGGGAAGAGGGTGGCCAGGCTCCAGACTTTGGTATGGGGCTGTTTGCTGAATGTCTACCCAATACCAGGATTCTGATAAAATCCCATGAGCTCTCTCCATGCATAACTTTGCATGGAAAAGGAGAGGGAATTGCTCCCGGGCATCATTCCCAGCGCCAGCGGAGACCAGCAGCGATCCTACTCGTGCGGGAGCATGCGGGCATAAACTGAGACGCCAGTTGCGCTCTCAGGTAGATGTAAAAAGTCCCTTGGCACTACTCGAAAAATAGCTATTCCTGGTTAATATTTATCTCTTAATCAACATCACAAAACATGGATTATCCAGTCATTTTCACATTGCTGTTTGGAAGAACTTACGGTGCTCAATTGGATGTCCTGTATCCTACCTTTCAAGTGACTATACTTAATTGGCTGTGGGATGCCTGGTGGTCATGAAAAGTACTGTACAAATGCTAGTCTTATAGGGACTAGAAGATACTGGGTATGTTCCCCTTGGAGCAGAGAAGGTTAAAGGGAGATTTAATTGATGTGTTCAAAATTATGAGGAGTTCGATGGAATAAATAGGGAGGATCTGTTTTCATTTGTGGGTGAGTCAAAGAACACAGATTTGAGATAATTGGTGAATAACCAAAGGGAAATGAACATATTTTCTATGCAGTGGGCTGTTGTTGATCTGGAATACACCACTTGAATGGATGCTGGAAGCATAATCTATCTTGGCTTTTGAAAGGGGGTTGGATATATACTTGATAAGGAAACATTTGCAGGGCTACGGGGCATGTGCCAGCAGGTGACACTGATTGGATAGCTCATTCAAAGAGCTGGCACAGCCCATGATGGATTGAATGGCCTCCTTTGGTGCTGTACATTCTTTGAATCTCTGGGAAATAAACGTGGAGGGACATTTATTCAAACACTCAAAGATATTTGTCAGCCGTCAATATAACTAATATCACAACTGATTTAGTAACCATGCGTCCACTCAAAATGTGGATAGAGCTCTGCTTATAGTCTGCTGCCTAATGGTAAATGATATAATGTGTTAATCCCCTCCAACTGTTAAACTGCTAAGTATATAATAATATGCACATTTGTCCCAAAATGTTTGTGGACAAAAACAGCATTCTTGCAGACATTGTCATCTGTGTGAGTTTTGTGTCGCTAACTGTGCTTGACAAGTTTTGCCTTCGAGGCTCCTCTTCGCAATTCTGAGCAATCAAAAGCTGCAGTTGCACTTTCAGGATTTATGAGATCTGACAGAAAAGTTACCCATGTTGTTACGATCCCAGTTGATGTTCTAACTGTACGGGAAGATCCCAGAATGGAACCTTCAAAGACCGTAACAGTTACTTATTTTTATAAAACGTGGAGGAACAGTCAAAAAACGCTAATTCTTTTTACCAACAAGAAATTTTTTTTTTACGAAACACGGAAAAATGTTACTCCCAATTACACACAGAATTTAAGATAGAATTGACCTCTCTACCCTGGGAAAAAGTCTCTAACTAGCCACTCTGTCTATGCCCCTCAGAATTTTGTAGACCTCTATCAGGTCGCCCCTCGACCTCCGTCGTTCCAGTGAGAACAAACCGAGTTTATTCAACCTCTCTGGGACTCCCTTCCCCTCACTGAATATTCAGCCGGCACCAGCATTACATCACGCTGGCATCATTTACAACCGCTTTATGAAAACGTGTAGCTGCTAACCTCGCCTCCAAAGTGGATATCAGAGGTGAGCGCTCAAGTCACCCTCATTCTCTTGGTGCCAGTCGCAGAGGGAGCAATGGAGAGGCGGGCACCCAGTTAAGTTCAACTCGGGGCTGGGATGGTTCAATATTGTCATCTCTGGGTGGGGGTCGCTCGCATGCCTTACCATCCCTTCATGTCGGGGTGCCCATGGGTTAAAGGGCTTGTGTTGGGATCACCGCTGAGGGAGTGCCCTTCCAGAGTGGGAACTGGAAAGTGGGTGGGAGGAGGTGAATGTAAAGGGTCAGCGATGAGGGGCGATTGTGAGTCTTTTGGGTGGGATTCCATGAGATGCCAAGTTGCAACGACTCAGCAAAGGGGTGTTAACCTGCCTGAATATCCCCTCAATGGACAGTGAACAAATGACTTGTGATTTGAACCTCACACTCAGGCAGCAGTGAGGACAAAGGGGGTAAAGCTGCATGGATGTTCAAGTCCACTGGTTATGGAGGTTTGACTGTCAGGGATTAGTATCAGAAGGCTGTTACAGTTTGATGGATCGTTTAGTCTGCAGCCCTTACGAGCTGGGGGAATGAGGGTGTCCTGTAATTGCATCTTCACATGAGGTGCCTTGCATGCAACAAGAGGAAGACAGTTGGATGATCAGCTCCATGACCCTTCCTTGACGAGTCAATAGTGCCAATTAAGTCAGGACAGCAATACATGAGGGTGTCACTCATTGGAGCCAAGTTCTTAAATCAATCGGCATATCAAGCCCAAGATGTGGTGCAATGCCTTTTCTTCTCAGCCTGGATCTTGTATGTCTCTCTTGTGGAGACCATGAATTGGATTCCAATTTGAAGTTGAATTGGTTTTTGGAGCAAGCAATGAGATGGATTAAGGGCTTGCCCTGTCCACTCTGTGCATTGGCTTTGTTACTTTAAGAATGGAATTGTTGGCCCCAACCATTGAACTCTAATTTTCATACATTAGATAGATCACACTAACGTGGACCTCAATGCAAGGCATGATAGTAAAGTCACTCATCACTCACCTCGTTCAAGTTCATTATGTGGGGCATCATTGAGGCTCCGCCATGAAGTTAAAAAGCCTGCACTCAACTGCCCTAACACCTATTGCTTGGGTTGGTGGCAAAGGGGGGGGGGGTGACTGGGAGTGAGGTACCACTGAGACTCTCTGGAGTCAATGTGGGTAGAGTAGAGAGGAATAATTGTGGGGAAGTGGTTATTGTGTGAAAAAGGAGTGAGGCTGAGTGAAGAGATGCTCATTGAAGAGGAAGCATATGGATGGATTTCCCAGAAGCACCGAGGGTTGAGTTCAGGGCCTGTCAGGAATCGTCACAGCTCACATTGATATTCTCTTCCTTTCAATTTATGATTCTGGAGAATCACGGAGCCAGCCAAGTTGGCTATTTGATTGATTCCGATTGACCAACAGCAGTGACATTGACGTGTCGCTGCATGCGGCCACAAACAGTGTCCTGCAGAGGAGGGGG
Organism: Scyliorhinus torazame; assembly: GCF_047496885.1. Classification (NCBI taxonomy): domain Eukaryota; kingdom Metazoa; phylum Chordata; class Chondrichthyes; order Carcharhiniformes; family Scyliorhinidae; genus Scyliorhinus; species Scyliorhinus torazame. Next base: position 73,001,889 of record NC_092708.1, read on the forward strand.
AGACTGGGCCCATTGCTCCTCCGGGAGTCTCGGAGGAGGTGCTACAGGCCAAGGGTTTCCAACATCCAGCTCCTACTTCCAGATGTCTGAGCTACTGTGAAGACTGCCAGTGAAGACTGCATCTGTCCTTTGGCAGAAGCTATGGCAGAAGCTGGCACCGCATGAAATGGGAGCCCTTAACGTCATCGCCACTCTGAAATGCCAGGGGCTCGTTTCAAGGCCTCATGGGCTATCTGTACGGCATCAACCGTACACTAGTGCATAAGGGAGGTCACAGATGCGCCATTCACTAGGGCCCACATGTACATCAACTTGCACCGGGACCAGGTGAGCCAGGAAGCCAAGACCATGGAATTCACATGGTTAGCAAGGATGCTCCAGGTGCAGGATGTCATCAACGGCACTCGCGTGGCTCTGCGGTTTCCATGGCGGCATGCAGTGCCATTCATGAACCGCAAGGGATACTGCTCCCTTAATGTTCAAATTGTCCGTGACCCTTATGATGCGCATCATGAAGGTGTGTGCCTGCTACCCAGGGAGTGTCCATGACAGTTACATCTTGGGGTGCTCGCAAATCCCAGCCGACTTTGAGGGAGAGCAGCAGCTACGGAGATTGCTGTTCAGGGACAAGAGGTACCCACTCAGAAGGTGGCTGATGACGCCAGGCCGGAGGTCACAAACACCTATGGAGACCAACGTGCATGCTGATCGAGCAGGCGATTGGGCTACTGAAGATGAGGTTCTGGTACCTGGACTAAACAAGTGGTACCCTCCAATACAACCCCCAGAGGGTGTCCTACATCATTGTGGCCTGCTGCGCTATCTACAACTTGGCATTGCAGTGGGGTGACCAGCTGGACCAGGAGGAGATGGGGGGAGTAATACATCTCCTTGGATGATGAGGAGGTCGAGGAGGGTGGCAGGGGTCAACATGCAGAAGAGGGAGAAGAACCTCAGGCAATGGTGAGGTCCCCTATGGGCTAAAGTGCTAGGGACACCCTCATAGCTTCTAATTTTTGGACAAGCAGCACTAGAGACTGAAGAGCTCGCTCCTACCATGGGGACTAACATCAAATCACTAATGTGGTACCAGTGCAAGGTCTTTGTGATGCTTCCCATGTTTATGTGCAGGGCGTTAAAGCCATTCGCCGAACTCTGCAGGAGAATGATGATGACTTTCATTGAGGACAGAGCGATGTTCCTCTTATCCTCAGTGATATGTTTGACTCCTTCCTGACAGCTGAACATGCCTTTCCAATGAATGGGCTTATCATGGGGTTCAAGACCCTTGATAACTTCTCTCAGCTACTGCAGCTCCCTCTAAGGTCAGGAGTCCTGGTGCTTTGCTCCAACTTACATCCGAGATGTGCAGTTTCTCCACACTTATTCAACTCTTGGCTGGAGAAGAGTAACAGATGTGAGAGGCCTGAGCGTTAATGCTGGGGTGACGGTGGGGGGTTGTGTTACCTACTGTGGATTGGGGGTTGGGTGAAGGGGGTGGGGGGGACCCATGCCAGCAGCGGCATATCTTTACTGGGTCATCAGTGTCGGAACTGGGAGCGACAAAGTGGTAGCATTCTCACACGCCACAGGGATTAAGTACCGAGTGTGCGTGGGGATTTGGGGACGATGGTTCCATGAAATAACAGGGTGGAGGATCTGCAGATGAACAAAGTGATATTTAATACAAGAGCTCTATCAGATTGCTGACCTATCTCTCCTTGTGCCTAGATTCATCCGTGCCCACTAGTTACTTACAGCTCCATACCCTTCCTCACCCTCGCTACTTTCTAGGTGTATCCCCAGGATCCAAAGCTGAGGTTGGCAGTCTGCTGCCTTCCATGCCCTGTTGCCTGAGATGAGCTTGGCGGGTGTCCCCTCGGGGGCTTGGACCTTGAGGGGCAGGGCCTATGTTCGGGCTGCACAGGTGTTATAGTGCTGCTCTCCACAGTGTGCGGGGCTGGAGGTATGGAACTAACAGGGATGGGGGAGTCATATGGGCTGGCCACCCCAAGGGCCTCCTGCCGATCCTCTTCCCTTTTGTTTCCTGGGGCCCCTGTCCTCTTCCATAGGTTAAAGGGGCCGTTGGAGTGAGATTCAGAAGCCCCACCGTCCTCTGGCATTAACGCTCATGGATTCCCATTAGTGCCGGTTGAAGCCCTGCACCATGGAACTCATGGTCTCGGCCATGGAGGTTCTGAGCTGAACCATGGAGCAGATAACCCCCGCCATGGAGTGCAGATCCTTCACCAAGGTCTCCACTATGGACGCCACCCTCGTCGTATTGGCCTCATTGTGTTGGAGTGACAGCATCATTTAGATTTAGATTTATTGTCATGTGTACTGAGGTACAGTGAAAAGTATTGTTCTGTGTACAGTCCAGGCAGATAGTTCCATGCATAAAAAAAACATTGGACATATAATAAACACACAATGTAAGTACATAGACATAAACATCGGATGAAGCATACGGAGTGCAGTGCTACAAAGTAGAGAAAATGTGTAGAGAGATCAGTTCAGCCCATTAGAGGGTCATTCAAGAGTCTGGTTACAGCGGGGAAGAAGCTTTTGAATCTGTTAGTGTGTGTTCTCAGACTTTTGTACCTTCTGCCCAATGGAAGAGGTTGGAAGAGAGAATAACCCGGGTGGGAGGGGTCTTTGATTATGCTGCCTGCTTTCCCAAGGCAACCGGAGATATAGACAGAGCAAATGGATGGGAGGTGGGTTTGTGTCATGGACTGGGCTGTGTTCACAACACTCTGTTGTTTCTTACGGTCTTGGGCCGAGCAGTTGCCATACCAGGCTGTGATGCAGCCAGATAGGATGCTTTCTATGGTGCATCTGTAAAAGTTGGTAAATGTCAATGTTTCCTGAGGATGTATATCCCTCAGACAGAAGGCGATGGGACTCCTTCAGTTGGCCTTGTAAACTGAGGAGAGATCCTGTCATCCCTTCCTGATGTTCGCAATTCTGCCTTTGCAGTTCCATTAGCTCTGGGGTGACTGGACCCAGGGGCAAGTCATTGGCTAGGGTCTCAGCAGAGTCCTAGGCTCTGGCACCCCTCTGAGTGCCAGTTACCTTGGCTGTTCCTGCCTCTGCCTACTGTGAACCTTCCATTGTGAGGTGCTCACCAGTGAGTGACCCAGCAGTCTGCCTACTAGTTCATTCCACCGAGATCTGAGTATCTGTGCTAGTAGAGGGTGTGGATGACAAACGAGACGCCTTTTCTATGCTGGTCTCCAAGAAGTCACCCTCGATGACGCTCGGGTCTGTTGAGTGCCGAGGGCATGAGGATGGTCCTGGCTGGTTGACTGATTGCCCTGCAAAGGAACGGAGGTGGCATTAGTGCATCACGGGGGACAACTGATGTGAGAAAGTTTACTCAAGTTCATTACAGGCGCGGCGTGATTCGCGTGGTTAAATGAAAATTGTTAAAAAGGCTCAATATTCCGTGAGATTTCCCACCGCCAGTGCCGGTGAGATATGCACCGATTTTCTCATTGGAACTGCTACTTTGAAAAATATGGTAAGATTCCTTAAGCAACAATGGTCTCATTAACGTACAAATTCCCTTTTAAGCACAGAAGATAATTGTGGTAAGACACATTCCTCTCTGAACCCAAGTGAATGTCTGTGGATTTCTCCTCAAAGACCCCCCAGATGATTCTTATACTGTGAGCCACCTTGTCTGTGAGCCAGCTTCCACACGAGTGATTTCAAATTCCACAGTCAAAAGCCACGCTTTTTAATCTTGTTTTAAATTATACTTTCCCTCCGCTGCTTCCATCGAGATTTCACTTTCAGGTTTTACACCTCTCCCTTCAGGTTTCCTCTCCCTTCAGGTTTGCTTTCTCTTAAAGGCTTTTACACACACTCTGAGGTCCAGCCACCGATTTCCATGATTATTTCAAATAATGTCTTCAAAACTGTGGTAATTTCTCACGATCCTTAGCACTATTATAGATATCTTTCTGGCCTCTCACTATCCAATTCTGTTTCAACTCTCTGTGACTTTACTGAACATTAATCTGTTCCGGTTTCCAGTTTCCTCTGTCCCATTAACTCTAGACTTCTTGGAAACTTCTCTTAATTTCTCTAGTTTCCTTAACTAACTGGACTTTTAGTTTCCGGCATCTGTTTTTTTTAACCATTACTTCATATTATGGCTTTTCTTTCAACAAGGCTGAGAGAGATGTTCCTTCTTTAGCCTTTTAGAACCAATTGCTTTCAGAGTAATTGTGAGAACTGCCTTCTCTCTCACTATTTACCTCCAACTGCAATCAAATTAGCTAAAGTAAAACTTCAAAGCTTCTGTATGTTACAAGGTCCCGATGCTAAGCACCCACTGCTGATTTATTCATGCCATAGCCCACTTTAAGCACAATCGAATCACAGTTGGGATTGAAACCAATCCCCACACATACAAAAACCTTTGCCCAGCGTGAAGCTAACTATATGTTTTACCCTTCCAGGCACAGAAACATTAAATTAAACCCACTTAAAAAACTGTATATTATTTCTAATTTTTACCAATACAAATATTTTATAACTATCTTAAAACTACCTTTGTTTTCCTAACAATGTTTACAAGCATCGGCATCTTATATAAAAAAAAAACCCATGACTAAAAAAGGAAGTCCAGGAGGACATAAAGGGCGAAAACTTGGGCATTCCATGCTGCAAGTGGTAAGGTGGAGGATTGGCAGAGCTTTAAGGTTCAGTAAAAGGCTACTAAAAATAAAATCAAAAGAGCGGAGGTGAACAAGAAAGGAAACTAGCAGAAAATATAAACCAGGATACCAAAAGTTTCTGTAAGTATATAAAGAGGAAGAGAATAGCTAAAGTAAATGTTCACCCTTTAGAGGACAATACTGGTGAGGTAATAATGGGAAACACAGAGATGGCGGAAGCATCGAACCAATATTTTGCCTCTGACTTCACGGTAGAGGATAATAATTTTTTTCAATCGTCATTATTGAACTTGGAACCTGGGCACCGGTTGCCTACGCATCAAGGGCTAATGACACCCACCGAAACAAGGTATGCACAAATCGGGAAGGAATGCCTGGGCCTTCTCACTGGCATTCTCAAGTTTCACGACTATGTCTACGGCCTGCCGACATTCTTAGTCAAGACGGATCACAGGCCCCTGGTCCACATTATCCACAAGGACTTTAATGACATGACGCCTCGGTTGCAGCCCATCCTCCTCAAACTCAGAAGGTATGACTTTGACCTGGTCTACACGCCTGGCAAGGAGCTCATCATTGCCAATGCACTGTCCTGCTCCATCACCGTGCCTAGTGAACCACTGAACGCATCCGGCAAATTGAGTCACAGGTTGAGTCACAGGTGCAGCTGTGTGCTAGCACTCTCCCAGCATCTGATGACAAGGTGATTCGTATCCGTGAGGAGACAGCCAAAGACCCCGTCTTGCAGCATGTTATGCAACACCTAGCCAATGGCTGGCAAAATTTAGGACAAAGTTTAGGAGGAACTTCTTCACCCAAAGGGTTGTGAATCTCTGGAATTCCTTGCCCAGTGAAGCAGTTGAGGCTCCTTCTTTAAACGTTTTTTAGAAAAAGATAGATACCTTTCTAATGAATAAAGGGATTCGGGGATATGGTGTACGGGCCGGAGAGTGGAGCTGAGTCTACAAAGATCAGCCATGATCTCATTGAATGGCGGAGCAGGCTCGAGGGGCCAGATGGCCTACTCCTGTTCCTAGTTCTTATGTAAAAAGGGCAGTGCCCTCAATTTTTCAATGTAAAGGACGACCTGACGGTGGTTGATGGTATCCTCCTCAAACTGGACCGGATTGTAATTCCACACAGTCTCCAGAGCTTGGTGCTCTGTCAAATCCATGAGGGCCACCTGGGTGTGGAAAAGTGCAGACGCAGAGCCAGGCAGGCTGTCTACTGGCCCAGGACCAGCCAGGACGTCGCGAACATGGTCCTTAACTGTGCGACCTGTCACCACTTCCAGCCAGCGCAGAGTAAGGAGACACTTCAGCAGCATGAAATCGAAACCTCTCCGTTGTCCAAGGTTGGCATCGACCTCCTTTCATGCAAATGGTCGTGATTACGTGTTAATCATTGATTACTTTTCCAATTACCCTGAAGTCGTGAAGCTCTCAGACCTCATATCTCAGACCGTCATCAAGGCCTGTAAGGAGGCGTTCTCCAGGCATGTTATCCCACTCACTGTCATGAGTGGCAATGGCCCGTGCTTCAGCAGCCATGAATGGTCTCTGTTTGCCCAGTCGTATCAGTTTAAACACGTCACTTCCAGCCCACACTATCCGCAGTCAAACAGAAAAGTTGAGAAAGGTGTGCACATAGTGAAGCAGCTCATCTGCAAGGCCGCGGATTCTGTGTCTGACATTGACCTTGCGCTGCTTGCGTACAGGGCGACCCCACCGTCCACTGGCATGTCGCCGGCTCAACTCCTGATGAACAGGGACCGGCGAACGACACTTCCAGCCGTACACGTGCCCAACCTGGATCACCACCCAGTGCTGCAGAAGGTGCAGCAACTCCAAGCCCGGTAAAAGCAGGGCTATGATGCTCATACCGCCGATTTGCCCGTGTTATCCCCGTCAGACACTGTTCAGCTGAAGATCCCTGATGGAGGTTGGTCAGCTCCAGCTGTCGTTGTTCGACAGGCTGCCCCCCGCTCGTAAGTTGTGCGTCTGGCTGATGGTTCTGTTGTGCGACGAAACAGACGGGCACTGCGCAAAGTTGCCTGCCCGCAACCGCTTTCTACTCCGTTTCCTTCTGTTGTTTTGCCACCTCCTGATACCTCGACTCACAAGGCCACCAGTCAGGCTTCAATCCCGCCCATCAAGGCGCTGTCGTCCCCATCACCACCTCTCCGGCGGTCGACCAGGATCAGACGCAAGCCACAGAGACTGGACTTATGAACATTTGTTCTGTTTGCTATGTTCTGTGTTCTCGCATTAGACAGCTGTTTTCACATGTACATATGTTCACATCCACTGCATGTATACATGTTAATATTGGCCTATTCTTGTAAATACGTTCACATATGTCATCCAAACATTTAAAAAAAGGGGAGATGTCATGATATGCGGACACACACATAATGATATACAGACAAGCAGCTAATGGATACAGAGAAAAGGACATGACCAATAAGCAGGCAGGACACTCAGGGATGGGATCTGACTATAAATGACACGAGGCACTCACACTCCACCTCTTTCCACTGATAAACATCTAGAGAGTCAGTCAAGGGTGTTGTTACAATCTCACACCTCCACCACGTGGCTAAGAGCTAGTCTGGTTCAGTCAGACAGAGTAACCACACTTAAATTAGCAGAGAGTCGAACGCACAAAGAACTGTGCTGACTGTGCTATTAGTTCAATAAACCTGATTGAACTAACTTCAATGCCTGGAGTATCTTTCTGATCTAAGCTGCATCCAGTTGCAGCCAGTGTTAGACCAGTGTACCTAACATGACAGGCAGAGCAGGCTGGAAGGGCTGAATTGCCCACTTCTGCTCCTAATTCCTATGTTTCCATGTTCTTTAATATCTCAGCAGCTGAATCCAATCCATTGTATTTGAAATTCTTTGTTTGTAGACAGACTTGCTATTGTTACACCAAATGGTTTTTGCTAAAATCTCGCCAGTAATTTTTACTTTTTTGTTGACTTCAGTTTCGATTTGCAAAATCAATGGGAAACACCAGGCCACCATTTCCAAGGTGGCCCCTTGCTGTCAATGGAAGTGTGTGGGATGCTCTACCCAAGCCCACTTCCCAGGATCAGGACCAGGGTAGATGCTCACACTATTTCTAGCAGAGTGAGAGTGCCCACCTCTGGCTGGTTATGGAGTGTGAGGTGGAGAAGAGTGCAGTTGCTGGCAGTGCCAAAATTTGAACTTATCCATTTCCCTACTGAAGAGAAACTAACCATTTAAATTTACCATGACCACGACCTCCACCAGGCTTCAGTGGTGCTTGATGCGAGAATAAAAACAGGTATATTGTCCACTTACTCTGTACTTCAAACAAAGAATTTGGTGGCAAAACAGGTCTAGACAGTTCCTGCCCAATTTACAACACTCCTGTGTCAAGTTGACTTGACTTATTTCGGGCCATTGCATCTCTTCTGCAAACAATTTTCAGAAAATAGCACATTCACATGCTTCTTAATGGATGTTTTTCAGCTAGGTCGTTGGGGGGGGAAAAATTACAAAGTTGCAACTGAGTGATCTGAAAGAACAGCAGTTTCTACGGTAACCTTGGTGGAGGGAACTGAGAACCGAGAACGTGAAACCAGAAATTATACTGTGAGGATATCCTGATTTAGGAAGCTTACTGGACTAAAAATTAAAATGCAAAGCGTCCAATGGCAGGTTTTATAGCAAGGTAAAATGCCAATTGTACCATGTAATCTGGGTTAAGGCAAACAATCAACTAATTGTTTGGTAAGTATCGTTTCAACTACACTGAAGATTTTAATTGTTGACTGTCAAAACTAACTCCAACACCCTTGGGTTAACTGTGCATTGAAAACTGTTTATGTACAGTTGTACGGATGATGGAATGGAAAAGCGATTTTAAAAGAAAAACAAATCGGGTAGGCCTTTTACTGTAATTGAATATTATAGTAGATATGAAGAGGATTTCTGACATTTTTTAAATTAATTTCTTGCAGTTTTTTTTTCTGGAGCATCTAATTTATTGAGGACAATGATTTTACTTTATATTTTCCATGTTGATGGCTATATATGTTGTAGCTTGGTACTTTAAATTGAAAGTATACTATTTCAGTAATATTCCACCAGAATATAACTGAGTCGGATTTCCACCTTCTAACCTGACTCACTGCTGACACTCCCAGTGTCGATCTTATGCAAGTTATTTTAATGGACTTTAAGTGGAGTTCTGGACAGAGTAGATGAGGTAAAGACTGAGGGCAAAGGAGTATAGATTGAAAGAGATTGGCAAAAATGCAAAAGTGACAAAGGTTTTTCACGCAGCGAGTGGTTAAAGTCTTGAATGTATGGTCTGAGTGTGGTGGAGGCAACTTCAACTGAAGCATTCAAAAGTGAATTAGAGTGTTATCGAAAAAGGGAAGAATGTGCCAGGTTACGAGGCAAAGGGGGGAGAATGACACAAAGTGAATTGCTCATTCGGGGAGCTGGTGCAGATAGGATGGGCTGATTGGTAGTTACTTTTCTGAGATTGGGAACGGGATTCTCCATTGGCTGATGCCAAAATCGGGAAATGCGATTGGGCAGAGAATAGGTTTCGACGCCTAAATGGTGGTGGGTGCCGATTTGACGCCAAATCGTAATTCTTTGCCACATCAACAGTGGCGTACTGCGGTCTGCAACGCAGGTACAGTAAACACTGTGTGGTGAACCACGTATTGCTACTATATATATATTTACCGTTATTAGTTATTCGTCCTACTGTTATCCACCACTGTATATATGTTCACTGTTGTACTTATTCACTGTTACTTACTGTTGTTGTGTTGATGCTTCTGTTGGCTCCGTCTGTGGCTCTGCCCCTTAGGGGAGGTATATAATTGGCAGACCTGTGGCCAGCTCTCAGTGTGGGAGCAGCAGCAGGCTGGCATACTTCTTAGTTTATTAAAACCACTGTTCTCTTCTACAACTCAACTCGTGTGGATTGATGGTCCATCAATTTAATAAGCCAAGTTATCACAATGGACGCCGCTCTTAAGCCTGACCGACTTGAACTCGACCCGCAGGCAGCTGAAGCCACTGCAATCTTTGAGCATTGGCTAAGTTGTTTCGGGGCCTACCTCGACTCCTCGACCAACGACGTCTCCGGGGCGCACAAGCTGCGTCTCCTCAACGCTCGGGTCAGCCACAAAATGTTCCTATTAATCAGAGACGCGGCCTCGTACGAAGAGGCGGTTGCACTGTTGAAAGGACAGTTTGTGAGGCCGGTGAATTAGCTGTTCACTCGACTTCTTCTTACTGCGCGGCGTCAGCGCCCTGGTGAATCACTGGCAGAATTCCTGCGTGACCTGAGGGTACGCGCCAGGAATTGTAACTGCCAGGCAGTTACGGCAGTGCAACACACGGAACTCATGATCCAGGACACCTGTGTGGCCGGAGTCTGGTCCAGTTATATCCGGCAATGACTGCTCGAAAGGGGTGCCCTCGACCTCAAGGACACTGTACAGCTATCTACCTCGTTAGAGGTAGCATTCCAGAGTTTGGGTGCCTTCACACCTGACCATGCGGCATCCTTGTGGACGTCGGAGGCGCGGCCATCACCCGACCCGGGCGTGTCCCATGCCTGTGATGCGTGGTTGCCCGCCAACTCTGGAGGGCCGTTCTGCTACTTCTGCGGCCAGTGCCAGCACCCCAGGTAGCGTTGTCCAGCTCTGAACTCGACCTGCAACAAATGCGATAAGAAGGGGCATTTTGCCAAAGTCTACCTGGCCCGACCTAAAGTTCCCAAATCGAAAGCCTGCCAGGCCCGACTTGAAGCTCACCGATCCCGCAGTGTGGCATCGTGCCTGCCGGTACTGCCCCCTTCTGACGCGTCACCCACCTCGTGCAGTCCGTGGGGGCCGCCATTTTGTCCGCCATCTTTAACGCCGCCTGCCACGTGCGACCCATGGGGGCCGCCATCTTGGCCGCCATCTTCGATGACGCCCGTCACGTGCGACTCATGGAGGCCGCCATTTTGGGACCACCCCGCTACCGCTGACCGGACCAGTCATCCGCAACTCGGCTCTGTTACACTCGACCAGTCCCGTCCTCATCACCACAAGAACTCCCTGATGGCCGTCCGGGTCAATGGTCATGAGACGTCCTGCCTCTTCGACTCCGGGAGCACGGATAGCTTCGTCCATCCGGATACGGTAAGGCGTTGCTCCCTCCGGATTTTCCCCGTGTTCCAAACAATCTCCCTTGCTTCCGGATCACATTCCGTGCAGATCCGGAGGTACTGTGTCGCAAACCTTGTGATACAGGGCGTCAAGTACACCAACTTTAAACTTTACGTCCTCCCCCATCTCTGCGCACCCCTCTTATTAGGACTGGATTTCCAGTGTAACCTCCGAAGCCTGACCTTGAAGTTCGGTGGACCACTGCCCCCTCTCACTGTCTGTAGCCTCGCGACCCTTAAGGTCACCTCTCCCTCGCTCTTTGCGAACCTCACCCCTGACTGTAAGCTGGCCACCACCAGGAGCAGACGATACAGTGCTCAGGACAGGGCCTTTATCAGGTCGGAGGTCCAGTGACTCTTGCGGGAAGGGATCATTGAGGCCAGTAACAGCCCCTGGAGAGCCCACATGGTGGTCGTCAGGACCGGGGAGAAGAACCGGATGGTCGTCGACTACAGTCAGACCATCAACCGGTACACGCAACTCGATGCGTACCCTCTTCCCCGCATATCTGACATGGTCAACCAAATTGCGCACTACCGAGTCTTCTCCACGGTAGACTTGAAGTACCACCAGCTCCCTATCTGCCCGGAGGACCGCCACTACACTGCCTTCGAGGCAGACGGCCGCCTCTACCACTTACTCAGGGTTCCCTTTGGCGTCACCAATGGGGTCTCGGTCTTCCAACGAACGATGGACCGAATGGTTGACCAGAACGGGCTGCCGGCCACGTTCCCGTATTTGGATAATGTCACCATCTGCGGGCATGATCAGCAGGACCACGACGTTAACCTTAAGAAATTCCTCCACACCGCCCAACTCCTTAATTTGACCTATAACAAGGAGAAATGCGTTTTCCGCACAACCCGACTAGCCATCCTTGGCTATGTCGTGGAAAACGGAGTCCTAGGGCCCGACCCCGATCGCATACGCCCCCTCCTGCAACTACCCCTCCCCCACTGCCCCAAGGCCCTAAAGAAATGCCTGGGGTTCTTTTCCTACTATGCCCAGTGGGTCCCCAATTATGCGGACAAGGCCCGCCCACTTATCAAATCCACCATTTTTCCCCTGACGGCTGAGGCCCGCCTGGCCTTCGACCGCATCAAGACAGACATTGTGGACAAGTCCATTCCGTTCCAGGTGGAGAGCGATGCGTCGGACTTTGCCCTGGCCGCTACCCTCAACTAGGCAGGAAGTCCCGTAGCTTTCTTTTCCCATACCCTCCGTGCCTCCGAGATTCGACACTTCTCTGTCGAGAAGGAAGCTCAAGCCATTGTGGAAGCTGTGTGACATTGGAGGCATTACCTGGCCGGCAGGAGATTCACTCTCCTCACTGACCAACGATCGGTTGCCTTCGTGTTCAATAACACACAGCGGGGCAAGGTCAAGAACGACAAGATCTTGAGGTGGAGGATCGAACTCTCCACCTATAACTACGATATCTTGTATCGTCCTGGGAAGCTCAATGAGCCCCCAGATGCCCTGTCCTGCGGTACATGCGCCAGCGCGCAAGAAGACCGACTTCGGGCCATCCACAATGACATTTGTCATGTGGGGGTCACCCAGCTTCTCCATTTCATCAAGGCCCGCAACCTGCCCTATTCCACCGAGGAGGTAAGTACCATGACCAGGGACTGCCAAGTCTGCGCAGAGTGCAAGCCGCACTTCTATCGGCCAGATGGGGTTCATCTGGTGAAGACCTCCCGCCCCTTTGAACGCCTCAGCGTTGATTTCAAAGGGCCCCTCCCCTCCACTGACCGTAACGTGTACTTCCTCAACAGCGTTGACGAGTACTCTCGTTTTCCCTTTGCCATCCCATGCCCGACATGACCTCGGCCACTGTCATCAAGGCTCTACACAGCATCTTCACCTTGTTCGGTTTCCCCACCTACATCCACAGTGATCGGGGCTTCGCTTTTATGAGCGATGAGCTGCGTCAGCTCCTGCTTAGTAAGGGCATCGCCTCAAGCAGGACTACCAGCTACAACCCCCGGGGAAACGGGCAGGTGAAGAGGGAGAATGTGACGGTCTGGAAGGCCGTCCTTCTTGCCCTACGGTCTAGAAGTCTCCCAGTCTCCCGCTGGCAGGAGGTCCTTCCCGATGCGATTCACTCCATCCGGTCTCTTCTCTGCACCGCCACTAACGAGATCCCTCACAAATGTTTGTTCGTCTTCCCCAGGAAGTCCATCTCCGGGGTCTCGCTTCCGTCCTGGCTGACAACACCGCGATTCTCCGCCTCCAATGGGCTGAGTTCTCGACGCTGCGGTTCACTTGTGCTTTTAAAAATCATGAAATCGGCATCATGGCTGCTGAGGGACAGAGAGGGGTACGGAAAATGTCCAACATGGCCACAGTTTGCTGACAGTTGTGCCACTGGCCAGGGGGTTCTTCTGCCAGGGCCTGGGGGAGTAGGGGGGTGGCCAGGAGGTGGGCTGCGGAGACAGAAAACCATTGCTGCAGCCAGAAAGACAGCCATGTAGCTGCGCATGCCGCTGACAACCTACTGTGACCTTAGGGCCATGGGTCGCATCGGTGTCCCTCCAGGCCCCAGTCGACCCATCAGCAGTCTGGCATGCTCCAGCACAACTAGTGCCATCTTGTTGGCTAGGATGAGTGTGTGGGGATTGTATGTGTATATGTGGTGCAGCTTGTCAGCCTCCCAAGTGTCAATCACGGACCAGGCATGGAAATCGATTGTGTTCCACGTGGTGCCAGTTTCCTCTCCAAGGTCACTGAATCGGTCCAGTCAAAAAATGATCAAATTCCTCCCATTGTCTTTGAATGAACCTGTTGTGACAAAGTCCCATTAGAGAGGTACAGTGAAAAGTATTTTTCTGCGGCCAAGGCAACGTACACAGTATGTACACAGTAGACAACAGAATAATCGACAGAGTACATTGACAGTGATACAACGCATAGTGATTGGTTATTGTGCGGAACAATGCCAACAAGAGCAGTAGAGCGTGTCGTGAATAGTGTTCTTACAGGGAACAGATCAGTCCAAGGGAGAGTCGTTGAGGAGTCTAGTAGCTGTGGGGAAGAAGCTGCTCCTCTGTCTGGATGTGCGGGTCTTCAGACTTCTGTATCTTCTGCCTGATGAAAGGGTCTGGAAGAGGGCGAAGCCTGGGTGTGAGAGGTCTCTGACAATGCTGTCTGCCTTCCTGAGGCAGCAGGAGGTGTACACAGAATCAATGTGGGGGTGGCAAGCTTGTGTGATGCGTTGGGCTGAGTTCACCACACTCTGCAGTTTCTTGCGACCTTGGGCCGAGCAGTTGCCATACCAAGCTGTGATGCAGCTGGATAGGATGCTCTCTATGGCACATCTGTAGAAGTTTGTGAGAGTCGATGCAGACATGCTGAGTTTCTTTCGTTTCCGTAGGAAGTAGAGATGTTGTTGAGCTTTCTTGACTGTTGCATCAACGTGAGTGGACCAGGACAGACTGGTGACCCCCAGGAACCTAAAGCTAACGACCATCTCTACTTCGGAGCCATTGTTGTGCTACGCTTCCTGAAGTTGATGGCACTCTTTATTGACCATGTGCAGTTCTACCTCAGCACCATCTCTCTCAACACACTATTGCTGAACTTGCATCCACTACTGGATGAGCAGAAATCTATACCAATTAAATATTGGGAAGACTGAAACTGCTGTCTTCAGTCCTTGCCACAAACTCATCACAAATTTCATCCAAAAAATCAGAGGATACTGGTGAGTGCGGAGGAATATATGGACTTTGGGGGACTTTGGATTGTTTGATTAGATGGTTAAGAAGGCATACGGCACAGTTTCCTTTAACAGCAGTGGCAAAGAATATAAGAATTGGGAGGTTCTGCGAGAATTGAACGCAACACTACTTAGATCACAATTTGAGTATTGAGTATACTTCTGGTCACCAAATTAGAGGAAAGCTATAATTGTAATGAAAATGGTCCAGAGGATGTTGGCAGGACCGGAAGATTTTAGCTCAAAAGGCAGATTCGATAGGCTAGGATTGTTTTCCTCGAAACAGAGGAGGCTATGTGGTGACTGAATTGAGCTACATAAAATTATGAGGAGTCTAGATTGAGACTTATTTACCTTAGCAGAGGGGTCAAAAATGAGGGGGCAAGGATTTAAAGTAATTGATTGAAGGATGAGAGAAAACATGTTTTCACCGAGAGAATGTGAGGGACTGAGTTGGAACTCACGACCTGAAAGAATGGTAAGGCAGAAGATCTCACTACATCTTTTTGAAAAAAAGTACGTGGGTGTTTACTGGAAGAGTCGTGACCCTCGGGGTGATAGATCCAGTGCCAGGAGGTAGGTTTAGGCTGGGTGGCTCTTCATCGACCAGACAGACAGGATGGGTGAATGGTCTCCTGTGTCATAGGGTATGGTTTTCCCACCATATTGCGCTGGGTATATCGCGGGAAAGGCCCAAAACGGGCGCCGAGCTGATTGTGAGCCATCCGACTCATTACGCCCAGCACGATCTGGATCGTTCTCGGTTTAAGGAATATCTTAAAGGAGGAAAGCAAGTCAGAGAAGTAGAGAGGTTTAAGGAGGGAATTCCAGAGCTTAGGGGCAAGGAAGCTAAGTCCCATCCACCAATAGTGAAAGTGGCTAATGTCAGGGATGGTTAAGAAATTAGAATTCGAGGAATGAGACATCTGAGGTTTGTCGGGCTGGAAATAGGGAAGGGCCAGGACATGGACGGATTGAAAATTCCAGCCATGGGTGACTGTCTGTGTGGAGTTTGCACGTCCTCCCCATGTCTGCGTGGGTATCCTCCCGCAGTCCAAAGATGTGCAGTTTAGGTGGATTGGCTATGCTAAATTGCCCCTTAATGTCCAAAGATGTGTAGGTTAGGTTAATGGGTTATTGGGATAGTGTGGGGCTGGGCTTCGGTGGACTGCTCTTTCAGGGAGCCAGTGCAGACTCTTTGGGCTGAAAGGCCTCCTTGTGGGGATTCTATGAAAAGAAGGATGAGCCTTTTAACAGGTGAGGCATTGTTTAATCAGGAGTTAGGATAGGTCAACAAGCACTGGGGTCATGAATAGATTGCATTTGGTGCAAACTAGTCCTTATGTTTATTGAGGGTAGAAAATGGAAGGCCACACTGTGTGCATTCGAATAGTCTAGTCTAGCGGTAAAAAATGCACATGGATGAGACTTCCGCATCAGAGTAGATGAGACTGATGAAGTTGGGCAATGTAATGAAGATGGATTATGAGACTGGAAGCTCATCTTGGCATCAAATATGACACCAAGGTTATGAACAATATGGTTTACCTTCAGACAGTTGCCATGGAGAGGGATAGAGTCAATATTTAGGGAAGGGAGTTTGAAGGCAGGAAGGAAGATAACGGCTTCAGTCCTCCCAATATTTAATTGGAGGGAATTTCTGTTCATCAAATCCGAGATGTAGATTCGCTGAGTCTGATAATTTAGTAACAGGGAAGGTGTTGAGAAAAGTGGTGATGAGCTAGAGCTGGGTATCGTCAGCATACATGTGAAAACAAATGCTGTGTTTGCAGATAATATCCGCTAGGGGGCAGCATGCAGATGAGGTATAGGAGGGGGCCAAGGTTATTTCCTTGTGGGGCAGCACAGGTAATTGTGTGGGAGCGGGAAGAGAAGCCATCACAAGTGAGACTCTGGCTACGATTAGATAGACTAGAATGGAACCAGACAAGTACAACTCTGCAAGAGGTTGTTCCACAAGACTGGAGCTCAAAGGATGCGTTGCTTGGATTGAGGACTGGTGAATGGACTGAAAAGAGACGGCAGGAATAAACTGGTTATTTCAGGTTGGCAAGATTTAATTAAATTCATCAACTTCGCTTCCAGTTTCCACCCCTCCATCACTTTCGCCTGGTTCATCTCAGACACTTCCTTCCTTGACCTTGCTGTCTCCATTTCTGGCAATAGACTATCTACAAGTATCTATTACAAGCCCTCTGACCCCCACAGCTATCTGGATTACAGCTCTTCACACCCTACACCCTGTAAGGACTCCATCCCTTTCTCTCAGCTCTTTCGCCTCCGTCATATTTGTTACGATGATGCAACTCTCCAAAGTGGTGCTTTGAAAATATATTCCTTTTTCCTAAACTGTGATTTCCCATCTACAGTTGTTGACAGGGCCCTCAACAGTGTGCGGTCCATCTCCTGCGCCACTACCCTCACCCCCTCCCCTCCCTCTCAGAACAAGGATAGAGTCCCCCACGTTCTCACATTTCACACCACCAGCCTCCATATCCTCCACTATTTTTGCCAACTCCAGCGTGATGCCACCACCAAACACATCTTCTCTTCACTCCCTCTGTTAGCATTCCGCAGAGACCATTCCCTCCGAGATAATCTAGTCCACGCCTCCACCATACCCAACACCTCTCCCATTACTCATGGCACCTTCCCATTCAATCACAGAAGGTGTAACACCTGCCCCTTTACCTCTTCCATGCTTAACATCCCAGGCCCAAAACACTCATTCCAGGTTAAGTAGCATTTCACTTGCAACTCTTTCAATTTGGTCTATTGCATTCGCTGCTCCCAATGTTATCTCCTCTATATCGGAGAGACCATACGCAGGCTGGGTGATCACTTTGCTGAGCACCTTTGGTCTGTGCGCATTCAGGACCCTGACCTTCCCGTTGCTTGCCATTTCAACACACGACCCTGCTTCCATTCCTACATGTCTGTCCTTGGCCTGCTGCAATGTTCCAGTGAAGCTCAACGCAAACTGGAGGAATAGCATCTCATCTTCCTGTTAGGCATGCTACAGCCTTCCGGTCTCAACATCGAATTCAACAACTTCAGATAATCAGCTCTACCCCACCTTGACCCCTTCCTCCCTGCATCTGTCACAGCCAGCCCTCTATTGTTTGGCCTGTCACACCTTTTATTCTCTCTGGGGACTGCCATTAGCACTCTTTTCCCTGGTTTCTGTGGCTGTGACTCATCTTTCATTCCCTCATTTACAGTATAAATATCTCCCAGTTTCTATGCCTCTAAGTTTTGACAAAAGGTCATCTGGACTCGAAACGTTAGCTCTTTTCTCTTCCTACAGATGCTGCCTGACCTGCTGAGATTTTCCGGTGTTTTCTCTTTTGGTTTCAGATTCCAGCATCCGCAGTAATTTGATTTTATGTAATTTATTGGTGCTGTAAGGGAGCAGTGCTTGTGCCTCAATTATTTACGATCTATAGAGGTCCAAGTGCAATGTATCAAAGTGTGCTCATGCTAGAAAGATAGGTGGGAAAACAAATGTGATGTGGATGTATGGGGGCTGCAAATAGATGCAGACTAATTTAGTGAGTGGATATGAAGGTGGCATGTGGAGTATAATATGGGGAAAATGTGAAATTATCCACTTTGTCAGGTAGAATAGAAAAGCAGTATTTTTTTTTTAATGCTGCGAGACTTTTGAATGTCCATATGCAGAGGATTTTGGGTACCCTTGCACAACAGTTACAGAAAATTAATATGCAGGTACTGCACTTAGAAAGGCAAATGGTACATTAGGCTTCATTGCAATGTGTTTGCAGGATAAGGGCTGCCTTGCTGCATGTTATATAGGGCTTTTTAAAATCACACCTGGAGTACTGTGCATAGTTTTGGTTTTCCTATCTGAAGAAGTATATACATAGCCTTAAGGAGGTGACAAAAGGCTCACTATATTGATTCCTGGGATTAAAGGGTTATATGAGCAGAGATTGCGAGAGTGGGCCTGTATTCCCTGGAGTTTAAAACAATGAGGGTGATCCTGTTGATCTGCATGATAGGGATAGTGGGCTTGAACAAATTGTTGCTGAGAAGAATTTCTCCTGACTGGATAGTCTCCGGGTGAGGGGTTGAGCGTTTAAGACTGAGATTGTGTTATGGGCCAGGGTTTAGAGAACCCCAAAGTGTATCATGGAGTTCACCTGACCCATAACTTTTAATAGATTGTGGTATGGGGAGCACACGGCCCACTCTTCAGGTGTGGTACAGCAGAAAATGGACATGTATTTCTTTAAAACAAAACAATGTTTATTCTATGAATGCAAGTTAACCTTTTTAAAACAAACAGTGAACATCTAAGCAACCATTAATTCAAATACAACCCCAAAGACTACAAGACTAAGTAAGCTGTCCTTTTAAAATCCAAAAGACTTAACAAATCTTCAAACAGGAGCACATTAGGTTTACATTCAATACTGAGACCTTTTACAATTCTGGGTTCACCAAGTGATCCATAGATAGTCTTTGGATGGCAGAGATCAACCGTACAGCTCTATGTTTAAACTTCAGATGCAGCTCACTGAAAAACACAGACACGCCCAAGCTTTTCTCAAACTGAAACTAAAAAGCAGAAGTCGAGCTCAGCTCCACCCACACTCTGACATCACTCCAGTAACATGAGCAGCTCCATTTCTTAAAGGTACATTTCTTAAACACCCATTTCTTAAAGGTACTCTCACATGACACCTCCCCCCAAGAAAAATAAAATAAACCATCAACTTCAATATGGTTTCATTTTTCACCTTTGCACTATCCTTTAAGAAATGTACACAGTAAATATACTTGTTCATTTCAAAAAACAACACATGCAAACAGGTACAATAATATAGTCCATTTATGTTCTCCTTCCTCCAAGTGAAATCTTTCTCGATTGACAGTCTCTTTGAACAAGAAGGTCTCTGCACGATCCGTCCATTTCTCTATGCCTCAGTATTTCGCTTTAAAGTCAGATACTTTAGTTCAATCTGATTGCAGAGTCCCTTGTAATTCTTCAAAACAGGAGCATTGGTTACCACAGCTTTCAGGCAGTCAAATGCCTGTCAAAAGTCCACCGTCCATTGAAATTTTCGACGTTTCTTAAGCAAGTCCATCAGTGGAGCAATCACGCAACAAAACGTTTTGCACAAATGTTCGATCAAATCCACTCATGCCAAGAAATCGCATTATTACCCTTTGTCTTGAGGGTATCGAAAACCCCTCAAGGAAAGGGACTTGGGCTTTTCCAAATTCACTTTTGGCTAGGTTTATCACCAAACCCGCCTCCTGAAGTCGATCGAATAACTCCATCAGATGTTTCAAATGTTCCGTTCCTGTCTGGCTGAAAATTACCAGATTGTCGATGTATACCGCACAATTGGGTAATCCTGAAATGACTGTGTTAGTTAACCGTTGAAATGTGGCTGGGGCGTTTTTCATGCCAAATGGCATAACTTTGAATTGGTATATACCATCTGGAGTCACAAAAGCTGAAATCTCCTTCGCCCTTTCGGATAAAGGTACCTGCCAGTAATCTTTAAGTAAATCCAATTTGGAAATAAAAGCTGATTGTCCCACTTTCTCAATGCAATCCTCCAAACGTGGGACAGGATAAGAGTCCGTTCTTGTAACTGCATTAACCTTTCTAAAGCCCACACACAACCGTTGGGTACCATCTGGTTTTGGTACCAACACTATGGGTGAGCTCCATTGGCTGCAACCCACTTCAATTATGCCATTTTTGGGGGAAATTTCTTCAGTCAGAGGGTTATGAATCTTTGAAATGTTCTATCTCTTGAGGAATGTGGGTGCTCAGTCATTGAGTATTGCTGATGTTGGTTAACCATGGAAATCTCGCTAAAATCTCTCTAAGAAAAGGGGTTGGCCTACATGGCAAGTACAGAAGTGAACCGCTGATGTGTGTTTGCCACATTTACCGTTTGCCGGCAGAGCCTGCTCTGTGTGACCATGTCTTAAACTCCCTCGCATCTTGGCATCACAGCTCTTTTTTTTTATTACCTCTCTAAGTTACAAAGCCAGGGCTCAGAGTGTGGTCTGGGGCAAACCCCTAACCCAGCTCCTTGCCTGTTCCAAAAAACAATTTAAATTCAAATTGAATCCAATTCATGGTCCCCACAAGAGAGACATACCAGATCGGAACTAAAAGGTAGAGCAGATACTACACTTGATCTTAGCCAAAAGGCCCCCTTAACTTGCTTAATCCCTGCAGCCATTTAGTCCATCTCGCCGGCTTGTTCCCCCGCATCCAGTTATAAGGTCCTCATTAATAAAACATCCATTTGGAGGGTGAAACATTGAGGCTGACTAATAAGCATGTCATGACTGAAAAGGGGACCTAACTTATACACCGAGTATATGCAAAACCATGATTTGTGGAACCAATAAGCATTGAGTCAATTTCTGCGTCAGGTGACCTTTACATCCTGATTCAAGACTGCGATTAGTGGGTTTTTGGACACTG
Source organism: Scyliorhinus torazame (assembly GCF_047496885.1). Lineage (NCBI taxonomy): Eukaryota > Metazoa > Chordata > Chondrichthyes > Carcharhiniformes > Scyliorhinidae > Scyliorhinus > Scyliorhinus torazame. Next base: position 73,023,011 of record NC_092708.1, read on the forward strand.
AAGGAATCAAAGAAAATGGGGGTCATGGGAAAGTGGAGTTGAGGCAGAGGGTCTCTCACGATCTTATTGAATGGTGGGGTAGTCTCGATGGCCCAAATGGCCTACTCTTGCTTCTGTTTTGTAGGTTCTTACATCCTTGTCAGCTGCGTGATGAGCATTAACGTGATTGTGGTCAAGTGCCTCATTACTTATTCCCGCTAACAAATTTGTATTGAGTGACATTGTACATTTCCCAATGCACATTACCTCCTTTTTGCTTGTGGCCATAATTAACACAGCAAAAATAGCTTTAATCTCTGCTTTTGATGAAACAAAAATATAGCTCATTGTGATTTAAATCCAGATTCATTTAATCTCAGTGCAATGTAAAAGATTAGAAAATAACTCGAGCAGCTTGGGGAATTCAAACGGAATTGTATTATTTTAAATTCATATTTGTAGCTGTTCAATTTTATTCCACGCCTTCTCTTTCACAAACATTTTTAATTGTCCAATCCTTCTGCCATTCCTGTTGTCAAACCTGTTACTAGCTTCTACCGATCCAAGATCGTGGGTTGAGGATGATTTTCCCTCCATCTGTGGGCCTGCTTTGTATCTGCCTCTGACAGCACAGTTGGGATCAGGAACTCACTGTGTGTGGGATTGAGGTTATAAATCTTATAACTACATGAAGTAGTATATTAAAATTGCACCACAATGCACAGAATGTTGGGTGAGGTTCGCGGTGACATTTAGGATTAGTAACAGTAACCATGGGGCACACCCATTGAAACATGATGAGCCATGCCTATTTTGAAAATGACCTATCATAATTTGAGACATTTGAAAATCGTTTATTGTCACAAGTAGGCTTCAAATGAAGTTACTGTGAAAAGCCCCTAGTTGCCACATTCCGGCATCTGTTCGGGGAGGCTGGTACGGGAATTGAACCGTGCTACTGGTCTGCCTTGGTCTGCTTTAAAAGCCAGCTCTTTAGCCCTGTGCTAAACCAGCCCTTTTAAAAGCACACTGTGATTATCATTCCTAAAAAGCGACAGTTGGTGAGTCTGAGCATGACTATTAGTTAAGTCCCTTTGCAGAAGATATTAAAGGAAGCCTCTCAAGATCTTTGCTTCTAAAGCTGCCTGGATTGGCTAAAGAATGGAGGGTGGGAAGGGCATCAATTGAAATGTTCCAAATACACCTGAATTGATTCTTGAAAATAACTTTGAATTTATTTCTAATTTAATTAAAACTCCCTCCAATCGCAAGAGTAATTTATAAGAGTAAAAATAAGTTAAAATGGAAGTATCTTTTATTCGTTCATGGGATGTTGGTGTCGCTGGTTGCGCCAGCATTTATTGCTCATCCCTAATTGCCCTTGAGGGGTCAGTTGAGAGTCAACCACATTATTGTGGGTCTGGATTCACATGTAAGCCAGACCAGGTAAGGACAGCAGATTTCCTTCCCTGAAGGACACTAGTGAACCAGTCAACAATGGTTTCAAGGTCACCAATCGACTATTAATTCCAGATTTTTGTTGAATTTCACCATCTGCAGTGGCGGGATTTGAACCTGGGTCCCCAGAGCATTACTCTGGTTCTCTGGTTAACTGGTCCAGTGGCAATACCACTACACCGTTGCCTCCCCTGGTCCACAGTGGGTTGTATATGATGAATATCTGTTTGTGTATAGAGAGAAATGAAAAAATAATTGTATTATGAAATAAATATTCATAAAGGAGATGAATGTGCGACCTCACCTGGAATATTGTGTACAGTTCTAGGTGCCACCCTATAGGAAGGATGTGAACGCCTTGGCGAGAGTGCTGAAGAGGTTTACAAGAATGGTTCCAGGGATGAGAAACTTCAATTATGGGGATAGATTGGAGAGTTTGGACTGTTCCCCTTGGAGAGAAGAAGGCTAAGAGAAGATTTGATGGAGATGTTCAAAATCATCAGGGTCTGGAGAGAGTAGACAGGGAGAAACTGTTTCCACTCGTAAATGGATCGAGAATGAGAGATCACAGTTTAAAGTGATTAGCAAAAGAAGCAAATATGATGTGAGAAAAAACATTTACACTTCGAGTGGTTTAGGCCTGGAATGCACCACTTGGAAATGTAGTCGAGGCAAGTTCAATCGAGGCATTCAAGAGGGCATTAGATTACTTCTAGTAATAATAAGAATCTTTATTAGTATCACAAGTAGGCTCACATTGACACTGCAGTGAAGATACTGTGAAACTACGGCGCCTGTTCGGGTACACTGAGGGAGAATTCAGAATTTCCAAAGCAATCTGTGGGATTCTCCATCGGCAGGATCCTCCGCCTCGCCGGCAGCGCACCCACGCCCGTGAGTTTCCTGACAGCGTGGGATGGCCACAATGGCAAACCCCATTGGCCGGCTGCGGGAATGGAAAATCTCGTTACCGGCGGGGGCATGCCGGAAAATGGGGCTGCTGGGTCAGAGAATCCCTCCGAATGTGTGGGGGAAAAGGCTGGAAAATGGCACTAAGTCATGTTGCTCATTTGGAGAGCAGACGCAAAGGGCCAAATGGCTTCCTCCTTCTACACCGTAACTATTCTGTGCTAACACATGAAGCACAGTGTGCTTGGTAACTTATGGTCAGCACGTGTTGTAAGATTTATTTTATTGTCACCAAACATTAATTATCCCGTTTGTGCCACATACTTAAATTATTAGTTTTAGCTGCTACATATTTCATTACATTTTAATTAATTTGAATTGGAATAATAATGACTGTGGAGTACATTAACCCTCCCTCCAGTGTGTGATGTGTATTCCCATTAAATACTCTCCAGACGTGGCTGGTTGCTATTTTGTGAATCTTGTTAAAGGGAATTAAGTGCTACATTTACTAGCCTGTCTCGTTTACAAACACAACTTGATTTATTAGTTACTTGCTGCACTTGTGACTTTGTAACTAGATATAAACAACCAAGAGTATTCAATAAGATGGTGTACAGGAGGTTGTTACACAGGATTAGGGCTCATGGGATTGGTTAAAAGACAGAGAACAGAACAGGAATAAACATTATTTTCAATATAACAGGTTGTAGCTGGTGGAGAGCAGCAAGGAACACTGCTATTTATAACCTATATCAGTAACTTGCACTCTGTCTGAGGAAGATGCAAAAAGGTGGAAATGGCTAGAGAGCCATTAAGCAATTGGGTAAGGACCTGACAGGAAAAGTGTAATGTGAGGGAGTATTAATTTTTCCACTTTGGTAGAAAGCATGGAAAAGCAGGATATGGTTCGGTAGATGAGTACCGAGTATATCTTGGTATTCAGAGAGATTTAGGTGTCCTTGTACATGAATTATAAAGTTAACATGCAGGTACAGCAAGCAATGCGGAAGGTAAATGGGAGATTAATAATAATAATAATAATAATCTTCATTAGTGTCACAAGTAGGTTTCCATTAACAATGCAGTGAAGTTACTGTGAAAATCACCTAGTCTCCACACTACGGCGCCTGTTCTGGTACACGGAGGGTGAATTCAGAATGTCCAATTCGCCAAACCGCATGCCTTCTGGCTTTTGGCGGTACGGTAGCATAATAGCACTGTTGCTTCACAGCGCCAGGGACCCAGGTTTGATTCTCAGATTGGGTCACTCTGTGCGGAGTTTGACGTTCTCCCCGTGTCTGTGGGGGTTCCCTCCGGGTGCTCCGGTTTCCTCCAACATGTCCCAAAAGTCGTGCTGTTGGGTAAATTAGTCGCATGTGTGGCGACTAGGGACTTTTCACAGTAACTTCATTGCAGTGTTAATGTAAGCCTACTTGTGACAAAGATTATTATTATAAAAAATTATTTATTTTGTTGCAAAGTTATTGGGACTATTAGATGAAGAAGTCCTCTTGTAATTATATGGGTTTTTGGTGAAACCATACCTTGTGCACCTGCACAGTTCTAGGATGCGATCGAATAGACTCGTCGCGCCTGACCCGGTAACGCGGCAAGGCCATTCAATCTAACAAGAGGCCTCTTACAAGATTTGCAATGCTCGGAACGCCTCGCCCAGCAAGGGTGAGATCCAGATTAACATATTTAAATGAGTCATTAGTGCTGAGGACAAACGCCGACCAGGCGTAATGGCCTGGTGGGGTCTCCCAGGCCAGCAGAGGCCCCTAGGTGATCAGGATCTGGGCAGGGTGGTATCCTGGCACTCCTGCATCCTGGGCACCTTGGCACTGCCATCCTGGCACCCGAGCAGTGCCACCTGTACACTCTGGCAGTGCCACCCTGGTTGCCTGGGTAGCACTGCCAGTCTGGCGGTGCCTGGGTGCCAGATTTAAAAAAAAAAAAAAAAAAAAATTTAGAGTACCCAATTCATCTTTTCCAATTAAGGGGCAATTTAGCGTGGCCAATCCACCTATCCCGCATATCCTTGGATTGTGGGGGCGAAACCCATGCAAACACTGGGAGAATGTGCAAACTCCACAAGGACAGTGACCCAGGGTCGGGATCGAACCCGGGACCTTGGCGCCATGAGGCAGCAGTGCTAACCACTGCACCAACATGCTGCCCCCCCCCCCCCCCAAGGTGCCAGGTTATCTATGCCAGGGATCGGGCCCAGAGGTGCTCTTAAGAGGTGGGGGTGAGGGGGGGGCTTGATGATCCCCTAAGAGTTAAGTTGGGGGGGACGGGGTTCCAGAGGCCGCGGTGGGATGGCTGAGGGGGTTGAGAGATCTGGGTGGCATTTCTTCCTATACTGACAAGCTGAGCCTATCAGTGCAGGAGATGAGGCAAAAACGGCCTTGTCGGGACGTTCCTTGCCAAGGCCCCAAAAAACAAGGATCTGTTTGATGGGGTCGTTCTCAGCCCAAAACGCAACACTTTCTTTCCCGTTAAATCATGCCCTTGGTCTTCATACCCTAAGGAAGGACTATTTGCCTTGGAGGACGTGCAAAAGGATTTCTGGCATGAGATGGTGTTCTTTGAGGAGAGATTGAATGGAATGACCTGATGCTCTCTCTAATTTAGAAACTGAGACGTGATCTCATTGAAACATGTAAAATTGTTAGTGGGCTTTACAGGGTAGTTTCTGTGATTCTATCTCTCTTGGCTGGTGTGTTTAGAGGTAGAGATGATAGTCCCAGGAAAAGGGGTCAGCCATTCAGGCCTGAGATAAGGAGAAATCTCTAGAAATTTCTTTACTTCAAAGGACAGTAGGTGTTCAGTTGATAAGTATATTCAAAGTTGTGACTGGTAGATTTTTGGGTAGAAAAAGAACCAATGCAAATGGGATAGGACAGGCAAGTAAGTGCATTAGATACAAAAACTCAGCCACAACCTTACACAATGACAACAGGTTCGATGGGCCACTTGTTTACTCCTTATCCTATTTCTCATGTATGCTCTCGGGCAATATTTTTACCTGTTCAGGTTTACCACTGCTGCATGAAAATAATACTCGCCACATGAGGTTAACTCCGTACAGCAGATCAGTTAAACATAGGTTCATTCCTATAGAATAGATAAGCAAAGATTTGAAGACGTGCTTGCATATTGATTCGCAAAGATCATAAAAAAACACAATTGCACAAATGACTAGTTATGGGAAAACTTGCATTTGATTCTGGAAATTGGAATGGGATGACATATTAGAGTCATCTTCAGCTTATGTTAAATGTGATGTAAAGCAATTAAAAAACATAAGTATAGCATTTATATAGCGTCTTCCATGACCTCAGGATGCCCCGAGGGGCTTTATAGCCAATAAATCTGCACTTAAAAGTCACTGCTGTACAATAGGATATGTTGGCAGCCAATTTGCACAGAGTGAGATCCCACAAAGAGCATTGAGATCAATGAGAGTTGGCATTTAGCTCCTGACAAATGTTCTGCCTTTCAGTAAAATCTGTGACCTAACTCCACATAGTTGTTCATGTCCCATATACCTCAATATCTTTAGTTAACAGAAATCTATCAGTCTCAGATTTAAAATTAACAACTGATCCAACATCAAATGCTATTTGGGGAAGAGAGTTCCAAACTTCAACCAGCCTTTGTACATGGAAGAGTTTCCTAATGTGACTCCTTAAGGCCCAGCTCCAATTTTTAGGCCAATCTTAATTTAGATTTTGCAACCATTTCAGTAGTTTCTCTCGATTTGCACTATCTGCTCCACTTAATAGCTTGAAAATTAAGGTGGGACTTCCCGACACTTCCCATTAGTGGGATCTTCTGCAAGGGTGGGATTGCTGAGTGCAGACTTGCTCCCCGTGCCCTTATCTCAGGGAAGAAAAGTTCCACACGATGGGAATGGGGGCTGGAATCCCAGATTAGGTCCCATCCGCCATTTTTAAATTGCCCATCTGTGTTCCGACACGGATGGAGGGATGAAATCCAGAGTCAGGTATCATTCAGTAAATCTTCACTGCACTAGCTCCCACCAAGGTCAATATATCCTTCCTAGCATTTGTTTTACTTTTTTTTTTACTGGTAACATTGAGATATATATATTGGTTGAGAGACCAGGAAAATTCATCTGCTGTTTGAAATAGTGAAATGGGAACTGAGAGGATGGAGCGGGCATGGCTTTATCCCCTTAGCTAATTTTGTACTGTAGTTGCAGAAGAAGGACGTGAACCCACAACTTGCTCAGCATTGGAAGCACTATGCCAATATGTCAGAGCCACAACCAAACGATTATGTGTGTGCTGTGTCTCAATCATAGGAAATCACATGACCTTGTCTTTTGCTTGGAGGTCGAGCTGTATTGATGAGTAGAACAGTTTAATAGATTTGCCACCAAAGTGCTACAGACAAATGGAGAAAGTCACCTGTATTGGAATTTCAGTGGAAATCAGGCCTAAATCAGCTAGAATTTTTTCAGAAAAGATGGAACAAATCTGCTTTTGCGCCATTGTTGCCCCAAATGGTTCCAGGATATTGCAGAAACATGAAAGATCCCAATTGAACATCTATGCTCATAATGGTCCTTTCTTTCCTAATGCTCTACCATGGTAGAATATGGTCTGGTTGAATCCAGAATTGACATGAAGCCTGTGGACGTGCCTCCTTTACAACTCCATTGTCAGCTACTTTTGAAGGATTTCAGAAGCAGGTCAAGGGCTGGGAAGTCTTAAGTTGGCACCTTTCCACTTCTGATTCACTTCGGATTCCTCTCGACACTTTAGCTATCCTCTCCAACTCCATTTCGATTTCCTTTTTTTTTTTCTTTTTCTACCATTCCTTCTTTACATTCCCTTTAGCCGTAACTCTGTTTTCTGTCATTCTCCTCCTTGTTTTTGCAGGAGGCCCTTTATTTTGGGATGTTTGTGTAGCTGTTGATGGGGGGGATGGGGGGGAGGAGGAGTTTACGCGGGGGGGGGGGGGGGAGGAGGACTTTATGTGGACGGGAATGTTTTCTTGGCCAAATAAGCACAGAGGGAGCTGGGAGAGAAAACTGGTGAATTCTTGATTTTTTTTTTCCAGAGGTTAACTTTGCACCCTTGAGCGCATGTCGTACCCTGATCAATATGTTGATGAAGTTTTGCCTTACCTTTCACTTGATAGGTATTGACTAATGGTCAATACTAACTAATTGACTACGGGTGGATGTTCCTTTCTTAGAGGAAAGTAAGCATAGAGAGCAGGAGGGTTTCAGCTGTTAATCCGAAAAGCACAGGGAATGGAAGGAATATCGTAATCAAAATTAATGGAATATTCATTCTGGCTGCTCCCCAACTCACCATGGCCCATTAATCCCAATACTTCATGCACATTCCAACCGCAATTTAAGAGCTAATGGTATTTGCTATCAATTGTCTGTCAATTAATAGCATATCCTCCCCGTGTGTGCGTGGGTTTCCTCCAGGTGCTCCGGTTTCCTCCCACAGTCCAAAGATGTGCAGGTTAGGTGGATTGGCTATGATAAATTGCCCTCAGTGTCCAAGATTGCCCGTAGTGTTGGGTGGGGCTACTGGGTTGTGGGGATAGGGTGGAGGTGTTGACCTTGGGTAGGGTGCTCTTTCCAAGAGCCGGTGCAGACTCGATGGGCCGAATGGCCTCCTTCTGCACTGTAAGTTCTATGATAATCTATGATAAACTCCTTCAAGGTAAATTTAGAAAATAGAGCAAGTTAATTGGATTAGAATTCCATTGTTACAGGGTCTACAACATCCTATAATGCTAGTCATCAGAGTGTCACTGATAAGCCCAACATTTATTGCTCACGCCCAGTTGTCCTTGAGGTGATGGTGAGCTGCCTTCTTGACTGCTGCACTCCTTGTGGTCTGGGTACACCTGCAGTGCTGTTAGGAAGGGAGTTCTAGCATTTTGACCCAGCAGCAGTGAAGGAACAATGAGATGTGTCCAAGTCAGGATTGTGAGTGACTGGGAGGGGAACCTGCAGCTGGTGCCATTCCCATGCATCTACTGCCCTTGTCCTTCTATGGTAGAGGGTTTGGAAGGAGCCATTGAAGGAGACTTGGCGAGTTCTAAGCATTGTTTTTAATGATGAAATTCTAAACATACTATGTGCTTTTAATTCGAAGGAAAGCATTAACACAAAGTTAAATCCGTTAAAAGTAAGATGATTTTGTTTTTGCAGCAAAGTAGATTTGCATTTTTGTGCAAAACTGTTCGGCAGGATCTTAAGTACAATGTTATACAATATGAATGTTATACAATGTGATTGAAGATATTTTAAAAGTAATCCTTATAAGTCACAAGTACATAATTTATGACCAAAATCTATTCCAGAATGTTTAGTTAAAAAGTAGGAAGTAAAAGCTTCAAACTGTTTTCAAGTAAAATCAGTAAATTTAAGGGGCGGGAGTCTCTGAATCACTGCGCCGAAATCACGATCGACGCGGGGGCAGAGAATGCCTGCAATCGGGTCCGACGCAGAGACATGATTCTCCGGCAACCGGAGAATCGGCACCAGTCTCGTGCGGTCAGTGCGGCACCATTGAAAGAGGCCCCCGCGGCGATTCTCTACGGTCGACTGGCCCAGTTCCCGCCGAGTCCCACCGGCGTGGTTCCCGTATGGTTTCACCCGGCGGGAGCTCGGCGTCGTGGCTGTGGGGGCCATCCTGGTGGGGGGGGGGCGGGGGGATCAGACTCTGGGGGGGGGGGTCAAGCATTCTGTCCACGATGGACAGGCCTGCGATCTGGGGCAACCGATCGGTGGCCACACGCATTCCGGAGGCGGCCCCTTTCTTCTTCCGCGATGGGCCGCTGTAGAGCTCCACCATGTTGCACGGGGGCCGGCGCAAAAATAGCCACCGCGCGCATGCGCAGACATGCAGTCGGAAGTGCTGGGGCCCGTATCGGCAGCCGGAGATGCGTGAAGCACTCCAGCGCCGTACTGGCCCCCTGTGGGTCGCTGGGCCAAGATGCCCGTTGACGCCGGACTGAAACAATCCGGTGTTTACACCAGCGTCAACACTTAGCCGCAATTTTGGAGAATCCCGGCCAAGGTATTTAATAAATGATCTTTGTGCTTTTAATTGTTTGTTAAGTGAATAAAATAATCTTTCACTTTAAATTTACAATTACTGCAAAACTAATTTGATCTTGATAGATTTTTCGAATGAGACTTTGTATAACTCACATTTGTAAATGCATTGATCAGATGGTCAATAAATTATCCATCAGCTAAAGGAATTACTGGAATGTTCTGTTAAGTAATGGGTTGAGAGACATTGCAATTAGTTGTCTCATTTATGTTAAGTATCCATTAATTGACACTGATATGTAAAGGGGCTTCAGGTGGCCTCTGGCAGGTGATGTATAGTGAGAGTTTTGTGCAAAGGCTGTTGGAAGGAAATAAATGTGTGTTGGTGAAAAAGGAACAGAACTTTAGACTCTTCATATCCCAGCAACTCAAACGTCTAACAATTGGTAGCAGAGGATGGTTGCTGTGTAAATGTGAAGGGTTGAAAGATACAACTTTCCAGATCAAATCAAGGAGTGAGTGAGAAAATAAAAAATAAAAAAGGGATATATGGCTGAACCGAGGATAAAGATGGCTGGATATGACTATCCTCCCTTATTTTCTGAAAGGGAATCGTACGACCAATGGAGAAGTGCAGTAGTTATGTGGACTAAGGTAACTGCTTTGGGAAAGCGAAAACAAGGTACGGCACTGGCTCTCTCTCTACCATATGGCAGTAAAATCCAAAACAAAGTGCTTTCTGAGCTGGAATTGGAAGAGTTAGACTCAGAAGAAGGTCTGGAGACTTTATTACATTATATGGATAAGATTTATAAGAAAGATAACTTGTTAAGTGCGTATGAAGCATGTTTGGATTTTGCTAAGTTCCGGAAAATGGAGGATATCTCCATGGAAGACTAATGGAGTTTGGCAGACTATATAAAAGGCTGCAGAAACACAACCTGGAATTTCCACAGTCTGTGTTGGCCTTTAAATTACTTGACTCTGCTAGAGTGAGCAACATGGATAGGGTCCTGGTTTTGACAGGAGCTCACTTTACTGATAAGGATACCTTATTCGAACAGATGACAAAAGCTTTACAAAAGTTTCTGGGGAAACATTCGATTCCGATGGCTTTAATGACCCAAAAAGGTCAGCCTGCAATAAGGCAGAATATGGAAGATACACTACTAACAGGATGGCGAAATCGTATGGCTACGAACAGGGCTCAAGACTACAGAAGGAGACTAAGACAAGGAAATTACGAAGACAGAAACCCAGTTAGAACCTACAATAGGAAGATGAACCCCAGAAATGCACGGAGCATGATAAATCGATGTTTCCGATGTGACTCTCAATATCATTATGTTTTCAACTATCCAACTCATTATAATAGTGTTTGAAGCGACACATGACATGGAAGAGTCAGAAGAAGGTATTGTCCTATTGACAAGCAGTTTTACGCCGGTAATGAGGGTATTGGTTGCAGAATCCTTCAACTGTGCTGTATTGGACAATGGCTGCACATCTACAGTGTGTGGAATTGACTGGTTAAAATGTTACCTGGACTCTTTGAATGCTGAAAATCGTAACAAGGTTAAGGGATTTGAAAGTTCCACAAGTTTCAGGTTTGGGGATGATAATACTCTGAAGTTGCTGAAAAGAGTGGTGATCCCTTGCAATGTTGCCGGAGTGAATCATTTCATTAGCACGGATGTTGTATCAAGTGAGATACCTTTGCTTCTGAGCAGACCGTCAATGAAGAAAGCACACATGAAACTGGATATGGAACAGGATAAGGCAACAGTTTTTGGAAAGACGGTGGACTTACAATTTACACAGTCGGGACACTATTGTATTCCATTACTGACAAATAATATTTCAAGTACAGTTGTTAAGGATGTGTTAATGGCAGTTGAAAATGGGACTTTAGCTGATAGAAAGCTTGTGGTATTAAAACTGCATAGGCAATTTGCACATCCGTCTCCCCGGAGGCTGAAAAATGTATTCAAGGATGCAGGGGTAAGGGATGAAGACTATACTAAACTGATAGAACAGGTTAGTGACCGCTGTGAAGTTTGTAGGAAGTACAGAAGGACACCAGCACGACCGATAGTAACCCTAACTTTGGCCAGGGATTTTAACGGCATTGTGGCCATGGACCTTAAGATCTGGGATAAAGCAAATAATATATTTATTTTGCATTTTGTAGATTTAGCAACCAGATTTAGTCAATCAACGATTGTACGAAGTAAAGAAAAGAGAGTAATTCTGGATCAAATTGTGGAAAAATGGATAGGGACAGGAATGGGTCCACCGGCAAAATTCCTTACGGACAATGGGGGAGAATTTGCTAATGGTGAGTTTAGGGATATGTGTGAAAACATGAATATCAGAGTTATGACTACGGCTGCAGAAAGCAGAAAGTTCAAAAATGGAGGGCACCGAAACGCAGTGCCAGTTCAAATAGTACATCGGATAGTGAACAGATCCGCAGGAAAAGGTCGAGAACTATTGAAAGGACATCCCACAGCAGAAGGGAAAAATCAAGCAGTACCAGTACAGAACGAGATACCAGGCGGAAGAGGGGACGTAGTTTATCAAGATCTCGGAACATGAGTAAGACTACGAATACTAAGAGGAGTAGAAGCCCACATGCACGTGAGATTTTGGTGGCTTCTAATAAATTAGATGAAAAAGTTATCAAAGAAGCTAAACAGCAAGAATTGCATAGTTGGAGTGAATTTGGGGTATACACGGAAGTACCGGATAGGGTACAAAGAGCTCTATCCCACAGATGGATTTGCACGGAAAAGGTTCTTCCGGATGGAACTTATAAGGCAAAGGCCAGGCTTGTGGCAAGGGGATTTGAAGAAAACTTAGAAGATCAGGATTTAAGGGTAGATTCACCTACGGCAGGAAAGGTTATTTTAAAGATCTTCTTGGCTCTATTAGACACAAAGGCATGGGAATGCAAATCTATAGATATAGATTTAGATATAGATATAGATCTATAGATAAAAAGCTGCCTTTTTGCAGGGGCATCAGCTCCAGAGAGACATTTTTCTCCATCCTCCTAAAGAAGCAGCTAACACAGAAGGGGTACTCTGGAAGTTGAACAAATGTGTATATGGATTAAATCATGCATCTAGAGTCTGGTATTTTTCGGTAAGGTCAGTTTTGTTAAAGTTGCCAGTTGAAAGCAGATCCTGCAATGTTTTACTGGCACTAGAAAGGAAATCTTTCTGGCATTTTTATGATGCATGTCGATGATTTTTTGTGGGGTTGGACTAGTGATTTTGAAGCTATTGTAATCTCTGGTTTGAGGAAAGAATTCAGTGTTGGAAATAGGGCTTCCGGTGCATTTAAATATATTGGACTGGAAATTGAACAGACTAAGTTAGGGGCAACTTTACGTCAGCAATCATATTTGGAAAGCATCAGCCCAGTAGCAATTAGTCATGGCCGAGTTTCACAAAAAGACGCAATGGTTTCAAAGATGGAAAAAGAGCAACTGCGAAGTTGAATTGGGCAACTGAACTGGTTAGGTAGACAGACTAGACCGGACGTGAGTTTTGATGTGTTAGAGTTGAGTACAAAAATGAATGATCCCAAAGTGGAAGACATAATAGGAGCAAATAAAGCGTTGGCCAAGCTAAAAATGCATTAGTGTGTTTTGAAGTTTCCGGTTTTAGGTGACCTTAGGCACTTGAAACTCATAGTTTATAGTGATGCATCCTATACAAATTTATGTGATGGGGTTTCAAGCGCAGGAGATTTTATAATTTTCCTTTTGGGGAACAGTGGTAAATGTTGCCCGCTTGTGTGGGAAACAAAGAATATAAGGAGAGTGGTAAAAACACTTTGGCTGCTGAGACGTTAAGCCTTGTAGAGGCGGTGGATATGGCCTTTTATAAAAGTATGATATTGACACACATTTTGGGATTAGGGGATTTGGCTAATATACCTATTGACTGTCATATTGACAATAAATCCCTGTGAGAAAATGTGCACTCTACAAAAAATGTCGATGAAAAGAGGTTACGGATAGACATCGCAAGTTTGAAGCAGATGTTGGACAGAGGGGAAATAACAAAAATTAAATGGGTCGACAGGAGCTATCAACTGTCAGATTGTTTTACGAAAAGAGGGACGAGTTCACAGAAACGTTTGGATATTGTTAATGAAGGGTGCTTGTTTCTGTGACTGTTGTTTTTTTTCTTTCTCGTCCAAACAAATAAAAAAGGGGGAAATCATATGTGTGTTTTTGAGTTTCTTGAAATTTTGTTTCACCTAATTATTATTTTTTCTCCAAGGAAGGGGGAGACTGTAAAGTAATGGGTTGAGAAACATTGCAATTAGTTGTCTCATTTATGTTAAGTATCCATTAATTGACACTGATATGTAAAGGGGCCTCTGGCAGTAATGTATAGTGAGAGTTTTGTGCAAAGGCCGTTGGAAGGAAATAAATGTGTATTTGTGAAAAAGGAACAGAACTAGACTATTCATATCACAGTAACTAAAACGTCTAACATGTTCATCTTCAACATTTTTCCAGCTACTTTATAAATCATGTTATACTTTTCAGTGAAACGGCACAGGTTCTTTTGAAGTTATAGTTAATACATGATGGGGATAACCCAGTTACCTGGAGAAATAAAGTTTTGTGGCAGGTACTAACGTTAGATAGTTAGCAGTAACTTTGAAATTAAAAAAAATATATGTGAAAAAAATTTTTATAAAAATTTAATTTTAATTTTAATTAATTGATGCAATGTCAGTTAGTGGAGTGCAGTGCTCTGACTGTGAGATGTGGCAGGTCCGGGAGGCTTCCAGCCTACCGGATGGCTTCATCTGCAGAAAGTGCACCCAACTGGAGCTCCTCACAGACTGCATGGTTCGGTTGGAGCAGCAATTGGATGCACTTAGGAGCATGCAGGTGGCGGAAAGCATCATAGATCGCAGTTATGTAAATGTGGTCACACCCAAGGTGCAGGCAGAGAAATGGGTGACCACCAGAAAGGGCAGGCAGTCAGTGCAGGATTCCCCTGTGGTTGTCCCCCTCTCGAACAGGTATAGCCCTTAGGCTATCCCCCACAACAGTATCCAATCAGGAGAAAACAGCAGCAGCCAGAGCAGTGGCACCACGGCTGGCTCTGATGTTCAGAAGGGAGGGTCAAAGTGCAGAAGAGCAATAGTAATAGGGGACTCTATAGTCAGGGGCACAGATAGGCGCTTCTGTGGACGTGAAAGAGACTCCAGGATGGTATGTTGCCTCCCTGGTGCCAGGGTCCAGGATGTCTCCGAACGGGTAGAGGGCATCCTGAAGGGGGAGGGCAAACAGGCAGAGGTCGTTGTACATATTGGTACTAACGACGTAGGCAGGAAGGGGCATGAGGTCCTGCTGCAGGAGTTCAGGGAGCTAGGCAGAAAGTTAAAAGACAGGACCTCTAGGGTTGTAATCTCGGGATTACTCCCTGTGCCACGTGCCAGTGAGGCTAGAAATAGGAAGATAGAGCAGCTAAACACGTGGCTAAACAGCTGGTGTAGGAGGGAGGGTTTCCGTTATTTGGACCACTGGGAGCTCTTCCGGGGCAGGTGTGACCTATATAAGAAGGACGGGTTGCATCTAAACCGGAGAGGCATAAATATCCTGGCTGCGAGGTTTGCTAGTGTCACACGGGAGGGTTTAAACTAGTATGGCAGGGGGGTGGGCACGGTAGTAATAGGTCAGAAGGTGAGAGCATTGAGGGAGAACTAGGGAATAGGGACAGTGGGGCTCTGAGGCAGAGCAGACAGGGAGAGGTTGCTGAACACAGCGGGTCTGGTGGCCTGAAGTGCCTATGTTTTAATGCAAGATGTATTACGGGTAAGGCAGATGAACTTAGAGCTTGGATTAGTACTTGGAACTATGATGTTGTTGCCATTACAGAGACCTGGTTGAGGGAAGGGCAGGATTGGCAGCTAAACGTTCCAGGATTTAGATGTTTCAGGCGGGATAGAGGGGGATGTAAAACGGGAGGTGGAGTTGCGCTACTGGTTCGGGAGAATATCACAGCTGTACTGCGGGAGGACACCTCAGAGGGCAGTGAGGCTATATGGGTAGAGATCAGGAATAAGAAGGGTGCAGTCACAATGTTGGGGGTTTACTACAGGCCTCCCAACAGCCAGCGGGAGATAGAGGAGCAGATAGGTAGACAGATTTTGGAAAAGAGTAAAAACAACAGGGTTGTGGTGATGGGAGACTTCAACTTCCCCAATATTGACTGGGACTCACTTAGTGCCAGGGGCTTAGACGGGGCGGAGTTTGTAAGGAGCATCCAGGAGGGCTTCTTAAAACAATATGTAGACAGTCCAACTAGGGAAGGGGCGGTACTGGACCTGGTATTGGGGAATGAGCCCGGCCAGGTGGTAGATGTTTCAGTAGGGGAGCATTTCGGTAACAGTGACCACAATTCAGTAAGTTTTAAAGTACTGGTGGACAAGGATAAGAGTGGTCCTAGGATGAATGTGCTAAATTGGGGGAAGGCTAATTATAACAATATTAGGCGGGAACTGAAGATCATAGATTGGGGGCGGATGTTTGAGGGCAAATCAACATCTGACATGTGGGAGGCTTTCAAGTGTCAGTTGAAAGGAATTCAGGACCGGCATGTTCCTGTGAGGAAGAAGGATAAATACGGCAATTTCCGGGAACCTTGGATAACGAGAGATATTGTAGGCCTCGTCGAAAAGAAAAAGGAGGCATTTGTCAGGGCTAAAAGGCTGGGAACAGACGAAGCCTGCGTGGAATATAGGGAAAGTAGGAAGGAACTTAAGCAAGGAGTCAGGCGGGCTAGAAGGGGTCACGAAAAGTCATTGGCAAATAGGGTTAAGGAAAATCCCAAGGCTTTTTACACGTACATAAAAAGCAAGAGGGTAGCCAGGGAAAGGGTTGGCCCACTGAAGGATAGGCAAGGGAATCTATGTGTGGAGCCTGAGGAAATGGGCGAGGTACTAAATGAATACTTTGCATCAGTATTCACCAAAGAGAAGAAATTGGTAGATGTTGAGTCTGGAGAAGGGTGTGTAAATAGCCTGGGTCACATTGAGATCCAAAAAGACGAGGTGTTGGGTGTCTTAAAAAATATTAAGGTAGATAAGTCCCCAGGGCCTGATGGGATCTACCCCAGAATACTGAAGGAGGCTGGAGAGGAAATTGCTGAGGCCTTGACAGAAATCTTTGGATCCTCACTGTCTTCAGGGGATGTCCCGGAGGACTGGAGAATAGCCAATGTTGTTCCTCTGTTTAAGAAGGGTAGCAAGGATAATCCCGGGAACTACAGGCCGGTGAGCCTTACTTCAGTGGTAGGGAAATTACTGGAGAGAATTCTTCGAGACAGGATCTACTCCCATTTGGAAGCAAATGGACGTATTAGTGAGAGGCAGCATGGTTTTCTGAAGGGGAGGTCGTGTCTCACTAACTTGTAGTTAGATTGTAGTTTAGTCGGGCAGCTTGGTCGACATGGGCTTGGAGGGCCGAAGGGCCTGTTCCTGTGCTGTACATTTCTTTGTTCTTTGTTCTTTGTTTGTTAGTAAAAGTGCAAGCTGAGAAAGCAAATTGTGCAAGGAGTCAAAATATTTTTACCACAACTAAAGTGGTAGGGATTTTAGTTATTGTAAAAACCTTGTATAAATAGTACAAGATTATTGTTTGAGTTTGAGGAAGCAACCAAACAAGAGCGTTGCTGTATGACGGGCTCCAGAAACGAACGGAGTTCTGTTGCTCTGTCCGACATGGGGACCTGTCAGATGGCCCGTGCCTTATCACAGAATCACAGAAAAATACCGTGCAGAAAAGGCTCTTCCGCCCATTGCGTCTGCACCGCCAATGAAAGGACCTGATCTGCCAATCCTAATCCCATTTGACAGCACTTGACCCATAGCCTTGAACGTTAAGACATGCCAAGTGCTCATCCAGGTACCCGCAGCCCACCTCTACCACCCTCCCAGGCAGTGCATTGCCGACCATCTGGGTAAAAACATTTTTCCTCAAATACCCCCTGAACGTCCCTCCCCTCAAGTTATGGTAGCACAGTGTTTAGCACTGTTACTTAACAGTGCCAGGGTCCCAGGGCTTTGCTGAAACCTATGTAAACTACATCAACTGCAGTACCTCATCTCCACACTTAGACAGGTGCTCAAAAAGTTCAATCAAATTTATTAAGCATGCCCTCCCTCTGACAAAGCCATGCTGACTATTCCTGATCAAAACATACCTCTCCAAGTGGAGATAGATTCTCTCCTCCAGAATTTTCTCCATTAGTTTCCCCACCACTGACGTGAGACTCATTGTGCTGTAATAATAGTAATAATCTTTATTATTGTCACAGGCTGGCTTACATTTACACTGCAATGAAGTTACTGTGAAAAGCCCCTCGTTGCCACATTCCGGCACCTGTTCGGGTACACACAGGGAGAATTCAGAATGTCCAATTCACCTAACAGCACGTCTTTCGGGACTTGTGGGAGGAAACCGGAGCACCCGGAGGAAACCCACGCAAACACGGTGAGAACGTGCAGACTCCACACAGACAGTGACCCAAGCCGGGAATCGAACCTGGGACTCTGGTGCTGTGGAGCAACAGTGCTCCCCACTGTGCTACCGTGCTTCCCTCCGTGCTGTAGTTAGTAGTTATCCCTGCAGCCTTTCTTAAATAGTGGCACCACATTCGCAGTTCTCCAGTCCTCTGGCACCTCCCCGTGGCCAGAGAAGAATTAAAAATATCCTCCCTTGCCTCCCACAGCGACGTGGGACACAATTTGTCTGGATCTGGAGATTGCTCCACTTTTAAGCCTGCCAACGCTCTACTACCTTGTCCGTCCCTATGACAACTTGCTCAAAAACCTCAGTCTCACTCCCAGAGTTCCACATCGGCCTCCTCATTCTCTTGGGTGAAGACAAATGTGAAATATTCATTGAACACCCTACCAATGTCCTCTTGCTCCACCCATAATTCCCCCTTGGTCCCTAATGGGCCATACCGTTTCCTTAGTTATCCTCTTGTCATTGATATACTGAAAGAATATCTTGGGATTTTCTCTACTTTTACCAGCTAGAGATTTCTCATATCCCCTCTTTACTCTCCTAATTGCTTTTTTAAACTCCATCCTGCACTTTTTTTTTTTGGAAATCTTTTTATTGGCTTTTCTCATATTTATAAACAGTTGTTCCTCATATACATTACATTTTTCTTGCCCGCACTAATTTGCTTTATTTTACAGAGAGGTTTGTTTTGTCCTTCATTTGACTAATTGTACGTACATTATGCTGCCCTCTGGATCGGTCTGTGATATTCCCCCCTTCCTCCTCTCCTCCCCCCCCCCCCCCCCCCCCCCATTGGTTTCAGCACCCTTCCTCTTCTCTTGTGGTTTCCCCATTTTTCTCCCCCCACCCCGGGTTGCGCAGTCCTTTGGTTCTTCATCTTTTTTTTCCCCTGGCTTACTCCTCGTTGCTGGCCTCGAACAGGTTTTGGAACAGACCGACAAACTGCCCCCAAGTATCCAGGAAGCCTTCTTCTGACCCTCGGGTGGCGTACTTAATCTTCTCCAGGTGGAGAAATTCCGAGAGGTCTGCGAGCCAGTCTGCAGCTTTGGGTGGTGCTGCCGATCGCCAGCCGAGCAGGATTCTCCGGCGTGCGATTAGGGAAGCGAAAGCAAGGGTGTTGGTCCCCTTCCCCATGTGTAACTCTGGCTGCTCCGATACCCCGAAGATTGCCACTATGGGGCATGGATTCACCCTCACCCCCACAGCCTTGGACATTTCCTCGGAGAAGGCTGTCCAGAACCCAGCAAGCTTGGCCAAGCCCAAAACATGTGGGTGTGGTTGGCTAGGCCCCGTTCACATTTGTCCTCCACCTCTGGGAAGAACCTGCTCATTCGGGTTCTGGTCAGGTGCGCTCTGTGCACCACTTTGAGCTGCATTAGGCTTAGCCTTGTGCAGGAGAAGGTGGCGCTCACCCTGCTCAGTGCTTCATCCAGAGTCCCCATCCTACCTCTGTCCCCAGTTCATCCTCCCATTTTTGTCTGGTCCCGCCCAGTGTAGTCCGGGCTCTGTCCAGTAGCTGTCCGTATATTTGCCCACATAGCCCCCTCTTCTCGTTGCTTGTGCCTATCAGGTCCTCTAGTAGTGTGCTTTCTGGGGCCCCGGGGTACCCTACTGTCTCTTTGCAGAGGAAGTGCTTTATTTGGCAGTGTCTCAATTCCTGTCCTCTTGCTAGTTTCAACTTCCTCGTCAGTTCATCCAGTGCCACCAGTCTGCGCCCTACGTCGAAGTCCCTGACCGTTAGTGTGCCCCCGTCCCACCTCCATCCTTTGAAGGTGGTATCTAGCATGGCTGGGTGGAATCTGTGATTGCCGCAGATGGGGGCCATAAGGGACATTTTGGTTATCCCAAAATGCTGTCTCAACTGGGTCCACGTTCTCAGCGTGGCCGCTACCACTGGGCTCGTTGTGTATCTTGTTGAGGAGGATGGGAGTGGTGCTGTGGCCAGGGCCTGGTGGGTTGTTCCTTTACAGGATGCTTCCTCCATTTGTACCCAATCTGTGTCGGGTTCTTGTACCCATCCCCTCACTTTTTCTTCCGTTGCTGCCCAGTGGTAGTATTGTAGGTTCGGTAGAACCAGGTCCCCTCTAACTTTCCCTCTTTGCAGTGTCGGTTTGGGAATTCTCGGGTTCTTGTCCCCCCCCCCACACAAACGCCATAATTAGTCTGTCTATGTTTTGGAAAAAGGCCTTGGGGATGAAGATCGGGATGGATCTAAACAGGAAGAGGAACCTTGGCAGTACGTTCATCTTGATCGTCTGCACTCTCCCCGTCAGGGAGAGTGGGAGTGGGCCCCACCGTTGAAGGTCTTTTCTTACTTCCTCCATCAGGCTGGTCAGGTTCCACTTGTGGATCTGTGTCCAGTCTCTGGCTATTTGGATCCCCAGCTAACTGAATCTGTTCTGGGCCGTTTTGAACGGGAGCCCCTTTAGCTCTGGGCCTCCCCCTTTTGGGTTCACTGGGAATGTCTCGCTTTTGCCCAGGTTACGTTTGTAGCCCGAGAAGGTTCCAAACTCTTTCAGCATTTGCAGTATTGCCTTCAGTCCCTCCTGTGGCTTCAAGGCATAGAGGAGCAGGTCATCTGCATAGAGTGAGACTCTGTCTCCTCTCCGGATTCCCTTCCAGCTTTTTGCGTCCCGCAGGGCTATCGCCAGGGGTTCGATCACTAGCGCGAACAAGAGTGGGGAAAGGGGGCAGCCCTGTCTTGTTCCTCTCTGCAGCTGGAAGTATTTAGAGCTGGTGGTGTTAGTTTGGACACTCGCTTTGGGAGCGTTGTACAGGAGCCTCACCCAGGCAGTGAATCCCGCTCCTAGCCCAAACCGTTCCAGTACCTCGAGGAGGTAGCTCCATTCAACTCTGTCAAAGGCCTTTTCTGCGTCCAGGGAGACGATCAGCTCTGGTGTTCTCTCCCCGGGGGGATGGGGGCGGTGTGGGGTGGGGGCGGTGTGTGTGTGTGTGTGTGTGTGTGGGGGGGGGGGGTCATGATCACATTCAGCAGCTGCCTGATGTTCGGTGTGAGCTGCCTACCCTTGATGAAGCCGGTTTGGTCCTCTGCGACCACCTCTGGTACACAGCCCTCCAGCCTTTTGGACAGGACGTTTGCGAGTATTTTCGCATCCACGTTCAGCAGTGAAATGGGTCTGTATGATCCACATTCCATCAACTCTTTATCTTTTTTGGGTATTAGTGAGATCGTGGCCTGTGCTATCACTGCCCCCTGCCAGTGAGTCCGCGAACATGTTTCTTCGGCGTGGGGCCAGGACTGGTGCGCATTTTTTGTAGAAGTCTGCCGGGAACCCGTCGGGTCCCGGTGCCTTCCCCGCCTGCATGGAGCTGATGCTCTCCATGATTTCTCCCAGGGCTATTGGTGCTTCCAGCTTCCCCCGTCTGTCTTCCCCCACAACTGGTAGTTCCTGTCTGTCTAGGAACTGTTTCATTCCCGCATCCCCATCGGGGGGCTCAGAGGTGTCCAGTCTCCGGTAGAAGGTCTCAAATGCCCGATTGACCTCCTTTGGCTCTCTTACCAGTCTGGCTCTGCTATCCTTAACCTGCGCTATTTCCCTCGTGGGTGCCTGCTTTCTCAGCTGGTGAGACAATAGGCGGCCAACCTTGTCTCCGTGTTCGTAGAAGGTCCCCCGTGTCTGGCGGAGTTGGTACACTGCTTTCCTCGTGGATAGCTGGTTAAAGTCCATTTGCAACTTTTTTCTCTCCGCCAGCAGCTCTACGGTCGGGGCCTCGGAGAACTTTCTATTGACTTCCAGAATGGAGTCCACTAGCTGTTGCCTGGCCATCTTCTCTTCCTTATCTCTACTTGCCTTGTAGTCTATGATCTCTCCTCTGATCACGGCTTTCAGTGCCTCCCAGAACGTGGAGGGTGAGACCTCCCGTTTTGGTTGTTACTAACGTAATCGCCTATGGCCTGCGATATTTTTTGGCAGAAAGCCTTGTTGGCCAGGAGGTCCGAGTCCAGCCTCCATGTAGGGCCCTGGGCCCGGCCTGTCTCCAACCTCACTTCCATATAATATGGAGCGTGGTCGGAGATGACCATCGCGGAATAGTCCGTTCCCGTGATCCCTGGAAGCACCGATTTTCCCCACTGCAAAGAAGTGTATACCTTGTGCACATGCAAAAAGAATGAGAACTCCTTTTCTCCCGGGTGCAGGAACCTCCATGGGTCCACCGCCCCCATCTGTTCCATGAAGGCCCCGAGCTCCCTAGCCATGCCAGACGTTTTCCCCGTTCTGGGGTTTGATCGGTCGGTCAGGGGGTCCAGCACACAGTTAAAGTCGCCCCCCATAATCAGTCGGTGTGTGTCAAGGTCGGGGATTTCTGCCATGGTCTTCTTTATGAATTCTGAGTTGTCCCAGTTGGGAGCGTACACATTTACCAGTACGACCGGTGTCCCTTCCAGGACACGGCTGACCATGACATACCTTCCCCTGGGTCCGTAACTGTCTTGGTTCCCGTAAACCTCGTCCTTCTGCTAATTAATATTGCTACCCCCCTCGCCCTCATCCCGTAGCATGAGTGGTACGTCTGTCCCACCCAGCCCTTCCTTACCAGCAGTCGGTCCTTCTCCCTCAGGTGCATCTCTTGTAGGTAGATTATGTCTGATTTTAGGCTTCTTAGGTGGGTGAAGACTGGATCTTTTCACTGAGATGTTGAGTCCCCTAAAATTCCAGGTAACAATCCTGGTGGGGGGTTTCTGACCCCCCCCCCCCGGTCCTGTGGGATCACCCATACTTACCTGTTGGACGTGCCCCTGCACTCCAGCGTTTCCCTTTGCTAGGGGTCCGTCCAAAATGGCCAGGGTCACCGCTCTCACCATCGGGTCGGGCCCAAGCGCTCGGGCTTCCCTTTGCCCAGGGGGCACCCAATGAGGCCTCCAGCTGTGTGTACGCCACACGGGTGCGCCCCTGCGCTCCGGGGACTTCCTCCGCCCTGATGCCCTCTCGAGTGGCTGTTTGCGGAACCCTCTTGGTTCCTCGCCCTGCTCCATGCCCGCCGAGGCCTATGTCTGTGCTGCTTCACTATCACACACTTCTCTTTGCTTCTCTTTTGTTCTGCGTTCTCCCCCAGACGCCTTTCCCCCCGCCCTAGCCCCTGTCCCTTTGTCCCCCCCTTCTGTCCCCCCTCCCCTCCTTGTGCCAGGCACTCCCCCTCCCGAGAGGGGCGCCGCAGCCCTCCTTCCTTCCTGCCCTCCCATGCTGGCCCTCCTCGCTAGTACGGTGGCCCTCCTCCCAGTATTCATCCAGTTCTGGCCCTGTTTAACCTTTCTCCTACTGGCCCTTGTCTGGTGCTCTTGTTTGCTTTCCTCACCCTCATTTTCCTCGCTCCACTCGCACCCCCCCCCACCCCCCCCCTCCATTGCATTGAGAGAGGTGACAAGCTCTGAGACAAGACAGCACAGTCCTGCGCAAGGCATAACACACATGTGTACAGTTCATGAGTCCATTGTCCTTGTTTGCGGTCTATCCTCCGCTCTTTGTTCTGATTTTCCCTTCCTTTTCCATCCCCATGTCTTTCATTGCGGTTGTGTGTGCTCCTTCCCCCAGCTGGTTCACACTAACAAACTCATCAGCCGCCGTTGGGGTGTTAAAATACAGCTCTTTCCGCTCAAATGTTACCCAGAGTTTGGCCGGGAATAACATTGTAGCACCAATCAATCAATCACTCACGAGACGAGATGAGAAGGAGTCAAACGATGGCTTTGTTACGCAGACTTGTTCCCCAGCAGCACAGTTACAGAATGCGGCAGCTGGGAGAACCCGGGCTCTTATACTCCGCCTTACTGGGTGGAGCCAGTAGGCGGCTGATCCAATCGGGACCCAGTGTCTATCCACCAATTGGCTCTCGGCATCACAGGGTACTGTAATACCCCTAATACATACCACCACATTCACCCCTTGTTAAAAAAGAACCCGACGGGGGTAGTGGGCCGTACGGTGATAGGGGTTTACAGAGTCGGTACTTAGGATGCCGCTAACACGGCGGCTATGCTCCGATATCAACTACCAGTACTAGTTACAATGCCACTTTTACTGGGCAACTGAATTATTTACAGAGGCATTTCTTGCTTTGTTATACGGATTCGATGAGTCGAATGGGTGCCCTGGTCGTCCTCGCCGATCGTCTCAGCCCCGGTGGTGATGCAGGTGCTGGTTCGGGCACCGTCGTCTCTGGGAGCGTAGCGATGCCTCTTCCTGCTCCACTACCGCTAGGCGAGGCTGGGGGAAGGACCGATCCACCCGGGAAGGGGGCGGCTGTGGGGTGCGCCGGTGGGAGGGAGGGGGTGATTGGTGCTGGGGGGGGTGTGTGGAGTTCCGGCGGGCGCCAGGTCCCACAGGGAGATCGTGTCCTGTCGGCTGTCGGGGTACGCCATGTAGGCGTATTGAGGGTTCGCGTGGAGGAGATGAACTCTCTTGACCAACGGGTCCGATTTGTGCGTCCGCACATGCTTTCGGAGCAGGATGGGTCCCGGGGCTGCCAGCCAGGTCGGAAGTGACGTTCCGGAGGAGGACTTCCTAGGGAAGACAAGGAGGCGGTCGTGAGGTGTTTGATTCATTGTTGTACAGAGCAGCGACCGGATGGAGTGGAGGGCGTCCGGGAGGACTTCCTGCCAGCGGGAAACTGGGAGACCTCTGGACCGTAGGGCCAGCAGGATGGTCTTCCAGACCGTCCCGTTCTCCCTCTCTACCTGACCGTTCCCCCGGGGATTGTAACTGGTTGTCCTGCTCGAGGCAATGCCTTTGCTGAGCAGGAATTGACGCAGTTTGTCGCTCATGAAGGAGGACCCCCTATCGCTATGTATGAAGGTGGGGAAACCGAACAGTGTAAGATGGTGCCGAGGGCTCTAATGACTGTGGCCGCGGTCATGTCGGGGCAGGGGATGGCGAAAGGGAACCGGGAGTATTCGTCTATCACGTTCAGGAAGTACGTGTTGCGGTCGGTGGAGGGGAGGGGGCCTTTGAAGTCCAGACTGAGGCGCTCAAAGGGACGGGAAGCCTTTATCTGGTGCGCTTCATCTGGCTTGTAGAAATGTGGCTTGCACTCTGCGCAGATTTGACAGTTCCTGGTGGCTGTCCTGACCTCCTCGATGGAGTAGGGCAGGTTGCGGGTCTTTACGAAATGATAGAACCGAGTGACCCCCGGGTGACAGAGGTCCTCGTGGAGGGTTCGGAGACGGTCCACATGTGCCGCGGGATAGGGCATCGGAAGGGTCGTTCAGCTTTCCGAGACGATACTAGATCTCATAGTTATAGGTGGAGAGTTCGATCCTCCACCGCAAGATCTTGTCGTTCTTGATCTTGCCCCGCTGTGCATTATCGAACATGAAGGCAACCGACCGTTGGTCAGTGAGGTGAGTGAATCTCCTACCGGCCAGATAATGCCTCCAATGTTGCACAGCTTCCACTATGGCCTGGGCCTCCTTTTCCACTGAGGAGTGGCAGATTTCTGAAGCGTGGAGGGTGCGTGAAATAAAGGCCACGGGTCTGCCCGCTTGGTTGAGGGTGGCCGCTAGAGCTACGTCGGACACGTCGCTCCCGACTTGGAAGGGGAGGGACTCGTCGATCGCATGCATCGTGGCCTTTGCGATATCCGCTTTGATGCGGCTGAAGGCCTGGTGGGCCTCTGTCGACAGGGGAAAGACCTTGGACTGAATTAACGGACGGGATTGTCCGCGTAGTTGGGGACCCACTGGGCGTAATAAGAGAAAAAGCCCAGACAGCGTTTCAGGGCCTTGGAGCAGTGAGGGAGGGGGAACTCCATGAGGGGGCGCATGCGTTCAGGGTCTGGGCCTATAACTCCATTTCGCACTACGTAGCCGAGGATGGCTAGACGGTCGGTGCTAAACACGCATTTCTCCCTGTTGTATGTGAGACTCAGGGTGTTTGCGGTCTGGAGGAATTTGCGGAGGTTGGCGTCGTGGTCCTGCTGGTCGTGGCCGCAGATGGTGACGTTATCGAGGTACGGAAATGTGGCCCGCAAACCGTACCGGTCAACCATTTGGTCCATCTCCCGTTGGAAGACCGAGTCCCCGTTAGTGATGCCGAATGGGACCCTTAAAAAGTGATAGAGCCGCCCATCTGCTTCAAAAGCAGTGTATTTGTGGTCGCTCGGGTGGATGGGGAGCTGGTGGTAGGCGGACTTAAGATCCACCATGGAGAAGAGCTTGTAATGCGCAATCCTGTTTACCAGGTCGGATATGCGGGTGAGAGGGTACGCATCCAGCTGCGTGTACCTATTGATGGTTTGACTATAGTCTATGACCATCCTCTGCTTCTCCCCGGTCTTTACAACTACCACCTGAGCTTTCCAGGGATTATTGCTGACCTGGATTATGCCTTCCCTCAGCAGCTGCTGGACTTCTGACCGGATAAAGGTTCTGTCCTGGGTACTGTACCGTCTGCTCCTCGGGCGACTGGTTTGCAATCCGGGGTGAGGTTCGCAAACAGGGAAGGCGGGTCGACCTTGAGGGTCGCGAGTCTGCAGATAGTGAGTGGGGGTATAGGGCCGCCGAATTTAAACGTTAAACTCTGGAGGTTGCACTGAAAGTCCAACCCCAGGAGTGTGGCAGCGCAGAGGTGGGGGAGGACGTAAAGCCTATAGTTCTTGAACTCCCTCCCCTGCACCGTGAGGTTCGCGATGCAGAACCCTTTGATCTCTACAGAATGGGACCCTGCCGCCAGAAATATTTTTTGATTACTCCGGTGGATCGGCAGGGAACAGCGTCTTACCGTATCGGGATGTATAAAACTCTCCGTGCTCCTAGAGTCGATTAGGCAGGGCGTCTCGTACCAGTTTATGAATACCGTCGTTGTTGCCGTTTGGAGCGTTCGGGGCCGCGACTGGTCCAGGGTCACCGAAGTCCGTCGCAGCTGATGCATCGGGGCGATTACTTCAGGCCCTGTGGGGCCGTCCATCCCAGCGTCCTTAGCCGTCAGTCAAGATGGCGGCGTCCACAGGTCGCACACGGTCGGGGGTGGACAAGATGGCGGCGCCCATTGATCGCACGTGGCCGGAGGAGCACAATCCCTCCCGCATGGAGTCCGGGACCCAAGATGGCGGCGCCCGGTGGCCGCACATGGATCGTTGGGGGGGGGGGGGGGGTGCGGTTGAGGTTGGGGGTCCTGATTCTCTCCCGGAGATTGCGGCGACCCCCCCCGGACTGGCACACTGCTACAAAGTGCCCCTTTTTGCCGCACCCTTTACAGAGGGCTGAGTGGGCCGGGCAGCGCAGTCGGAGATGTTTCGCTTGCCTACACAGCGGGGCCCACCTGGGTAATCTGGCGCTCTGGCAGCACAGGCCTGCGGAGGGGGGGGGGGGGGGGGGGGTTCGGTCGTGGCGGGGGTCCACGGTGCCCAAGGGGCTGCCGCGCGGTCGGGGGTGTAGGCACGGGCGTTCTGCGATGCCACATCGAACGAGGCCGCGAAGGCCCTTGCCTCCTTGAGGCCTAGTGAGTCTCTTTCCAGCAATCGCTGGCGAATTTGGGACGAAAGCATACCTGTCACGAAAGCATCTCGAACCAGTAGCTCCGTGTGTTTGTTAGCCGAAACCGATGGGCAGTTGCAGTTTCTCCCCAGTATTAACAGCGCACTGTAGAATTCGTCCAGCGATTTCCCCGGGGATTTGCCGTCTCGTCGCGAGCTGGTGGCGTGCGTCGACCTGGTTGACGGGCGGAACGTAGATTCCTATCAGCATGGCGAGCGCCGCCTGAAAATCGTCTGCGTCCTCTGAGAGTGTAGATTTCCGGGCTCACCCTGGAATGCAGGACCAGCATTTTGTGGTCTTCTGTAGGTACGCCGGGGGCCGTTCGGAGGTATCCATGAAAATACGCTAACCAGTGTTTAAAAATGGCCGCTGAGTTTGCCGCGTGGGGGCTGATTCGCAGACATTCCGGAATGAATCGGAGCTCCATGTCCTTTAAAGTATGCGTAATAAATTGAAGCACAATCAATCACTCACGAGACGAGATGAGATGGAGTCAATCGATGGCTTTATTACGCAGACTTGTTCCCCAGCAGCACAGTTACAGAATGCGGCTGCTGGGAGAACCCGGGCTCTTATACTCCCCCTTACTGGGTGGAGCCAGTAGGCGGCTGATCCAATCAGGACCCAGTGTCTATCCACCAATTGGCTCTCGGCATCACAGGGTACCGTAATACCCCGAATACATACCACCACAAACATCCCAAATTTTACCTTGCTTTTGTGCACTGCTGATTTTGCCTTGTTGAATTCAGTGCTTTTTTTGGCCCGGTCCGCTCCAATGTCCTGATACACCCTTATGGTCTTCCCTTCCCACGTGCTCTGTTTCGTTTGCCGGGCCCATTTCTCTCCCGATCTTGGAACCGGTGCAGCTTCGCAATAATTGCTCTGAGCTGGTCCCCGGCTTTGGGCTTGGGTCGGAGCGACCTGTGCGCCCTGTCTATTTCCGGTGGGTTTGGGAATACCTGCTTTCCCACTAGCTTGCCCATCATTTGGGTGATGTAGCCTGTTGGGTCTCTGCCCTCTATCCCCTCCGGCAGACCCACTACTTTAATGTTCTGCCATCTGGACCTATTTTCCTGGTCCTCCACTTCCCTCTTGGGCTACCCTGGGCCGTTACTAACCTTTTGACTTCGGCCTCTCGGGTTATCACCCTGTCACTCTGGTCCAAGGCCCTCTCCAATTTCAGAATCGTTTTTTTCTGCGCCTTCACTTCCCTTTCCAGGCCTTCGATGGTCTGCTGCATTTTGTGCGTCGTCTCCTTCATCATTGTTCGGAGCTCCGACCAGAGCGCCTCCTTTATGCTGGTTGCTGCATCCTGCTCAGCTCCGCTGCTTGGTCCGCCATTGTTTTCCCTGTCAGGCACGCCTGTACCTCCATCGCGTCTTGTGGGGCCGCCTGCCTGCACGTCCGCCGCACATGCGCCTTACCCTGGCTGCTGCTGCTTGCGTCTCACTGTCCCTTCACCTTGGTGTTCTTCTTTCCTCCAGCCATCTGTCTGTCTCTCTTTCTTTCCCCGCTGCCGTTCCTTACCCTGGGGTTGTTCTCACTTCCCCCGCTCCTCTGCTCTCGCTGAGTCTGCCTCGGGTTTCCCTTTTTTTTTGTTGGGGGTGCGGGGATTTGTGGTTGGTTACCTTCCTCCCTTTCTCTCTTTCCTTGTCTCTTTATTTATTTACTTTTACTTTTCCCCCTTCTCTTTTCTTTTCCCCTTCCTTCTCACTGGGTCAGGAGGGTTTGGGATAGACGTTTCATGGTGCGGACCGGAGTCCCTCTTTGTCTCACTGCTCACCACGTGGTCGCTGCTGGTCCGTTGCGGGGGCGGGGCTCAGCTTACCGTTGGGCCGGTCCCTTGCGGCTTTTTCCCATTCTGCACTTTTGTACTCCACTAATGCCTCTGTTGCTTTGCTCCCCTTGGACTTCTTAAAAGCCTCTCTCTTTCTTCTCATTGTATCCTGAATATCTCTGCTCCTCCATGGTTCTCTGGGCTTGTTACTCCTTCCTATTTACCTGGAGGGTAATCTTCGACTGGGTGAAGGCCTCCCGGTCCATGTGGTAGGCCCGATGGGTCAACTCGCAAGCGTGGAAAACGGTTTCTCCCGACCTTGTCCAGCTTATTGACGTGGTCTTGATTGGACATTCCAGTGATTAGTACGCCCTCCAGATAAATGCGCCACACGGTAGGCCCTGCAATATGTTTTCCATCACCGTTGGAAAATGGCACAGGCCGATGACACTCCGAAAGGTAACCTGACTAATTCATACAGTCCCGATGTGTTTGCCGTCACACATTTGCGAGACTCTGGGTCCAATTGGAGAATGTGCATGGCTCATATCAACCTTGGTGACTGAGTGACCCCTGCTCAGCTTGGCATAAAGGTCCTCAATCCTTGGCATGGGATAACGGTCCAGTTTGAAGGCCCTGTTCACGAACATCTTTATAGTTGCCACAAAGAGGCATGGTACCGTTGGGTTTCATGATGGGGTTGACTGGCGCTACCCAATCCGCTAATTTTACCGGGCAGATGATCCCTAACCCCCCTTCGAGGCAATCAAGCTCTGCTTCCATTTTTGGCGCGGATGGTGTCCAAACCGATTTTTAATAAATCAATACCGTGTGGAGGCTGCCCGAGCTCATCTGGGACACCTGCCAGTCAAGGCAGAAGTGCTGCAATCAAGGCAGAGGTGTTGCAACCATTTACAGCTGAGAGAAGTGGGAGCATTGCCCCACACTATGACTGCCTATCCCTGGGCGTAGTGTGGGGTAACGGTCCCACTTTTCTGACTTCTTCGTCTGCGTCACGTGTAGCCTATCCCTGGTCGTAGTGTGGGGCAACAGTCCTACATTCTGAATTCTCCCTCTGTGTCACCCGTAGACTACAGGGGTCCTGGTGGTTTCAGCTATTTCCAGCGACTCCCCGATGTATGTGGCCAACCGAGCCTTGGTGTCCTGCAATGACAGGAGTGTACCCCTGCCCTGAGTTTCTCGAAAGTGTCCCTAGCAACAATAGAGAAGGCGGCACCAGTGTCCAACTACATCAATAATGGGTGACCATTGACACGAACCGTGACCTTAATGGGGATGACTTTAGGTGTGGAAACGCAGCTCAGTTGTAGACAATCGTCTGTGGGTTCCTCCACAAAAATGATGCAGGGGGGCAGGCCAAGCGGCGTGACGGTTTGCCGGACCATCCCACGGACGTCTCCCTCTGTGACCACGCCAACCACATGTCCCACAGTATCCGGGATGTGCCTTGTCTGTATCGGGAGAGGGGTCCCCCCCCCCCCCCCCCCCCCCCCATCGCCAGGGTCCTAGGCAGTTGGCCCGTCTCCTGGCGGGCTCCTGCCCAGGATTGTGGACCGGGGAGGGGTGCAGCCTAAATTGAGGACCTCCATCCCCCGCAATTCTTGTACGCCCTGTTCTGTGCTCTCCCGTGACAGGGTAATATCTATGGCCCTATTGAGGTCCAGCTGGGTTTCAGCGAGTAATGTCTGCTGGGTTGCTGCATTATGGACACCGCAGACCAACTTACCTTGCAACATCTTGGAGATGGCGGCGCCATATTCTCAGAATTCCGTGAACTTACGGAAGCGTGCCAAAAATCTCATTGTGGACGCCCCAGTGTCTGTTCGGCCATATTAAAACAGTAGCACCAGACTATGATCAATGTCTTTGGACTGAAGTGCTCACCGACAAGAGGGACCAGGTCTTTGAAAGACGTCGGGGGCGATTCTCCGATATGGAGGCCAAGTGTTCGCGCCGGCGTGAACGCCGTCGCGTTTCACGACGGCGCGAACAGGGCCCTGGTACCACCTATGGGGGCCAGCACGGCGCTGGAGCGGTTCACGCCACTCCAGCGTCCTTATGTGGCGCTAAATGGGTGCCGCGCCAACCCGCGCATGCGCAGTCGGGGCAGCCCAAACCTGCGCATGCGCAGTTGGGCCGCGCCATCCTGCGCATGTGTGGGGAACGCCTTATGCACGCCGGCCCCTCACCAACATGGCGCCGGTGTTCTAGGGCCACGCGCGGAAGGATGTAGGTGGAGGGGGTGGGGGGGGAGAGGCCGGCCCGCCGATCGGTGGGCCCCAATCGTGGGCCAGGCCCCATCGGAGGCCACCCCGGTGAAGGAGCCCCCCTCCCTCCTCCACAGGCCGCCTCCGCAGCAGTCCCGCAGAGTTCCCGCCGGCAGCGACCAGGGGTGGACGGCGCCATCGGGAACCGGTCGTGTCGTAGCGGCCGCTCGGCCAATCCGGGCCGCAGTATCGCTGCTCAACGGTTCTCCGAGCGACCCGGTGCGAATTGCGCACCGCTGGTTTCGGGGGGTGGGGGAATTGTGGCGCAATTCGCGCGGCGCCCCGGCGAGTCTCCCCTCCGCCGTGGGGGGGGGGGGGCGAATAGTGGCCATCGAGTCCAGTGCGCCGGAGTATATCAAGTTTTTTTTATCATGTTAAAGGTGGGAATGCCACATAGTGTTAAAAGGATCACGGTCTGGCGTTCATCCCCGATAATGTCGTTGGCCAAAAAAAAATAACTAATTCGCTCGACATGCTGCAACCAGGCTTCAGTACCTGCATCAAACACTTATAGTTTCCCACAATGCGGCATTTCTGCACCTGTCGAAACGACCTCCAAAGGCCTTCGGAGAGGTAGCTAAGCACAGTGAAAGTGCTGCTGTCTGCAGCTCCACTTGTTCCTCATCGCCAGTGTTGAGTCTGAGGAAATAACCAAACAGGAGGGTAAAAAAACCAAGCGTTTATTAATGTAGAATGAAAACTCTATGTACACTGGCCCCAGAAGGGACTGCTGCACTCAGCCCACACATTGGTTGGGGTTTTTAATGTCCTGATTTACTCCCCCGCTGATGAAGGAACTCTGTGGGAACTATTCCATGAGACTCACTGGAAGCCTAATCGGCTTAGCC
Source organism: Scyliorhinus torazame (assembly GCF_047496885.1). Classification (NCBI taxonomy): domain Eukaryota; kingdom Metazoa; phylum Chordata; class Chondrichthyes; order Carcharhiniformes; family Scyliorhinidae; genus Scyliorhinus; species Scyliorhinus torazame. The sequence goes on from NC_092708.1 coordinate 73,055,392, forward strand.
ACATGGATCTCATGTGGGTTACAACAATTATACTTAGTCAGAAACAATCAACTTCATAACTACAGACTCAACTATTTTGGTGCTCTCCAGGCTGGCTTGCACCAAATTCCCTTCACCCTGTGCTCGCCGACCCGCCCCGCCCCCCCCCCCCCCCCTGCCCAGTAACAACTCAGTTTAAAATTCTCATCACTGTGTTCAAATTCTATCATGGCCTCACCCCTTCCTATCTCTTTAAACTTCTTCACCTCTACAATTCTTTGGGCTGAGTAATTATAGGTCTAGGTGTTGCCTTATGGGCTATAAGAAGATATAACCTAAGGAAAAACATAAAATCAACATGATTTTTATATTATCTCCTACCTTGTTTAGTTTTAAATTGCTCGATGAAGTTACTTTTCAATAACTTGTCAAACATCCAAGGATCCTTTCATTTGATGGTCAAAAGTTTCCTGTCTATATTTTAGATATGAAGAATTGTGGCGAATGTCGAAAGGTATAGAATTGAAAAGCAGAGTGTTTATTTCAAATTTGTATAGAATCTTGGTCAGACCACACTTGGAGTGTTGTGAACAGTTATAGTCTCTATATTATATAAAGCAGTGTTTTTCAAACTTTTTGTCCCGCGACCCAATTTTACCAACCAGCGGTACTTCGGGACCCCTCCCTGCTGACGTTAGCAACTCATGTTGGCCGGCCTCGCCTTTAATGCGACAGGTGAGCCTACTTGGTCCTCACAATTTCACTTGCTTGGACCTCACGATCTCACTTGCTTGGTCCTCACCACCTTACTTGCTTCGTCATCCAATGCTACATTTCAGCTAAGGACTTCAGCTGACGATTTAAGTACTCGCTGCATCCTTTGAAAAAAATCACGTGGTTTGTCCTCCAACTCGCCATGCTTAGTTTTCAAATGGCATTGAAGATTTGAGGGTTTTAAACTTTCATTTCCCATTAATTCCCTGAATATAACACACAAGGGTTTTGCATCCTGTTTTGCAGTGGCACAATAAAGCCATACCTCAAAAAAATCATCTTTATATACCAATTTGTTGCCAATTTCAGTTTCTTCGGAATGAGTTGTTCACCAGAGACCCTGGGGCTCCGTATACAGCTCACACAGCACTGTTTTGTCTTGCCATGGACTCTCCTGAGAAGCTCTCTCCAACAGATTCAATTGTGAGATACTGGTCTGTTTGTGCCTCTGGCCCTCTCTTCCTTATTACAAAATAACCCAGCTTCAGTTCTTCACACAGTCCTGTTGCTTGCTTGCTGGCAGCTATATAATGGAGGAATCCCTCCTCCATGATTCGCGCCCAAAGCACTGATGTACAGGGTGCATGGCGTCAGTGTATGTGCCGGGTGCATGGCCTTCTCTCTGCCCCTGCCTCTGGCGGAAAGACTCCATCGTTCATATTCAAAGGCCGGTCACGGCCGGCATTCTTCTTTTTACTTTGAAACTTTGTTTCCAATAACTGATTTTTCCAAGTTTATGACTTTTTACTATTGAAAATCAAACAATTTCAGTTGAACATGCGCATCCTTATATTAACACACAAACTTTGTTTTAAATACATATGCATTTCTTTAGAAATGTAAACAAGTATAGAAAAAAAATACAATCTTGTTTTTACTTTAGAAAACTATGACGTTAGAGTTTTGACGCGATGAAGTAACTTGTCAAACACACAAAATGTCACAATATTTGATCCTGGTTCCACTGCATTGCACTGTACAAACATTCAAGTCATCGCCTCCATTCTCACCAAAGGTTTACAGAGAGTGGCTACACAAAGTGACGACTGTGTAGGTTTCTTCCAGTGTTGATATATGTCAGCCGTATTGACTGGCCTCATTTTATCAGTATACCTGGCTGACAAACTTGGCCTGGCTCTTCCTTCTCATTGTCCAGTAGCTGCATCCACCCCAGTCACAGATTGCTGACCACTTCCCAACCAGTACTTCACATTGTTGTGCGGGCCGTTGAACAGCTTGCCCATGGAGCCTCAAGTCGCATACTGCCAAACGGTGGTGGCGGAATAGCCGAGCAGCACGCAGAGAATGAGTACTAGAGCGGAGCTCCAAGCTGGGGCCCACCACTGTTAGCATCGCACATCAACATGGACACCCATCGACCCGTTTCCCCCCTCCACTCCGCGTATGCACGGTGACCAGCACACAGCCCAACCTCACGTCACCCGCCGCCTCTAAATCTGCCACCAGTCGCGAACCTCCCGCGGCCGGCAATCTTAACAACTGGTCATGGCCTTTGGGGACTTCTTCCTGCAATCCGGAGTGCCAGAACCGATCACTCCACGACCCTTCCGACACCCGCTTGCAACCCACCTGTGGGTCGCGACCTTGTGTTTGAAAAACCCTGAAAAAATACAGAGGCACTAGAGAGGATACAAACCCATTTACTAGAAATGTACCAGAACTAGCGGTTGTAACTATCAGTAAAGATTGGGCAGGTTGTGCCTCTTTATAAAACAGAAATGAGTCTGTGGGATGACATTTAAGATGAGAAAATTCGGACAGGCATTGAAAAGATGTTTTCAGTTGTTAGTCAGACCAGACAGACAGAAAGGCCATAAATATAAGAGTCACTGATAAATCGTTTCGGGAATTCAAGAGAAGTTTATTCTCTCATTGGGAATTCAAGAGAAGTTTATTCTCTCATTGAACATTGAAATGTGGCGATCCTTACCATGAGGAATAGTTGAGGTAAATAGAATAGACACACTTAAGGGGAAAGATAAGAGAGAAAGGAATAGAATGATTTGTTATTGGAATTAGATAAAATGGATGGGAGGAGGCTTGTGTGAAGAGCAAACACCAACATGGACCTGTTGGGCCACATGGCCTGCTTCTGTACTGTAAGATGTGTAAAATGATGACTGCAAAAGCAAAGTCATTACAGGCAAAAGGATGGCACCACCGATTTGCCCTCCTGAGTCTCTACCATTTCTACCTGAATTCATTAATGTGTGCATGTTTCAGCACTCTGTGCATACACAGCAGGTGATATATATTGGCATGGTGGCACAGTGGTTAGCACTGCTGCCTCATAGCCCCAGGGACCCAGATTCAATTCCAGCCTTGGGTGACTGTCTAAGTGGAGTTTGCACATTCTCCCCGCCTCTGCGTGGGTCTCCTCCTTCTGCTCCGGTTTCCTCCCACAGTCCTAAGACGTGCAGGCTAGGTGGATTGACCATACTAAAATGACCCCTTAATGTTCAAAAAAGATGTGTAGGTTAAATTGAGGGATTATTGAGATAGGGCGGGGAAGTGAGCTAGGGGTGGAATACTCTTTCAGAGTTTTGGTGCAGACTCGATGGTCTCCTTCGGCACTGTAGGGTTTCTATAATTCTATGATAGGTAGAATAGGGGCAAAATCATTTTTGAACTACTCCGGTCTTAGAAGTGGAGGGGGTTAAAGGGGAACTCCTTTCTAATGGCGAAACATGCTTCATATTTCTAAGAAGTATAGAGATGCCAGCTAGTTCTGCTACAGTTTTTTTAAAAACCTGTAATCCGAAGCAGGATCACTTGGTTTGCTTTGCACGGTAGCATAGTGGTTAGCACTATGGCTTCACAGCGCCAGGGTTCCAGCTTTCGATTCTCACTATCTGTGTGGAGTCTGCACGTTCTCCCCATGTCTGTGTGGGTTTATTCCAGGTGCTCCGGTTTCCTCCCACAAGTCCCGCAAGACATGCTTTCGGGTAATTTGGACATTCTGAATTTTCCCTCTGTATACCCGAACAGGCGCTGGATTGTGGCGACTAGGGGTTTTCACAGTAACTTCTTTGCAGTGTTAATGTAAGCCTACTTGTGACAATAAAGATTATTATTAAAAAAATATTTTAAGGTGGCATAGAATTCAGTACTTCACCTTTTGAAGACTTTGTACTAGTTACAGTAGAAAGGTGTAATGTCATGTGTTTAGCCGTCTAATTAAACATAATTTATCCCATATTTACTTGTAAAAATATTGCACAAAGATGATATTGTTACATTTGGGGTATATCTCAGTTGTCTTCATTTTTTTTAGAATCAAAGATTGGTTGCACCACAGAGGAGACCATTTGGTCTGTTTCAGCTCATGCTCGATCTCCACAGGAGCAATTTAATTCACCTTACTCCCTCGCCCTTTTCTCATAGCACTGAATTTTCTTCCCCTTGAGGTGCTTATCCCGTTCCATTTTGAAAGTCACAATTAAATCTAGCTGCACCATCTTTTCAGGAACTGCACTGCAGATTAAAACCACTTGCTGCATGACAGGAATAGATCTTACCTCGACTAAAAAGATGGATTCGGTGACCTGCTTGAAGTCTTCCATTCAAGCCTTGCTAAAATAACGACCAGAGGTGTATGAAAACAGGCAGGCACAGTTTTGTTGCCTTTCTGTGGGAAAGACCTTGCTATAATTTCTCGTGGATGAGTGCAGAGCCATCTGTGGTTTCCTGACCAGCTGCAATATTCTGACAATATAATACCTAAATATTTCACATTTTGAAAAAATTATAGTTCACGTCAGACAAAATAATTACGCAATAAACATTTAAGTATTGCTTTCTGAGGAGATAGTTCTCACGCTAATATTTGTTTTCTATTTGGAATCCTGGCACCAGGAATGTCCTTTGAAAAATATTCTTTCACTTTTCTTCTTGCTCTCCAGATAGACGTAGAGACATTTGGCAATGAAAGACTTTGTGTTTATTTTGCAACAAGATAAACACAAGCTACGCAGTTAATGTACTGCATGTTTTTTCACCTGTGGTGATAAAAATGTGGGGCTCAAATCACACACCAGTTTAACAGCTGCACAACAAGTGATGTATCAGACTGAACAATGCCAGGTTTGTGTCCTTCCTGGAGAGTAAGAATGTGATTATTATATGCTGATGACTTAAATGGTGTAAAAGAAAAATAAACAGATTGGGAAGGCATGTGAATTGGGTTAGGAGCTAACCCATGATTTGGATTAAATAAAGGCATCAGCTGATGTTGTTACGTGAAATTACATAGAGTGCTTGTGTGCTCGCGATCTTTGCGTGCACTGTTCGTGGTGCTTTATTACGTTTATGATTACTTCAGGTTTCAACTACATTTAGGTGTTGGTGTTTAAAAAGTAGACTCTAATTGAACCGAAGCAACATTCCTTAAAAGTGTAGCGTGTAAACCAACGTTAACTAGAAGAGGAAAAGCAACAGACACATCCTTTGTGTTCCTGTGTGGTCTGCTGCAGTCTGTTCCTTTGGTAGATAACAGTGAACTAAAATGTATGTACACAAATATATTTACACAAATATCAAAGTATCCTGCTTATCAAGTTTAAAATATAACTTCCCTGATTCCCAAAGCGTACAGAAGGTACGAAATGAAATGAAATGAAAATTGCTTATTGTCACAAGTAGGCTTCAAATGAAGTTACTGTGAAAAGCCCCTAGTCGCCACATTCCGGCGCCTGTTCGGGGAGGCTGGTATGAGAATTGAACCGTGCTGCTGGCCTGCCTTGGTCTGCTTTCAAAGCCAGCAATTTAGCCCTGTGCTAAACCAGCCCCTGGCAAAGCTACTGCCAACGTCACATACACGCAAATATCCTTTTTGACAGATGTGCAACTGAGCTGTATTGTAAAAATTGCAAAGTTGTAATTACTATGGAATGGCTGGGATTTGCTTGGGAGTCGGGGAGACTCCGTGGCGGGTTGACAATGGCTGCCAGGCCCCATTTCTGGAATTCCGGACCCCATTCGCAGGTTTCCAATTTTCACCATGGTCTTTTAAGGGTGGCGGCTGGTTTGGGTTGTGAGTCTGCACCCTGCGCTGCTGACATAGCTGACTCCATTGTGGGGATAGGCATGTCCTAGTCCTCCGCAGGTTTCGTGGAATCTGGCCAGCTTTTCAAAAAGTCATGGTTCACAGCACCTTGGAGATGTGGTGAAATATAGTCTGGATGAGGTAAGCTTTTGAAAGGTAAGCTTAAAAGGACCTCCTCATGCACCCCCTCCCCCTTGTTAATCTATACTTCCCCACACATCTCGGTGGCCCTTCATAATCCCCATGCAAAGCTCTGTCTCCCACTCTGGGCTGTACGGTAGCACAGGGTTTGGCACTGTCGCTTCACAGCGCCAGGGCTTCAGGTTCGATTCGCGGCTTGGGTCACTGTCTGTACGGAGTCTGCACGATATCCCCGTGTCTGCGTGGGTTTCCTCCGGGTGCTCCAGTTTCCTCCCACAAGTCCCGAAAGACGTGTTATTAGGTGAGTTAGACATTCTGAATCCTCCCTCAGTGTACACGAACAGGCACTCCGCGGAATGTGGCGACTAGGGCCTATTCACAGTAACTTCATTGCAGTGTTAATGTGAGCCTACTTGTGACAATAAAGATTATTATTATTATAAAGATGTTTCTCCTGCCCTATGCCACTTGCATTTAATATTCGATCAACATCCCCTCATTTCAGGCTCCGCAGCTATGGAAGCAATGTGCTTTGATCAACGCATTACTTTCCAGTTGATAATCTTTTTAAAAGGAAAAGCCTCAAGTTTATATTTTTGCACTTGCATTTTGAATATGTACTAAATTTAGATTGCGATTTTCAAGTTGATGCAGCTGAGAAGGTAATGGGCGTGATCTTCCGGCTGTTCCTGTTCCTGGTGGCATGGGGTGGATTCAGTGGGAAATCCCGCTGACGGCGGCAGGACCCAATGGTAGTCTACCTCCCGCCGCCGAGAAACACGCTGAGGGGAGGACAGAGGATCTCACCCAATAGCTTTAAAAGTAATTTTGAACTTTGAAATGTGATACAAAAGTAAAGAAAATTTTCAATAGGCATAAGGAGATACTTGAATGTGAAAACATATGGCACTTTATGGTCACAGGTCATAGAATCTGCAGTGCAGAAGGAGGCCATTCGGCCCATCGAGCCTGCACCGGCCCTTGGAAAGAGCACCCTACTTAAGCCCACACCGCAACTCTATCCCCATAACCCAGTAACTCCACCTGACCTTTTTGGACATTAAAGGCAATTTAACATGGCCAATCCACCTAACCTGCGTTTCTTTGGACTGTGGGAGGAAACCGGAGCACTCGGAGGAAACGCGCGCACACACACACGGCGAGAACTTACAGACTCCGCACAGACAGTGACCCAAGCCAGGAATCGCACCTGGGATCCTGGAGCTGTGAAACAACAATGCTAACCACTGTGCCGCCCATAAGAGTAATTGTAATGCTCCGTTCGTGACAAAACTCTTTTAGATTTGTTGATTTTTACAGTATTACCACTTAAAGTCATATTCAAAATCTCCTGCTGTCTGACACCATCTATGAAGCAATTTCCTGTGCACTTTTGACTTAAATATTTAGTACCAGATTTCAAAACGATGCTCGAAACTATAGATTTTTTTTGTTGAAAACTATGAAGCTGCATTGTTTCATGTTCAGCAAAGGAAGGCTGTTGCAGCTTTCCAAGACTTCCAGAAGTTGTCAATAGGTGCAGCCTCTTTTACATTGTGCTACCTCAGAGGTAATCTTCCTGCAGTAAATTAGCTATATGCCTTAACTTGACATCTGTTTTCAATACATGATGTTGCTATGCTATTGGTAGATTGCACCTGCCAAAAAGAATTTGAAGAGGTAGGAAGTTTCAGTCAGCTGAAAAGTAGTAAAAACAACATTGTGCGTAGAAATAAGGAAAGTTTGTATTTCAGTCTGAACAGATCATTCCCTGTAACTGACTCAGGTTTGTGAAGTTTACTATTTTACATTGTCAGTATTAATTTAGTTTAATGCGTTTCTGTTTTGACGTCTTCTCATTCACCCACTAACAAAGTCATTCCTGCAGCTACTGGAAGTAGGTATGCTGTACATCATTCTGTAGACCATTCTCTTGAGGGATTTCTCGAATGCATGTTAGGGATATGGACAATATTACTGCTCTTAACATATTCGGTATATCTTTATTTCTAAGTACCTATTGGCTATCAAATTGTATAGAGAGGAGCAGGTCACCAGAAAGTTCAACTCAACCAGATATTTGCCTTCAAACCTTTTGCTTGAGTCTGAGAAGAAAAGGAAGAGATTACGTAGGGCTACCATTTTACTCACTTTTAAAATAGTTTTAGTAAGGGGAGCTTGAGTGACTGCAGATTGGAAGTTGTTGAAGTCATGGCAGATTACCACACAGATAATACTTCAATAAAATAGCAAATGTAACATAAAATGATGAACAAATGTAACATTACAATGGCTATTTGAGCTATCTTCTATAATGTCAATCATCAGTCAAGAGATTGGATTTTCTGAAAAAAGGGTGCATTTTCGTGCAGAGATTGGTACAAATCCTGCCAGCCCCAGCAGCACGATGCGGATCACAATCTTTAGGTAGATTTCCCCATGTGAAACATGTGCTGCCTGAGGCGCAAAACATCTGATTTGCCCGCCGCAGGGTCATCTGAGCAGTTCAAATGTACTACATTTAAACCGCTCCACAACAGCTGCTCACAGTCGATCCAGGAGGATGGGGCAGCTAGAAAACTCGATTTCTGGATGCCATGGAGAAGAGGCAGGCCACAATCTACCCGCTTGTTGGCAGGAGGCCCACTAGCCAGATCACCATTCCTGCCTGGGACACAGTAGCAGCACTGGTCAGTGCCCACAGCATGACCAAGAGGACGGTTCAACGCATAAAAAAGATGAATGACCTCCTACAATTTGCGCAGTTATTAGTAGAATCGTTAGCTTCACTGGCTCCATCCCTTGATCACTCCGAGTTCTATGAGGGATGAGAGAGGGAGAGAGACGGTCAGGTTTGTCTTCCAGCCGGTAGCCTTCAGAACCTTCCAACACCTCTTATCCTTCTGGTCCTGGAAGCTGTCGTTCTTTCACCTTCTTGGGCAGCCAGCGCTCACTCACATGTTTGCTGCATTTCCAACTTCATCGCTTGACTGACCCCGGTCAATGCCCTCAGTTGCCTGTGGCCTTCTGTCTGGTCGTTCCCTTCCATAATATGTACATTTTTACAGGCAGGCATCTTGGAAGTCCGTGAACCAGTGTAAACAATGTCTCTTTCATTTTGAGCTCTTTTGAAGTCGACCAATTAGACTAAACTAAAGAAATTCAGGGACAAAGCAAAGAGGACCACTCCTTAAAGGGGCCCTGCCCAACCAAAAGCAAAGATCAACTGTAACGTAAAAACATTAAATTAGAAGGTGATTAAAGGGATTGATAAAGCACCCCAGATCCTGCGGTGCCCATTAAATGGTGCCAGTGGACACCGCATGCTCTTGCTCCAGGGACATCTGGCCGTGAATGAAACTGTAGCACAGGCAGACCATCGGGCTGGGCAACCCCCTCGCTTCCCTGGCTAGACCTGCAGATAGCAGGATTCGCCAGGAGCAGGTTCACGAGAAGGTTCTCCGCTTTCACCGTCCCTCTCTACACCGGGTGCTCGTAGATCAGGTGCATGGGGCTGAAGTGCAAACAAAACTAATAAAAGGTTTGTTAAGAAATTAAAAAGGGGGTGCAGCCTAAAACATTTCATGTAAACAAGGCCCATGGACTCCACAAGCCCACAGAACAGCAGGCACTTTGGCAGTCCGCAAACTGGTGCAGACGACATCGCCTTGACTTGGAGAATGTGGGCAGCTGACATTGTTGAGGTTTAACTTATGACAGCCAATTAATTTGACAAGCATGAATCTCAGGATTGTTAGAGGGCACAATTACTCTGTTGTTGAGATAGGCAACACTAATAACTGTTCATAATCAGGCTGTGTCATCCTGAGATCTCTTTGCTGTCATGCTTTTGCACATAAGACTCCTATACAATCACTGCATAAATGTTTCCCTGGATTAAGGGTCAATCCTTTTAAGGCGTTATGTCCCCTGGAAGCCAGAAGTGCTCATACCTGCCTGATATTTTGGCTAATTTGCTGGAACATAGTACATAATCTGCTCATCTTTGAGAATCAGGATAACAACTTCTCAAGTTCCGGATGTAAACCAGTGCATATCTTTTTAATGTTAAATGGCAACTGAGCTGCATTCATACAGAAAGTTCTGATCCAAAAAAATCAAGGATACTGCCAGGTCCTTGCTGTAATTCCAGAGAGAGACCACCAGAGTGCAGTCAAAAACATCAGGGATCTAGTCATTCCATTAAAGGTTATAAACCGTTCTTCAGTTTTCAGCTATTTATGTCATCTGAAGAATATTAGAAAATGTCAATCCAACCTATGAAGATCCTGGTAGCTGCATTCAACCATTTTGCTATGTTAAAGGGCAATTAAATAAAAGTTGTTATTAAAATGGCATTGTCAAAATGATGAATTAAAAGATGCAACAAATTTGTATAGTTGATTCGTTTATATCTTTCCTGAATTAGCAGCAGTGTCAATTAAAACAGCATATTTCACTTTACCACTGATGTGACCAGAATCGTAAGGGAAGAAAGGCAATCACTATTGCATCATCAGGATACGGTAGTGATGTTCCTGTTGCTAAAGATGGACACTACTGAAGAGGAGAGGAGATTTTTTTGACCATTAGTTTGCATTGTCTCTGCTAAACATCTGGAAGTCTGAATTAAAGTTGCCATTTGTACTTCTGAAGCCATCACACTCGGGTGAGTTTGCGAATGATTATTTTTTTCCCCTGTAGTATTGGTTGTTACACGTTTGGACTCTTGTGCTCGATATTTCACTTGCAGTCAATGCCTGTCATCAAAACTTGTATCCTCAATGAACAGAGTGCTTTCATCTGTGCAATATCTAGGTAAATACAAGACTCGGGAATTGAACTGAAAAGCACTCGACACAGTACCCGAGCTTAATTGCCATCATTTGACTTCCTATAAATATTTTAAAACTGAGGCTCAAGCTATAAACCAAAAAACAATGAAAAATATTCCATGCATAGTGGATATTATTTAATATAAACTAATACATTTACAGCTATTCCAGCTTTAAGTCTCCTCAAAACACCAAAACTACCAACAATCCTTTTCTTGAAGTGTCTCTCTGAAATGAATCCTTGAAATGCAGTCGGTCTTCGGTAGCAAAATACTACCACAAGTATCTTCACCAGGTTCAGATTGATTGACTTAAACTAAGCCACAACACAAATCATTTAAAATCCTTGGAAGCCCAGATTTTGTTGTCAGCCATGAAAGAACATCATTTACCGTTAATTACACTTGCACTTGCCCACTGTGAATTGAACTTAGCAGACAACGTTGCATCCTCTCCAGAAATCTGGACCTGTGTGTGCAGGGCAAACTATGACATGTCTTCTCGGCCAATCTGATTGAAGGATTCATACCAAGGCAAATTAGGGAATCTAAATTCAATTTAAATTCATGTAAAATCAGTAGCAAAATAGCAAGGGTTGCAAAGGGTCCAGATGAAGTTCAGAGGAATGATCCCTGGAAAGAAGTGTCATTTGTATGAGGAATGGTTGAGGCCTCTGGGTCTGTACTTGTTGGAGTTTAGAAGGATGAGGGGGGGATCTTATTGAAACTTACAGGATACTGCGAGGCCTGGATAGAGTGAACGTGGAGAGGATGTTTCTACAGTAAGAAAAACTCGAACACGAGGGCACAGCCTCAAACTGAAGGTACGATCCTTTAAATCTGAGATGAGAAGGAATTTCTTCAGCCAGAGGGTGGTGAATCTGTGGAGCTCTTTGCTGCAAAAGGCTGTGGAGGCCAAATCACTGAGTGTCTTCAAGACAGAGATAGATAGGTTCTTGGTTGGTTTAGCTCAGGGGCTGGTTTAACTCAGTGGACTAGACGGCTGGTTTCAAATGCAGAACAAGGCCAGAAGTGCGGGTTCAATTCCCATACCCGCTTACCCGAACAGGTGCTGGAATGGGGCGACTAGGGGCTTTTCACAGTAACTTCATACTTGTGACAATAAAATATTTTATTTTTTTCTCTTTTTTTCTTTTTAATAAGGGGATCAGGGTTTATGGGGAAAAGGCAGGAGAATGGGGAAACGTATCAGCCATGATTGAATGGCAGAGCAGACTTGATGGGCTGAATGGCCTAATTCTGCTCCTACGCCTTATGGTCTAAAATAGAGAGGGCTTGGAAGATGGGATCAATGGAGAGTGATAACAGAGGCAAATCAATGTAAAAAAACAGTGGTTTTAAATTCAAACAATAATTGAAATCTGAAGGAAAGTGACTCCACATCTGTAAAAATTATTTTTTTCAGTGTCAGAGACGTTGCCTGGCAGCCTTTAAGACTTAGCAGACTTTTTTTAAAAAATTACACTTGAATGGACAAGCCTAACTTTTCCTGGCATGTTTAGTGTTTAACTTCACTTTGTTACATGTACTGAGTCTTGCGATGAGACACCAATGTAGTGAAGCTTGTGGAGGAGCAGAGGAACTCGGATAGCATCTTTCTGATTTTCACATTACACTGTGTATGTGTGGATGCCTGAAGTTTTTTCTGATAATTTAATAACAGTGAGTACTGACATTCTTACAATGATTGCTGTTGCAAAATCTAGGTCATAACAAAAGTAATATTTTTTGTTGTGTTATGCTGCTTCGGATAATACAGGCTGCTACTTGATGCAGTCGAAACTAAAGGATGCTCCAGACTCTGAAATGAGTTCAAAGTGTTTATTGAACTATTAACACAGTTCTCAAATGAGTTTGACTCTCTGCTAATCTAACTGTAGTAACTCATTCTAACTGTACCAGCTTGCTCTAAGCCACGTGCTGGGGTGTGATGCTGCTGATCAACCCTGTCTAACTCTCTAGATGTCTGTCTGTGGAAAGAGGCAGGGTGTGAGTGCCTCATCCCTTTTATAGATTTATGTTATGCCCCCTTGTGGTGATGCCACCTCTGAGTGTCCTGACTGCCCAATGGTTGTGTTCTATTCTGAGTGTTCATTGGTTGCATGTTTGCATATCATGACACTTTTGATCTGAAGGATGCATGATTCATTGATCTGTGTCAAATACTTTGAATGACCTGCTCGATGGATCCCCATGAAAATTCAAAGGCAGGCAGTGCTTGTCCTGAAATACAAGAAAATGGTTTATATGACTTGCAAAACTGTTGTTATTCACATTTGTCCTGTATGTTTACTATGATACTACCAGCAATACAGAATACAACATATAGTTCATCCTGGACTAAAATGCTACATTTTTGTCACATTATTCACACTTTTTTGTTGAATTAGTGTAGGATCCGTATTGCTCTAACTGCTCCCAAACTGTCTCCTAAAGTGGTAGCACTCGCTTGTTTACTCTAAAGCAATTACTTAATGTTATGGGAAACATGAAGTTGAACTGACCAAATGCAAACTTTTCCTGTACCTTCAGGAGATAAAGTGAATATATATTATGTATATTCATATCTCAAACTTTTTTTGTTTCCTCTTCTTTCTCATACAATAGGCCATTAAACATGGCACCACAAGTAGAAAAGTGCAATGAAAAATATACCACTTTCAAGTGCACCATTATGAAACTGGGAGCATTTCTCCCCAAGCTAGTGCTTTGACTGTCAGGTATGAATGACACTTTCCCTAATTTGCAAAAGATCAAGGCTGCCATGCCACTGCACTGCCCGAGATGTCGGATGCAATTCTCCGGCTATTGCGATTCGCTTTTCCCGCCAGCAGCGCACCACCCGCCCCTGGGTTTCCGGCGGCATGGGGTGGTTTCAGTGGGAAATCCTGAGACCCTTAAACTGAGACCCCGGGCGGGATTCTCCCTTCTGACGGCAGAGTGTTGACTCCGTCGTAAAAACTGGAGAGTTTAACGACAGCGTCATCGGACTGCTAAATGTAGCGATCCTCTGCCCTACAGGAGGCCAGCAATTCACTGGAGTGACCCACGCCGCTCCAGCTGCTGATACCGGCGTCAAATGGGCGGTGCGGGTCTGCGCATCCGCACTGCGACCGGTTCAAATGCGTGCATGTGCGGTAGCTTCCTTCTCCGCACCGGCCCCGATGCAACATGGTGTAGGGCTACAAGGGCCGGCACGGAGTAAAAGAGGCCCCCACCAGGAGAGGCCGGCCGGCTGATCGGTAGGCCCCGATCGTGGGCTGGGCCACGGTGGAGGCCCACCCCGGTGTGTCCCCCCCCTCCCCCCACCCCAGGCCGCCCCCGACAGGATGGACGGCGAGGTCCCACCAGGTAAGACCAGATGTGAATGGTGCCGGCAGGACTTGGGCTTTTTTGGCGGCCACTTGGCCCATCCCGGGCGGAGAATCGCACCGGCGCTGATACGCTGGTGACCGGAGAATCGGCGGGGTAGCGCCGCGTGAATCGTGCCCGGCCCGGCAATTCTCCGGCCCTCCGTGGCCCTGAGAGAATCCCGCCCCCCCGTATGTCTGCTCGGTTGGATATAAAAGATCCAAGCGTGACACTATTTTGAAGAAGAGTAGGGGTGTTATGCCAGGTGACCTGGCCAATATTTACCCCTCAATCTACATGACAGATACCGATTACTGATCTTTATCACTTTGGAGTTTGTGGAAACTTCTTGTGTGACAATTGACTGCCACGTTTCCTACATTACAACAGTGACCACACGTCAAAAAACATCACAATGTTGTAAAGTGCTCTGAGACATCTTGTAGTCATGAATGTGTATCTGAAAGTCTTTCTTTATCTTCTATTTGATTATGCCACAGGCATAGGAGAGAGAGTTTGGCACACTTGGCTGGGAATTGTAAAAATCTGCCAATGCAGCAACTTGTAGCAGGCTGCAGCGAGCTGTTAAGAGAAGCTGTGGTTGATACAGAAAAGTGAATAAATTAGTCACAATGGGGCTATGACAGGCAGCACTTATCTCTGATTCTAAAACATTGGATTCTGCGTGGTTGGGGAACAACTGATCAATTGAAACTTTAAGCCGAAAAAGTATATTTTTAAAAAGAGATTATTGTGTGAGGCAAGGTTACATTCACAGAGAAAGCTGCCAGTGGATTGAGGTGGTAAAAGTGCCCAAGAATATGGGGCTGGATTCTCAGTTCCTGAGGCTAAGTACCGACCCCGGCTTAGGGCCCATGATGTTTCACGACCGGTAAATCAGCATGAATCCCTCACTGATTCCGGTACCGGTGAGCGGCTAGCACCGGCGCCGTGTGAAACTCCCGCCTCCCATGCAGAAAACGGGCGGAGAATGGCCCAGGTCATGCATGCGAATGGCTGACGACCTGCAGCAGTCGCACCGTACAACATGGCACCGGCCATGGGCGTAACTTAACCCGCAAACCGTGACCCCTGGCCACCCCCTGGCCACCCACCACCAGTCCTCCCAGCCCTTGCAGAAGCCTCCCGGGCAGCGGCACAGATCCTGGCCAAGTGTGACGGTGCTGGACACAGTCAGCGGCCGTCACGTCGGGTCCCCGCACGGTTGGGACCGCACGTGTCCCACGCCGTCGGGAACTGGGCCCATCTGGGGGGGGGGGGGGGGGGGGGTGGGAGCATCGCGGATGGGCCGGCGATGACGCGCTAGCGGAGTGTGGCCGCGTCACGATGACGCCAGTTTGGAGGGGGCGGAGCATGGCGGACCAGTGTCAAACTGCCGTCAGCCCCGATTTCGGCGCAAAAATCCATTCTCCGCCCGATTGCCGAACATGATTTTGGCGTCAGTATTGGAGAATCCAACCCATGGTTGCTAAAATAGCAGTTTGGTTAAAGTTGGAATTTGGCACAGAGGGGTAGAAGGTGCCAAGTAGGCGAGCTCATTCCTACATAAATAATACAAGTCACATCATAGAATTATAAAATCCCAACAGTGCAGCAGGAGGCCATTCGGCCCATCGAGTCTGCACTGACCTTCTGAAAGAGCACCCGACCTAGACCCATTGCCCTGCCCTATCCCATAATCCCACCTAACCTGCGCATCACTGGACACTCTGGGGCAATTTAGCATGGCCAATCCACCTAACCACATCTTTGAACTGTGGAAGGAAACCGGAGCACCCGGAAGAAACCCGCGCAGGCACTGGGAGAACGTGCAAACTGCACACAGTCACCCAAGGCCAGAATTGAAGCCAGGGCCCTGGCACTGTGAAGCTGCAGTGCTAACCACTGCGCCATCGTGCTGCCCCTTATGGTAGAACAAACTAAACATGAACATGGCAGGAATATACCTGCATGATGTTGGAGCTTTGAAACACTGAGCTGTACCTGGGCAAACATGCGGGGGAACTATTGCCAACTCATTGCTTGAGCTCAAAATGTTAGAATTTGATAATGAGATGGAGAAAATCCAACATGTCATGGAAGGTGCGTTTGGATAGGTTGTCATACCCATAGGGAGAGAGGGCACAGGCAGCGGAGGAGCAAAGATAGGTGACTCTCCGAGAAGGGGAGAAGCATGCCTGTTTTCGACGCCATCTACTTTTCATTCTGTTGAAATTACTAGAAAAATAGGTAGAGTTCTATAATGAGTGGATGGTGCATTTTATCAGGTTACTTCTCAGTCAACACAGTTGAAAATAACACCTATTTCAGACCTGTCTAGGTATGGATGTTCCCTGGCAAGATTGGAAGTGGCCAAAGTAGTACCCATTTTAAAAAAACGGTTCACAGTTAACATGGCTAATTGCTTGTTAGTTTAAATCTGGACAGGTAATTGCAGGCATTCAAGGAACGAAGAGGTGAACTCCAAAAGTTGTTTATTCCTATTTGGCCCAAGAGTAGAAAGGGAACTGTGACCCAACATGGCTTACAAGGGAAATTAGAGATAATATTACGTTCAAAGAAGAGGCATACAAATTAGCAAGGAAAAGCAATAGTCTTGAGGATTGGGAACAGTTTAAAATTCAGCAAAGGCAGACCAAGAGATTGATTGATTAAGAAGGAGAAAATGCAATATGAAAGTAAAACAGAGAACATAAAAACTGACTGTAAAGGTTACATAGGTATGTAAAGAGAAAAAGATTGATTAAAAACTAATAGAGGCCGCTTACAGTCGGAAATGGGGAAATTCATAACGGGATCAAAGAAATGGCTGAGAAACTAAATTCTTATTTTGCTTCTGTCTTCACAAAGGAAGACATGAATAATGTACCAGAAATCCTGAGAAACACAAGTTTTAGTGAGAAGCTGAAGAAAATTACTATTAGTAGAGAAATGGTTTCAGGAAAATTAATGGGATTGAAGGCGGATAAATCAGGTCCTGATAATCACAGAAACACAGAATCACAGAATACTATAGTGGAGAAGAGGCCCTTCAGCTTTTCGGGCCTGCGCCGATGCATGAAAGGCCCAGACCTGCCCACCTAATTTCACTTGCCAGCACTTGGCCCATAGCCTTGAATGTTATGGTGTGCCAAGGACTCATCCAGGTACTTTTTAAAAGATGGGAGGCATCCTGATTCTACCACCCTCCCAGGCAGTGCATTCCAGACCGTCACCACTCTCTGGGTGAAAAGTTTCCCCTCAAATCCCCCCAAAACCTTCCACCCCTCACTTTGAACTTGTGTAACCTCATAACTGACCTTTCAACTAAGGGGAACAGCTGCTCCCTATCCACCCTGTCCATGCCCCCCATAATCTTGTACACATCAGGTCAACCTGAAGTCTTCTCTGCTCCAGCAACAACAACTCATGCCTATCCAACTCTCTTTGTAACTCAAATGTTCCATCCCAGGCAACATTCTGGTGAATATTCTCTGCACTCACTCTAGTACATTTATGTCCTTCCTGTGGCGACCAGAACTGCACACAGTACTCCAGCTGTGGACTCACCAAAGTTCTATCGTGCTCCATCATGATCTCCCTGCATTTGTAATCTATGACCCGATTGATCAAAGGGAGTGTTCCATATGCCTTTTTCACCACCCTATTAACCTGCCCTTTTGCCTTCAGCGATCTATGGACAAGCTCGCCAAGGTCCCTTTGTTCAGCGGAACTGCCCAGTGTCAGACCTTTCATAGTATACTTTCTTGTTAAATTACTTCTTCCAAAGTGTATCACCTCACACTTTTCAGGGTTAAATTCGATCTGCCACTTATCCGCCTATTTGACCATCCCATCTATATCCTCCTGTGATCCAAGACACTCAACCTCATTGTTACCCGCCTGGCCAATCTTTGTGTCATCTGCTAACTTACTGATCCGACCCTCCACATAGTCATCTATGTCATTTATATAAATGCCAAACAATAGGAGGCCCAGCATGGATCCCTGTGGTACGCCACTAATCTTCATCCCAGAGTACCAAAGGAAGTAGCCCTAGAAATAGTAGATTCATTGGCGATCATTCCAAAATTCTTGGTATTCTGGAATGGCTCCTACAGATTGGAGGGTGGCTGTTCAAAAAGGGAGAGAGAGAAAACAGAGAACTATAGATGAGTGGGCCTAACGTCGGTAGTAGGGAAGTTGCTAGAGTCCATGATCAAGGATTTCATAGCACAGCATTTGGAAAGCAGTGGTGTAATCAGACAAAATCAGCATGGATTTACAAAAGGAAAATCAAGCTTGCCAAATCTACTGGAATTCTTTGAAGATGTAACTAGTAGAGTTGACCAGTGAGATCATAGAATTATCATAGAATTTACAGTGCAGAAGGAGGCCATTCGGCCCATCGAGTCTGCACCGGCTCTTGGAAAGAGCACCCTACCCAAGGTCAGCACCGCCACCCTATCCCCATAACACAGTAACCCCACCCTAAGGGCAATTTTGGACACTAAGGGCAATTTAGAATGGCCAATCCACCTAACTTGCACATCTTTGGACTGTGGGAGGAAACAGGAGCACCCGGAGGAAACCCACGCACACATGGGGAGGATGTGCAGACTCCGCACAGACAGTGGCCCAAGCCGGAATCGAACCTGGGACCCTGGAGCTGTGAAGCAATTGTGCTATCCACAATGCTACCGTGCTGCCCGGTGGATGTGGTTCATTTAGACTTTCAGAAGGCTTTCAACAAGGTCTCGTGTTGCAGATTAATATGTAAAATTAAAGCGTATGGGATTACGGGTAGTGTCTTGAGATGAACAGAAAACTGGTTAGCAGACAGGAAGCAAAAAATTGGAATAAATGGATCTTTTTCTGATTGACAGGCAGTGATGAGTGGTACTGCAGAGATATGTGCTAGGACCTCAACTGTTTAGATATTGATGATTTGGACGAGGGAACAAAATGTATTATCTCCAAATTTGCAGATGATACAAAGTTGGGTGGAAGGGTGAATTCTGAGGAGAATGCAGAGATGCTTCAGCGGGATTTGGACAGGCTGAGTGAGTGGGCATATGCATGGCAGATGCAGTATAATCTGAATAAATCTAAGGTTATCTACTTTGGTAGCAAAAATAGGGAGGCAGATTATTATTTGAATGGGTGTAAATCCATGGGTGTCAGCGAGACCTTGGTGTTCTTGTGCATCAGTCGGTAAAAGTAAGCAGGTACAGTCGGCAGTGAAGAAGGCAAGTGGCATGTTGGCCTTCATAGCGAGAGGGATTGAGTAGAGGAATAGAGATGTTATACTGCAATTGTACAGGGAATTGGTGAGATCACACCTCGAGTACTGTGTGCAGCTTTGGTGTCCTTATCTGAGGAAGGATGTTCTTGCTATGGAGGGAGTGCAGCGAAGGTTTACCAGGCTGTTTCCTGTGATGGCGGGACTGTCATATGAGGAGAGACAAAATCGGTTAGGATCATATTCATTGGAGTTGAGGTGAGTGTGAGGGGACCTCACAGAAACTTATAAAATTCTAACAGGTTTAGACAGGGTAGATTCCGAAAGAATGTTCCCAATGGTGGGGGAGTACACAACTAGGGATCAAATAACAAAGAAAAGTACCGCACAGGAACAGGCCCTTCGGCCCTCCAAGCCTGCGCCGACCATGCTGCTTGTCTAAATTAAAATCTTCTACACTTTCGGGGTATATATCCCTCTATTCCCATTCTATTCATGTATTTGTCAAGACGCCCCTTAAAAGTCACTATCGTCCTTCCTTCCGCCACCTTCTCCGGCAGCGAGTCCCAGGCACCCACTACCCTCTGTGTTAAAAAAAAAACTTGCCTCGTACATCTCCTCTAAACCTTGCCCCTCGCACCTTAAACTTATGCCCCGTAGTAATTGACCCCTCTACCCTGGGAAAAAGCCTCTGATTATCCACTCTGTCTAAGCCCCTCATAATTTTATAGACCTCTATCAGGTTGCCCCTCAACCTCTGTCGTTCCAGTGAGAACAAACCACATTTATTCAACCTCTCCTCATAGCTAATGCCCTCCATACCAGGCAACATCCTGGTAACTCTCTTCTGCACCCTCTCCAAAGCCTCCACATCCTTCTGGTAGTGTGGCGACCAGAATTGAACACTATACTCCAAGTGTGGCCTAACTAAGGGTCTATTCAGCTGCAACATGACTTGCCAATTTTTATACTCCATGCCCCGGCCAATGAAGGCAAGCATGCCGTATGACTTCTTGACTGCCTTCTCCACCTCTATTGCTACTTACAGTGACCTGTGGACGAGTACACCTAGATCTCTCTGACTGTCAATCCTCTTGAGGGTTCTACCATTCACTGTATATTCCCTAGCTGCATTAGACCTTCCAAAATGCATTACCTCACATTTGTCCAGATTAAACTCCTTCTGTCATCTCTCCACCCAAGTCTCCAAACGATCTAAATCCTGCTGTATCCTCTGACAGTCCTCATCGCTATCCGCAATTCCACCAACCTTTGTGTCGTCCGCAAACCTACTAATCAGACCAGTTACATTTTTCTCCAAATCATTTATATATACTATGAACAGCAAAGGTCCCAGCACTGAACCCTGCGGAACACCACTAGTCACAGCCCTCCAATCAGAAAAGCACCCTTCCATTGCTACTCTCTGCCTTCTATGACCTAGCCAGTTCTGTATCCATCTTGCCAGCTCACCTCTGATCCAGTGTGACTTCACCTTTTGTACCAGTCTACCATGAGGGACTTTGTCAAATGCTCATAGTTTGAGAATAAGGGATAAACCTGTTAGGACTGAAGTGAGGAGAAATTTCTTCATCCAGAGAGTGGTTAATCTGTGGAATTCACTGCCACAAAAAGTAGTTGAGGCGAAAACATTGTGTAATTTCGAGAAGGAATTAGACACCGCTCTTGGGGCTAAAGGGATCAAGGGATGTGGGGGAAGGTGGGGTCAGGGTATTGAACTTGATAATCAGTCATGATCATAGAATAGTGGAGCAGGATCGGAGGGCTGATTGGCCTCCTCCTGCACTTCTATTCTTTACGTATGTTTCAATGTACTTGGGAAAATATTAGTCTCGAAGGAAGAATTGCCACATGTTTAGATAAAGATAAATTGCACTTTAATGGAAAAGAAAGTGTCCTGTTTTGGGTGCAAATAGCCGGATGTTTCCCGGGACTTTTAGCGCCAATATCGACGCCGCTATTAAACGAGACTCCGCTTCTTCTCCGAGCCCCGGCAAGGAACGACCTGCCGAGGCCACACTTAGGCTCATTCCTGCACTCCAGGAGCTAAGCTCAAGAGTGCAAGAAGTGATCGGGGCGTCGTTTTAAAAACTGCAGCCTCTGGAAACCACCCCCAAGTTAACAACTAGGGGGTCCTCAAGCCCCATGTCATAAGGGGAGGGCACCCCCAGGTCCGATCCCCGATGTGGCCAAGGTACCACCTGGGCATATTGGCAGTGCCGCAGCCAGCCTGTCAGTCCACCCAGGCACCTTGGCATTACCAGGGTGGCACCTGGCTGGCATTGTCATGGTGCCCGGGTGGCACTGCCAAGTGCCAGGCTGGCACTGCTACGGTGCCTGGATGGCATTGCGCTGGCAGGGTAGTGCCCTTCCAAGAGCCTGACCACCCACCGGCCCCCGATCACCTCGGAGATCCCCCCCAAGTGCCGGTACACCTGGTCCACATTTGTGGGA
The DNA here is from genome assembly GCF_047496885.1 of Scyliorhinus torazame. Lineage (NCBI taxonomy): Eukaryota > Metazoa > Chordata > Chondrichthyes > Carcharhiniformes > Scyliorhinidae > Scyliorhinus > Scyliorhinus torazame. The sequence continues at coordinate 73,077,274 of NC_092708.1, forward strand.
ACCAGTGCTAAATGGAACCTGCTCGGGGTCTCCGAGGCGAGGCCGTTGGATCCTGCGCCTTTGGGTAACTCCGGCGCGAACATATTTAAGTGAGCTTAACTGCAGGTTTAAGTATGCAAATCTCCTTAGCTCTCATGAAGCATAACAAGCTTTGTAAATCTCGCGAGAGATATCTCGCAAGATTTACCGGCCTCGTTGCGTCCCGAGTTGGGCGTGTTGAGACTGTTGGATTGTGCCCAAAGTATTTACACGTGATTGTGAAATTCACCATAATCATAGAATCATGTATCTCCAAAGTGCAGAAGGAGGCTATTTGGCCCAGTGTGTCTGCACCGACCCTCCAAAGGAGCACCCTACCTAGGCCCTGTCTCCTGCCCTATCCCTGTAATCCATAACCTCCACTTAAGATGCAATTTAGCATGGCCAATTCACCTAACCTGCACACCTTCGGATTGCAAGAGGAAACCGGAGCACCCGAAGGACCCGAGCACCCGAAGGAAACCCACGCAGACACGGGGAGAATGTGCAAGCTCCACCCAGGCAGCCACCCAAAGTCAGAATCGAACCCGGGTCCCATGGTTCCCGAGAACTGCTTTCCCCTTTTGAAAGAAAGCTGACTGGTAGTAATTAAACCCGAGGGTCACCACACCCCAGGCCAGGAATAAGGTTGAGAAGTCAGGGCCTTTATGGATAACCTCAGCCAGTACGGGGGTTGAAGCCGTGCTTTTGGCGTTGCATCACAAATCAGCCATCCAGCCAACTGAGCTAGCCATCAAGTAGCACGTATGGATAATGTAATGAGTTTCACAATGTAAAATTCTTTGGGAGAATTACATTTAGGGAAAGCTTCATTATGATACCAGATTCGAGAAGAGTCAGAATATAGAATTATGGGGAGGATAGCAGGCAGGATTAAAATTAGTTAGAAGGGAGAAAATGTAAACTGTAGAAAATAGGAAGCTAGGAGGTGCAGTTAATTCTTTTGCAGAGTGAAAAAAGCAGCAAAGGTATATTGATGAGATGGGCTAATATGTTTTTGTTCTAAAATGGGACAGATATGTCAGTAAGTATGTTGACATACTCTAAAGCAGGGGTTTTCAAACTGTGGGTCGTGATCCGTGGGTGGGTCGTGGGCAGGCTTCGGGAGGGCCGCGAAGTGATCAGTTGCGGTACTGACGATCATGGAAGAAGCACCCAAAGGTCACGTTGGGATTTTAAATGGGTGGCACAGTGATTATCACTGCTGCGTCACAGCACCAGGGACCTGGGGTTCACTTCTAGCCTTGGGTCACTGTCTGTGTGGTATTTATATGTTCTCTCTGTATGCGGGTTACCTCCAGTGCTCCGGTTTCCTCACACAGTCCAAAGATGTGTGGGTTAGGTGGATTGGCCATGATAATGTCTAGGGTTTGCGGGTTAGGTTATGGGGATAGAGTGGGGTGGGCGGGGGAGTGGACATAGGTAGAGTGTTCTTTCGAAGGGTCTGTGCAGACTAGATGGGCTGAATGGCTTCCTTCTGCACTGTAGTGATTCTGTAAATTGGGAATGCCGGTGGTGATCGACTTTCATATTGAACAATGCTGATTTCTGGCCAGAATAGGCAGGAGAGAGCACATCATGCACCTGGCACATCCACTGATGTCACGCCCTGTATGTCTGTGATTTTGGAGCCAAATCATGGCGGAGAGACTTCTCAATTTTCTAGCTGCGAGCAAGCAAGGCAACAGGAGCGTGAAGAACTGAAGATGGATCATTTTAAACAAAGAAAAAACTGAAATATAAAGATGATTTCTTGTTAATTGTACCACTGCAATCAGGATGCAAAACCCATGTGCATGTGTTATATGTAAATCAAAGTGTAAAACCCTCCAAACTTCATCGGCATTTGAAGATGAGTTCGAGATCAAACCTCCAGATTTTTTTCAAGCGATTCAGCAAGAACTTCATCAGCTGTTGTCTTTAGCAGGAATGTAAAATTGACGATAAAGCAAGTGAGATCACGACGATCAAGCAGGTTCACCTGAAGCATTAAAGGGAAGTGAAAATGGTGTGTTGTGAAGGTCGGACAGCGTGGTCGGGCTGGTTGGTAAAAGAGTACCGGGGGGGGGGGGAGAAATTAAAAATACTGCTCTAAAGCAGCAATTGTACTGTGAATGGAAGTTGGCTTGATGCTGGTAAAGAACGGTGGGACTTGGGATGCAGCTTCACAGGATATTAAAGCCATTACCTCAGGTTGACAAAGACATAAAAAGAGAGAATGGAATTCTCGGTCTTATCTCCAGAATTATAGAGCACAGAAGGCAAAAAGCAATAACAACAAGAATAAATTACAAGGGGAGATTACAGGCGATTTAACATCGAAAAAAAGCAATGAGGATAAATTACAAGGAGATTACAGGGGCGATTTAACATCAAAAAACAGAGTCTCGTTTTGGGCGAGAAAATGCCAAAAATGACTCTGCTATCAAATGGCACTTGATTTTGGCCTTGGCAAGGAATGGCCGCTAAAGGCTACACTTACCTCACACCTTGTACTGATGAACTCAGCTTGCCAGAGCAAGCATAGATCGACTTCTGGACTTCCCTCGGACACCCCTCTGTGGTCTCTAGACCCCTCCCCCTACCCACTGTCCCAACTTGCCTCTTAGGGGTCCTTGAGCCCCCCTCACCCCACCTCTTGAGGGCAAGGTACCCCCAGGCCTGATCCCGGGTACAGACAACCTGGCAACCGTGCACTTTGGCACTGTCAGTGTCCCTGACAGCCAACCAGGTGTCCAGATAGCAGTACCAAGGTGACAGGCTGGTTGTGCCCAGGTGCCAGGAGTGGCAAGGAACCACCCTGCCCAGCGCTCGACCACCTGGGGGCTTCTGATGCCCCGGAAGATCTCTTCCCCCCCCCCCTTTCCCTCCCTCAGCTGCCATTATGCCTGTTACACATCTGTGTGGACCAGTGCTAAACGGCCCCATGACAAAGTCTCCCAGGCACCGGCCATCATTCCCGGGCCTCAGGAGAAGGGTGCCGCCATATTTAAATGAGCCTAATAGCTCACTTAAATATGTTAATTTGGATCTTGCCCTTGCTGGGGCTGTTTGATCGTCCCTGACGCAAACAAGGGTTGTATTCCCGGGAATTTAAACGGTTAATGGGTAAAAATTTAATTTTCAGGATATCAAGGGGAACACATAGGAGTAGTGGAGAGCAACCAACTCTGCTGGTTAAGAAGTCTAGTGATCTTAGATCCCCATCAAAATATTGGCAGAAGTAATTTTCTCAGACCCTGACAAAAGGGGCTCCAGCAAGAGACGAAGTGACTGGTAACACAAGTGACTGGTTATTTGTCACTTTTCTCTTACCCATTCCAGTGGTGACTACCCAACAATCATCCACAATAACATGGGCACCTGCCACTATTTTTTAAATAAGGTGACATTCTCCCACCCTGGATATTCTGGGATGGTTAGGAGCTCTTGTTCAGGCCAGCATCCTGTTTGAATGTGGCTGTTGCAGTTCTATTATTGTTTTCTTTTAAGCTGTTATGTTTCTTCCAGTGAAAACGGTTACAAATGTTTGCTTTAATGGGCAGCATGGTAGCACAGTGGTTAGCACTGTTGCTTCACAGCTCCAGGTTTGATTCCCTGCTTGGGTCACTGTGAGGAGTCTGCACGTTCTCCCCATGTCTGCGTGGGTTTCTCCGGGTGCTCCGGTTTCCTCCCACAAGTCCCGAAAGACGTGCTATTAGGTAATTTGGACATTCTGAATTCTCCCTCGGTGTACCCGAACAGGCGCCGGAATGAGGTGACTAGGGGCTCTTCATAGTAACTTCATTGCAGTGTTAATGTTACTTCATTGCAGTGTTAAAGCAAGCCTACTTGTGACAATAAAGATTATTATTATATAATCTTCCATTGGAAAAAGGATTACATTTCATCAAGGTGGCTTGGCAAAAATTTGCTTTTAAAATCCTCAATGCAAAACCACTGGCCGTTTCGACCGTAAATTTAATTTTACATTTCAACCCCCTCTTAAACCATTCGGTACCTTTATGGTATACATAGATGTTTCTGAGCATTGGTGTACTTGATTAAGATCAGATTCTGAGCAAGGATTGTTCCATTCTGTCACATAAAACTATGTACTACTGTCTGAAGTGGAGATAAGATGTGGTTTATGCTGATTCACATTTGGCCAACAGATGGTGCAACTATTCATGTTGTGCTCTGTTAACAATAAAGTACTTGCACAGCAACTGAACAATTATAAGAACATGGAAGGTGAATTAATCTTGTTCACTTTAAATCCTGGTAAAATACTACTGAGTAACTAAATAAATGTGTCACCACATGTATTCCTGCAGTTCAGATGATTAAAGAAAATAGTTTATGCAATTCCAAGATGGAAATGATTAAAAATACATATGTTACATTTAAAGCATCCTTGTATAATTCTGTGTTTCATTTAAATGTTCAGTAATTTTATCATACAGTAAGAGGGCATTTTAGAGAAACTACGTCTTTAAACAAGGATCTCCCGAATGCCGGATGTCACAAAGTCACTTTAGGACCAGCCAGCATGAAATGTGCTTTCTTCTATGATGCTGAGTGTTTCTTTGGTTTAAACTCCATTTATTGCAGTTGTTTCTATTGCTAGCTGCAAAGGAACACACAACTGGCATCGAAGTGAGATGGCAATGAAGTTCCTTGACTTTTAGTTGTCATGTCATCTGTATGTGGGGTTAAGCTTTCATACCACGCAGTGTGTCGCTAGGCCCTTACAGGTGGCTACGTCCCAATCTCAACTTCTGATTTAAAATTGAGGCTTTTTTTCCCAACCGGTTCTGTACTCAACCATCCACTGTGGAGCTTCATGCAATGTGCTCCATAAGGACGGGAATTCCACTAAGGTGAGTTGTGATGCGTGGAATGATTTGGAGTGGTGTATTCTGGTTCCCTTTTATCTGGTCTCTAAATTGCTCATGTCGCTGTTGGGGGGCAACTCAGTGGAGGCCTAACTGGCAAGGCCTCCTGGGGCCAAAGTAAAAATCGAAAAAGTTATCTTTTTTTCTTCAATGTGCCTCTGAATAACTAGTCCAAAGTGCCATTAGCAGAGGCTGCCTGCCTGGCGCTCAATGGTATCTGTCACAGGGACAGCGCGTGTCAATGACAGAAAGAAAGATGGTTAAAAAAAGGATTTACGAATAACTAAGTATTTTACTTTGTTTCAGGATGGAAGAGACTGTAAGGAATCTACTCCAGAATCAAGGCATACTAGGGCAGAGTGCAGGAGCCACCGCCGAACTTTTAAAAGCATGTCAGGTATTGATCCATTTGAACCACTGTGTTCAGTTATTTTGAAGAAAAATGTATATGTTTTATGATATCCAAATAAACTGGGTTACAAATAAATGAAACTGTGGCATTTGAAAATAACGACTGCAAGGGTTCAAATTAAGATTGGAAATAGTGGGCTGGGAAGTTGCAGTTTCAAAATACCACTGCTCTCTCCAGAGTTTAACCAGGATAGGAGTGCAACATTGGGCTCCTGAGCTGTATCATGGTTCTGTGGTCCAGCAATTTCAAATAGCTTCAGCGTTCTCCTCACCCTGCTGCTAATAATTGACCTTTTAGCCTAAATGCTCCCTATCATGGTAGGCACAGTGATTTGCCATTCCTGATGGAACCACCAATGCCGTTGCCCCTGCTATGTTCCAATGCACTCCTTGTGCACCTGTGTTAACTTGGGCCTGATTGAATTTGCCAAATCTAAAATGGCAGTCAGTGTCAAGCCTAATATTCAATTCCGTTTCTGTTTGACCTCTTTCAGAACTTACTGGTTCCTTTCCCCCTCCCACAATGTGCTCCCAATACACCACCAGAACATGGACCTCAGCCATCCAAACGTTCAGCAACCATGGATCTCCTTGCCCGTGCTCTAACACTGCAACATTCAGGTTCTCTTTCTCATCTACCAAATGGCCCCAAACTCAATTTCCTTGCCTCACAGTTTACCAAGGTCCCAAGTGTTTCTGATCCCAGATTCCATGCCCCCCAGACCCCATCTCATGGGTACTACAAGACCACAGGTTTCTCCAACCACCTTCTGGTCCTCCTTCCTTCAACCTGGCATCTACTAAAGGGTACATCCATTATTCATGGCCACCTCAAGCCCTTCCTAGTCCCTCCCAGTCTCAGACCCCAGCTTCTTACTATTACCTGCATCATCAGTTTACAGTTGGCCTTCCCATTTTACACTGACCTGACATTTAGTTATACCTTGCCTATGTAACTTTGGCTTCAAAGTTACAGAAAGTTTAAAAGGAATTAAATATAGCTCTTGGGGCTGAAAGGGTCAAGGGATATGGGGGGTGTGGTGTTCTTTGTGTTGCTAAATTCAGGATGGTTGGAGTAGTGTTCACAAAGACCACAAAATAGCTTGAACATGAACAAAGCTATAAATCTATTAGCACCACTAATTTGGATTTGACATGTACTCCTAAATAATACACAGTTGATTATTAACATATAATCTACACTCATCTATAACTAATCTCTGTACTGTTATAAACTATGTTCTGCTCTTACTCACACTATCTTTCCTTCAGTATGTCTCTAGCTAACTCCTTTACTTCCCTCCCCCCACAAGGCTTAGCATTAATGTCTTGTATACTTGTAACTGTAGTTCCCTCAAGTGGCTGTTCTTAGACATTTCATTAACCCTTGCAATTCCTACATTTGTGATAATACCACGGCGGGTGGGGGGTGGGGGGGGGGGGGAGAGAGAGGGGGAGGAGGGGAGGCAGGAGCACGGCATTGAACTTGATGATCAACCATGATAATGAATGAAAGCAGGCTGGAAGGGCCAACTGACCTCCTCCTGCTTCTATTTACTATGTATGTTTCTCTGGCTCAGTCCCCAAATCTTTTCAGATCACTCTGTATTTGGCCCATTTGTTTCCCTGTATTTTGCAGCCTCAACAGTTTTGCATCATCCACAAACATGAACTGCACTTCCAAATTATTTATGGACATATCAGCAACAAAGGTCTAATACTGACCCTTGAGACTCTTTGTCAATCACTGCGCTGCATTCTCTTGCAGCATCACATAAAGCAACTTTTTCCTTCTCCCTGTTGAGGAAACCGTAGGGACTGGATGCCCTGGCCTCCCCAGCCACATGCTTCTCTGCAATGGGAGGCGGCGCGCCATTCGCTGGTGGCGGGATTCTCAGTTCCTGCCGCTGTTGATGGGGTTTACCATTGAAGACACCCCACGGCGCCGGGAAACCTGCGTGGGGAGGGGGGCAGGTGGGATGGCGGCAGGGGGGATGGTGTGCGCTGCCGTTGGGACCAGAGAATCCTGTCATTAGCAATAGCCGGAGAATTCTGCCCTACATCTACTGCAGAAGCTCAACCTGCCTGAACTATTCCATGACTTTAAACTCTGTGGTCTAAGCTGCAGTAGCAATTTATCAGGAGTTTTGCTAAAGTGCTAAAGGGTGGAGAGGTTTTATTCATTATGCACTTTCGAGAATTGGATTACATCGAAAGTTAGCGAGGGGGTTGCTGGGAGGATTGGGGGTGGGCAAGTGTATGTGTTAATGGTGACTATTGGTGATTCCTGATTCCTTTTTGTTATTTGTTTATGTGAACATGCGGGCTAATGTTTGGGGGTTTGGTGGGAGGATGGGATTGTTGTTATTGATATGGGGATTGACATTGCATTTGTTACTGATTATTATTTATTGTTGGGTGTAAGTTTGGGAGAAAATGTGAAAAAGGAGGAGAATAAAAATATTTAAATTTTTTAAAAATGGGTGGCAACATATGTCTCGTTATACCGGGTCTCAGCCTCGGTCTCAGGCCTCTGCACTAGCATCATCAGCAGGTACCTCTTATCCCCCAAGAACCAACCCGTCTTCCTGGGGTGGTCCTCAAAGACGCCGGGGATCTCCGAGTGCCCCAGGATGTGGCCGTCATGCACGTTCCCTGGGAAGTGTGCACACGCGTGCATGATACAGAGGTGGTGGTTGCACATGAATTGAACATTTAGGGAGTGGAACCCCTTCCTGTTACTGAAGGCCACTCCCTGATGTGCCAATGCGTGCAAGACAACATGCATGCCCCCTATTACCCCCTGGCAACCAGGCAGTGGTGGAGAATCCTGCAGCTTGTGCATCTTGGTGGGCTTGTGTTGCTAACTTTGCCTTAGTTTAATAGCTCTGTTTTATCACCTTTGCTATTGAGTCGCCAGGTATCTTTATGATACCGCCACGTGGTTCAAGTCCGAGTAATGATCAATAATCCAATACACCGCTTAGTAAGATTTAAATCAAAGCACATTTATTATACACAGTAATCACTACTCATGTACAAATTCTACGTCTAAGCTACTTCTACAGCTAACAGGCCAATACTTAACTTGGAACTGGCCCACCAGGTCAGGGAAACGAATGGCCTTTCGTTCGGGTTCTGAGCCTGCGGGATTCGAAGTTGGTACAGATTGGTAGCTAGGAGCGCCTATCTTGTAGCGAGCATTGAAGTAAGACTTACAGTTTTTGAGCGGCTGTTGAAGAGTTAAGAGAGCTGGAAGCGGTTGAAGAGAGGTGGAAGAGAGCGCCTTGAACTTGGGGCTCAATTCTTATAGTCCCCAGGGGCTTCCCGCCTTTCGGGGCGGACCCTGACCCTGGTCCCAAGTGTTTGGGACTTTGTCCCAATCACTTGGTTCGATTTTCTCCAATGCTGGAGCGGTTCCCTGATCGATGGGCGGTCTTGAGGTGGTTGTTCACCTCCTTTTGTGTCGGCTTCTGCTGGCGCGAAGAGTCTGGTTTTGCTTTGTGTGTCTAAATGTTGCTTTTTGTTCCCGGGGATTGCTCATTAGTATGCAGATGGCTGGTGTTTTGTTATGGTGATGGTTGCTGGTATCGATCTTGTCTGGCCTTTCCAGAAGTAAATACACAGTCAACCTGCAGCTGCTTGTTTTTGCCCTGTTGGCTGACTTTCCCATCAGCCTTTGCCGTTGACCATTTTAAATCGGGCGTTAGCCATTTTAAGTGGCTACACTTGGTCCAGGTCAAAGTTGATATAGTCTGATGCCCGGGCATACAGGGCATCCGTGACTTCATGGATGCACTTGTGGGCTGTAGCTCATGATATGCTGCTCAAGTCTTCAGTGGAGGCCTGGTATGATCCGGTTGCATCTAAGGAACATGAGAAAAAAAGACACCAGCAATCAGTTGGGCTTCCATCCGAGGACCATCAAATCCACCAAGCATCCCCCACCCTTGTGTGACCTGCCTTCTCTCAGAGTACCATCCACCAAGCCAGCTGTGCTGGAAAACCTCGCTCTGCACACTCATTCCCGGCCATAGCAGGAGCCTCCAGCCCCCAGATCCCTGCCAGGAACATTAGTGAGACCGTGCTCAGGTGCCCACACCTGGTCTACACCCTTGCCCTATGGTCGCGAGGATATCCCCAGTACTGAAGACCAGCTCTTGGTGTTTGATTGTTGGCTGCTGCCTTTATGGAGCTGATGCTTATAGAGTTAAGGCAAACTGTTCAGGCTTCAAAGTTTGTTTGAAATACGATGGAACAATTGTCGTCTGAGGCATGGCACGTGTGCCCACGAGAAGCCACTTGATAGCTGTGAAGTGTTCCCACAACAAACAAGGCCATTTCCTCATTAGCAGTAGCTTTCAGCAGTGAAGGTAGAGGCTACTCACAGTCAAAGGGAGTTAACGTGACCTTTAGCATAGAAACAAGAGGAGGGCTCTTACCCGGAAGTGTTTGGTAGGGCAGACAGGCAGTAGCTGTAATTGCTCCTGTTATGGGTCTCCACAATATTTAAAGGTGGCTTGAAGGCCTCGCAGATGCAAAGCCCCTTGGCCTAGGTGTGACCCCCAACCGGGAATGCACCAGTCCCTCGACCAAATCCAACCCTCTGAGGGGTGTTCTCTTCCCACCCCCCCAATGATATTCCCACCATATTTGGCCGTGATGAGCACAATGCAGTGATTAAATTGTGCCCCAAGTTTACAGCCCATTCATATAAGTATTAGGCGATATCACAATATTTGTTTGTTGCTGCAATTTTTATACAATTTACACAATTGTAGGTGTGGTGAAGAAAATGAGGAAAAATTAAACAATTTTTGTACAATTTTATACAATAGAATTTACACAATTGATACAAAGAAGCCAGCAACACGAGATCAATTTTTCCAAGATAATGCTGCTGTTTATGTGTTGCATTTTTCGAAGCATAATAATACCAGTTCACTATTTCCCTTTTGGAATTAGATGCAAAAGGAGATTAGAAGTTAATTATTTGCATATGTGAAAAACTGTCAAGTTTGAAATAGATATTTTACTTTGTGTTTGAATGAGATAATGGATTAACTTATTAATGTTTGACTAATTGATTATAATTTAAATGCTAAATGAACAAGAATGGTGAGTAATAGTTAAATTGAAGCAGCAGTTTTAACATATTTGCTATCCCCCTGCCAATCTTATCTTACTATTTCGGGGGTGGTATTGAATTATATTACAATTGTCAAGTTGAGAAAAATTTCCTACATGCATGATTAGTACACAGTTCAAAAATAATAGTGCTGGTTAAACACTACATTAGAGCTGTGTGCTTGTTAAATGAATGAAGGAAGCAATAATTATCCGCCTTCCATTGTCAACAGAATAATGTTTTGTTCCTCAGATGTTTAACAAAGTGTCAAAAGAGAAAATGCTGGAACATCTCAGCAGGTCTGGCAGCATCTGTAGGGAGAGAAAAGAGCTAACGTTTCGAGTCCAGATGACCCTTTGTCAAAACTAAAAGACATAGAAAGTGGGAGATATTTATACTACGGGGTGAGGGAATGAAAGATGAGTCCTAGCCACAGAAACCAAGGGAAAACCGTGCTAATAGCCACAGAAACCAAGGGAAAAGAGTGATAATGGCAGTCGCCTGAGAGAATATATAAATATAAAGAAATAGAAGAAATAAATAATGTAAAAGACAGTTAAAATGAAATGGCAAGAAAACAAAGGGGCCGAGGTGGCCTAGAGCTAATCAGCTGAAGTTGTTGAATTCAATGTTGCGACCGGAAAGCTGTAGCATGCCTAACAGGAAGATGAGATGTTGCTCCTCCAGTTTGCGTTGAGCTTCACTGGAACATTGCAGCAGGCCAAGGACAGACACGTGGGGTTGGGAGCTGGATCTTGTGTTAAAATGGCAAGCAACGGGAAGGTCAGGGGTCCTGAATGCGCACAGACCGGAGGTGCTCAGCAAAGCGATCACCCAGTCTACGTTTGGTCTCTCTGATATAGAGATCACATTGGGAGCAGCAAATGCAATAGACCAAATTGAAATAGGTGCAAGTGAAACACTGCTTAACCTGGAATGAGTGTTTTGTATGTTAGCCTTTTGAACAGAACAAGTCTTTTATGCAAAATAGGAAGTGCATCAGCTTGCTTAGCTCATGAATTGACACAATTACCAGGCTTAGTTTGGTTGAGCAAGTAATACATGATTCACACTTTTTCAAATATGGTGGTGTATATTTTGCTTTGACTTGAGCGAGTAAAAATGCAACTCACCGTCCCTCAGGCTAAATCATTATGCATTTTAGCTTGGTGACTGAGCCATCACTGATCAGCCGATCACTCCATGGCCCTTGAAGTGTTCTGATAAGCAAACTAGCACATTAGTGACCTTGAGAATGAATTATGGATGAAAGTATATTCATGCTAATTAGCAGGATATTATTGAGCTTTTAAGTCCCAAATCTGTTCTGCATAGTACTGAAATTTAACTGAGAGGACATACTTCTCAATCAATACAGAGTATTTTGAATGACAGCACTGATAGCAAGAAAGGCATTTTTAAAATAGCTTTGTGAAAGTATTGTTGGGACTAATGGACTTTGATTATTTACATTTTTGAGCATTTACTGAAGGCTTTTGCATCTAAGTATAGGAATAATTGTTTTCAAAGCCACTTAGTTTTTTGTTGTTCTTATGCTGCTCTACTTGTATCTTTTCATAATGCTGCACTTCTAGTGATATTAACTTATGAATCCTTAAAGATAGTGTGCACGGATACACCATTAAGCTTAAATAGTACACTATCAAGAATGGCTTCCAACAAAATGCATTTCTCAGGACATAAACAATCCATTTAAACTGAACTACATGGAAAATATAATGCATGCATTAAGCCCAAGGGAACTTGAGGATTCCTAACTGGATTGACAATCTGTTATTGCAAGTAGCAGAGAAAAAGGATGCATTATAGCAGGAATTCCATATAACATTATTAAGGTGTCACAGAAATCTGATGTAATAGCAGAAGAAAAGCTCGAGTGTAATTCAATTTTCCCACTGGCAGCATATCCCTGCCAGCGGCAGCGTGGGGTGGTTACAATGGGGAAATCCTATCGACAATTGGCTGGAAGATAGATACATAGAAGAGAGGAGCAGGAGGAGGCCTTTAGGCCCTTCGAACCTGCTCCGCCATTCATCACGATCACGGCTGATCATCCAACTCAATAAGGGCTTGAGGTTCATAAGGAGGAGGTGTTAACAATTCTGGAAAAGGTGAAAATAGATAAGTCCCCTGGGCCAGATGGGATTTATCCTAGGATTCTCTGGGAAGCTAGGGAGGAGATTACTGAGCCTTTGGCTTTGATCTTTCAGTCATCTTTGTCAACAGGAATAGTGCCCGAACCCCGAAGACTGGAGGTTAGCAAATGTTGTCCCCTTGTTCAAGAAGGGGAATAGAGACAACCCCGATAACTATAGACCAGTGAGCCTTACTTCTGTTGTGGGCAAAATCTTGGAAAGGTTTATAAGAGATAGGGTGTATAATCATCTGGAAAGGAATAATTTGATTAATCATAGTCAACACGGTTTTGTGAAGGGTAGGTCGTGCCTCACAAACCTTATTGAGTTCTTTGAGAAGGTGACCAAACAGGTGGATGAGGGTAAAGCGGTTGATGTGGTGTATATGGATTTCAGTAAAGCGTTTGATAAGGTTCCCCACGGTAGGCTACTGCAGGAAATACGGAAGCATGGGATTCCGGGAGATTTTGCAGTTTGGATCAGAAATTGGCTAGCTGGAAGAAGACAAAGGGTGGTGGTTGATGGGAAGTGTTCAGACTGGAGTCCAGTTACTAATGGTGTACCACAAGGATCTGTTTTGGGGCCACTGCTGTTTGTCATTTTTATAAATTACCTGGAGAAGGGCGTAGAAGGATGGGTGAGTAAATTTGCAGATGACACTAAAGTTGGTGGAGTTGTGGACAGTGCGGAAGGATGTTACAAGTTACAGAGGGTCATAGATAAGCTGCAGCGCTGGGCTGAGAGGTGGCAAATGGAGTTTAATGCAGAAAAGTGTGAGGTGATTCATTTTGGAAGGAATAACAGGAAGACAGAGTACTGGGCTAATGGTAAGATTCTTGGTAATGTGGATGAGCAGAGAGGTATCGGTGTCCATGTACATAGATCCCTGAAAGTTGCCATTCAGGTTGAGAGGGTTGTTAAGAAGGCATACGGTGTGTTAGCTTTTATTGGTAGGGGGATTGAGTTTCGAAGCCATGAGGTCATGTTGCAGCTGTACAAAACTCTGGTGCGGCCGCATTTGGAGTATTGCGTTCAATTCTGGTCGCCGCATTATAGGAAGGATGTGGAAGCATTGGAAAGGGTGCAGAGGAGATTTACCAGAATGTTGCCTGGTATGGAGGGAAGATCTTATGAGGAAAGGCTGAGGGACTTGAGGCTGTTTTCGTTAGAGAGAGGAAGGTTAAGAGGTGACTTAATTGAGGCATACTAGATGATCAGAGAATTAGATAGGGTGGACAGTGAGAGCCTTTTTCCTCGGATGGTGATGGCTAACACGAGGGGACATAGCTTAAAATTGAGGGGAGATAGATATAAGACAGATGTCAGAGGTAGGTTCTTTACTGAGAGTAGTAAGGGCGTGGAATGCCCCGTCTGCAACAGTAGTGGACTCGCCAACATTAAGGGCATTTAAATGGTCATTGGATAAACATATGGATGATAATGGAATAGTGTAGATGGGCTTTAGATTGGTTTCACAGGTCGGTGCAACATCGAACGCCGAAGGGCCTGTACTGCGCTGTAATGTTCTATTCTATTTAACAGGACATGACCAATGAACAGGCAGGACACTCAGGGATTTCTCACATTAGACAGCTGTCTTCACATGTAAATACGTTCACATATGCCACCGCTTGTAAATATGTTAATATATGCCACCACATGTAAGTACGTTCCCATATGCCAACAAAACATTTTTAAAAAGGGGAAGATGTCATAATATGCAGACATGCAGATAGTGATATACAGACAGGCACAGACAGGCAGCTAACGAACACAGAGAACAGGACATGACCAATGAGCAGGCAGGACACTCGGGGGTGGTATCTCACTATAAAAGGCACGAGGCGCTCACACTCTTTCCACTGATTAGCATCTACAGAGTGAGTCAGGGTGTATTTACAGTATTACACCTCCAGCACGTGTCTAAGAGCTACTCTGGTTCAGTCAGACAGAGTACCACACTTAGGTTAGCAGAGAGTCGAACTCATAGAGAAGTGTGCTAACTGTGCGACTGGTTCAATAAATCAGATTGAACTAACTTCAAGGTCTGGAGTATCTTTTGATTAAAGCTGCATCCAGTTGCAGCCTGTGTTATCCCGGAGTACATAACACAAGAATCCCCATCTTCAAATTTCTCTATGGTTTCACCCCTCCCGAACGCTGTAACCTCCTCTAACACTACAAATCTCAGATATTTGCTCTTTTGTACAGTGACCAGAACTGCACGCAATACACCAAATGCGGCTGCACCAGAGTTGTGTACAGCTGCAACATGACCTCATGGCTCCGAAACTCAATCCCTCTACCAATAAAGCTAACACACCGTACGCCTTCTTAACAACCCTATCAACCTGGGTGGCAACTTTCAGGGATCTATGTACATGGACACCGAGTTCTCTCTGCTCATCCACACTACCAAGAAACTTACCATTAGCCCAGTACTCTGTAATCCTGTTACTCCTTCCAAAATGAATCACCTCAGACTTTTCTGCATTAAACTCCATTTGCCACCTCTCAGCCCAGCGCTGCAGCTTATCTATGTCCCTCTGTAACTTGTAACATCCTTCCGCACTGTCCACAACTCCACCGACTTTAGTGTCATCCGCAAATTTACTCACCCATCCTTCTATGCCCTCCTCCAGGTCATTTATAAAAATAACAAACAGCACTGGCCCCAAAACAGATCCTTGTGGTACACCACTAGTAACTGAACTCCAGGCTGAACATTTCCCATCAACCACCACACTTAGCCTTCTGATCCAAACCGCTAAATCACCCTCAATCCCATGCCTCCGTATTTTCTATAATAGCCTACCGTGGGGAACCTTATCAAACGATTTACTGAATTCCATCTACACCACATCAACTGCTTTACCCTCGTCCACCTGTTTGGTCACCTTCTCAAAGAACTCAATAAGGTTTGAGAGGCACGACCTACCCTTCACAAAACCGTGTTGACTATCCCTAATCAAATATTGCTTTCCAGATGATTATAAATCCTATCTCTTATCCTTTCCAAGACTTTGCCCACAACAGAAGTAAGGCTCACTGGTCTATAGTTTCCAGGGTTGTCTCTACTCCCCTTAATGAACAAGGGGACAACATTTGCTATCCTCCAGTCTTCTGACACGATTCCTGTAGACAATGATGACATAAAGATCAAAGCCAAAGGCTCTGCAATCTCCTCCCTCGCTTCCCAGAGAATCCTAGGATAAATCCCATCCGGTCCAGGGGACTTATCTATTTTCACACTTTCCAGAATTGCTAACACCTCCTCCTTATTTATCTCAATCCCGTCGAGTAGAGTAGCCTGTGTCTCAGTATTCTCCTCGACAACATTGTCTTTTTCCTGTGTGAATACTGACGAACAATATTCAATTATCGCCTCTCCTATCTCCTTGGACTCCACGCACAACTTCCCACTACTGTCCTTCACTGGCCCTACTCTTACCCTAGTCATTCTTTTATTCCTGACATACCTGTAGAAAGCTTTAGGGTTATCCTTGATCCTACCTGCCAAAGACTTCTCATGTCCCCTCCTGGCTCTTCATAGCTCTCTCGTTCGGTCCTTCCTGGCTAATTTGTAACTCTCAAGTGCTGTAACTGAACCTTCATGTCTCATCTTTACATAAGCCTCCTTCTTCCTCTTGACAAATGATTCAACTACTTTTGTAAACCACTGTTCCCTCGCTCGACCACTTCCTCCCTGCCTGACAGGTACATACTTATCAAGGACACGCAGTAGCTGTTCCTTAAACAAGCTCCACATTTCAATTGTGCCCATCCCCTGCAGTTTCCCTCCCCATCCTATGCATCCTAAGTCTTGCCTAATTGCATCATAATTGCCTTTCCCCCAGCTATAACTCTTGCCCTGCGGTAAATACCTATCCCTTTCCATCGCTAAAGTAAACGTAACCGAATTGTGGTCACTATTACCAAAGTGCTCACCTACCTCCAAATCTTACACCTGGCCTGATTCATTACCCAGTACCAAATCCAATGTGGCCTCGCCTCGTATTGGCCTATCTCCATACTGTGTCAGGAAACCCTCCTGCACACATTGGACAAAAACTAACCCATCTAAAGTCCTCAAACTATAGCATTTTAACTTGGAAAGTTAAAGTCCCCCATAACTCTGTTACTTTCGCTCTGATCCAGAATCATCTTTGCAATCCTTTCCTCTACATCTCTGGAACTTTTCGGAGGCCTATAGAAAACTCCCAACAGGGTGACCTCTCCTTTCCTGTTTCTAACCTCAGCCCATACTACCTCACTAGACGAGTCCTCATCCAACGTCCTTTCTGCCACCGTAATACTGTACTTGACTAACAATGCCACACCTCCCCCTCTTTTACCACCTTCCCTGAGCTTACTGAAACTTCTAAACCCCGGAACCTGCAACAACCATTCCTGTCCCTGCTCTATCCATGTCTCCGAAATGGCCACAACATCGAAGTCCCAGGTACCAACCCAAGCTGCAAGTTCACCCACCTTATTTGGGCAGCACGGTAGCATAGTGATTAGCACAATTGCTTCACAGCTCCAGTGTCCCAGGTTCGATTCCCGGCTTGGGTCACTGTCTGTGTGGAGTCTGCACTTTCTTCCCGTGTGTGCGTGGGTTTCCTCCGGGTGCTCCGTTTTCCTCCCACAGTCCAAAGATGTGCAGGTTAGGTGGATTGGCCATGATAAATTGCCCTTCGTGTCCAAAATTGTCCTTAGTGTTGGGTGGGGTTACTGGGTTATGGGGATAGGGTGGAAGTGTGTGGTTGGGTAGGGTGCTCTTTCCAAGAGCCGGTGCAGACTCGATGGGCCGAATGGCCTCCTTCTGCACTGTAAATTCTATGAATTATTCCAGATGCTCCTGGCGTTGAAGTAGACACACTTTAAACCACTTTCCTGCCTGCCGGTACACTCCTGCAACTTTGAAACCTTACTCATGACCTCACTACTCTCAACCTCCTGTACACTGGAACTACAATTCAGGTTCCCATCCCCCTGCTGAATTAGTTTAAACCATCCCGAAGAGCATTAGCAAATTTCCCCCCCAGGATATTAGTATCCCTCTGTTTCAGGTGTAGATCATCCCGTTTGTAGAGGTCCCACCAACCCCAGAATGAGCCCCAATTATCCAGGCTCTCTGTGTTCATTAGCTGCCTGTCTGTATATCATTGTCTGCATGTTTGCATATCATGACGGATGAGAATTTTAAAACTGAGGAGTTGCCGGGCTGGGTGTAGACCAGCAAGCACAGGAGTGATGGGTGAACGTGTCTTGGTACAAGTTGGGATATGGGAACAGAATTTCGGATGAGCTCTGGTTTATGTAAGCTGGGAGGCTTACAAGGTGAACATTGGAGTCATGATGGTTTGAATGATGGTTGCAGCAGTAGGTGAGCTGAGACTTGGAAAATGTTACCAAGGTGAATGTTGAGTCGATTTCGAAAATGTTACCAAGGCGAGTCGATTTCGGCGTGAGAACAGCTGGTGAGTCAGTTTCAGCGGGAGCATTGCGGAAGGAGGTTGCTGGGAGGTAAGTCAACCTTTAAAAGCACTTGTCTTTGCAGGGGCAGGCCAGTCGATTTCGGCGTGAGAACAGCTGGTGAGTCAGTTTCAGCAGGAGCATTGCGGAAGGAGGTTGCTGGGAGGTAAGTCAACCTTTAAAAGCACTTGTCTTTGCAGGGGCAGGCCAATCGATTTTGGCGTGAGAACAGCTGGTGAGTCAGTTTCAGCGGGAGCATTGCGGAAGGAGGTTGCTGGGAGGTAAGTCAACCTTTAAAAGCACTTGTCTTTGCAGGGGCAGGCCAGTCGATTTCGGCGGGAGTGGAGCTGGCTGGTTAGTCAATTTCAGCAGGAGCTGAGAATTTTTCTTTTTTTAAAATTAGTTTTTTAGGCGGGAACAGGAAGTCGACCCGCGGACGTCTGGGAAGACCCTCACCAATAAATTCTGGTGGAGAGGAAACCCGAGACACTACACGTGTAGTGTCTCCAACCCACCCTCCTCCTCTAACCTAATAATAAAACCCATTGGTCTGAGGTAAGTACCATATTTTATTATATTATTATTTTTTATAAAAATTTAATTTAGTTGTTAGCCAGATCTTGGTAGAAAGTTAGAGGAATGGCAGGGAAGGGAGTGCAATGTTCCTCCTGCAGGATGTTTGAGGTGAGGGATGCAGTTAGTGGCCCTGCTGATTTTACCTGCAGGAAGTGCTGCCATCTCCAGCTCCTCCAAGACAGAGTTAGGGAACTGGAGCTGGAGTTGGAAGAACTTCGGATGATTCGGGAGGCAGAAGGGGTCATAGATAGCAGCTTCAGGGAATTAGTTACACCAAAGATTGGAGATAGGTGGGTAACTGTAAGAGGGACTGGGAAAAAGCAGTCAGTGCAGGGATCCCCTGCGGTCGTTCCCCTGAGAAACAAGTATACCGCTTTGGATACTTGTGGGGGGGGGGGGGACTTACCAGGGGTAAGCCATGGGGTACGGGCCTCTGGCACGGAGTCTGTCCCTGTTGCTCCGAAGGGAAGGGGGGGAGAGGAGCAGAGCATTAGTAATTGGGGACTCTATAGTCAGGGGCACAGATAGGAGATTTTGTGGGAGCGTGAGAGACTCGCGTTTGGTATGTTGCCTCCCAGGTGCAAGGGTACGTGATGTCTCGGATCGTGTTTTCCGGGTCCTTAGGGGGGAGGGGGAGCAGCCCCAAGTCGTGGTCCACATTGGCACTAACGACATAGGTAGGAAAGGGGACAAGGATGTCAGGCAGGCTTTCAGGGAGCTAGGATGGAAGCTCAGAACTAGAACAAACAGTTGTTATCTCTGGGCTGTTGCCCGTGCCACGTGATAGTGAGATGAGGAATAGGGAGAGAGAGCATTTAAACACGTGGCTACAGGGATGGTGCAGGCGGGAGGGATTCAGATTTTTGGATAACTGGGGCTCTTTCTGGGGAAGGTGGGACCTCTACAGACAGGATGGTCTACATCTGAACCTGAGGGGCACAAATATCCTGGGGGGGAGATTTGTTAGTGCTCTTTGGGGGGGGGTTTAAACTAATGCAGCAGGGGCATGGGAACCTGGATTGTAGTTTTCGGGTAAGGGAGAATGAGAGTATAGAGGTCAGGAGCACAGATTTGACGTCGCAGGAGGGGGCCAGTGTTCAGGTAGGTGGTTTGAAGTGTGTCTACTTCAATGCCAGGAGTATACGAAACAAGGTAGGGGAACTGGCAGCATGGGTTGGTACCTGGGACTTCGATGTTGTGGCCATTTCGGAGACATGGATAGAGCAGGGACAGGAATGGATGTTGCAGGTTCCGGGGTTTAGGTGTTTTAGTAAGCTCAGAGAAGGAGGCAAAAGAGGGGGAGGTGTGGCGCTGCTAGTCAAGAGCAGTATTACGGTGGCGGAGAGGATGCTAGATGGGGACTCTTCTTCCGAGGTAGTATGGGCTGAAGTTAGAAACAGGAAAAGAGAGGTCACCTTGTTGGGAGTTTTTTATAGGCCTCCTAATAGTTCTAGGGATGTAGAGGAAAGGATGGCGAAGATGATTCTGGATATGAGTGAAAGTAACAGGGTAGTTATTATGGGAGACTTTAACTTTCCAAATATTGACTGGAAAAGATATAGTTCGAGTACAATAGATGGGTCGTTTTTTGTACAGTGTGTGCAGGAGGGTTTCCTGAAACAATATGTTGACAGGCCAACAAGAGGCGAGGCCACGTTGGATTTGGTTTTGGGTAATGAACCAGGCCAGGTGTTGGATTTGGAGGTAGGAGAGCACTTTGGGGACAGTGACCACAATTCGGTGACATTTACGTTAATGATGGAAAGGGATAAGTATACACCGCAGGGCAAGAGTTATAGCTGGGGGAAGGGCAATTATGATGCCATTAGACGTGACTTGGGGGGGATAAGGTGGAGAAGTAGGCTGCAAGTGTTGGGCACACTGGATAAGTGGGGCTTGTTCAAGGATCAGCTACTGCGTGTTCTTGATAAGTATGTACCGGTCAGACAGGGAGGAAGGCGTCGAGCGAGGGAACCGTGGTTTACCAAGGAAGTGGAATCTCTTGTTAAGAGGAAGAAGGAGGCCTATGTGAAGATGAAGTGTGAAGTTTCGGTTGGGGCGATGGATAGTTACAAGGCAGCGAGGAAGGATCTAAAGAGAGAGCTAAGACGAGCAAGGAGGGGACATGAGAAGTATTTGGCAGGAGGAATCAAGGAAAACCCAAAAGCTTTCTATAGGTATGTCAGGAATAAGCGAATGACTAGGGAAAGAGTAGGACCAGTCAAGGACAGGGATGGGAAATTGTGTGTGGAGTCTGAAGAGATAGGCGAGATACTAAACAAATATTTTTCGTCAGTATTCACTCAGGAAAAAGATAATGTTGTGGAGGAGAATGCTGAGCCCCAAGCTAATAGAATAGATGGCTTTGAGGTACGTAGGGAAGAGGTGTTGGCAATTCTGGACAGGCTGAAAATAGATAAGTCCCCGGGACCTGATGGGATTTATCCTAGGATTCTCTGGGAGGCCAGGGAAGAGATTGCTGGACCTTTGGCTTTGATTTTTATGTCATCATTGGCTACAGGAATAGTGCCAGAGGACTGGAGGACAGCAAATGTGGTCCCTTTGTCCAAAAAGGGGAGCAGAGACAACCCCGGCAACTATAGACGGGTGAGCCTCACGTCTGTAGTGGGTAAAGTCTTGGAGGGGATTATAAGAGACAAGATTTATAATCATCTAGATAGGAATAATATGATCAGGGATAGTCAGCATGGCTTTGTGAAGGGTAGGTCATGCCTCACAAACCTTATTGAGTTCTTTGAGAAGGTGACTGAACAGGTAGACGAGGGTAGAGCAGTTGATGTGGTGTATATGGATTTCAGCAAAGCGTTTGATAAGGTTCCCCACGGTAGGCTATTGCAAAAAATACGGAGGCTGGGGATTGAGGGTGATTTAGAAATGTGGATCAGAAATTGGCTAGCTGAAAGAAGACAGAGGGTGGTGGTTGATGGGATATGTTCAGAATGGAGTACAGTCACAAGTGGAGTACCACAAGGATCTGTTCTGGGGCCGTTGCTGTTTGTCATTTTTATCAATGACCTAGAGGAAGGCGCAGAAGGGTGGGTGAGTAAATTTGCAGATGATACTAAAGTCGGTGGTGTTGTCAATAGTGTGGAAGGATGTAGCAGGTTACAGAGGGATATAGATAAGCTGCAGAGCTGGGCTGAGAGGTGGCAAATGGAGTTTAATGTAGAGAAGTGTGAGGTGGTTCACTTTGGAAGGAATAACAGGAATGCGGAATATTTGGCTCATGGTAAAGTTCTTGAAAGTGTGGATGAGCAGAGGGATCTAGGTGTCCATGTACATAGATCCCTGAAAGTTGCCACGCAGGTTGATAGGGTTGTGAAGAAGGCCTATGGAGTGTTGGCCTTTATTGGTAGAGGGATTGAGTTTCGGAGTCGGGAGGTCATGTTGCAGCTGTACAGAACTCTGGTACGGCCGCATTTGGAGTATTGCGTACAGTTCTGGTCACCGCATTATAGGAAGGACGTGGAGGCTTTGGAGCGGGTGCAGAGGAGATTTACCAGGATGTTGCCTGGTATGGAGGGAAAATCTTATGAGGCAAGGCTGATGGACTTGAGGTTGTTTTCGTTGGAGAGAAGAAGGTTAAGAGGAGACTTAATAGAGGCATACAAAATGATCAGGGGGTTGGATAGGGTGGACAGTGAGAGCCTTCTCCCGCGGATGGAAATGGATGGCACGAGGGGACATAACTTTAAACTGAGGGGTAATAGATATAGGACAGAGGTCAGAGGTAGGTTCTTTACGCAAAGAGTAGTGAGGCCATGGAATGCCCTACCTGCTACAGTAGTGAACTCGCCAACATTGAGGGCATTTAAAAGTTTATTGGATAAACATATGGATGATAATGACATAGTGTAGGTTAGATGGCTTTTGTTTCGGTGCAACATCGTGGGCCGAAGGGCCTGTACTGCGCTGTATTGTTCTATGTTCTATGTTCTATGATGATCTAGGTGATACAGTAGGCACGTGGTTGGATTCGTATGGGGCCAATCTGGTACCAAGGTTGCGAACATTTCATATTTTTGAAAAATGGCCAAGGAGAGTGGTGGAGTAGATGGCTAGGGAACTGAGTTAGCGATGGGCACTGAAACAATGGCTTCTGTTTTGAAATAGTCGATTGGAAGACTTTTTACTGTTACTGGATGTAGAAGAAACAGTGTCAAATTGGAGGCAGTGGAGAGGTGAAGAGATAGAGATGGGTTCATTAGTTTGTGTGTAGCCTGATCTTGTGTTTTCGAATTGTGTTATTGAGGGGCAGCATATAGATAATAAATAGGAGACTGCCAAGGCTAGATCCTTGGCAAAAATCCAGATTAATCCCCTAGGAGGTGTGGGCAGGGCAGGGAGAGAAGCCAATGCAATTGTTTCTCTGGCTTTGACTGGATAAAGAAGAATGGATCCAGGCAAGGCCAGTCCGACCCTGTAGGACAATGAAGGACAGGCATTGGAAGGAGAGTAGGTGCTCAACCCGGTTAAAGTCTTTTTAATTTGCTTACCAAGTTCCTTACTTTTATATCAGCTGATTTTGTTATCTTGGGCGGGGTTCTCTGATCCTGAGGCTAAGTGTTGACGCCGTCGGAAATGCCGTTGCGTTTCCCGCCGGCATCAACGTGGCCACAGGATCAGCAATTCTGGCCCCTACAGGGGGCGAGCATGGCACTGGAGCGGTTCACGCTGCTCCAGCTGCTGATCCGGCCTTGGAATGGGCGCCGAGGGATGCATGCGTGCACAGTGGGTCCGGCGCGAACCCGCGCATGCGCAGTCCCACAGGCGCGATTTCCGTGCATGCGCCGTGTCTCCCTTGTCCGCGCCGGCCCCGACCCAACATGGCGCAGGAGTACAGGGGCCGGTGCGGATTAAGGGAGGCAGAGAGACAGAGAGGCTGGCCCGCCGATCGGTGGGTCCCGATCGCGGGCCAGGCCACATCGGAGGCACCCCCCGGGGTCGAACCCCCCCCTCCACCCCCACAGGCCGCCATCCGACCCTTCAACGCTGAGGTCCCACCGGCTCAGAGCATGTTAGAATGGCCGACGCGGGGTCGGAGAATCCCGCCCCATGTTCTTTCTTCCAAATCCAAACCCCTTTATCCTTGTGTAGATAGATAGAGTACGAAGTCTTACAACACCTTGTTAAAGTCCAACAGGTTTGTTTTGATGTAACTAGCTTTCGGAGCGCTGCTCCTTCCTCAGGTGAATGAAGAGGTATGTTCCAGAAACATGTATATAGACAAATCCAAAGATGCAAAACAATGCTCATAGATGGATAGATACATAGATTTCCATCAGATTTTCTACCCTCAAACCTGCTTTACCATTCAATATGATCATGGCTGATCTGATGGTAACCTCAACCCCACAGTCCCGCCTATACTCAGTCACCTTTTAGCCCCTGACTTATCAAGAATCTTTAAAAAAGTTATTTAATCTAGCTCTGCCTTAAAAATATTCAAAGACTCATCTTCCAACTTCTTGTGAAGAGACCGCCAAAGATTCTTGATCTGAGAGAAAAAAATTCTCCTCACCTGTGTCTTAAATGAATGATGCTCGTTTTAAAACAATAGTTATAGATTTTTCCACAGGAGGCAACAGCCTTTACACATCCACCCTGTCAAGACCCCTTAGGATCTTTGTGTGTTTCGATCAGGTCTCCTCTTACTCTCCTAAACTCCAGCGGATACAAGCCAGCCTATCAAATCATTCCACAGAAGACAACTTGCCCATTCCAGGCACTAGTCCAGTATACCTTTGATGAACTGCTTCCAATGCATTCACACTCTTAAATAATGAGAACAATACTGTACACAGTGCTCCAGATGTGGTCTCACCAATGCCCTGCATAATCAAAGCATATCACAGAATCATTGCAACGTTTGGCCATCATAGGGCGACACAGGAGCACAGTGGTTAGCACTGTTGCTTCACAGCTCCAGATCCCAGGTTCGATTCCTGGCTTGGGTCACTTTCTGTGCGGAGTCTGCACATTCTCCCCATGTCTGTGTGGATTTCCTCCGGGTGCTCCAGTTTCCTCCCACAGTCCAATGATGAGCAGGTTAGGTGGATTAGCCATGCACCCTTCGTTTCCAAAAGGGCTAGGTGGGGTTACTGGGTGACGGGGATAGGGTGGAGGTGTGGGCTTAAGTGGGGTGCCCTTTCCAAGGGCTGGTGCAGACTCGATGGGCCAAATGGCCTCCTTCTGCACTGTAAATTCTATGTTTGCACTGGCTCTCCAAATGAGCAGCATGTCTCATGCACACTGTTTTGATTCACGTAATCATATCATGCTCACTTGAATACCTTAACAATAAACAATGGTTTAATGGTCAATCATTAGACTTTTAATTCCAGACTTTTATGGATTTCAAATTTCACCATTTGCCTTTGTGGTATTTAAACCTGGGTCCCCAGATCATTACCCTGCGTCTCCTGGATTATTAATCCAATGGCAATACCGCTATGCCACTGCTTCTCCCGACTTGTATTCCGTTCCCCTCACAATAAATGGTATTCTTTAGCAATTTATGTACTAGGAAACCCAGATCCCTTTGCATCTCACAGTTCTGCCATCTCACAGTTCTGCAATCACACAGCATTCAGATAATGTTTTTTTAATTCTTCCATTTATTCAAAATGGGCTATTTTACATATTATACTCCATTTGCCAGACCTTTGCTCACTCATTTAATCTATAGATGTCATTTTGTAGCCTCCTTGTGTCCTCTTCACAACTTAGATTCCTACCTATCTTTGTGTAATCAACAAATTTAGCAATCATATCTTTTATACAAAGCATTTATATAATTTGTAAGTTGAGGTGCCAGTGTTGATCCCTGTGGCAAACCACTTGTTTCATCTTACCAACCAGAAAATGATCAATTTATGCCTACTGTCTGTTTCCTGTTAGGGAGCCAATTCTTGTCAGTATGTTGCCCCTACACCATGAGCTTTTATTTTCTGCCATAACCATTGATGTAGCGTGTTCCGAAATGTCTTCTCAAAATCTAAGTACAGTACATCTAACCTTTGCCCACTGCACATGTTACTTATTCAAAGAAATCCAGTGATCAGTTAAACATGATTTCCCTTTCACAGGACCATGTTGACTCTGCCTGATAACCTTCATTTTTCTCTGAGTGCCTTTCTCATGTATTTAATAAAGGCTTCTAACATTCTAACAGGGTGGCATGATAACACAGTGATCATCACTGCTGCCTCACAGCACCAGGCACTCGGGTTTGATTCCAGCCTTGGGTGACAGTCTGTGTGGAATTTGCATATTCTCCCCGTGATTGTGTGGGTTTTCTCCTGGTGCTCCAGTTTTGTCCCATTATCCAAAAGATATGCAGGTTAGGTGGATTGGCCATGACCAATGCGCTGGGTTATGGGGAGTGGGCCTAGGTAGAGTGTTCTTTCGGAGGGTCGGTGCAGATGCGAAGGCCTACTTCACTGTAGGAATTCTATGGATTTTCCCTAACTGGCCGGTTGTTTCCTGCTTTCTGTCTGATATGAATACATAGAGTTTATGAATACATAGAATTTACAGTGCAGAAGGAGGCCATTCGGCCCATCGAAACTGCACCGGCTCTTGGAAAAAGCACCCTACCCAAAATCTACACCTCCACCCTATCCCCATAACCCAGTAACCCCACCCAACACTAAGGGCCATTTTGGACACTAAGGGCAATTTATCATGGCCAATCCACCTAACCTGTACATCTTTGGACTGTGGGAGGAAACCGGAGTACCCGGAGGAAACCCACACACACACGGGGAGGATGTGCAGACTCCGCAGACAGTGACCCAAGCCGGAATCGAACCTGGGACCCTGGAGCTGTGAAGCAATTGTGCTATCCACAATGCTACCGTGCTGCCTCCCTTTTTGAATAATGGAGTTACATTTACTCTTTTTCAATCTAATGAAATCTTCCCAAGCCAAGGGAATTTAGAAAAATTAAAAACAATGCACCAACTACCTCACAAAACATTTATTTTCTGGCCCTAGGCCCTCTATCTCTCTCTCTCCACCAACACCCCCCCCCCCCACTTCCCAATACAATTTCCTGATTTAAAGCTATTTCTGGGATGTTACTTGCATCATCTATAGTGAAGACTGATGCAACATATATATTCAATTCATCTGCCATCTCCTTATTTTCCATCATTCATTCTCCAGACTCATTTTCTAGTGGACCAATACTCACTTTTAAAAAGCTCTTTTCCTTTTTAAATAGCTTGAGAAACTTTTACCATCTGTCCTTTTATTTCTAGTTTAGCTTTATCTTGTACTCTAACTTTCCCTCCGTATTAATTTTTTGGTCATCCTTTGCTGTTTTTTATATTTTGTCCAATCTTTTGACCTGCCCCTATCTTTATGCAATTACATTTTTCATTTTGATAGGATCTTTAGTTTTTCTAGTTAACCATCTATGGTGAGTCCTCTGGAAATGTTATTTCTCATTGGAATGTATCTCTTCTCTGCTTTCTGAAATTTCCCCATAAAATGTCTGCCAGTCTATCCCTACTGATCTACCCCTTAACCTAATTTTCCAGTTCACTTTAGCTTGCTCTAGTTTCATGCCTTCATTATTACCTTTATTTAAGTTTAAAATGTTTGTCTTACATAAGTCTCTTTTGCAAAACTATATTAGTCACTTTTATAAATATGTATAGTTTGTCAAACTTGACTTGCATGAAATAAATCCTTTGTTCCTATGCATCAATAAATGCTCCCTAATCTTCCATTAGTTGTGTAGATGAACTTTGATAAAAATGAACAAATATTTGAACATATACATTATAAATATTTATTCAATTGCTGACTTTATTCCTAATATTAATTTGAATGTTTTGTTTTGGGGCTATACATGTCGAAACTGGATGGAGTTCTTTGAAAGTTCATCCACAAAATCGTTTGCAACTATAAGTAACTGAAAGCAGTGGTATATTTCAGTGAAGCTTCCTAAAAGGATATCTTTTTATATTACAATGAAATAAAATATAATAAAAGCAATGTGCTGTTATTTTAAAGCTGCTTTTTATGCATCAGTGGGTGGATTTTCCAGTCCCTCCCACCAGCAGGATCTTCCGGTCCGGCTGAAGTCAGCGGAGATTTGAATGGCTCGCCGCATCCGAAATGGCAGAACCTGCTGTGGTCAATGTATTTTCCATTGTTAACGGTCTCTGAGCAAATTGAATTGAGGAGCAACGAGGCATATAACTCAACACATTTCAATCTCAATAGATGGAAGCATTTGTTCCCGCATTTTAACGGCTAGGCGTATAAAAATGAAATGGTTATTTCAAAATTGTCTCAGATCAGTGAGTGTGTCTTCAATTGTACTTCCAAATATCTTCAGTAAGTGCAAAGTCAGCACTTTAACATTGAATTACAATATCACGGAATTCCTCAGGATTTTGTCATTGGCTTTCTGTGGCTTTGTGGTTAATGGTCAGTGCAGACAGTAGGATTACATTATTTTTCTGTTCCAGACTTCTGATTGTTGTTTTTCTAATTGAATCCAGTGTTTCCTTTTAGGGAAGCTGAACAATGGCCAAATACCCAGCAGTATGACTTGTTGATATTATGTGATTAAGAAACACCAGGAACTTATTGAACCAATATCAAGTTGCTTTGGATATGGATTTATATTTCATATATAATTGGTATTAATACTGAATATTTAATGTTTATAATCACAACCTATAACAAAATCTTACTTCAGGATAGATAATAAAAATTGATTGTAGTGACATGGCTTATATTGACAATAGCTTACAGGCAAGTAGCATCTTTAGCAGAAAAATATCCCAAGGGCCTTAATGGAAAAGAAAAGGAATGAACGATGATCCTTTGTAGGATTGTAAGGAGAGACGAGCCAATGCTTGGTTTACAAGATGGGTTTTCAGAATACTATTTTAAAGGATCGATGGGAAATGGAAAGACTTCAGGAATAAGTTCCAGAGAGTAGGGAAAAACATGTGAACTATCTACCACCAGCCGAGCAGAAAAAGGGGAGCGTGAAGGTAGTCCGAGTGCATGTTTCAAGCTGACAGTCAATGCTTTAATCGCGTGTCAGGTTGTCAACATTTCACAAGAATAATCAGATTGGAAATTGTCAATATCAGCCAATTGTAGAAGACATCAAATGGGTTTAGAGCTTGTTGGAACCAATCGGATGAGTTGGAGGATGTTCCTGGAGCCTCTTTATGGGATTCCAATCATAGAATTTACAATGCAGAAAGAGGCCATTCGGCTCATCAAGTCTGCACCGGCCCTTGGAAAGAGCACCCTACCCAAGCCTCTACCTTATCCCCGTAACCCCACCGAACCTTTTTGGACACTAAGGGCAATTTATCTTGGCCGATCCACCTAACCTGCACATCTTTGGACTATGGGAGGAAACCGGAGCATCCGGATGAAACCTACGCAGACACGGGGAGAATGTGCAAACTCCGTACAGACAGTGACCCAAGCCGGGAATCGAACCTGGGACCCTGGAGCTGTGTAGCAACTGTGCTAACCACTGTGCTACTATGCAAGATTTACTGCCCAATCTTAAAAGAGTGGACATATTGTAGCCTTTTATTTTTACGTTTTAGAATTTGAAATGCACATAAAGGTTGACAGACCGCTAAGAAAGCAGTTTCAAGGATTAGTTTCATTTTTTTTGACTCATTAATACCCTCTTAAAGCTGCTTAACAATGAAACATGTTTATTTAAAATTATGTAACCAACGCCGGTATAACCTCGATTCAGATAATCCTTTCTTGCTTTAGGCTGTGGCAGAGAGCATGATGAAAACTGTCTTTTAAATTCATTCACAGGGTGTGGGCGTCGCTTGTTGGACCAGCATTTATTGCCCATCCCTAGCTGCCCTTCAGAAGGTGGTGGTGCGTGCCTTCTTGAACCGCTGCAGTCCTTGAGATATAGGTACACCCACTGTGCTGTTAGCGAGAGAGTTCCAGAATGTTGCCCCAGCAACCATGAAGGTCCGGCGATATATTTCCAAGTCAGGTCGGTGAGTGACTTGGAGGGGAATCTCCAGGTGATGGGTTCCCAGTTTTTTGCTGTTCTTGTCCTTCTAGATGGTAGTGGTCATGGGTTTGGTAGGTGTTGGCGAAGGAACCTTGGTGAGTTACTGCTGTGCATCTTGTAGATGGTACACATGGCTTCCACTGTACGTCGATGGTGGTTTGAATATTTGTGGAACGGGGAGCAATCAAATGGTCTGCTTTGTCCTGGGTGGTGTTGAGTTTCTTGAGTGTTGTTGGAGCTGCACTCATCCAGGCAAGTGGAGAATATCCATCACACTCCTGACTTGTGCCTTGTAGATGGTGGACAGGCTTTGGGGGGTCAGTAGGTAAATTACTCGCTCTTGGGATGATTGCGGATGACTGCACAATGTTCAGCACCATTCGCAATGCCTCAGATAATGAAGCAAGCCAGAGCTAGGAATCCTGTGGCAGGTAACTCACCCCTCACTCCGCAAAGCCTGTCCACCATCCGCAAGGTCAGGAGTGTAATGGGATTCTCTACACATGGCTGGATGAATGCAGTTTCAGCAATGCTCAAGAAGCTCGACACTTGATTGGTATGCATTCCACAAACATTTACTCCCTATCACGAATGCACAGTGGCAGCAGTGTGTACTATCTATAAGATGCACTGCATGAACTCACCAAGGCTCCTTAGACAGCATCTTCCAAATGCATGACCACTATGATCTAGAAGGACATGGGCAGCGCATGCATAGGAACATAACCACCTGGAAGTCCCCCTCCAAGCCACACACCAGGCTGCCTTGTTAACACATCAACGTTCCTTCATTGTCTTTTTAAAAAATAAACTTCAAGTACCCAATTCTTTTTTTCCAATTAAGAGACAATTTAGTTTGGCCAATCCACCTACCCTGCATATTTTTGGGTTGTGGGGGTGAGACCCACACAGGCACGAGGAGAATGTGCAATCTCCACACGGACACTGACCCGGGGCGCAGAATTCCGCACCTTTGGGACGGCCCGACGCCGGAGTGGTTCCCGCCACTCCATTACGCTGGAACCCCCCGCCCCGCCGGGAAGGGGAGAATCCCGCCCATGTTATTCCCTAGTCTATCTGCACATTTGAATTGGCCTACCAAAATCCAACTTCAGTGGAGGCAGCTGATGATTTAAATGACCAGCTGGCTCTGTAAACCACGCATGTCCAAACCCTGCCATGACTCCAGTCCCACCCCCATGAAAACAGGAAATGCTGTGTTTGGGGGTGGAATTTCTGATATCGGGCTTGTCTGCCAGTTTTGCCTTGATTGAGAGATACTCTGTCATGGCCAAAACCTTGGCCTACGTTTTCCAGGAGTAATTACATTTGGCTTGAAAGACTCAATTGCAGTAGGTTTCAAAATTATGGTAATTAACCAATGTGCAAATTTTCTGGAAAAGCTCCATTTCTTAGATCAGACTACGATGCAACTTCACTTACATCACCCAAAAAGAAACGCTAAATCCATCACTGTGGCAAACTAGTGCACTTTAGCATGCTTTCCTTTGTTTGAAAAAATACTGATGGACTGTGGGAACGTCTGCAGGCTAAGTTATAACAGATCTACTGTAATTTAACATTAATTACTCATCTGAGATGTCATAGGACCTACACTCCTCATTTTTGAACGATTGGCTTCTATTGCAGCTACTTCCGCATTTCTAAATCTGTTCATTGACTTTTCCTATTTTTCCAGTTTTCCAAGTGTACGAATAACCAACAAATTAAACTGAAATAGTGTTGGGAGATTGAGAAAATGAGCTGGAATAATCGTAAAACACCTTCCACCAGCTTCGGGGTTTTTCTGTTGGGCTTCTAAAGAAATAAATCGAAACCACGTGACCACCTGAAGGTCAAAAGCAGTCGTAGCACTTCCATGAAATTCACCTGACACTGACAGACCAGCTTTATAAAAAATTGGAAATCAGGATGAACGTTCTGATTTGTTTAAAGTCAGATTTTCAGCCCCCCCCCCCCCCCCCCCCCCAACCACGCACCGATCCTAGCCCTTGATGTTTGACACTGTCTGCACCTCCCTCTCCTGGGCCCTGGTCTTGACAGGAATAGTGACACAGCTCAGGGAGATTACCTGTGGTGCTGTGAGCATTAAAACACATTTACATTCTTGGCAGCGTTTCCTTTTTGTTTCGTAACGATTTCAAACATATTCCGTTTTAGAAAGGTCTGGGAAACGGTTAACCTACATCTGAGCAGAATATTGTTTAAACTTCTTTACAGAAACCGGTTGTTACATGTATAAGTGTGGAGTGCATAGATAACTGTTTAAACAGAACCTATTGCTCATCAGTGTACATAACTTCAAATTGAGTAATTGGTAAGCAGATCCAAACTTGTTAACATGTTACAGATAGAATAAAGTTTGTCAGCACCAGAATAAATGCTCCGTTGGCTTGCTGTTGTAATTAATTAATGTCCATACGTTGATACAGTTATAATCAGTGTGCATCAGGGATTAAGCTGAAAGTGTCCAACAGCTGGAAAAATTCTGATTAAATTTCAAAGATGTTGAGAGATTTTTGCAAGCTTGGCCATGTGTTATAATAGGTGTCTTGTCAAGATGCAGTGATGCAATGCCTGAATACAGTTGTTAAATGCTGCTGTTACAAATCCCTCTATTCCCTGGTCCAAGCCAATCCTCAATGATGATCAGCTTGAGTGCTCGATGCTTGTTGAGAAGAATCTTTGATAAGAGAATATAACTGGCTGGTTGCTTGGAGTTTGCAATGATAAATATTTGTTATTTTCTCGATCATCCGTTGTGAAATCAGTTCACGTTATTCAGATTTGCTGAACTGGAGCAGTACAGCAGTAATCTTTTCACACCTGCCACTCTTTTTTAAAACTAGACAAGGTAGCACATTTTCTAAACATGCAATTTAAAGTGATTATCTTCTGTTACTATTGAAACTCTCTTCCCCTGTTCTTTCTTGCATACGTATGTAGTTTTAATGACTGTGTGTAAGCTTATCTTTTGAATGGTTCTCTGTTCAGGTGTTGTTCCTGTCTCCTCTAAATCTGCTGTCATCAACCTTCTCCTCAAATAACAACCCTTCATATCACTCTCCTTGTAAGCTACCCTCCCATCTTCAACCTCCGTCTCCGATGTCATTGAATCTGCTCTCGTCTTCCAAAAGGGCAGCATGGTAGCATAGTGGTTAGCACAGTTGCTTCACAGCTTCAGAGTCCCAGGTTCGATTCCTGGCTTGGGCCACTCTCTGTGCGGAGTCTGCATGTTCTCCCCGTGTCTGCGTGGGTTTCCTCCGGGTGCTCCGGTACCCTCCCACAGTCCAAAGATGTGCAGGTTAGGTGGATTGGCCATGATAAATTGCCCTTAGTGTCCAATTAAGGTGAGGTGGGGTTACTGGGTTGCGGCCATAGGGTGGAGGTATGGACTTAGCTAGGGTGCTCTTTCCAAGAGCCGGTGCAGACTCGCTGGGCCGAATGGCCTCCTTCTGCAGTGTGAATTTTATTAAATCGATTCTCATCTTTCTCAGGACATTGTGTTTGAATCCCGCCAATCGGACTTCCCTCCCTGCCACAGCACTGGAACATTTCTGATTAATGTTAGAAATGACATCCCATATGACTGTGACAAAGCTAAACTTTCCCTCCCCTCATCCTTCTTGATCGGTCTGCAGCTTTTGCTATGATTGGTCACACCATCCTTCTCCAATGCCTCTCCACTGTTGTCCAGCTGAGGATGGGATTGCTTTCACACATTCTTATCTATCTAATCATAACCCGAGTACGATGAGCTTTTTTCCCTAGCCACTGACTCTGCCCCTTTCCCTGACAACAGTCTGAGATTAAACCAGTTTGGCACAACCCTGGTGTCACACTTGATCCCGAGATGAGCTTCCAAACTCATTTGTGCCATCACTGAAACAGACTATTTCAACCTCTGATTTTTGCCTGACTTCACCCCTGTATCTGTTCATTTTCTGCAGGAGCCCTCATTCATGCCTTTGTTACCTGTCGACTCGCACTGGCTAGTACCCCTCATTCTCCCCTCTGTGAACTTGAGGTCACCCAAAACTCTGCTGCCTGTGTCTTGACTCACAAACAATCTCATTGTTACCCCTGTGCATGCTGATCTACATTGGCTCCCAACCAAGAATTGCTTTGATCTTAAAATTTCCATCCATGTTGTCCAATATCTGCAGTCTCTTCCAGCCTTGCAACCCTCAGATTTGTGCTTCTCTAATTCTGGCTTTTGCCCCAATCATAATTGCTTCACCATTGATGGCTGTGCCTTCAGTTGCCTACCATGGTGCCAAGCTGTGGAATAGCCTCCCTATAGTTCGCTGGCTGGCGACCTCCCTTTCCTCCTTTAACCCACTCCTAAAACCTGCCGATATAACTAAACTTTTGGTCATCTGACCTGGTATTTCCTTGTGTGGATTGCTGTCACACTGCTTTATAATGTTCATGTGAGGCACCTTGGGACGTTTTTTATGTTGAAGTCACTATAGAAATATAAGTTGTTGCTAGTGACGATAGGTGTGTACGCATTTCTCCTTTTATAAAGCTGAGCGATGTTTGTGCCTTGGGAATGGAGTGCTGCCAGTTTAGACATCCCATGTCAGCATTAGCCATCATGAGATCAAGCAGTCTTAATTCTTAGTGTCCAGTGATTTTCCAATTGCAAACTTTGTCACTGGCTTTAGAATTTCTCTCCTATGATATTTGCTACTTATATTCCTCCTCTGAACAATTCTTACTATAATTATATTGATGTTGAAAAGTCAAACCGTGTCATCCGACACCATTTTAAAAATCTCCATTGATTTGTAACACCCATTCATTTCACAGTTTATACTGTGTTTCAAGAACAAAGAAATGTACAGCACAGGAACAGGCCCTTCGGCCCTCCAAGCCCGTGCCGACCATGCTGCCCGACTAAACTACAATCTTCTACACTTCCTGGGTCCGTATCTCTCTATTCCCATCCTATTCATGTATTTGTCAAGATGCCCCTTAAATGTCACTATCGTCCCTGCTTCCACCACCTCCTCCGGTAGCGAGTTCCAGGCACCCACTACCCTCTGTGTAAAAAGCAGGCATTCACTCAGCAGGCATTTTCAATTTTCTAAACCCTATTGATCTTGTTTTTTCAATCAAACAGCTTTGTAGCAGTCTGAATCTAATCTTGAAGCCTCAGCCAATGTGTGCTAAATATTTAAAGCGCAGGTGTTTACAGATTTTATCACTTAACCTGGTGAATATTATTAAAACATGTGTTTTCATGATTAACGTTATAAAAAAGCATATCCTCATATTGCTTCATGTGCTTGACAGCCATTGTTAAAAGTAACATAAGCTAGTAAACAATCTGTCGACAACAATAGGTTCACCGCACTTTAAACATGTTGGCCTCGATTTTACAGTCAGTGGCTGACAAAGTAGTGCTTGCCATTCATTGTGCTTACTGCTGCTCGCAGGTTTTGTGGGCTTTTAAGCAGCAACTTAGCATTATTGTGCATCTGAAGCAGTGTGGTGGTACAGGGGAGCTGAGACCTGGGTGAAGAGGGCATGCAACACCCTGCCTCCTCAACCAATCCGCTTGTAAATACCCTGCTCGGTTCTCCAATCCTGCGGTCAAGTTCTGACTCCACAGTGAAAA
Source organism: Scyliorhinus torazame (assembly GCF_047496885.1). Lineage (NCBI taxonomy): Eukaryota > Metazoa > Chordata > Chondrichthyes > Carcharhiniformes > Scyliorhinidae > Scyliorhinus > Scyliorhinus torazame. The sequence continues at coordinate 73,112,639 of NC_092708.1, forward strand.
GTGGCACGAGCCTCTCCGGCGTCAACGGGCCTCAACTGGCAGCTATCCACCCCTTCCTAGGGGGCTAGTACGGCGTCGGAGTGGCATCCACAGCTCCGGTGCCCGAAAGCCGGTGCGCCACGGCCGCCGCACGTTCGTGTATGCGCGCCATGGTCTGCGTGAGTTCGCGCATGCGCGTGGGTTCCTGTCTCTGCGCCGGCCCCCAGGTAATATGGCAGAGCCCTACAGGGGCCCGGCGCGGAGGAACGTAGGCCCCCACGGAACTAGCCCGCCCGCCAGGTAGGCCCCGATCGCAGGCCAGGCCACTGTGAAGGGCCCCCGGGGTCGGATCCCCCTGCACCCCCCCCCCACCCCCCCACCAGGATGGCCCCCGCAGACAGGACTCTGAGGTCCCGCTGGGTGGGACCATACGTAACCCACGCCGGCGGTACTCGGCCAAATCGGCGGGCACATGGCCCGTCAAGGCCCGGAAAATCGCCGTGTGGGGGGGCTTACAAAGGCCCCCGACCTGCGCGGTGGTGGTCCTGCGGGCGCCCGAAAATCGGATCCGGAGAATCGGCAAGGCGGGGTCGCGCGATTCTCGCGTCCCCCTGCCGATTCTCCGACCCGGCGCAGGGTCGGAGAATCCCGGTCCCTTTCTATGACCCGCAGTGTTTAAACCAGGAAGTGTAAGTTTGAATATGTAATTCAATGTAAAATTGTGTGCACTTTGTGAAATAAAGAGAGAGAAGAAAAATGTTACTGAGAGAAAAGGGAAACGGAAAAAGAGAAAAAATATCTAATGATGATTAAAATCTGAAGGGAGAAAATGTATTTATGTCTGAATGGACAATGGCCAAAATTCTCCATCACCCGGTACGGGATTCCCGATGTGGTGGAGAATCTGGCGTTGGGGAAAAATGTTTGCTGTGTGCCGGGCCCCTGCTGGCAGTCGGATCGAGGTTTGCAACACGGGAGATTGCAGATGGATGCAAACAGATCTTAATGACCCATTTGCACCCACTTGGTGGGCCGGGCATCATATTCTTCCGGGCCTCCCAATTCTCCGGTCCTCTAGGTCGGGGATCACGTTGGCGCGGATTACTACTGGTATTGCCCAGTGTGGCCCTGATGTGGTGGACGTTGCGGTGGGCCAAGGGGTTAACTTGGGAGTTCCCCCAAGGTCCATCGGAGGGGCCACACATTAGCGAAAGTGTCCAAGACATTGCGCAGTCGTTGACGGCCATGGCTGAGGGTCTCGGTAGAATGTCTGACTCTGGGGGATGTTACCCAGCACCAGGCTGATCTTGATGAGGTGCTGCCAGACATATCCCGCTCTGGGAATGGCAGAGGCTCTGCGGAGCTTGTCCGAGTCGAAGGTGGGCATTACGAGGCACTGCAGAGCATGGCCCAATGACTGAGGAGCATTGCCGAGGACGTTGACATAATAGTGCAGGCATCAGGGAGCTGCCAGGGCCAGATGATGCAGGGCAGCTGGTGCTCTAACCAGCTGCCCCTCTGTCCCAAGGTGAACCCCAGGGCCCTATGGGCACTGATCGGGGGGAGGAGGTGCTGGGTGCCAACCCGGATCCGTCCCATGGAGTAGCGACAGTGGCCACCAGCTCCCCCATGTTCTACCCCTCTGATGAGGCCGTGTGTCAGTCAGCACACAGTACAGGGCAGCACGGTTGTGCACGTGCCACCAACAAGTGCACCTCCAGCCCCAGAGGATGCCCGCCAGGGCATTGAAGGCCAAGGGACGAGGTAAGCAGCTAGCTGCCTCCACCTCTGATGTGCATCTTGGGGAGACACCTAGATGTAGTGGTGGAGGTAAGAAGGCCAAGTCCAAGAACAAAGAAATGTACAGCACAGGAACAGGCCCTTCGGCCCTCCAAGCCTGTGCCGACCATGCTGCCCGTCTAAACTACAATCTTCTACACTTCCTGGGTCCGTGTCCCTCTATTCCCATCCTATTCATATATTTGTCAAGATGCCCCTTAAATGTCCCTATCGTCCCTGCTTCCACTACCTCCTCCGGTAGTGAGTTCCAGGCACCCACTACCCTCTGCGTAAAAAACTTGCCTCGTACATCTAATCTAATCCTTGCCCCTCTCACCTTAAACCTATGCCCCCTAGTAATTGACCCCTCCACCCTGGGGAAAAGCCTCTGACTATTCACTCTGTCTATGCCCCTCATAATTTTGTAGACCTCTATCAGGTCACCCCTCAACCTCCGTCGTTCCAGTGAGAACAAACCAAGTTTATTCAACCGCTCCTCATAGCTAATGCCCTCCATACCAGGCAACATTCTGGTAAATCTCTTCTGCACCCTCTCTAAAGCCTCCACATCCTTCTGGTAGTGTGGCGACCAGAATTGAACACTATACTCCAAGTGTGGCCTAACTAATGTTCTATACAGCTGCAACATGACTTGCCAATTCTTATACTCAATGCCCCAGCCAATGAAGGCAAGCATGCCATATGCCTTCTTGACTACCTTCTCCACCTGTGTTGCCACAGTGACCTGTGGACCTGCACACCTAGATCTTTCTGACTTTCAATACTCTTGAGGGTTCTACCATTCACTGTATATTCCCTACTTGCATTAGACATTCCAAAATGCATTACCTCACATTTGTCCGGATTAAACTCCATCTGCCATCTCTCCGCCCAAGTCTCCAAACAATCTAAATCCTGCTGCATCCTCATCGCTATCCGCAATTCCACTAACCTTTGTGTCATCTGCAAACTTACTAATCAGACCAGTTACATTTTCCTCCAAATCATTTATATATATATATATATATATACTACAAACAGCAAAGGTCCCAGCACTGATCCCTGCGGAACACCACTGGTCACAGCCCTCCAATTACAAAAGCATCCTTCCATTGCTACTCTCTGCCTTCTATGACCTAGCCAGTTCTGTATCCACCTTGCCAGCTCACCCCTGATCCCGTGTGACTTCAGCTTTTGTACTAGTCTACCATGAGGGACCTTGTCAAAGGCCTTACTGAAGTCCATATAGACAACATCCACTGCCCTACCTGCATCAATCATCTTTGTGACCTCCTCGAAAAACTCTTATCAGGTTAGTGAGACACGACCTCCCCTTCACAAAACCATGCTGCCTCTCACTAATACGTCCATTTGCTTCCAAATGGGAGTAGATCCTGTCTCGAAGAATTCTCTCCAGTAATTTCCCTACCACTGAAGTAAGGCTCACCGGCCTGTAGTTCCCTGGATTATCTTTGCTACCCTTCTTAAACAGAGGAACAACATTGGCTATTCTCCAGTCCTCCGGGATATCACCTGAAGACTGTGGGGATCCAAAGATTTCTGTCAAGGCCTCAGCAATTTCCTCTCCAGCCTCCTTCAGTATTCTGGGGTAGATCCCATCAGGCCCTGGGGACGTATCTACCTTAATACTTTTTAAGACGCCCAACACCTCGTCTTTTTGGATCTCAATGTGACCCAGGCTATTTACACACCCTTCTCCAGACTCAACATCTACCAATTCCTTCTCTTTGGTGAATACTGATGCAAAGTATTCATTTAGTACCTCGCCCATTTCCTCAGGCTCCACACATAGATTCCCTTGCCTATCCTTCAGTGGGCCAACCCTTTCCCTGGCTACCCTCTTGCTTTTTATGTACGTGTAAAAAGCCTTGGGATTTTCCTTAACCCTATTTGCCAATGACTTTTCGTGACCGCTTCTAGCCCTCCTGACTCCTTGCTTAAGTTCATTCCTACTTTCCTGATATTCCACACAGGCTTTGTCTGTTCCCAGTCTTTTAGCCCTGAAAAATGCCTCCTTTTTCTTTTTGACAAGGCCTACAATATCTCTCGTTATCCAAGGTTCCCGAAAATTGCCGTATTTATCCTCCTTCCTCACAGGAATATGCCGGTCCTGAATTCCTTTCAACTGACACTTGAAAGCCTCCCACATGTCAGATGTTGATTTGCCCTCAAACATCCGCCCCCAATCTAGGTTCTTCAGTTCCCGCCTAATATTGTTATAATTAGCCTTCCCCCAATTTAGCACATTCACCCTAGGGACCACTCTTATCCTTGTCCACCAGCACTTTAAAACTTACTGAATTGTGGTCACTGTTCCCGAAATGCTCCCCTACTGAAACTTCTACCAACCTGGCCGGGCTCATTCCCCAATACCAAGTCCAGTACCGCCCCTTCCCTAGTTGGACTGTCTACATATTGTTTTAAGAAGCCCTCCTGGATGCTCCTTACAAACTCTGCCCCGTCTAAGCCCCTGGCACTAAGTGAGTCCCAGTCAATATTGGGGAAGTTGAAGTCTCCCATCACCACAACCCTGTTGTTTTTACTCTTTTCCAAAATCTGTCTACCTATCTGCTCCTCTATCTCCCGCTGGCTGTTGGGAGGCCTGTAGTAAACCCCCAACATTGTGACTGCACCCTTCTTATTCCTGATCTCTACCCATATAGCCTCACTGCCCTCTGAGGTGTCCTCCCGTAGTACAGCTGTGATATCCTCCCTGACCAGTAGTGCAACTGCGCCACCCCTTTTACATCCCCCTTTATCCCGCATGAAACATCTAAATCGTGGAACGTTTAGCTGCAAATCCTGCCCTTCCCTCAACCAGGTCTCTGTAATGGGAACAACATCATAGTTCCAAGTACTAATCCAAGCTCTAAGTTCATCTGCCTTACCCGTAATACTTCTTGCATTAAAACATGTGCACTTCAGGCCACCAGACCCGCTGTGTTCAGCAACTTCTCCCTGTCTGCTCTGCCTCAGAGCCACACTGTCCCTATTCCCTAGTTCTCCCTCAATGCTCTCGCCTTCTGACCTATTGCTCCCATGCCCACCCCCGTGCCATACTAGTTTAAACCCTCCCGTGTGACACTCTCAAACCTCGCGGCCAGGATATTTATGCCTCTCCAGTTTAGATGCAACCCGTCCTTATATAGGTCACACCTGCCCCGGAAGAGCTCCCAGTGGTCCATTGAGGATCATTGAGGGAAGCGGTGAGGGGGGTTGGGGGTGGGGGCCACCATCGGGAGAGTGGGGAATTGTATAATACATCAAACACCCTTGAGCACAACCAGCATGATGCCTCGGTCACTTTCCTCCGCAATGGAGGCTGACATCCAAAACCATCTCTCCAGGCATCTCCCCCACCCCTTCGGGCACACCGTTTGCAAGTGATGAGTGTGAGCGAGCACTCAGCAGACAGGCAGGGATCAGGCTATGGCACGGATTGAGGATCACTGGTGCTCAGCTTTCAGCGGATTACCATCACCCCCCTGCTCCCAAAAGTGACCCACTGACAGTTCCACAGTCCCAGCACCCTGGAGTAATGTGCCAAGAGACCCTGCGTGTTTGGATGTTGGCTACTGTGTGTGATGTTGCCTCCCGCAGTGTTCAGGCACTGTGTCCAGGCATCACGGTCTGATTGGGATGCGAGGCAATGACTCCCACAAGCTACATGGCCCATCAACGCACGGGAATCCACTTGGGTTAATAAGTGTTCAGGTTACATAGAACATACAGCGCAGAAGGAGGCTATTCGGCCTATCGAGCCTGCACCAACCCACTTAAGCCCTCATTTCCACCCTATCCCAGTAACCCAATAACCCCTCCTAACCTTTTTGGACACTAAGGGAAATTTATCATGGCCAATCCACCTAACCTGCACGTCTTTGGACTGTGGGAGGAAACCGGAGCACCCGGATGAAACCCACGCAGACACGGGAGAACGTGCAGACTCCGCACAGACAGTGACCCAGCGGGGATTCGAACCTGTGAAGTCGCAGTGCTATCCACTTGGGCTACTGTGCTGCCCTGTACCGTGGGTTTTGTGAAGTGCTCACTTAACCACGATTACCAATTCCCTATCAGAAATAGCCTTCAGTCAGACAACCAGAGACCTTGGCAGTTGGTGGGGGCTCTGGGTGGTTGGTGGGGCAGATGGGCATAGACAATGGTTGCCTGCGGAACGGATAAACCGGACCCAGGGGTTGGTATGGTGGTACCACGCACAGTTGAGCCTCTCCCCTCCCCCACCCTCCCATGGCAGCCTTCGCCTGCAGAGGTTCCCCCACCTCCCCACCGAGCATTGGGTGGCAAGCCCAGCACCCCGGGCTCTTTGCCTGTGAGCAAAGATGGCTACTCGCCTCCATGGCTCCACACACAAGCCCTTCCACCAGGTTCACATTTTTTAAAAGGAATACTAATCGATATGAGCGTTAACACTTGCCGGGGACGCCAATGAATGATGGGAGGCCGTCGGATAAAGGGCGGCTCTGGTTATTTGTATGGAAATAAGGCTTAAGTGGTGATAATTGTTTCTTATGGGACATCATCCTGATTTTGCCGATGGGAGCCGGCCGGTTGTATTGCAAACCATTTGATGCCTGGCGCAGTTTCTGTTTTTAGCCCCAGCTGCTATTCACCAGCCTTGCGTCGCTCGAGCGAGTGCGCAGCAAGGCTGGAAAATTATGCTCAAATTGCCATCTATTGCTGTACACAGTTGAGCAGTATGTGAGAAGTTCGGACGCTGAGCACACTAAATTTTTGTTGAACAGTTTAAAGTGCTCCATTCGTTGAAGAGCCACAAAAAGCACAGTTTCGTGGATTTTATAAAATAAAAAACAAATTATCATCAGTGGATCTCTTGTGGAACAGACCATAGAACGTCAAGCAAAAGTAATTTTCCCACGATGCATTATCAGCAGAGGTGTGGGGATCGACACAGTATGAGGCTCCATCAAGTGGTGGTAGTGTGTAACTGTGGGAATGAGCAGAAGTGGTGGAACTGACCTCAAAAGAAACTTGACAGGTTACCCCCAAAAGGTCAGTGCAGTTCAAGATAGCAAAACTTGACAGCAGAGGTGTTTTGAATGACTGAGAGAGAATTTACTCTTGGATATTGGAAAGAAGATTCTACGAGACAGGGAAGGCCATATCTGCAGAATTGATCTCTGAGAGGAAAGTACACTGAAAACTTACAATAGATCGCTAACATAGAAGGAAAATTGGAGCAATGGAAGAGGAACGTAGCGAGTGATTGTTCCAGATGCTTTGTTGTTCAGGATAAAGTTAGCAATGTTGCATATCTCCTGAAGCCGTACGATTGAATTAATTTTGCTGCTTCTATTATGGGTTATCTGTTTCTGGAGCTCCATCTCATTGCACAAGTATGTAACTGCAGGAATGACGGCTATCATGTCGATGATGTCCAAATATGACACGCATATTATAGTGGGGATATTGCCCCCCTGTTTTTGGTGGGCGGGAATGGGTGGTGGAGAATCAAAGGGGAATCCCAAAACAGCTTTCACACCAGCGTTATTTTCCTGCTTGATTGTTCCTGTCCTCTGCCAATAACATAATGTTCCTGCCATGAAAGGTTGGTAATCTCATTACCACATATTACCATATATCTAGCGACATTGCAGCTGCATCTTCCCCCTACGTAGGGAGTCCACCACCCCCCCCCCCCCCCCCCCCCCCCCACTCCCCCCCCAACCTCCCGGCCAGCATGATATCACATCGTAGGGTTTTATAACACAGTTAAAACCCGTCAACCAGTCCCCACTGAGGGCTCATAGGTAATTACAGCCCCCAGGGATGATGTGGAGATGCCAGCGTTGGACTGGGGTTGGCACAGTAAGAAGTCTTACAACACCAGGTTACAGTCCAACAGATCTTTTTGGAAGCACTATTTTTCGGAGCGTGACTCACCTGATGAAGCAGCTGTACTCCGAAAGCTAGTGACTCCAAAGAAACCTGTTGGACTTTAACCTGATGTTGTAAGACTTCTTACTGAGCTCCCAGGTAGGAGGCCATAAACATACTGGGGCTCACTCTTCACTCCCCCAAACTTGTGACCGGGCAGTGCTGGGGAGGTCCATAGTGAGAGAGGGGGGGCAGTTTTCATGTGTGCATGGGGGGTTACCGTGGGCAGAAGGCCGTGTGTGTGGCAGTGAGGGAGGCATCCGTGTCCATGGAGGGGGGCCTCTTCACTATGTTTAGTTCGGGGAACACTTTAAAAGGGTGCACCGATCCCTTGAAGGTTTACATTGCTGCCAATGTGGGCTAATTTAGAGCCCGCTTTGCCAGCGTGATGTCATTGGGCCAGCCTTTAGGATTTTTTCGACCTAGTGTCAAAATATATTGCCGGAAAAGCTGGCAGTGGAACCGGTGGGCTATACACCGCCTTTCCTGCCTGAGACACTTAGTCAAAAAAAAACAGAGTACTCCACCTTATATCCATATTATAGATATTCAACAGATATTATAAAGTACATGTTATACTGAGAGGTTCCTCAAACTCTGCATTAGAAATTTCGGGAAATCTACATTATTATGAAACTTTTTGGTTCTACCTGCTGCACATATTAGCCTTCAGGTGCTATGTATTTTCAGAGGCCCGAGCTATAGTTTCCTTTACTCTGCCCTAGCAAGGTATCTTGGCCATAAACACACTAGGATGAATTCTTCACGCCCCCAACCTTGTGTTCTTCAGCAGCACGTCATTGCTGACAGTGCTATTCTCCGTTCCCATCGCCAGCCAATGGGATTTCCTATTCTGGCTATCCCACAGTACCGGAAAACCCATGGGCAGGGGTGCGCTGCCCGGTGGAACGGAGAATCCTGCCGGCGGAGAATTCACCCGTGTCTCACTACATGCAGCAGTTGTATTTCCCAACGAAGCTATTCTGTGGTGTCCTTGAATGAAATTGACAATTTAGTGCCAACTAAGATTACTTTTGTGCTGTGGTCCATGGGGCAAAGGGAACATGATTACATAAGTCTACTAACATAAAGATATAAGGCATAAATGTAACACTAATAATGTACAGTGATGAACCAAAGTGAATTCAGTCTCACTGGCACTTTTTTGCTGCGAATTTCCCTGTACCCAATAACTGCAATTCATACTTCTGGCTGTTCACTATTAGAACACAGAGAGCTGGGCTTTCTATTCAATGTGTCCTCTACTGTTAAAGACCAGCATTTGCTAACAAGGAGCATCTTGTATTGTGCCCAGTTAGGTAGACCTTGTGCTGCATCCTTTAGCCCAAAATGCTGGTGGAGTGTGAGCTGATAATCGTGTGGTGAAGCCAACAGGTTATCTGAGCCACTGTTAAATCACGAGATCCATAGTTTATCTCCTGAACTGTGACATTTAAGGATTGAGAAATAGAGAGTGAGGAAGAGGGTGAATTTGAATGGGCAAAGTTAAATCAGGCACTGAGAGGGAATATTTTTAAGGCAAAGTTAGATAGATTCTTGACTGACAGAGGAGTCAAACGGTTTAGGGTGTGGACAGGAAAGTAGAGGCTACAATCAAGATCAGCCATGAACTCATCAAATAGAACATAAGAACTAGGAACAGGAGTAGGCCATCTGGTCCCTCGAGCCTGCTCCGCTATTTAATGAGATCATGGCTGATCTTTGTGGACTCAGCTCCACTCTCTGGCCCGTACACCATATCCCCGAATCCCTTTAGTCTTTAGAAAGGCATCTATCTTTTTCTTAAAAACGTTTAAAGAAGGAGCCTCAACTGCTTCACTGGGCAAGGAATTCCAGAGATTCACAACCCTTTGGGTGAAGAAGTTCCTCCTACACTCCGTCTTAAATCTACCTCCCCTTATTTTGAGGCTATGCCCCCTAGTTCTGCTTTCCCCGACCAGTGGAAACAACCTGCCCGCATCTATCCTATCTATTCCCTTCATAATTTTATATGTCTCAATAAGATCCCCCCGCATCCTTCTAAACTCCAATGAGTACAGTTCCAGTCTACTCAACCTCTCATCATAATCTAATCCCCTCAACTCTGGGATCAACCTAGTGAATCTCCTCTGCACTCCCTCCAGTGCCAATATGTCCGTTCTCAGGAAAGGAGACCAAAACTGAACACAATACTCCAGATGCGGCCTCACCAACACCCTATACAATTGCAGCATAACCTCACTAGTGTTGAACTCCATCCCTCTAGCAATGACAGGCAAAACTCGATTAGCCTTCTTAATCACCTGTTGCACCTGCACACCAACTTTTTGCGACTCGTGCACCAGCACACCCAGGTCCCTCTGCACAGCAGCATGTTTTAACATCTTTACCGTTTAAATAATAATCCATTCTGCTGTTATTCCTCCCAAAATGGATAGCCTCACACTTGGCAACATTGAATTCCATCTGCCAGACCCTAGCCCATTCACCTTACCTATCCAAATCTTTCTGCAGACTTCCGGTATCCTCTGCCCTTTTTGCTTTACCACTCATCTTAGTGTCGTCTGCAAACTTTGACACATTGCACTTGGTCCCCAACTCCAAATCGTCTATGTAAATTGTGAACAACTGCAGGCCCAACACTGATCCTTGAGGGACCCCACTAGTTACAGGTTGCCAACCAGAGAAACACCCATTTATCCCCACTCTCTGCTTTCAGTTAGTTAACCAATCCTCTACCCATGCTACCACTTTACCCTCAATGCCATGCATCTTTAGTTTATGCAGCAACCTTTTGTGTGGCACCTTGTCAAAAGCTTTCTGGAAATCCAGATAGACCACATTCATTGGCTCCCCGTTATCTACTGCACTGGTAACGTCCTCTGAAAATTCTACCAAATTAGTCAGACACGACCTACCCTTTGTGAACCCATGCTGCGTCTGCCCAATGGGGCAATTTCCCTCCAGGTGTCCCACTATTTCCTCCTTAATGATAGATTCCAGCACTTTCCCTATAACCGAAGTTAAGCTTACCGGCCTATAATTACCCGCTTTCTGCCGACCTCCTTTTTTAAACAGTGGTGTCATGTTTGCTACTTTCCAATCCTCTGGGATCCTACTTTCCAATCCTCTGGGATCCAATAACGGATTATAATTCATATGTTTGTATGAATTTTAACTTATAATTGCAAACTTTCTTCAGATGACCAGTATTAAATCAAACTCATGGGTTATATATTTAAATTGTTCAGTGCTCCATGTTAAAGCTTTATTTTAAGGTTTTTAATGTTCTGGATGTCTAGGGTAAATTGTCAGAAGGAGCAGCAGCATGCAAGGAGACAGCAGCAAACAGTAACACAGCAGCTGAGAAATATTCAAGCAGCACTGAGGAAGAAGAAAAAACGTTGCACCTTTTGGAACGATTACGAGCACTAGAGGTGAGCAAATAATAAGGTTTGTCCCCAGTAAGTTGTATTTCTATAGAAGTGAAAGTTTTACACCAAGTGACTATTTGGTACATAAGAGATGGGTCCTTCATATTTCAAAATGTCACATGAAAAGTAACTGTCACCGCTAGCTGATGAACTCAAATAAGGAATTTCTGCTAAGTTAGCCATGGCAGATGTACTCTAGTATAGACGGGCAGCAAAAGCTATCAATGATGCACACAAACCCAACCAATCTAGTTTTTTAATTTTCAAAGTGACATAGCAAGCCCCTTGAATGACAAATCAAATAGTGAGTTGGAAGAAGTAGAAAAAAGGAGTCTTTTGGTGCATTTCGGGTTGATAACACAGGTAAAAACCTTGCTGCCAAATCTCAGTAGGTCTGGCAGTATCTGTTAGGAGAGAAAAAAGCTAACGTTTTGAGTCCAGATGACCCTTTGTCATAACCTTTGCTGAATGTAAAAAGTCCAGAGGGGAATTGAAAAGAAAAGGCATAATTTGAGAAGAGATTGGCAGCTAACAAAAAGGGAATCTAAAGGTCTATAGGTATATAAATAGCAAAAGAGTAGTAAGAGTAAGAGTGGGGCCAATGCATGTAGGCAGAGGGCTTGGCTGAAGTACTAAATTAATATTTTACATCTGTCTTAAACAAGGAAGGAGATGCCACCAAAGTTACAGCGCACGAGGAGGCTGTTGAGCAGTTGGATGGGCTAACAATTGATAAAGGGGAGGCTTAGATAGGCTGGCTGTACTAAAGTTGATATGTCACCATCGACCAGATGGAATTCATCTGAGGATACTGAAGTTAGTAATGATCAAAATTATGGAGGCACTATCCATAAACTTCCAATCCACCTTCGATACTGGGTTGGGGCGAGAGGATTGCAGAATTAGAAACATTCGCCCTTTTTTTCTTTCAGGAAGTGTGTAAGGATAAACCTAGCAACTGCAGGCCAATCAGTTTAACCTTGGTGGGGGGGTGGGGGAAAGATGTTAGAAACAATTATTTTGGACAAAAGGAACAATCATTTGGACAAATAAGGATTCATTAAGGAAAGGCAGCATGTTTGTTGAGGTAATATTGTGTGTAACAAATTTGACTGAGCTTTTTGGTGAGAATGCAGAGATGGTTGATGAGGGTAATGTGGTTCATGTGATGTACATGGACTTCAATAAAGGTGTTTCATAAAGTGCCATGTTATAGACTTGTGAGCAATGCTGAATCCCATGGAGTAAAAGTGACAATGGCATCATAGGTGAGTGACAGGAAACTGACAAACGGCTGTTGGAGGAAGTGAAGGAATCTAGGTTCTCCACATATAGATATAAGATCACTGTTTTTCTTGATATTTTGGTGTACATGGTCGAATTTCAAAATTTACCGATGACACAAAACTCAGAAATATCGTCACCGTGAGGAGGATAGAGTTGACTTCAAGGGGACATAGACAGTTTTGGTGGAATGTGTGAACACGTTGGCAGATCAAATTGAATGCAGAGATATGAGAAATTATTTATTTTGGTCGAGGCGAGGCAACATGAAATAAAGGATGTAATTTTCATTTCATTTCAAGGGGATACAGAGACAGAAAGACCTGGGAATATTCATGCACATGTTGTTGAAGGTGTCTGGGAAGGTTGAGTAAGGGTGAAGCAAGTGTATGGAATCTTGGGCAAAGAGAACAAAAGCAAGGAAGTTCTGATGAACCTTAATAAAACACTAGTTCTTCCTCAGCTGGAGTATTATGTCCAAATTTGTGCTCTACACTCCAGAAGGATGTGCAGAAAGGCTGCAGGAAAGATTTACATATAATGGTTCCATGGATGAGGGACTTAGATGGCTAGTCTGGAAAAGCTGGGTTTGTTCATTTGAAGAGACGAGAAGGTTGAGAGGAGAGATAACAGAAGTGTGCAAAATCATGAGGAGTCTAGACAGAACGGATAGCGAGAAACTGTTCTGAGTGGCAGAAGGGTGGAGAACCAGAGCACGCTGATTTAAAGTGATTGGTAGAAGAACCAACAATAACATGAGGAAAAGTCTTCTTATGCAGTGAGTCCGTTGGGTCTGAAATGCACAGATTGAGAGCGCATTGGCTGCAGACTGGACTGTGGTTTTCAAAAGGAAATTCGGATAAGCACCTGAGGAGAGGAAATTTGCAGGGCTCAGGGGAAAGGACGAGGTGTGCGACTAATTAAATTGCTGTTTTCAGGATGCCAGCAGACACAATGGATTAAATGGCCTCCTTCTGTGCTGCAACTTTTCTTTGATTCTATGCATAATTACTATTAACTGAAACAATCAAATCAGTCAAGCGTTTCTTTTAAAGCTGCTTTCTGCCAGCCTTTTGCTTGCTCACACAGATCAGGATATATGATTAAAAATAAAATGTGTAATGTAACAGATACATAAAAATGAATATTGCTGAAATGAGAGATACATTGCCAAAGCTTTTCATCTTGCACTCATCAGGACAAATGCAAGAATGCCACATTTCAAACAATCACACCAATTTATACTACAGAAGAAAAAGGGTGCTGATTGGTTGGCAAGTTGATGCTGGCCAAGGTGTTGCCATGGAGAAAGCAAGGTGGAACTAAAGGCTCCCCAAATGCCTGGGTAATTCAAGAAAGGGGCAGCAGATTCCTTAGAGAATGGGTCCATGCAACGGGTCCATGCATAGGAATGTATGTTGCTTCCAGAAAGTGTAAATTTACTCATTGCTTTTTCCAAGCTCGACTGATTATCATAGAATTTACAGTGCAGAAGGAGGCCATTCGGCCCATTGAGTCTGCCCGGCTTTTGGAAAGAGCACCCTACCCAAGGTCAACACCTCCACCCTATCCCCATAACCCAGTAACCCCACCCAACACTAAGGGCAATTTTGGACACTAAGGGCAATTTATCATGGCCAATCCATCTAACCTGCACATCTTTGGACTGTGGGAAGAAACTGGAGCACCCGGAGAAAACCCACGCGCACACGGGGAGGATGTGCAGACTCCGCACAGACAGTGACCCAAGCCGGAATCCAACCTGGTACCTTGGAGCTGTGAAGCAATTGTGCTATCCACATTTATTTATTATCTTAAATTGTTTTTTATTATACTCCTGCACTCCGGATTGTTCAACAAGTGCTTCCCAATTGTGGAATCGCATCTAACCATAGACAGTTTGTTGTGGAATTAGCCCAAAATATCAGTGTCTGTATGAGCAATATCAAAGTAGATCTGCTGAGATTTCAATGTGAGAATTTAACAGCCATATTCTCTTCTATAAATGATTGTAGATTTTCTGGCATGATTTTTGTATATATACAATATATATCAGTGAGTACGTAACTGTGTATTCGTTATATTCAAAAAAGAACCAATAGGACGGGTTTTCTTGAGTTTCAGACAGAAATTGGTTAGCTTTATTACACTTAAACTAATGGAAGTAAAATAAAAAAAATAGTTTTAAAAAGTTACACACGCGGACACGCACAAACACGCACGCACACGGAATGCAGTGACTCACTTCAGGCTGAATCTGGTGGTCTTGGTGTTTTCTCTTGATGGTCTTCTGATTTTAGCATTGAGGTATAGACGAATGATCTATCTGTTCTTCTGGAATCACAGCTGTGGAGTTGAATTCTTTCTTTAAAGCCTATGTCTGCTGTACGTGGAGAGAGGGTCAAACAGTAGCAGACAGGGTTGAAAGGTTTCCAGGGTGGATGGCTGAAAGAGTGACCGGAAGAATCTCTCTCAGCTAATTGTCCACAGTTCTGCTGGGAAGACGTGACCACCCTCTCCAACTGACCAGTAATTGAAACATGATAATGTATTTCAATTGTATCTTGGTCTGGGAATTCCCCCCTCTGTGTACCCGAACAGGTGCCAGGGTGTGGCGACTAGGGGCTTTTCACAGTAACGTCATTGCAGTGTTAATGTAAGCCTATTTGTGGCAATAAAGATTAGTATTATTATCTTAGCCAGGGCTCCATTATTGAACATAAAAAATGAACATGAGAACAAGGAGCAGGAACAGGTCATTCCACCCTTCAAGCTTGTTCCGCCATTTAATAAAATCATGGCTGATCTGACAGTAAACTCAAATCTGCATTCCACCCACCCCCAAAGGTCTATCAGCTTCTTGCTTACAAGAATCTATCGATTCTGCATTAAACATAGCCAAGTAACTGGGTTTGATAGTTTGTCTCCACTTGGTTGAGTATCTGAGAGTTGCACGAATGGAGTAGGAAATATGGTTCACCCACATTCCTCTGAGGTCATTTTCTTTGATGGGTTTTTGCAGATATGCTATTCCCATCTCAATGGAGTTGGAGTGCGGAATGTCCAGTAATGCAAATTAGGTAACTATCTTTGGTCTCTGTTTAAAAAGTCCGTTTTTAAAAGGTCAATTCATGTTTCCAGCCGGTGAATTAAAAATCACTAATTGCCGTAAAGTTTATCCTCATGTCAGTATATATAACACAGCTAACATAATACATGTGCCATCCTGCCATAAAAGCTAAATGTAACATATGGTAAATTGTGTAAACTATGACGTCTGAATTATGGGTGGGAACATCAGGTGCAAATTCCATGTCAGTGCCTGCTGTATTATTTCTGTTACAGTTCCAGTTTCTGGAATGCTGTCCATCATTCTAGTTCCATCTTTATTACTTTATTCGAAAAAGAAATAATCACAATGTGTCTCTATTGAAAAAAATGTTGCACACAAAAAACATCTTAAGTGCTTAGATGCTTTGCTGATATCGCACAGCAAAACAACAGAAATTTGCACAGCAGCTTAACAGAAAGATAGTGTTCCAAGGTTGTGGTAGCATGGCCCCTTTAAGGAGTGATCCTGCACAGGCCACATGATCCGCTCGGAACCATGGGAAAGGAATGCGTAAACCGCACCTATCGGGTGCCAGGGCATGGTTGAGGGATCTTCAGAGTAAGCCTGGGAGTCTTAGGAACTAGTGGTGTGTTGGACTTGGGTTGATCAGTAAATACAGAATTCTTTCTTTTTTATTAAATCAGATCTAAATCATGTGTGCCAGCAGCTTGTGTTGGTGGAAGAGTCAAGGAAATTTGTCACCCTAAACACACACAAAAGGCTTATTCCAATATATGAGGTTGCCCTTCGGCATTTCATCTGCCTGTGCTATCTTTCAGCGCACAATGGAGAGCCTTTTAGTTGTCGTGTATCTGGACAATATCTTAGTAACGAGGGCAACACTAGAAGAGCATAGTGCCAATTTGGAAATCGTCCTCGGGAGATCCCTTGGGCGCCCTCTCAAAATGGTTGGACGTCCAACTCATGCTATCAACGACTGCGCCAGCCACCGTTGACAAGCTGCAACAGATATTCGCAACACACGGCATTCCAGAAATGATCATTTCTGATAATGGCACTGCTTTCACAACCGAGAAGTTTCAACTCTTCACCAAATCTAATCGGATTGCGTTTGAAGCAGGGGTTTAGTTTATGTCCGGAATTTCAGAGGGGAACCAGCTTGGACACCCAGGAGAGTTATTGCAAGGACTGGCCCAGTGTCTTATTTCGTCAACTTACAGGGCCGTGAAGCGGGAAGGCATGTAGATCATATGAGAAGGGGGGAAGCTTAAACCCCCACAGCAAGGTGTGTGTACCCAGTAACTGTGCCAGTGTACCAGCCACAGAGTCAGTACTAGCTCATCTTCGGAATCTGTAAATTTTCCTTCCCTGATGTGGACTCTGATGCTTGAAGTATAGGGAAACAATTTGCAGAGTTGCGACGCTCCTCGAGTCTGAACACCCCATGACAGACTGACCTTATGAACTTTGCTCGTTGGCTCCCTTACTGTTAATTCTGTGTGGCTGTACATAGTTGTATACCAGAGGTTTTGTTAGTGTAATTGAGGGAACTTAAGGAGGGATGAATGTGGTCGCATGGCCCATTTGAGGCCAAGTGACCCGCTCGGAACCTATGGGAATGGCTTGCACAAACGTGCGCATATTGGGTGCAAGGACACTGACCCCGGTAGTGGGGGAAACTTCTGAGTAAGCCTGGGAATCAAGGAAAATAGTTCCATTTTGGAGTTGTGTTGACCTGTTCTTCCTTTGTTGATAAATCAGTGTTGTGATTTAACACCACCTCACTGTATTACCTCATGCTACAACAAAGGTGTTCGTTACGGAGATGTAAGAAAAGTAACAGTTTTACGTAGCTGACACTTGTGATATATTATTTGATGTTACCAAAATAGAAAGTGAACTGTATGGTCAGGTGTGGTCAGATGATGTCAGCTTTATGCTTTGAATGTCGCCTATTCTATACAAGAGGATAATTGCCCACAGAAATAAAATGTATGATTTTAATTAAAATTCCTCATTACTGATCATTACTAAAATTACTGAGATAGAAAGAAAACCTAGCTACATGATAGTTTCATTGGACATCTGGTTATCAGCTATATGGGAATGTTGAAACCAGTAAGTAATGTTTGTGTCCTAACATTCTTCCCTTGATGTGAAGTAAATGTATCCAACTTAGCCGAATGGTATCACTCTCAGCTCTGAGTTCTGGTTAATGGAATCAAGACAGATTCCAGGGACTTAAGCATACAATCTAGGCTGATGCATCAGTGCAATACTGAGGGGGTTTGTGCTTTTGGAACTCTTGACTTGCAGATGAGGTGTAAAGCGAAGACTTGCCTGTCTCCTGTGTAGCTGTAAAGATGGATTAATCAGTCAAAAGCAGGAAAGTTCTGATGTCCGAGCTAACATTTATTTCTCAACCAACATGACGAAGCAGGTCATTTGACCATTTATCTCACTGCTGTTTGTGAGAACTTGCCTTGAACAAAATTTGATTTGCTGCATTTCCCTGCATTACGACAATGATGATAGGTTAAAAATACTTAATTGGCTCGGAAGGTCATGAAGGACACTATTTGATTGCAAGTTTTGTCTTTTCCCTTTGTTGATATTCAACATAGCAAACATGCATTTTTTAAATTAACCTGCATATCCAATTTGATTCAGTCAAATGGAAACTAAATTACTTTCAGAAAGTAATATCTTGAGCTACTGTGTACGAGTAACGCGAGATATGAAATATAATAAGTGTGTTATGTTTGAGAGAAATGGTCCGCTTTAGACCTAAAGCAATTGGGAGATTATCCTGTTTTTACCTGTTGAAGATTAAGTGATTGCTATGATTAGTAACCAACACCTTTCCTGTTGGATCATACTACTACCAGGATAATAGAAGGCGAGATAGATGGATCATGGACTTTTTTAAACTATCAGTTCCAATATTCCTGTGTGCCACTTACCTACCTGGAACCTTATCTACCATCCAACGTAATGGAGTGGCAGGAACCACTCCGGCGTCGGGCCGCCCCAAAGGTGCGGAAGTATCCGCACCTTTAGGGGCCAAGCCCTCACCTTGAGGGGCTAGGCCGGCCCCGGAGTGGTTTCCGCTCCGCCGTCTGGCGGGAAAGGCCTTTGGTGCCACGCCAGCCAGCGCCGAAAGGTCTTCGCTGGGCGATGCATGCGCAGGAGCGTCAGCGGCTGCTGATGTCATCCCCACGCATGCGCAGGGGAGGGGGTCTCTCCGCCGCCTCCATAGTGAAGACCATGGCGAAGGCGGAAGTAAAAGAGTGCCCCCACGTCACAGGCCCGCCCGCGGATCGGTGGGCCCCGATCGTGGGCCAGGCCACCGTGGGGGCACCCCCCAAGGCTAGATCGCCCCACACCCTCCCCAGGACCCCGGAGCCTGCCCGTGCCGCCTTGTCCCGCCGTTCAAAAGGTGGTTCAATCCACGCCGGCGGGAGAGAATTGACAGCGGCGGGACTTCAGCCCATCTGACCCGGTGGGGGGTCAGAGAATCGCGCCCACATTTACTGATTTTCCCCGCCCCTCACCGTGATGTCATGAGATTAACAGCCACAAAGGACATAAACCTCATAATAATACATTTCAATAATTTTACATATTATTAGTGGGCCCCCGCCACATGACACCCCCCTCACTAAATATTCATACCTCATCACTGTGATGTCCTGTTAGTGAGGTTTACAACATGTTTGGCCAGACATGAGGCAGTCAAGGGGAACACGCTGGAGGCACAGAGGTAAGTATCGCTGGCGGGGGCGAGGAAAAGAACATGCCTGGGCAGTGGCCTGACACTTCCTCGGCACAGATTGGCATTCCAGGGGCAGACCATAGTGGGAGCCCCATTAAGGGTGGTGCATTGATGTGTGGTGACGGGGGAATGCTGGCTATATTTCTGAAGTGTTGGTGGGGGGGGGGGGGTTTAAATGCTGGCAGTGGATGTGGTGTGGGAGGGAGCCGAATGCCAGCAAGGATTGTCAGGGTGGGACAGGTGGGCCCCTTTCTGATGAGGGCTGGGGTCCATTAGGCAACCGCGCTGATCAGGGTGTCATTTTTAATTGGCAGTGCCACCTGGATATCATGGCTGTGCCAGGCTGGCATCCAGATGACACTGCCAGGGTGCCAGTCTGGCACTGCCAGGGTATCCAGGTGGCACCAGCAATGCCAGGGCACCACCCTGCCCAAAGGAAATGCAGGTGGGGGCCTCCGGACCCCCACGAGTGCTGTTCCATCTGTTCTCATTGTGGGAACCAGTGCTGAACGGCGCTTGCCAGAAGTCCCTGAAGTGAAGGGGTTGAATTCCAAAGCCCCAGGTACCTTGGGAATATGCACATTAGCGTGAGGCTAGCTGTCTCGCTCTAATATGCAGATCTGCCAAACCATGATGGGCGGGATTCACATCGTAACGTCTCGCGAGGTTGAATCTCGCGAGACGGGTAGATCATGGGAATGGGGTTTCCTGGCTTTCAATGGCCATGCTGCGCCACGGCGAGCTGCTTTTCCGGTGCAGCGTGGCCAAAGGATCACGGACAAAATGTTTAGGCCAATGCATGTTGGAGATAATGTTCCACTCCAGCTGATCCTCCACTCCTCCAATTGTTCCTTATCTAACTTCATCGATATAATGTTCTATTCACTTTTCCCTCATAGTTTATCTACCCTCCTCTTAAACACATCTATACTATTCACCTCGATCATGTCCTGTGGTTACAAGTTCCACATCCTCAACATTCTTTTGGTAAAGGGTTTCTTCTAAATGTTCAATTTTTGGGGGTGATCTTATGTCATGCTCTCTTGTTTTGCTGTTCCTCACAAGTGGAAACATTCTCTGTGCTGACTCTGAAACATTTCTTAATTTCAAAGACTTCAACTAGACCACACCTCACCCCTCTCTTTTCAAGAGGAAAAAGAACCAGCCTATTTGCCCTTTACTCATAGATATAACCTTGTGATTCTGGTATCCTCCTTCAAAATCATTTTTGCACCTTCTCCAGTGTCTCTTCATCCTTTTTATAATATGGCAACCAAAACCCTGCACAGTGCTCCTCAGTGTGTGCCTAACCAAGGTCCAATACAAGTTCATCACAACATCACTACTTATCAATTGTATCTCTGTAGAAATGAACCCTTGGATTGGGTTTATGTTTGTGTTTTAGTGTTGCGACTTTGTGATTTGTGTATTTGCCTTCGATCTTTTCGCTCCTCTAACTCACTTACAGATTCTTATTTTACAAGTAATATGCGAGCTCCTAATTTTTCCGTACTAAAATGTAGGGCGGGATTCTCTCAGCCCTGGGCCGGGCCGGAGAATCCCCGCAACCGGGCCACGCTGCCCTGAAGCCGGCACATGATTCTCTGTGGTTGGCGCGGCGCTGGTCGCGGGCGGAACTTTGCGGCCGGCCCACCGATTCTCGGGCTGGGATGGGCCGAGCGGCCGTCGTGGAAACGCTCAGTCCCACCGGCGTCGTTCTAACCTGTTCTCAGTCGGCGGGAACTCGGCGTGGAAGGGTCGGGTGGCGGCCTGTAAGGGGTTGGGGTGGGGGGCTCTGATGTGGCCTTGCCCATGATCGGGGCCCACCGGCCTCTCTGGCTGGGGTACTCCTTTCCTATGCGCCGGCCCCTGTAGCCCTGCGCCATGTTGCGTTGGGCCGGCACGTTGAAGGAGGCCACTGCGCATGCGCGGATCCCGTGACACCCAGTTCACGCCGGGACAGGCAGCTGGAGCGGCGTGACCCACTCCAGCGCCGTGCTGGCCCCCTGTAGGGGCCAGAATTAGTCCTGGGAGAGGCCCATACACGCCGTTGCGTTTTACGCGGCGGCGTTTACGACGGCGTGGACACTCTGCCGTGGGATGAAAGGATCCCGCCCATAATGTCTCACACTTAACTGTTTCTACTTGGCAATTAAAGGCACATTGACATCTTCCTGTAAATTCTTAGAATTCTCCTCAAAGTTGACTGACTCCTTCCACCAATATTAAGCTACTCTGTCAAAAAAAGGTGTCATCCATAAATATAGAAGTTGTGTTTTTCATTAGTGTAAATTGTGAGCAACAATGGTCCCAATACTGATCCTTGTGGAACCGCACTTCCCACCTTCTGGCATTTTGAATAACTACCTTTTATTCCCTGCTCTGTACCTTCTGCCTTTTAGCCAATTAGTTATCCATTCTGCTACTTTTCATTTGAATCCACATGCTGTGACCTTATTCGTTAGTCGATTGCGCGGCACCTTGTCGAAGGCCTTTTGGAGAGCTGGATAAATGACATCCACTACATTTCCCTTGTCTACTCCCTAATTTATCTCTTCAAGGAACTCGTTGAAGTTAGTTAAGCAAGGCTTTCCCTTAATAAATCCATGTTGACTATTAGTTAATATATTTTTGGTTTCTATATAAATTTTCTATTTTCTCCTTTAGTAGGATATCATTATTTTAGGTCTCATTTCCACTTAGAATATCTTGTCTCAACGATTCAGGTATTCTGTGATCATAAAAAATCATTTGTGTCAAATAATCCCAGGTGAAGTGTAAGCTAAATCAAAGCTATTTGTTGGGTATTAAAATCACTTTTTGTTGGTAAGTCCACAAGTGTGATTCTAATTTCTCTCCTCAATTGATAGTAAATCCCATTTTGTTTATTGCCTGTAAATATAATAATTATTTTCATATCATTTACACAATGGTTAATATTCCACCACTGTACCTTCATTGAAAGCAGGAGTTTTAAGGCAGATAGATATTAATACTTGGATTGAACCAGCATGGATGCTGGGTTCCTACCCTTTCCACTTCAGCTTCATTAGAATTTTGGATCTTAATTTAGTTAAATAAATCCATTTAAATAATACACTTTTAATCTTAGTTCCACACAAAATGTATTAAGGACATTTACATGATTTATAGGTTATAATGAATGAATAAGAATTGGCCTTTGAAAAGGGAAAACAAAGATAAACCATGTAAAAAAATCTAATAAGTGAAAATTAAATACACAAAGAATATAACCAGGAGTATATGGCCTGTCGAGGGCCTATTCAAATGATCATGACTGAACTTGTACCTCAATGCCATTTTCCTGCCCACTTTCCACATTCCTTAATCCCCTGCAGCCTCTCTGTATCCTCCACATAGCTTACTTTCCCACCCACCAAGCATGGGATCATCAGCAAGCCTTGATATGTTATTTTCTGTCTCTTCATCTA
The DNA here is from genome assembly GCF_047496885.1 of Scyliorhinus torazame. Lineage (NCBI taxonomy): Eukaryota > Metazoa > Chordata > Chondrichthyes > Carcharhiniformes > Scyliorhinidae > Scyliorhinus > Scyliorhinus torazame. Next base: position 73,135,355 of record NC_092708.1, read on the forward strand.
AATCATGAATATGAATTGTAAATAGCTGAGGCTCCAGCACTGATCCTTGCAACACTCCACTATTCACTGCTTGTTAGCTTGAAAAAGCCCATTTATTCCTATCCTCTGTTCTCTATCTACCTATCCATCTAAAATATCACCCCCAACTCTATGAGCCCTTATGTTGCCTGATGACCTTTTGTGTAGCCCTTTATTAAATGTATTTTGGAAATCCAGATGTACTACATCTACTGGTTCCCCTTTATCTAGTGTATTTGTTAAATCCTGAAAAATCTTTAATAATTATGTTACACAGGAGTTCCCTTTTGCAAAATCTTGTTCTAATCATAGTATGTTTTCAGATTTCCTTAAAACATATTGCAGCATTTTGCCAACAACTGGTGTTAAACTAACCAGCCTGTAGTTCACTGTTTCTTCTCATGGACTCATAGAATTTACAGTGCAGAAGGAGGCCATTCGGCCCATCGAGTTGGCACCAGCTCTTGGAAAGAGCACCCTACCTAAGCCCACACTCCACCCTATCCCTGGAACCCTGTAACCCAGTAACCCCACCTCATCTTGTTGGACACTGAGGACAATTTAGCATGGCCAATCCACCTAACCTGCACATCTCTGGTCTGTGGGAGGACTGCATTGTCTGTTCAGCTATCTATTCCCAGGTAACCCAGATAGCAAACAGCTGAAAGCAATTGCCCTTGTATTCAAAAATGGCCACCCTCCTTCACATCATGTACCCCCAACATGATTTCCAAGGCTTCCCCAACAAAGGGAGCTAACAGACTCAGATCATCGCAGCACAATCTGCAGCACAATGAGTGGACAATTTATGGAATTGCGCATGCTGCCTTTAGGGATTGAATGTATATATCTCTGTTCTTGCCCAGAAAATTCCCCCTTTATCCACAGACTATGCTAGCAAATAGTCTAAATCCTGTTGGGACTGCAAAAGAATGCAATTCAGGAAGACTCCAGGTAAGTGTCCTGTGTGGGCGACATGGTAGCACAATGGTTAGCACTATTGCTTCACAGCGCCAAGGACTCTGGTTTGATTCCCGGCTTGGGTCACTGTGCAAAGTCTGCACGTTCACCCCGTGTCAGTGTGGGTTTCCTCCGGGTTCTCTGGTTTCCTCCCACAAGTCCCCAAAAGCATGCTTGTTAGGTGAATTGTTCTGAATTCTCCCTCAGTGTACCCAAACTGGCGCCGGAGTGTGGCGACTAGAGGATTTTCTAGTGTTAATTTTCTAGAGGACATTGCAGTGTTAATGTCAGCCTACTTGTGACACTAATAATGATGATTATTATTATTATAAATGCAAAATGTGCTGGGCAAATCCACTACTGTTGTTCCTATGACTCCAGCCTTTATTGAAATGCTATGTCAAGAAATGCAGCTCTGTCTTTGGAACATCTGTTATCCATACAAACATTCAACAAGCAGTAGTAGGAGTAGACTACTCGGTTCCTGGGAGTCTGCTCCACCATTCAATGAGATCATGGCTGATCTGATTATAACATCAACTCCACATTCCCACCTAACCCTGATAACCTTTCACTCCTTGCTTTTCATTAATCTATCTGGCTGTACCTCAAAAATATTACATATTGAGGAAGACCATTTCAAAGGCTCACAACACTCCGAGAGAAAAAGATTCTCCTCCCCTCTTTGTCCTAAATAGGCAACCCTTTATTTTTAAACAGCGGCCCCGAGTACTAGGTTATCTGACAAGAGGAAACATCGTCTCCACATTGACCCTGTCAAGGCCCCTCAGGATCTTGTATGTTTGAACCAAGTCACCTCTTGCTCTTCTAAGCCCCAACTTACCCTCACAAGCCGACCTGCCAATTTAGGTGCTGGCTGAGTAAATCTTCTATGAAATGCTTCCAAACATATTTACATCCTTCCTCAAATAAGGAGACCAATACTGTGCACAGTATTCCAGATGTAGTCTCACTAATGTCCTGTATAAGTGAAGCATAACCTCCCTACCTGTGTATTTAATTCCCCCCACAAATAATGACAGCATTTTATTAGATTTCTTAATTGCTTCACTGCACACTAGCGTATTCAATTCATGCACAGGGTCACCTGGATCCCTCTGCTTTGCAATCTCCCACTATTTAGATAATATGATTCTTTTATTCTTCCTGCCAAAATGGATAATTTCATATTTTCCCACATTATACTCCATTTGCCAGGCCTGTGGTCACTAACTTAAGCTATCTTTATCCCTTTTAGCCTCCTTGTGTCCATGTTCATCAGAGCATATAAAATCTGCTTGTTTGTAAAAGAAGAGGACTAATCTGAGATTTGTAGAAGCTGCTTAGTACAGTACAACTACAAGGCAATCTTTGAGGGGAGCATGTTCTACTTGGAAGATATTTTGTAAATTTTGTGATTTTTATTAATGATATTTGAGAAAATAAATCTCGACTAAATGTGTTTCAGATTTAGTACAGTGTCTTAATTTTCTTTGTTGTTACAGATTCCATGATTTAGATTAAGTTCTGTGCATTCAGCTGCATTGCAGTGTTTTTTATATGCAAAGTAATAGTTATTTCTTGTTGTGATCGGTTATTGGCTAATTTGCATTTTCAGCACCAAGGTCAAATTGTATCCCAAGTACAAAGAACCTACTGTCATCTTGCAGTGCACAATCATGCAAAGCATTCATTGACTAATTTAATTGCATCCCTTTTGTTACTATGATTTCTAGAAAGGATTATTGATGCACCTGATGTTGTTCCATAAATATTCTTAACTGATCTTGTCAAAAACAACCTTGGAAAATGGGAATTTATAATCAAATCCAAGATAACATTCTGTAAATGAAATGAGAAACCTCTGTTGCCCTGCCAATAAAGTGTAGATATAATTTGTACCTCGAGGATTACTTATAACTACCTCAGTGTCTTCTGGGCAAAAACATCCAATGTATATGTATCCTTGATACTAAGTTTCCTTTTGCTAAAGGACACACAACACGTACTTAAAAAGTGGTTTATATGGGGTCATCAACACTAGATTATCCCTGATTTTAATTCATGTCATACTACTTCATGTCTCTATCAGACCTTCACTATGTATATTACAAAATCTCTGCCAATACTCTCCATAACAGTTATGAATAATTTAAAATGCTCCTACTTCCAAACCTTATTCTGTTAATACGTGACATTCTAGCTCCCAATTGTCATCTCTTCATCCACACTTCTCTTTCTTCCTCAATGCAGCCCATCGCCACAGCACTATTTGCGCTCACAAGAGCAGAATATATTTTTAATTTATTTTGGCTTTAATTTTCACCAATTTGTGGTTCAATTAAAATACAGGATATTGCTGATGGCTTACCAGTCAGTTGGACAATTGTGCAGGTTTTTGCACACGCTACCTGTATAGAGTAAGGAAGTGTGGCCCTTACACCTGACATTTTGAAACTTTCAGCCTTGATTTAGTGGTACCAGTCTTCTCTGAATTTGAAGGTTTAGCTTTGAAGCTCACTTCATGGTGGCACAGTGGTTAACACTGCTGCCTCACAGCGCCAGGGACCCAGGTTCAATTCCGGCCTTGGGTCGCTGTCCGTGTGGAGTTTGTGCACTCTCCCCGTGTTGCGTGGATTTCCTCCGGGTGCTGCGGTTTCGTCCCACAGTCCAAAAATGCATGGGTTAGGTGGATTGGCCATGCTAAATTGCCCTTAGTGTCGAGGGATGTGTGGGTTAGGTTATTGTGTTTGGGGATAGGGCTGGGTGGATGGGTGATTGAACATGTGTAGGGTGTTCTTTTGAAAGGTCGGTGTGGGCTCGATGGGCCAAGTGGCCTCCTTCTGCACTGTAGGGATTCTATGATTCAGAGACTTGAGCATATAATTCAGATTGACAATTCGGTTCCGTGCTGAGAGACTCTTCAAGTGCTACCACCAGGATTCAGGAAGTAGTCTGTCACAATGGCTGTAATCTCAACTGGGGATTCTGGATGGGTCCGCTAAACCAAGGTACAATTTCAGGGAGTTTACAAGGCCTGAATTACCACACCCCATCCGTCAGCTAGAATTTGGTGGAATGTAACAAAGATGCTCCTGCTGTGATCTCTGGAAGAAGTGGGATGCCCCCAGGGCATGGATTCCTAAAGAGCGAGCTTCATTTTTTAAAGAGAATTAAGATAAAATGATTTTCCCTTCTCTGAGTCTTGTCCCTGAAGAATGAGAACAAATCTACATGTAGCTTCAGGAGTTTCACATCCAGAACTAAAAATGGACATAAAGAGCTTAATGTTCCCAATGATGTCTATACAGGCTGCAGAAATCTTAAAATTAAGAATTAAAACTGACCTGCCCTCCTTTTAACCTGGGAATGCCATGCGCTGTCCAGTTGGCACAGGTCCTGAAAAGCTTGGTGTTGCACCAAGTAAATCAGCCAGTTTAGTCACAACAAGATGGGATCAACAATTGAAACTCGCATTGCATCAACATGGGAGTGTCGGTAAGCCTGCTGCTTAAATGTATTTATACATTTTTCAATTCCCCTGAGATTGAGAACTGATCAACCTTATTGCTTTATTCATTTTATATTTAGGACAGAAAGCCTGTGAGCTTCTCCCACCTTGTAAATTTGGCAGAGTACTAGTGGAAATTCTGAAGGAATGACACAACTGCCTTTCCTCTGGGTGTTCCAAGAGACATGTAACTTCTATATGTTGGTACAACAACCACGGAAAGTTAGCAAGCAATTAGGAAGGCAAATGGCATGTTGGCCTATTTTTTTAAGGGAACTAAATTGCGAGAACAAGGAATTAAGACTTTCTATACTTGTACAGAACTTTTGTAAGGCCACACCTGGAATATTTTGAACAGTGTTGGTCTCTATCTAAGGAAGAATATGCTTGCCTTGATGGCAGAATGGTAAATGTTCACCAGATTGATTCCTGGGATGAAGAGGTTATCTTATAACGAATATATTGGGCTTCCAACAACACTCAAGAAGGTTGACACCTTTGAGGAAAAAGAAGTCAAAGAAGTCCACTTGATTGGCATCCCATCCACAAACATTCACTCTGTCCACCACCCGCGCAAGAGTCAGCCATGTACCATCTACAAGGTGCACTGCAGGAACTCACCAAGGCTCCTTAGACAGCACTTTCTAAATCCTCCACTGCTACCATTTAGAAGGACAAGGGTGGTAGACACATGGGAGCACCATCACCTCACTCACTATCCTGACTTGGAAATATATCGGCGTTCCTTCACTGTTGCTGGGTCAAAGTCCTGGAACTCCCTCCCTAACAGCACTGTGGATGTACTTACACCACATGGGCTGCAGTGATTCCAGAAGTCAGTTCTTTGCAACCTTCTCACAGGCAATTAGGAATGATTCTCTCAGGAAATTGAGGGATGTGGGGAACGGCCAGGAAAGTGGAGTTAAAGTAGAAAATCAACCATGATCATGTTGAATGGCAGAACAGATTCTACCCGTGTTCCTATGTTCTTCCATGCTTATATTAGAGTGAGAACCGCAGGGAAATTTTAGGAATTAGACTTTCAAAAAGAAAATCCCCAGTAGGAAGTTATCATTGTAGATCAATGTCCATGCCCTTCAACGATATTCCTTTCTAAGTCCCAATTTTAGAAAAGTGTATTTTGATAGAAAACGCTTATTCGTAAATCAAGCGTAATAATCTGTGGAACTACACAGCTCCTTACTCACTCCTCTCCATCTTGATTTATAATTTAAACGTAAAAATATCTGAAGATACACAATTGCCTAGAAATCCAAAATGGAAACCAGCTGAAAATACGCTTGAAAATGAGAGAATTTATCATCTGTAATTCTCTGACAATGCTACAATTCTTGCATTTGGACTACTCCGATTTTACTGCAACTTTGGTTGAGAAGCTCTGCCTTAGTTTGTGAAAATAGTGAAAGGCTTTTTGGTGACATTGGTTCATTAACGAATAATAAATTAAATGTGCTGTCAGACAAAAAGGTGGCAGTTACATTCCGTTCCTGAGGCACATTGGGACTGAACAACCACATATGTTAGAAGTGAAAAATCTAATAAGCGAAGCTGTCCTACAATTGCTCTGGCACTAATAAAATATCTTGATGTGCCGATATATGTGATAGAATATTTTTTTCTTGGTACTGACCTTCTAAGTGCGCAGAACTGTTTCAAGAAAGCTCCAGCAGGTGCACTCTGATTGCTGTTCTCTCATCTTTGCTGCATGTTCTAATCCTTCATAAAGACGTATGGAGCCAGCGACTTGTGTGCAGGAGTACATTTTCTCAAACTGGCCTCGGGTGTGTAAAAAAAAAAAAAAAAATTAATGTTTTTGCAACGGAGACTGGGAGTAAAACTGTTTTTGACAACCTCTACAATTCAAAAAGTACATTTCCTGGACAGATGTTATGTACTGTAGTTCTAATTTTTGAACAGTGCAGAATTTGTGCCACTAACCAGATGACTGATATTAAATTACATTTCCTGGAATCTAACTACAGTTGACATGACATTGTACCCCACAGTGCTCTGAACAAAACATGTTGACTTCACGACTTTGACACATGTACAACCAAATGTTGTAATAATGTATCCTTATTCCATCTCTCCATGCATTACTAGTAGAATATTAGTGGCCCAAATAAGTGTCATGCTTGTGCTGCATTTACTTTTGCTACGATCTGACTCCTTGGCATTTAATTGGTATAGAAATTTGGTTGTGTCATTATTGATGCCAAATCGCCACAGGAAAATATCCCTGCACCAGAAGACGGAATCAATCACAGAATCACTACAGTGCAGAGGGAGGCCATTCGGCATATCGAGTCTGCACCGAGCCTTCGAAGGACCACCCCACCTCAGCCCAAATCCCCTCCATGTTATCCCAGCCAAAGGGGCAATTTAGCATAGCCAATCCACCTAACCTGCATATGACTGGGAGGAAACTTGAGCACTTGGAGGAATCCCACGCAGACATGGGGAGAACATGCAGATTCCATACAGACTGCCACCTGAGGTTGGTATCGAACCCAGGTCTCTGGCGCTGTGAGGCAGCAGTGCTAAGCACTCTGCTACTGTGTCGCCCAAGAATTGCAAGCATTTTGCTGTCAGGCTTGACCTAAATATTTGGCGCACTGTGCAGGATGGTACTGCCAAATCTAGACCCCGTGGTTATCTAGAAGCACCAATGCCAAGTAAAAGTGGAAAAAGAGAGCTCCAGTCACAAAAGACTTAATGTTGCACAAATCCTAGAGCAGCATAGCAAGTGCAGGAGTTATGTAAAAATAGAAATTAGGAAAGCAATTAGAGGATACAAAAGATCTTGGCAGGTAAAATCAAAGAAAATCCTAAGATTATTTGCCAATACATTAAGAGCAAGAGACTAACTAAGGAAAAGGTAGGCCCGATCAGAGCTGTACATGGTAACTTGGGGGTTGATTCACAAGTTGTGGCAGGGTTCCCAATGTTTTCACTAAGGAAATGGATGATTTAGACATTCGAGTTGAAGGGTAGGAGTACTGATAGAAATTGACTATTCTAGCCAGATATAAGAGGTTTAAATGGGTACTTATTAATAATAATTGACGAGGACTTCCGGTTGCGGCGGGGATGAGCTAGCCGCACGTTTCGGCGGCTCCAGCTCCGACGGAACTGCGGGCTCTTTTAAGAGCCCCAACGGGGACTTTGCCGGCCGAAAAACCCGGTGCGAGGTGCGTGGGAAGGGAGTCCCCCCCGAACGACGGAGGGAAAAACCGGCGGCGGAGGCTGCAGCCCGAAGAATCTTCAACCACAAGGTCAGAGGGAGTGGAGAACAAAATGGCGACGGAGAAATCGCAGGCGACATGGGGGCCTGAGCAGGACGAGGTTGTGAGACGGTGCGTGGATCTGCTGAAGAAGGAGGTAATGACCCCGATGTTACAGGCAATTGAGGGGCTTAAGGAGACTTTAAAGACTCAGGAAACTGAGCTTCGCATGGTGGAGCAGAAGGTGTCAGGTATTGAGGACGAGGTCCTGGGCCTGGCGGTTAAGTCTCAGACGCACGAGGCACTTCATAAAAAGTGTGCTGACAGGATTGAGGCCCTTGAAAATGGAGCGCGAAGGAAGAACCTGAGGATACTAGGTCTCCCGGAGGGTGTGGAAGGAGTGGACTGTGGAGTGTACGCAAGTAAGATGCTGAGCTCACTGATGGGTGCTGAGGCCCCTGCGGGCCCCATGGAGGTGGAGTGGGCAAATCGGATCCCGACGAGAAGACCAAAAGCGGGAGAACCACCGAGGGCGATAATCGTGCGATTCTACCGCCTTAAGGACAGAGAAGAGGTCCTGAGATGGGCTAAAAAGGTGCTGAGTAGCAGATGGGAGAATGCTGTGGTAAGGATCTACCAGGATTGGAGTGCGGAGGTGGCGAGAAGGAGGGCGAGCTTCAACCGAGCCAAAGAGGTTTTGCACAAAAGGAAGGTGAAGTTTGGGATGCTGCAGCCGGCAAGACTATGGGTCACGCATCAGGAGAGACACTATTATTTCGAGACGGCGGAGGAAGCATGGTCCTTCATCAATGAAGAGAAACTGGACCGGAACTGAGGGACTGATGCTGCAGGGAACTGTTATTGTTGTTATTATTGTTTTTGTTAATGTGATGGTGAAAGTTAATCGAGAAGTAAACAGGGAAGGGGGGGGACACTGGGGAAATGTGGGCGCTGGTGAGGGGGGAAAGGCGGGACATAGTCGGAGAATGGGGAAGGAGAGGGGGAGGGGAAAGGGAGCTGCGCCATAAGAGGCGGGTCAGGTAAAGGGATGTTCCCGCGCCAGAAAGAATAAGGCGGGAAAACAGGCGCAAGGCGGATGGGAGTTCCCTCACACCGGGGGGGGGTCGAGGAGCGAGCAGGAGTAGCCGGGGTCAGTTGAAGTCAGCTGACTTACGGAAGTGATATGTGGGGAGCAATCAAACTAGATAGGGATCTACGGGGGGGGGGGGAGGGGACAACTGGGTTGCTGCTGCGCAAATCCAAAAGGAAATGGCTAAAGAGTGGGTGGTCGGGGGCGGAATGCGACGCTGGGGGAGCGAGCGGGAGCGCGGAGGCGGGATATGGGACTGGCCTAGAGAAGGTAATGGCTAGTCGACACGGGAGGGGGGCAGGTAGCCCCCCAGTGAGGCTGATCACGTGGAACGTGAGAGGCCTGAATGGACCGATAAAAAGGGCCCGAGCGCTCGCGCATTTGAAAGGACTAAGGGCAGACGTGGTTATGCTCCAAGAGACGCACCTAAAGGTGGTGGACCAAGTTAGGCTAAGGAAAGGATGGGTGGGACAGGTGTTCCACTCAGGACTGGACGCAAAGAACAGAGGGGTGGCCATTCTGGTGGGGAAACGGGTAGCATTTGAAGCAAAGAACATCGTAGCAGATAGTGGAGGTAGATATGTAATGGTGAGTGGTAGGCTGGAGGGAATGAAGGTCGTGTTGGTTAATGTGTATGCCCCAAATTGGGACGATGCGGGGTTCATGAGACAGATGCTGGGGCGTATTCCGGACCTGGAGGTAGGAAATTTGATTTTAGGAGGGGACTTCAATACGGTGCTGGACCCGGGGCTAGATAGATCCAGCTCAAGGACTGGAAGAAGGCCGGCAGCGGCCAAGGTACTTAAGGGGTCTATGGACCAAATGGGGGGAGTGGATCCATGGCGATTTCTCAGACCCAGGGCTAGGGAGTATTCCTTCTTCTCCCACGTCCATAAAGTGTACTCCCGGATAGATTTTTTTGTTTTAGGAAGGTCGTTGATCTCTAGGGTGGAAGAAGCTGAATACTCAGCCATAGCGGTTTCGGACCATGCCCCACATTGGGTGGACCTGGAAGTAGGAGAGGACAGGGAGCAGAGAACACTGGCGATTAGATGTGGGACTGATGGCGGATGAGGGAGTGTGTGCAAGAGTGAGGGGGTGTATTGAGAGATACCTGGAGGTCAATGACGACGGCGAGGTCCCTGTGGGAGTGGTCTGGGAAGCACTAAAAGCGGTGGTCAGAGGAGAGCTGATTTCTATTGGGGCCCACAAAAGGAAAACAGAGGCCAAGGAAAGGGATAGATTACTGAGGCAGATTTTAAGGGTGGACAGGGAATTTGCAGAGACCCTGGAGGAGGAGCTGTACAGGGAGAGGAGACGACTCCAGACCGAGTTTGACCTTCTGATCACCAGAAAGGTGGAGGTACTGTGGAGGAAGGCACAGGGGAGGAGGTATGAATATGGGGAAAAGGCTAGTCGCCTGTTGGCGCACCAACTGCGAAAGAGGGCAGCAGCGAGGGAGATAGGAGGAATTAGGGATGAAAGGGGAGACACTGTGCGAAGGGCAGGAAAGATAAATGAGGTGTTTAAGACCTTTTATGAGGAACTGTATAGGTCTCAGCCCCCAGAGGGAGAGGAGGGGATGCGGCAGTTCCTGGACCAATTGAGGTTCCCGAAAGTGGAGGAGCAGGCGGTGGCAGGCCTGGGGGCGCCGATTGAGGTGGACGAGGTTATTAAGGGACTGGGAAGCATGCAAGCAGGGAAGGCCCCGGGGCCGGACGGGTTCCCGGTGGAATTCCACAGAAAATATGTGGACTTGTTGGCCCCGTTGTTGGTGAGGACGTTCAATGAGGCCAGGGAAGGGGGGACTCTACCCCCGACGATGTCGGAGGCGACGATATCGCTAATTTTGAAGAGGGACAAAGATCCGTTGCAGTGTGGGTCCTATAGACCTATTTCACTATTGAACGTGGACGCCAAATTGCTAGCAAAGGTGCTGGCATCGAGGATAGAGGACTGTGTCCCGGGGGTGGTGCACGAAGACCAGACGGGGTTCGTAAAAGGGAGACAATTGAATGTTAACGTGCGACGACTAGTAGGGGTGATAATGATGCCCTCAGTGGAGGGGAGGCAGAGATAGTGGCGGCAATGGACGCAGAGAAGGCATTTGATAGGGTGGAGTGGGAGTATTTATGGGAAGTGTTAAGGAGGTTTGGGTTTGGGAACGGGTTTATTCGCTGGGTTAGACTACTTTATGGGGCACCAACGGCAAGCGTAGTTACAGGTCGACATAGATCGGAGTATTTCCGATTATATAGGGGAACAAGACAGGGATGCCCGCTGTCTCCATTGTTGTTTGCATTGGCAATTGAACCTCTGGCCATGGCGTTGAGAGACTCCAGGAAATGGAGAGGGGTGACTAGAGGGGGAGAAGAACACCGAGTCTCGTTAAACGCGGATGACCTATACGTGTCGGACCCAGCGGGGGGGATGATAGAGGTTATGCGAATTTTGAGGAGGTTCGGGGAATTTTCGGGGTATAGGTTAAACATGGGGAAGAGTGAATTATATGTGATACATCCAGGGGACCAGAGTAGAGAGATAGATGGCTTACCGCTAAGGAAAGTGGAAAGAAACTTCCGATACTTGGGGATTCAGATCGCTAGGAGCTGGGGAACCTTGCACAGACTTAATCTGACACGGCTGGTAGAACAAATGGAGGAGGACTTTAAGAGGTGGGACATGCAGCCTTTATCGCTGGCGGGCAGGGTGCAAGCAATTAAAATGATGGTCCTCCCGAGGTTCTTATTTGTATTTCAATGTCTCCCTATTTTAATCACCAGGACCTTTTTTAATAAAATAGATAGGAGCATTACGAGCTTTGTGTGGGCAGGGAAAGTTCCGAGAGTAAGGAGGGGGTTCCTTCAGCGCAGTAGGGTCAGAGGAGGACTGGCACTACCGAACTTGGGAGATTATTATTGGGCCGCCAATGTGGCAATGATACGTAGATGGATGATGGAGGGTGAGGGAGCGGCGTAGAAAAGGCTGGAGAGAAGGTCCTGTAAAGGACGAGTCTAGAAGCGCTGGTGACGGCACCGCTACCGTTCTCACCGAAAAAGTACACCACGAACCCGGTGGTGGCGGCAACACTGAACATATGGGGACAGTGGAGGCGACAGAGAGGGGTGCGGGGAGCCCTGGTGGGGTCCCCTATCAGGAACAACCATAGGTTCGCCCCAGGAAGAATGGGTGGAGGATTTCCGAGCTGGTACCAGTTGGGAATTAGGAAGGTGGGAGATTTATTCATAGATGGGACTTTTGCGAGCTTGGGAGCACTGGAGGAAGAGTATAAGTTACCCCGGGGAAATTTCTTGAGATATATGCAGGTGAGGACGTTTACTAGACAACAGGTGAGGGAATTTCCGCGGCTCCCGACACAGGGGATACAGGACAGGGTGCTTTCAGGGGTGTGGGTCGGAGAGGGCAAGGTGTCAGAGATTTACAGAGAGATGAGGGAAGAGGGGGAGGAGTCGGTGGGCGAACTAAAAGGAAAGTGGGAAGAAGAACTAGGGGAGGAGATAGAGGAGGGTGTGTGGGCTGATGCCCTAAGCAGGGTAAACTCCTCTTCCTCATGCGCCAGGCTTAGCCTGATTCAATTTAAGGTGCTACATAGAGCACACATAACGGGGGCAAGATTGAGCAGGTTCTTTGGAGTGGAGAACAGATGTGGGAGGTGTGGCGGGAGCCCGGCAAACCACGCACATATGTTTTGGGCGTGCCCGGCACTGGTAGGATATTGGAAGGGAGTGACGGGAGTGATCTCGCAGGTGGTGAATGCCCGGGTCAAACCAAGCTGGGGGTTAGCTCTATTTGGAGTTGCGGAAGAGCCGGGAGTGCAGGAGGCGAAAGAGGCTGATGTCGTAGCCTTTGCGTCCCTCGTAGCCCGGCGCAGGATCCTACTCATGTGGAAGGAGGCAAAACCCCCCGGACTGGAGGCCTGGGTAAACGATATGGCGGGGTTTATTAAACTGGAGCAGATAAAGTTTGCCCTGAGGATCGGCTCAAGAGTTCACCAGGCGGTGGCAGCCATTTCTCGACTACCTTCGGGGAACGTTAGAGGGAAGACAGATGACCAGCAGCAGCAACCCAGGGGGGAGGAGGGGGGGGAAGGTTTAGTTGAGTATAGGTCAATAGAGTATGAGGTTTTGTTACTTGTGTATTATTCTTATTCTTATTATTGTTAAAAAGTTAAAAATTTCTGTTTTGTTATTGTTATCATTTCGTTTGTTTTGTAAGCGGGAAAAATGTTGCTCAGGGAAAAAAAAATTTCAATTAAATATATTTATTTTTTAAAATAATAATAATAATAATAATAATTGACTATAATCATATTAACCAAGAGAGTAAGGGAATCCCAATAGCTGGGAACATTTTGTAAGTTGCTTGAGACTTCCTTAAGATTGTAAGAACAGTGATGTCAACTACCTAAATGGCCCCATTGTTATACAGTAAAGAACTGGTAGTTCCGCCTCTATAGTTGGGCTGTTAATTTCTTAGCAAAAACTGTGTTTCTTCAATAATGTCTAGATGCAGGTGTGGATAAATTGGAAAAATGGCAGGTGACGGAATGAGAAATTGGCACCAATATATTCAAAATCAAATATTTCTTAAAATTGATAGACAGACAGTTTGGCCGAATTGAGTGAGTTATAAATTAGTTAAAGCCAATCAGAGGTGAAAAGAAGGCGAGACCTTAAGATAATAACCTCCTTAAGAATAACTTACCCGGGATGGAAAAACCCATTCCGGAATCAATCTATCTTTCTCTAGAACCTATTTCCTTGCTGCTTTTGCTAAATCTCTATCTTTCTTTTGTTTAAATCACTCAGTAATTTATACTGTGTATTATGATTTGAAGAATTACCACAATCTGTATTTTAAACTCAGCTACTGTATTCGCGAAAGACAATTAATCTGACTAGCTTGCTAAAGGGCTGGTCGGAACTTTCTAAATGTTGTATTGAAAATAAAGTTGCCAGTGGGCACTACAGCTGACTAATAAAGTTCAAGTGGACTTTGCCAAAAAGCACAGACTTGACCTCTGTTATTTGGGAACTGAGAAAGGATAACGGATATCCAGGGTTCCGAATAGACACAGAGATCCATCAAGTATAAAATATTAGATACTGGAGGGTCTGACATCCTTCAACATGGTTAAATCATCAGGGCCAGATGGATCGTATCCCAGGTTATTGAACAAAGCCAGGAAGGAAATAATGGGTGCTCTAAGGATCATTTTCCAGTCCTCAATGGGTACAAGTGAGGTACCAGAGGATTGGAGGTCTGCAAATATTTTACCATTATTTAAATCGGGTGTGAGGGATAGGCCAGAAAAATATAGGCCTGTCCATCTGACTTCAATGGTGGGAATATTACTGGAAACAATTCTGAGACGGGATAAACTGTCACTTAGGCATAGATTGATCAGAGATAGTCTGCATGGTTTTGTTAGGGGAAAATTCTGTCTTACTAACTTAATAATTTTTTTGAATAAGTAACAAGGAGGATTGATGTGGGTAGTGCAGTGGATATTGTCTACATGGATTTCAGTAAGGCATTTGACAAGGTCCCACATGGCAGACTGGTCAAATATCTCATGGCATACAAGGGAGGCTGGTAGGTTGGTTACAAAATTGGTTCTGTGACAAGAAACAAAGGGTAATGGTTGATAAAAGCAAATTACTGCGGATGCCAGTTTTGACAAAGGGTTATCTGGATTTGAAACGTTAGCTCTTTTCTCTCCCGACAGATGCTGCCAGACCTGCTGAGATTTTCCAGCATTTTCTCTTTTGGTAATGGTTGATGGATATTTTTGCAAATGGGAAAGTTTCCAATGGTGTTCCACAGGGCTCAGTGTTGGGGCCCTTGCTGTTTGTTGTATATTAATCATTTAGACTTAAATGTGGGTGGAATGATTGGGAAATTTGCAGATGGTACAAAAAATGGCCATGTAGTTGATAGTGAAGAGGATATTTTTATTTTATAATCTTTTATTGTCACAAGTAGGCTTACATTAATACTGCAATAAAATTACTGTGAAAATCCCCTAATCGCTACACTCCCAAAGCCTGTTCGGGTACACGAATGGAGAATTCAAAATGTCCACTTCACCTAACAAGCACATCTTTTGGGACTTGTGGGAGGAAGCCGGAGCTCCCGGAGGAAACCCATACGGGGAGAACGTACAGACTCCACATAGACAATGACTCAAGCCGGGAATCGAACCTGGGACCCTGGAGCTGTGAAGCAACAGTGCTGCCACTGTGCTACCGTGCTGCCCAGGATATCTGCCAGGATATCTGCCAACCCAGAATTATATCAATGGTTTGGTTGAGTGGGCAGAGAAGTGGAAAATGGAATTCAATCCAGAAAGGTGTGAGGCAGTGCATTTGGGGAGTGTAAACAAAGCAAGGGAATACTCCATACACTGGAAGACATTGAGAGGGGTTGAGGAAATAAGAGGCCTTTGAGTGCATGTCCACTGGTCTTTCATGGTAGCAAGAAAGATGGACAAGACGGTCAAGAAAGCATATGAAATGCTTTCCTTTATCGGGGGAGGCATTGAATGGGATGCAATGATGAAACCGTGTATAACGTTGGTTAGGCCACAGCTGGAATTGTGTACACAGCTCTGGTCACCACATTACAGGGAGGACATAATTACTCTGTACGAAGTCTTACAACACCAGGTTAAAGTCCAACAGGTTTGTTTCGATGTCACTAGCTTTCGGAGCGCTGCTCCTTCCTCAGGTGAATGAAGAGGTCTGTTCCAGAAACACATATATAGACAAATTCAAAGATGCCAAACAATGCTTGGAATGCGAGCATTAGCAGGTGATTAAATCTTTACAGATCCAGAGATGGGGTAACCCCAGGTTAAAGAGGTGTGAATTGTACCAAGCCAGGACAGTTGGTAGGATTTCGCAGGCCAGATGGTGGGGGATGAATGTAATGCGACATGAATCCCAGGTCCCGGTTGAGGCCGCACTCATGTGTGCGGAACTTGGCTATAAGTTTCTGCTCGGCGATTCTGCGTTGTCGCGGGTCCTGAAGGCCGCCTTGGAGAACGCTTACCCGGAGATCAGAGGCTGAATGCCCTTGACTGCTGAAGTGTTCCCCGACTGGAAGGGAACATTCCTGCCTGGTGATTGTTGCGCGATGTCCGTTCATTCGTTGTCGCAGCGTCTGCATGGTCTCGCCAATGTACCATGCTTCGGGACATCCTTTCCTGCAGCGTATGAGGTAGACAACGTTGGCCGAGTCGCACGAGTATGTACCGCGTACCTGGTGGGTGGTGTTCTCACGTGTAATAGTGGTATCCATGTCGATGATCTGGCACGTCTTGCAGAGATTGCCATGACAGGGTTGTGTGGTGTCGAGGTCACTGTTCTGAAGACTGGGTAGTTTGAAGACTGTGCTCACCCCAGTCCAACACCGGCATCTCCACATCATAATTACTCTGTATAGAGCGCAAAGAAGATTTACAAGAATGTTGCAAGGGCTTGAAAATTGCAGCTGTAGGGAGAGAATGGTATGCTGGATTTGTTTGCCTTAGAACAGTGGAAACCAAGGGGTAACCTTATTGAGATGAAAGAATTGTTTCCCCTCACTGAGGGATTAATTATTCGGATACATAGATTTAAACTGTTTGGTGGAAGGATTAGCGGGGACGTGAGGGGAAACATTTACACCCAGAGGGAGGTAGGCATCTGGAATTCACTGCCTAAGTTGGTAGTTGAGGCTGAAACACAACTCACTTAAAAGATATCTGGACCTGCATCTAAAGTGCTGTAACCTGCAAGGCTACGGACCAGGTACTGGAAAATGGGATTAAAATAAATGAATGGTTTCTTTTTAAAAAAAATCTTTTTTTGCTTATGCAGACACAATGGCCGAATGACCTTTTTCTGCACTGAAGTGTTTCTATGGTGAATACGAATACAAATGCGACTGTCCACTCATCAAGGCCAGAAATAGAGTGGTGTAACTGGTGATGCAATGCAATATTGGAGTGAATATTATCTGCAAAGCACCATAGCAACATCTAGTGGTTAAAAAATAAGGCATGTTATCTGTCTTTATACTTTCACTGTAGCTATTTCAAGAAATTCTCTACAAAAAGCAAGTAAATATGTAATAACAGGCGTTACATTTTTTGACAATGCTCTAGTAAGTGGTTTGAAAGTTTAATTAATAACAATTTAAATAAATAACAGTGAAAACTGTATTACAGCGCAATAGCCATGCTGCTTCCTACATTACAACAGTGACTGCACTCAAATAATATTTAATTGACTGTAAAGTGCTTTTGGATAACCTGAGGTTGTGAAAGAGATTATATAAATACAAGTTTCCCCAGTGGCCTCACTTGTACAGTTCTGGCAGGTACAAAATTTATGATGTAACTGTTTCTTTCCTATTTCGATAAAAAATTTCTGATTTTTTAAAATATAAACTCCACACTGAGCATGGAGGGTGCTTATAATATGGATTCTTTAGATCTCTCAATGACGAGATCTTGAGACATGTATATTTAAACATTAAACATTTATTGTTAGTCTTTAACTAATTGCAGATAACAGGTTACTGCTGTGGATAGATATGCTTCTCATGCAGGTAGGCTTCCAGAGCATTTTAGTCTATTACCATGTGACTCTATCGATCATACCATGATGGTGCTACACCCTTGCTCTGCCAAGTGCCTTTACACAACAATGGCATGTACACAAAAATACAACATCCCCCCCCCCTTTCTTCTCAAAAGAAAACTTTCCTCCTTAACAGAGGCTTTACAGTTCCTCCACATCTTGGCCTGTGAAGGTTGGAGGGATGGGAGTAGTTCTCTTTCTTTCTGGTATTTGGTTATCTCCATTTGATTTGCTTTTTGAATTCCTTCAAGTTGTGTTTCTCTTTATTAGCAACTTGTCTAGGGACAGCATGGTGGCACAGTGGTTATAAATAAATAAACCTTCTTGTTGTCACATAGAGGCTTACATTAACACTGCAATGACATTATTGTGAAAATCTCCTAGTCGCCACACTCCGGTGCCTGTTCCGGTGCGGATTCTCCCAGCCCGGGGCCGGGCCGCAACGGGGCCACGCCGCCCTGACGCTGGCACTCGATTCTCCACGGAGCGGAGAATCGAGTGCCGGCACCGGTCGCGGGCCGCTGTACGCGGCCGGGCCGGCGATTCTCGGCGCGGGATGGGCCGAGCGGCCACTCTAAGAAGGCAGAGTCCCTCCGGCGCCGTCCACACCTGGTCGCAGCTGGAGGGAACTCTGCGTGCAGGGTCGGGGCGCGGCCTGTGGTCGGGGGGGGGGGCTTCGACCCCAGGGGGGGCCTCCGATGGGACCTGCCCCGCGATCGGGGCCCACATATCGGCGGGCTGGCGTCGTGCTCCCCGGGCCTATTTTCTTCCACGCCGGACCCTGAACTCCCATGCCATGTTCCGTCGGGGTCGGCGAGTTGAGGGAGGCCACCGCGCATGCGCGGGTTTACACTGGCGCCACTGCGCCATCCTGCGGTGCACAGTTCGTGCCGGGATGGGAGGCTGGAGCGGCGTGAACCGCTCCAGTGCCATGCTGGCCCCCTGTAGTGGCCGGAATCGGTACTCCCAGCGGCCCGTTTCCGACGGCGTGGACACTCTGCCGCCGAATGGGAGAATCCCGCCCAGAATGTTCAAATTACCTAACAGCACGTATTTCGGGACTTGTGGGAGGAAACCCACGCAGATACGGGGAGAACGGGCAGACGGGTCTCGGGCTTTTTGTAACGGCTGCTCGGCCCATCTCCCTGGGTCTCTTGTCGCCTTCTCTCTGTGGGGTATTTTGTTGCTTTCAGCACTTTAATATGCCCAAGATAGATAGAGGCCGTCAGAAAGTCCTTAAAATGTGACTTTAAGTCTTAATCATTAAAATGATCAGTGACAGTTTCATAGAATATAGAACAGTACAGCACAGGAGGCCCTTCGGCCGACGACGTTGTGCCGACCACTTATCCTAATCTAAGATCAACCTCACCTAGACCCTTTCAATTTACTGCTGTCCATGTGTCTGTCCAAGAGTCGCTTAAATGTCGCTCATGAGTCTGACTCCACCACCTCCGCTGGCAGTGCATTCCACGCACCCACCACTCTGTGTAAAGAACCGACCTCTGACATCTCCCCTTTACCTTCCTCCAATCACCTTAAAATGATGTCCCCTTGTGACAGCCATTTCCGCCCTGTGGAAAAGTCTCTGGCTATCCACTCTATCCATGCCTCTCAACACCTTGACTGTTATTTCACCGGAGAAAAGGCAATCCTGAAGGGACAGTTTTTCTAGAATACTCTCAAAGGGACAAGATAATTTCCTCAGCAAAAAATATTCTGCATAGTTCTTTTGATTTTTCTATCGCACTAGGGAATGATTTTGCAGCCACGAGACTGCAGGGTTGTCATTTTTTTTACTCCAAGCCATGTTGAAGAAAAGCTTCAGATTTTCCATCATTTTGGGCTGAAAACCCTAGGATTTTGGAGTCATCCCTTGGAAAAGTTACATTATGCTTATTACAAGCAGATTACAAGCTTCTGCTTTTTTAGTGCTCACTTGCTATTGCAGTACGTGATATTGCAGTACGTGATATTGCAGTACGTGATATTGCAGTACGTGATATTGCAGTACGTGATATTGCAGTACGTGATATTGCAGGATACCCTGACAAACCGGTAACCTAAACGATGATGTCTAATCATCGTGGGCAGCATGGTAGCATTGTGGATAGCACAATTGCTTAACAGCTCCAGGGTCCCAGGTTCGATTCCGGCTTGGGTCACTGTCTGTGCGGAGTCTGCACATCCTCCCCGTGTGTGCGTGGGTTTCCTCCGGGTGCTCCGGTTTCCTCCCACAGTCCAAAGATGAGCAGGTTAGGTGGATTGGCCATGCTAAATTGCCCTTAGTGTTCAAAATTGCCCTTAGTGTTGGGTGGGGTTACTGGGTTATGGGGATAGGGTGGAGGTGTGGACCTTGGATAGGGTGCTCTTTCCAAGAGCCGGTGCAGACTCGATGGGCCGAATGGCCTCCTTCTGCACTGTAAATTCTATGATAAACTCTATGATAATGAATTTTAAAATGGCACGAGTTCAAAAACAATATTTTCTGGTCACTAGTTTTTTAAAATTCATTTGTGGGATTTAGGCGTCACAGGCTGGGCCAGCATTTACTGCCCATCTCCGACGGAAATTAAGAGTCAACCACATTGCTATGGATCTGGAGTTATGTATAGGCCCGACCAGGTAGCGACAACAGATTTCCTTCCCTAAAGGATACTAGATAAACAGATGGGTTTTTACGACAATGGTTTTATGGATCATTATTAGACTTTTAATTCCAGATTCTAATTGAATTCCAATTTCACCATTTGCCATAGTGGGATTCGAACCTAGGTCCAGAGCAATACCCTGGTCTTTGAATTACTATTCCAGTGATTTCACTGAACCACTGCCTCCCCATGCACTGCTTTATGCTTGGGGTTATTTTCTGATCATATTTTTCTGATCCCCTTCTTGCATGTCTTTTAGCTTACTCTCTCAGCACACAAATATTCACACCAGTTCAAAACATGGAGTCAGGATATTGGGCACCTTGTGGGATCCTTCACACAGTATTCAATCTCCCAGACTTGCTTGTCCCAAGATGCTTTTTCATGACGTGTAAAATATCCCTTCAAATGTATCAAAAGCAGGCACATCAGCACTTAGCACTCTTCATCATTCATCTGCTGCTATATCTTTCAGCTTACTAACTGTTCTGGGATGAGTGTAGTCATGCTTGCAAATGTGAGAAGCAGTAAGGTGCTGTCTTGATCTGGATCACTGGTACTGCTGACAGCTCTCTTCACCTTAATAACAGAAGAGGAATAAATGATGGAAAGCCAGTTTTAAGATGAAGCTTCAAGCAGGAATTTCAGTGCAAGATGGCATGCCTAATATTTGTGTGCTGTGAGAGTAAATGAAAAGACAGGCAAGGAAAGGATAAGAATAGTACGAGCCACAAGCATAAAGGTGGTGGTGGCATAGTGTTATTGTCACTGGATGAGTTCAATTTCAAAAGAAATTCGTACAATAATTCTAATAATGACCATAAAACCATTGTTGATTGCCATAAAAAAAAACATCTCGTTCACTCATGTCCTTTAGGGCAGGAAATCTGCCATCCTCACCTGGATTGGCCTACATGCGACTCCAGACCATAAGACTATAAGACATGGGCTGGTTTAGCACTGTGGGTTAAACAGCTGGCTTGTAATGCAGAACAAGGCCAGCAGCATGGGTTCAATTCCTGTACCGGCCTCCCCGAACAGGTGCCGGAATGTGGTGACTAGGGGCTTTTCACAGTAACTTCATTGAAGCCTACTTATGACAATAAGCGATTATGATTATTATTATTATTATTATTATTATGAACCGAATTAGGCCATTCGGCCCATCGAGTCTGCTCCGCCATTCAATCATGCTGATATTTTTCTCATCCCCATTCTCCTACCTTCTCCCCATAATCCCAGATCCCCTTATTGATCAGAAACCTATCTACCTCTGTCTTAAAGATTTGGCCTCCACAGTCTTCTGCGGCAAAGAGTTCCACAGATTCACTAGTCTCTGGCTGAAGAAATTCCTCCTCATCTCTGTTTTAAAGTATCGTTCCTTTAGTCTGAGATTGTGTCCTCTGCTTCTAATTTTTCCCACAAGTGGAAACATCCTCTCCATCTCCGCTACATCTAGGCCACGCATTATCCTGTAAGTTTCAATAAGAACCACCCTCATCCTTCTAAACTCCCAATGAGTACTTACCCAAAGTCCTCAACCATTCCTCATACGGCAAGCTCTTCATTCCAGGAATCATTCTTGTGAACCTCCTCTGGACCCTTTTCTAGGCCAGCACGTCCTTTCTTAGGGGATGGTTTAGCACAGGGGGCTAAACAGCTGGCTTGTAATGCAGAACAAGACCAGCAGCGCGGGTTCAATTCCCGTACCAGCCTCCCCGAACAGGCGCCGGAATGTGGCGACTAGGGGCTTTTCACAGTAACTTAATTGAAGCCTACTTGTGACAATAAGCAATTATTATTATTATTATTATTAGATACGAGGCCCAAAGTGCTCACAATACTCCAAATGGGGTCTGACCAGAGCCTTATATAGCCTCAGAAGTACAACCCTGGTCTTGTATTCTAGCCCTCTCGACATTTGCCTTCCTAGCTGCCAACTGCACGTTAACCTTAAGAGAATCGTGAACAAGGACTCCCAAGTCCCTTTGTGCTTCTGATTTCCTAAGCATCTTCCTATTTATGCCTCCATTTCTCCTTCCAAAGTGCAGAAACTCCCACTTTTCCACATTGTATTCCATCTCCCACTTCTTTGCCCACTCTCCAAGCCTGACCAAGTGCTTCTGCAGCCCGCCTGCTTCCTCAATACTACCTGCCCCTCTGCAGATCTTCATATCATCTGCAATGATTCTTAATTGCCCTCTGAAATGGCCGAGCATATCACTCAGTTCAAGGACAATTAGGGATGGGCAATAAATGCTGGCAACGGCAACATCACAATTATTTTTTTTTCAAAGGAGACTGCAGATTCCCTTTTAGCTACTTCATGCCATTACATGAAAGTGTATCATTGTAAATAGATAAAAGTTGAAGAATTCAGAAGGACAATGGTCAGGAGAAATCCCTCCGGAGGGATGGTTGAAGCTGTGGAGCTGCCTTCCCTGTGCTTGGTCTATGAAGCGACCAACTCTGATAGTCCCCATGGCTGCTGCAGGGAAGTAGCCTCCATTAAGCTGGCAGCCTCCCCACACTGAGGGGGTGGGTGGGGGTAAGGGGGGGAGAGGGGGTGGGATTGAGAATGTTGAACTGCTGCTAGAAAAATGTCAGCTCCGTTAAGTAGCCCCGAAGGCCTTTAAGAATGCAAATTGTCTGCTCTCTCCTTGGAGCGGGCAGCTGCTCCGCATCCAGTCCTGGGAAAATGCCCAGGGCAAGACTGCATCAGGAAGTTGTCCTCCTATGCCTCCTCACTATTTCACCACAAGCTGGGCACCGCTAAAATGTTTCCATTGTAAATAAGTGTATTTACAGAGAGTAATAGAAATGCCCACTACCAGCTCATTCCATGTATCAGTCGATACCTCTCCATGATACAGCTTGTTTGTGTTACAATGATTTAATAAATGAAGTGTTTTGAAGATAACCATACCAAGGCATGAAATTGTAATTTTCTGCGTGACTGTGTGTCCTGCTGGAATATGGGTATTTCTGGAAATGAATGAATGACCTGTCTTGTTGTCTGCAGGATTAATAAGAAGCAGCATTAAATGTGGAACAAGTTGCCAGGCAACACTGACAAGTATCTTGCTTCAGTTGAGAAGTCTCACCTTGGAAACATCTTTAAAGACACCATCTTTGTACCTTTTCCTAGGCCCTGCAGGGAAGTACACTGCAGCAGCCTTGACTGTCGCTTTCTATCAAATATGCCATTCTTCTGATAAAGTGCCCGACAGCATCATAAAACACATTCTTATTGTTATCCACCTCATGTAGTAGTATCTCTGCAGTGCCAGCTGTTAAATAGGGGTGCTTGGTCCCACATCACTGGACTACTTGCCTATAGACTGGGCTAAATTGACTCCGCTGTACCAGTAACATTTACAGTAACTCCAGTAGGACACCAGTAACATATATTGGGGGAAAAGGCTAAAACCTGGATACACAGGAACCCTGACCTTGGTTGGGAATTCTTGCTTGGCCTGTAAGCAGCAGAGTTTGCAACGTTCCTTTACAAGAACATTATTGCACAGAAGGCAGGGTCCCCCTACACTTAAGCAGACCAGAATCCAGATGAACTGAAGTAGGTATACTGAGGGTCCAGACCAGGTATGTTAATTAACCAAATGAACACAAGAACATCTTCAGTGTGCACATTCTCACCAACACTAAAATATATTAGGTGACTCTAGTCCTTAATCACTCATGCAGCTAAGAATTAGCACAGAAGAAGAATAGACACAGAAAATATTTGAAGCACTTTACACATGGAAGACCTGGGCCGGGATTCTCCCTTCTGGGGACTAAGTCCCCATGCCGGCGGGAAAGCCGGCGCCGACCACTCCGGCAACAAAAGTCCTCGAAAGTGCGGAATTCTCTACATTTTCGGGGGCTAAGTGGAGGGGTTGGAGTCGCTCGAGCCGGCGGCGAAGGGCCAGCGCGAGTTTGCGCATGCGCAGAACGGCCGGCATGAACTCGCGCATGCGCTGAACGGCCGGCGTGATTCCACGCACGTGCAGACTGGCCGGCGAATTTTCACGCATGCGCGGAAGAAAGAAGTGCCCCCACGGAACAAGCCCACCAGCTGATCGGTGGGCCCCGATCGCGGGCCAGGCCACCGTGGGGGCCCCTCACGGGGTTGGATCCCCCCTGCCCCCCTGAGGACCACTCCCTCTCATAATCACCTGCCAGGTTCCGCCGGTGCGTGAAGTGAGTGATTCATGCCGGTGGGACAGCCCAAAACTGGATGGCCGCTCGGCCAACGGGGCCTGGAGAATCGCCGGGGGGGCGCTGTCAACGGCCCCCGACCGACATGGCGGGAATCCCGCATCCGCCCGAAAAACGGCGCTGGAGAATACGGCAGCCGGTGTCAGAGTGGGATGCGCGTCTCCCCCGGGGATTCGCCGACCCGGCGGGAGCCAGAGAATCCCGCCCCTAATGTTACTCTGATCTATAAAGCTGATGATACTGCACCTGGTTTACAGGCTCATCGCCGTAATGGTCACCATGAAACTATCATCGATTTTCATAACCATTTGCTTCTCTAATGCCCTTTAGGGAAGGAAATCTGCCATCCTTACCTGTCCTTGCTACACTCTTGACAGTTAACTCTGCAATAGCCTAGCAAGCCACTCAGTTCAGATGTAATTAGGGATGATAAAAACTGCTGGCATTGCCAGGGACACTCATGAAAAAATAAAAATAGTGCAAATGATCTTCACTAGCCAGCTGCTGGGGAGCCCCAATAGGTTTCTTCTCGGTGGTCTGAGGTGAATAGGTCTCCTTAGGGCCAGCACATGGATGCTTTGCTTGCATAAACAGACTATGTAAAACACTTTCTAGGTCATTATTGATGAACAAGATTGTACTTTCTGTTGAATGAAATAGTATAATGATAAATTTTAAAATCAGCAAATGTGTTCTAGGGCATTACAACTTTACTGGCATTCAGTCATAGTGAGGTCAAAATCAATGCAGTATTGGCGAACACTAAACTGCCGGCTAACTGAATATATTGCATTTGAGTTACTTTTGTTTACTTGTCGTCCGTCCTTTCTTAAAATATTTGACTTGACGCCACTGTGACTAATGGCTGCAGTTTTTCAACTATCAGGAGAGGGAGGGAGGAACAGATTTGATTGAAGTCAATAAATAAATCACAAATCCGAGAACAAAGAAATTATCATCGTTCTGATTAGTTTCTGCTACCCCACTGGTGACTTGTTTGGTCAAGTTTACTTTTATTTCAAATTTTTAATCAACATTATCTGAAGTGTATTCAAGTGTCTGCTATGGGCACCACGGTAGCATAATGGGGGTAGCACAGTGTTTAGCACAGTTGCTTCACAGCTCCAGGGTCCCAGGTTCGATTCCCGGCTTGGGCTACTGTCTGTGCGGAGTCTGCACGTTCTCCCCCTGTCTGCGTGGGTTTCCTCCGGGTGCTCCGGTTTTCTCCCACAGTCCAAAGATATGCAGGTTAAGTGTATTGGCCATGATAAATTGCCCTTAGTGCCCTTAGGTTAGGTGGGGTCACTGGGTTATGGGGATAGTGTAGCAGCGTGGGCTTAAGTAGGGGGCTCTTTCCATGAGCCAGTGCAGACTCGATGGGCCGCATGGGCTCTTCCTGCTCTGTAAATTCTGTCATTCTATACTGAAATAGTTGTAGCTGTCACTATTTCATTTTATTCTGGGTTCCTTGCTTATTAATCCGCTGCTCTTTCCCAGGTTCATACCTGGGAAATATGAGAGCGGGTAAATATTCTGCAGTCCTTTCTCTAGCTCCTCATGTCCTGTCATTGACTGATGCTTCCTCCTGGTTGGATACACTATTGATGACTCCATCACACTATATGTGATGTGTCAGATAGGAAAGTTGGTCTTTTCCTGTCCATCAATTTTGTATCTTTTGAAATGTTGAAACTTTTCTTCTGTGGTGACAAATAAGTTTGAATTGCACTGTCAGGCTGGGAGCTTTTGAACACAAATGAACAGTCTATGAACCGACTAAATATTTCTGAGACATATTCTTCAGCTGACTTCTTGTCACACATTGTACAGTTAAGAGTTTTCATTCCATGGGAATGCAGGCTTATTTAAGCAGAGATGTAATAATATTATTAGTACTTGCATTCTGGGGAAATGGTGGTGTCGTGATAATGCCACGACACTAGAAACCCAGAGGCCCAGGCTAATCCACGGGACACACATGGTTCAAATTCCACCATGGCAGCTGGTAGAATTTTAATTCAATTAATACATCTGGAATTTAAGATATTTTCAGTAATGCTGACCATAGAACTAACAATTACATGAACTACATGAATAGAATGGGAATAGAGGGATACGGACCCAGGAAGTGCAGAAGATTGTAGTTTAGTCGGGCAGCATGGTCGGCACGGGCTTGGAGGGCCGAAGGGCCTGTTCCTGTGCTGTACATTTCTTTGTTCTTTGTTCTTTATTATCATCGATTGTAGTGAAAACCCATCTGGCTTACTAATGCAAGGAAGGAAATCTGCCTAAACTACATGGGACTCCAGACCTACAATGATAGGGTTGGCTCTTAACTGTCCTCTGCAATGGCCTAACCAGCCAGTTCAGGGGCAATTATGGGGGGATAGGCAACAAATGCTGGCCTTGCCGGGGATGCCCACACCATGCAAAAGTGTAAACGATTGAAAAAGCTCCAAAATTTCATGTGATGGCTCATCTTGGGATAAGTTCAGCTCAGATTTATTAACTAAATTCAATTTCTCTAGCTTGGGATTTGAATCCATGTCCCCAGAGCATTAGCCTGGGCCTCTGGATTACTGGCCCAGCAACAATTCCACTACGCCACCATCTCCTCTTCCAGCTTCAGCTTGCACTGCTCAGGAATGGGCACAGTACGAAGTCCTACAACACAAAGTTAAAGTCCAACAGGTTTGTTTCAATGTCACTCGCTTTCGGAGCGCTGCTCCTTCCTCAGATGAATGAAGAGGTATGTTCCAGAAACATATATATAGACAATATGTTTCTGGAACATACCTCTTCATTCACCTGAGGAAGGAGCAGCGCTCCGAAAGCTAGTGACATCGAAACAAACCTGTTGGACTTTAACCTGGTGTTGTAAGACTTCGTACTGTGCTCACCCCAGTCCAACGCCAGCATCTCCACATTAGGAATGGGCAGGAAGAGAATATAGTATGGCAGACAATGCTCCTCTTGGCGATAACATGCACTGTTCACCACATTTGGCACCCACTTTATACTTGTAAAACAGGTGCAGTATCATCAACTTAATAGATCGTAGTAACATTTGAAAATAAGGTCTTCCATTTTTAAAGTGCTTCAAATCTTTTCGATGCCTATTCTTCTTCTGGTCCTAATTCTTAGCTGCATAAGAACGCAGACAACCATCAGTCTGTTGAAAGAGCTGCAACCCAAGGTAAACATTGCTTGATTGACAGCTCTTTCTCTGTGACCTGTTTCTCAATTGTATAATGTTTATTTGCACAAGATAAAGAGGTGTCAAATGCTTGTAGTTTCTTTTGTTAATAGGTCTGGGTGATTAACACTTTTATAGGCTGTAGTAAAAGCATTAAGGAGAAAGTTTTTTTTTCGCATTTTCCACACATACTAACATTCCTATAGGGTTAATTGGTTCTGTGCAGAGTGTACAATGTGATAATGGGCATGTTAGTCCCACAGGTTGGCATGGAGGACATGAGGTGCCAGAGGTTTAGGTGGAAGGACATAATTTGGCTTGGAGATTGTGTGTAGCCATGGGATTGGGTGGAGGGGCATAGTTTGGGTTGGAGGATATTAGGAACTATGGGGAGTAGAATGTGAAGGGGCACAGCTTGGCATGGACGGTATGAAGGGAAATGGGGTGGGTGGAAGAGCATAGGTTGCAATGATGGAATGGGTAAGAACGTTTAACCTTCCCTTTCAAAAGTTTCCCTCATCCAGACTATTCTTAATGACACCTCTGACAGACCCTCAAACATGGGTCCTTGAAAAGCTCGCCTGACTACATGAAAATTGCACAGGGCTAAAAGTTGCCTATTCCTGTGATGGAATTGTGCAAGTCGGGAGGGCAGGGCTGGGTTCACAACCTGCATGAACCTGCACACTTATCCTATGCTCGTGAAAATTGGTGGCATTGGCAATCGTGGAATTGTCCCATGACTACATTTTAAAGTTCTGCAGAGTCTACCTGTGGTTGCAAAGATCCAGCCCAAAATATGCAGGTTCTGGACTACTTTCTAGAAGTTCTGCGATATCGCCACCTATGTTAGAGTGGAAGTACACTGGAATGGCCCTTTTGAGACCAAGCCTTTTCCAGGTCAAATCAACCTTCTTTATCAAAATCACTTTGTTTTGCTCCACACTCACTTCACTTATGGCCCAAAAAACAGTAAAACAAATCAAATCTAGATTAGATAAAGGATAGGAAGCCCTTTAAAGATGTTGGAGCTTGAATTCATATATAGTTCTACATCATATATAGTTCAATTATATGGCAGACTATCAAACCGATACTGTAGTAGGTGTGAAAATGTTTGAGAGGAATCTGTTTGGTTTGTACAGATGGTAGAATATAGATTGCTATAAGCATGATCGAGTTGGAAACCCAGTTAATTGAACTAATAAAACTTCACTACTGATGTAAACTGGTTGCTGCTGTTGCTGTTATGTTGCAGCTTCTGCAGCTCAGCCCTCTGCATGTTTGCAGCGGGGAGAAAATTGACCTTGTCCTTAAAACATTACTACTTTTATACTTGACCCCATTCCCCAAATATTTAATATTCACTTGCTTGCACACTTTCTCCTGAAAGTATGGGAATTGTGCTGGCCGGTTAGCCGGTTAGAGTGTGGCATTGATCACGTCAATGTTGTGAGTTCAGTCCCTGTTCCAGCCTTCAGGCACAGGCATATCTTTTGAGCACACAAGGGCCGGATGGCCTCCTCTCTGCGGTGACCATTGTATAATTATGTCCTTTTGTATATCTAATGGCAGTCCAATCAAGACGGGCTCAATATTTTCTTGGTAAATCTGAGAATACCATATCTAATTCTGCACACCAAGATGAAACAAAAAAGACCTGTTTTTAAGAAATGAACCATAGAAATTGTGAATATTTACAGAGAGAAATTGAATATCATTGATGCACCATGATGCACACAATGAAACAATGGTTTCTTAGAGACAAAGATTATTCTAATTATTGAGCTTGGTAGAGTAACATAATAAATTCTTATGAGCATAGAAATATTTTCAATTTTTGTCCAGGGTTAATAACGAAAACCATGAACAGCTTGACGCTTAAGATTTCCAGTGAAAGCCTTAATTCATGTGTGAAAATCTGATTGCTGCTGGGTGACGAGGAATCAATGAGGGCTTGAGGAAAGTATTTCACAATGACATTACCTTCTGCATTGGAGTCCTCATTTAATAGCATGTCGAAGGGCTCTATAAATAGACTATTGTGTGCGTGTCCTTTAACAGTGATTTATGAAAATTTATGATTCAGTGGCCCTGAATAATTATTGTAAAGGTACATTTAAAAAGTCTTCCAAATGGGAGGTTTGGCGTAAATTATGCTCAGTGTGTTTTCCTGATTAAAGTGTAAACACTCTCAAAGACACATAAATAGAACTTTATATAATATGTTTTGTACTGAGAGTTTTTATTATGGTCTACAAGATGTGCAGTCCAAAGATGTGCAGGTTAGGTGGATTGGCTATGCTAAATTGCCCTTAGTGTCCAAAATTGCCCATAGTGTTGGGTGGGGTTGCTGGGTTATGGGGATAGGGTGGAGGTGTGGACCTTGGGTAGATTGCTCTTTCCAAGAGCCGGTGCAGACTCGATGGGCCGAATGGCCTCCTTCTGCACTGCAAATTCTATGAAATGACAAGTAGAACTTCAGTATTGTTCAAATACAAGCTGCCAATGCAGTAGCTTTAAAATGCATAAAAATGTACTTGTTGGACCTTTTGCTAAATTGCACTTGTATATCACACACAAGATCAGCTATCTTCACTATGGGACTATGGAAGGCAAAATCAAAAGTGCTTATAATATACAGAAAAATAGCCCTTGGGTGTACTGGAAAGGGGGGATTGCTGGTCCAGGGGTATGATTCTCACTTTCGGAAGAGCCCAAAGGTGAAATTTCTTCACACAGGCGGTGTGAGCATCTACCAGAGGCAGTGGTAGAGGCGGGTACAATTTGTCTTTTAAAAAACAGCTAGACAGTTACATGGGCTGGGTGGGTATGGGTATGGAGGGATATAGGCCAAATGTGGGCAAGTGGGACTAGCTTAGTGATAGAAACTGGGTGGCATGGACAAGCTAGGCCTATGACTCTGCGACTCTATGAAGCCTGTTAATTGGATTGGTTTATTGTCACGTGTAAGAAGGTACAGTGAAAAGTATTTTTCTGCAAGCTGCTCAACAGATAATTACGTACATGAAAAGAAAAGAAAAAGAAAAGTCAAGATATTTTGTGCAGTCATTTATGATCTCAGTTGAGACCAGTAACAACTTAGTTTTGTTTTAGAATCGGAAACCCCAAGTATTTACGAAAAGAAAGAAACTGCAAAATTGATGGTTCAAACCCAAATACTTTTACTGCACCAAAATCAAAGAACATGAATCCTAATTCCACACTCCATTTTAAATTGTCAGTTACATTAAATATTTTAAACGTACATGAGCTCAGTTACTTAGAATTTAAATCAAGCTCCTCCAATTCACTTTATTTCTACACACATTAGACTTAAACTCACAATAAACTCAAGTCAGATATTTTTCAAAAATTGTAATATTAACGGTTTGGTCTGTGTACTACTTTGAAGGTTGATATACAGGTTGAGGCTTCATGGGCCTTCTACTTACTTCTGCCAAGGTTATTCCTTCAAATCTCACCCAAATGTCCTGTGTTTGCAGGATTCCCATTTGACATGGGCGACTCCAGCAAAGCGGTTATGCTGAATTTATACAAGACACCAGTGAGACCCCCATTGGAATATTGTATACAGTTCTGGGTGCCTCACTATGGGAAGAATGTGAACACATTGGAGAGAGTTCAGAAGAGGCTTACAGGAATGGCTCCAGGGATGAGAAAATCAGTTATGAGGATAAATTGGAGATGTTTGCACTGTTGTCCTTGGAAAAAAGAAGACTGAGAAAAGATAGTAGATTATCATAGAATTTACAGTGCAGAAGGCGGCCATTCGGCCCATCGAGTCTGCACCGGCTCTTGGAAAGAGCACCCTACCCAAGGTCAACACCTCCACCCTATCCCCATAACCCAGTAACCCCACCCAACACTAAGGGCAATTTTGGACACTAAGGGCAATTTATCATGGCCAATCCACCTAACCTGCACATCCTTGGACTGTGGGAGGAAACCGGAGCATCCGGAGGAAACCCACGCACACACGGGGAGGATGTGCAGACTCCACACAGACAGTCAAGATGGTCAAAAGCATGAGGGGGCTGGACAGAGTAGTTAAGGAGAAACTGTTCCTCCTCCTAAAACAATCAAGAATGAGAGGGCACAGATTTAAGGTCATTTGCAAACGAAGCAAATGTGATGTGAGACTAAAAAAAACCTTCTTCTGTGCTATAACCATTCTACGATTCGATGTACCTCATGACAATCAGATCAACTCCACATGCCGATTCCTGGGATTGTCCTATGAGACGGGATTGGGTCGACTCGGCCAATATTTTTTTAGTGTTTAGAAGAATGAGGTGTGATATCATTGAAATATATAACATTTTGAAGGGCGTGACAGGGTAGATGCTGAGAAAAGATCCCCTGGCTGGGAATCTAGAACACAAGTTCACAGTCTCAGAATGAGGTGTTGGCCAGTTAGGACCGAGATTATAGAACATAGAACATTACAGCGCAGTACAGGCCCTTCAGCCCTCAATGTTGCACCGACCTGTGAAACCACCCGAAAGCCCATCTACACTATTCCCTTATCGTCCATATGTTTATCCAATGACCATTTGAATGCCCTTAGTGTTGGCGAGTCCACTACTGTTGTAGGCAGGGCATTCCACATCCTTACTACTCTCTGAGTAAAGAACCTACCTCTGACATCTGTCTGATATCTGTCTCCCCTCAATTCAAAGCTATGTCCCCTCGTGCTAGCCATCACCATCAGAGGAAAAAGGCTCTCACTGTCCACCCTATCTAATCCTCTGATCATCTTGTATGCCTCAATTAAGTCATCTCTTAACCTTCTTCTCTCTAATGAAAACAGCCTCAAGTCCCTCAGCCTTCCCTCATAAGATCTTCCCTCCATACCAGGCAGCATTCTGGTAAATCTCCTATGCACCCTTTCCAATGTTTCCACATCCTTCCTATAATGCGGCGACCAGAATTGCACGCAATACTCTAAATGCGGCCGCACCAGAGTTTTGTACAGCTGCAACATGACCTCATGGCTCTGAAACTCAATCCCTCTACCAATAAAAGCTAACACACCGTACGCCTTCTTAACAACCATCTCAACCTGGGTGGCAACTTTCAGGGATCTATGTACATGGACACCGAGATCTCTCTGCTCATCCACATTACCAAGAATCTTACCATTAGCCCAGTACTCTGTCTTCCTCTTATTCCTTCCAAAATGAATCACCTCACACTTTTCTGCATTAAACTCCATTTTCCACCTCTCAGCCCAGCGCTGCAGCTTATCTATGTCCCTCTGTAACTTGTCGCATCCTTCCGCACTGTCCACAACTCCACCGACTTTAGTGTCATCTGCAAATTTACTCACCCATCATTTTACGCCCTCCTCCAGGTCATTTATAAAAATGACAAACAGCAGTGGCCCCAAAACAGATCCTTGTAGTACACCACTAGTAACTGGACTCCAGTCTGAACATTTCCCATCAACCACCACCCTTTGTCTTCTTCCAACTAGCCAATTTCTGATCCAAACTGCTAAATCACCCTGAATCCTATGCCTCCATATTTTCTGCAGTAGCCTACCGTGGGGAACCTTATCAAACGCTTTACTGAAATCCATATACACCACATCAACTGCTTTACCCTCATCCTCCTGTTTGGTCACCTCCTTAAAGAACTCAATAAGGTTTGTGAGGCACGACCTACCCTTCACAAAACCGTGTTGACTATCTCTAATCAAATTATTCCTTTCCAGATGATTATACATCCTATCTCTGATAAACCTTTCCAAGACTTTGCCCACAACAGAAGTAAGGCTCACTGGTCTATTGTTACTGGGGTTGTCTCTACTCCCCTTCTTGAACAAGGGGACAACATTTGCTATCCTCCAGTCTTCTGGCACTATTCCTGTAGACAAAGATGACTTAAAGATCAAAGCCAAAGGCTCAGCAATCTCCTCCCTAGCTTCCCAGAGAATCCGAGGATAAATCCCATCCGGCCCAGGGGACATATCTATTTTCACACTTTCCAGAATTGCTAACACCTCCTCCTTATGAACCTCAAGCCCTTCTAGTCTAGTAGCCTGAATCTCAGTATGCTCCTCGACAACATTGTCTTTTTCCCGTGTGAATACTGACGAAAAATATTCATTTAGCACCTCTCCTATCTCTTCGAACTCCACGCACAACTTCCCATTACTGTCCTTGACTGGCCCGACTCTTACCCTAGTCATTCTTTTATTCCTGACATATCTATAGAAAGCTTTAGGGTTAGCCTTGATCCTACCTGCCAAAGACTTCTCATGTCCCCTCCTGGTTCTTCTTAGCTCTCTCTTCAGGCCCTTCCTAGCTAACTTGTAACTCTTGAGTGCCCTAACTGAACCTTCATGTCTCATCTTTACAAAAGCCTCCTTCTTCCTCTTGACAAGTGCTTTGAAGTGCTTTAGTAAACCACGGTTCCCTCACTCGACTACTTCCTCCCTGCCTGACAGGTACATACTTATCAAGGACACGCAGTAGCTGTCCCTTGAACAAGCTCCGCATTTCCATTGTGCCCATATCCTGCAGTTTTCCTCTCCATCCGATGCGTCCTAAGTCTTGCTTCATTGCATCATAATTGCCTTCCCCCCAGATATAACTCTTGCCCTGCAGTATATCCCTTTCCATCACTAAAGTAAACGTAATCGAATTGTGGTCACTATCACCGCAGTGCTCACCTACCTCCAAATCTAACACCTGTCCTGGTTCATTACCCAGTACCAAATCCAATATGGCCTCGCCTCTCGTTGGCCTATCTACATACTGTGTCAGGAAACCCTCCTGCACACATTGGACAAAAACGAACCCATCTAAAGTACTCGAACTATAGCATTCCCAGTCAATATTTGGAAAGTTAAAGTCCCCCATAACAACTATCCTGTTGCTTTCGCTCCTATCCAGAATCATCTTTGCAATCCTTTCCTCTACACCTCTGGAACTTTTCGGAGGCCTATAGAAAACCCCTAACAGGGTGACCTCTCCTTTCCTGTTTCTAACCTCAACCCATACTACCTCAGTAGACGAGGCCTCATCAAACGTCCTTTCTGCCACCGTAATACTGTCCTTGACTAACAATGCCACCCCTCCCCCTCTTTTACCACCTTCCCTGAGCTTACTGAAATATCTAAACCCCAGCACCTGCAACAACCATTCCTGTCCCTGCTCTATCCATGTCTCCGAAATGGCCACAACATCGAAGTCCCAGGTACCAACCCATGCCGCAAGTTCACCCACCTTATTCCGGATGCTCCTGGCATTGAAGAAGACACACTTTAAACCACCTTCCTGTCTGCCGGTACACTCCTGTAACTTTGAAACCTTACTCATGACCTCACTACTCTCAACCTCCTGTATACTGGAGCTACAATTTAGGTTCCCAATGCCCTGCTGAACCCGTTTAAACCCTCCCGAAGAGCATTAGCAAATTTCCCCCCCAGGATATTGGTACCCCTCTGGTCCAGGTGTAGACCATCCCATTTGTCGAGGTCCCACCGACCTCAGAATGAGTCCTAGTTATCCAGAAATCTGAAACGCTCCCTCCTGCACCATCCCTGTAGCCACGTGTTCAGCTCCTCTCTCTCCCTATTCCTCGCCTCGCTAGCACGTGGCACGGGTAACAACCCAGAGATAATAACTCTGTTTGTCCTAGATCTAAGTTTTCACCCTAGCTCCCTGAATTCCTGCCTTACATCCCTATCCGTTTTCCTACCTATGTCGTTGGTACCTATGTGGACCACGACGTGGGGCTGCTCCCCCTTAAGGATCCTGAAAACACGATCCGAGACATCACGGACCCTGGCACCTGGAGGCAACACACCAACTGCGAGTCTCTCTCATTCCCCAGAATCTCCTATCTATCCCCTAACTATGGAGTCTCTAATGACTAATGCTCTACTCCTCTCCCCCCTTCCCTTCTGAGCAACAGGGACAGACTCTGTGCCAGAGACCTGTACCCCATGGTTTACCCCTGGTAAGTCCCCCCCCCCCAACAATATCCAAAGCGGTATACTTGTTACTAAGGGGAACAACCACAGGGGATCCCTGTACTGACTGCTTCCTCCCAGCCCCTCTCACTGTCACCCATCTATCTTTATTCTTTGCAGTAACTACATCCCTGAAGCTTCTATCTATAACCACCTCTACCTCCCGAATGATCCGAAGTTCATCCAGCTCCAGTTCCCTAACGCAGTTTCTGAGGAGTTGCAGATGGGTGCACTTCCCACAGATGAAATCAGCAGGGTCATTAATGGCATCCCTCACCTCAAACATTCTGCAGGAGGAACATTGCACTACCTTCTCTGCCATCCCCTCTAGATAAAAAAAAGAAAGAAAGAAAGAGCTCACCTGTTATTCACTCTACCCCTTAGGTTAAAGGAGGTCGAAGGGTGGGGGACACTACAAGTGTAGTGTCTAGGGTTTTGAAACTGGCCAACTTAAATACAGGTAAAAATAAAACACTTGACCAGCAACCACTGCGCCGCACACGAAAACAGCAATCACCTGTAATGGGCCTGCACATTCAATTTATATCTTTACTACTTACACAGCAGTCACGCTGTTCTCACAGCTGGATTCAGCTAGAAACTCCCTACAGTCAGGTTTTTAAAAATTTACTCCCCTTCTCAGCAAGCACTCACTCAGCAACCACTGCGCCCTGCACGATAACACCTCAGGGAAAAGAAAAACTACTTACCAGTCATCAGTCAATCACTTACCTGCAGGCTGTGACATCACAGTTCAACTTCTTTCTACTTCTACCTGCTCTCGAGCTTTCCTCTCGGCTGGGATCCTTACAGCGGTTGTTTTATTTTGGTTAGAGGAGGCGGTAGGGAGGGAAACACTGAAGAAGTGTTTCTGGTTTAAGTGTCACTTGACAACAGCTCCTCCACAAACCACCTTCAAGTTACGGTGACCACAATGCACGTATGCAAATTTCCCCCACAACAGCCAATCAACAGCTCTGCTCTACTGCCCTCTGCTGGATGCTTGCATTTAGGTGAAATTTGTTTCACTCACCGGGTTGTGACTATCTGAAATTCTCTTTCGTAGAGATCTGTGGATGCTCAGCCATTGAGTACATTCACATCAGAGGTCAGAGATCTTTGGGTACTTAGGCAAATTAATTCACACTTTAGGAAGGATACCAGGCCCTTGAGAGAATGCAGAGGATATTGATAAATGATGATTGAACTTGGCTGTAAACTGAAGTGGAGAAGCTGGGATTGTTCTCCATGGAGTAAAAGAGGGTGAGGGCAAATTTGATAGAGGAGTAAAAGCTTATGCCCAGTTCAGATAATGTAGATAAATAAATGACACACTGATGGTGCAAGAGACAGATTTAAGGTTTTTGGCAAGAAAATCAAGGGGGATGTGAGAGAGAACCTCTACATGCAGCGAGTGGTAATAATCTGGAACCTGCTGTCCATGAGGGTGGTTGAAGCAGAGACGATCAATGTTTGAAAGCAAAAATTGGTTAAACAATTGGGGGAAATGAACTAGCTGAACTATGGGGATAGAGCCGGAAAATGGGACTGAGTGGCTTGCTCTTTAGAGGACCGGCATAGACTTGATGGGCTGAATGGTCTGTGTCTGTGCTGTTCACTCTATGAATCCAATTCAATGGAGAAGTGCAGTTTTGTAAGGAAAAAACAAAATCAATTTTAATTTTTGATGGTGCCGTATTGCTTACCCTGACTCGAAAATCTTTAATTCCTGTATTTCATGTATGAAACAATCCAAAACATGCTTGAAATAATATGGTTGAGTGGGTTACAGCAAAAAGAAATCAACAACTGGTCATTTTTAAAAATACAGTGCAGATCTGTTCGCAATCCATCACCACAATTTAATCTACCCTCCGATGGATATTTTTTCTAGTCAGGCAACAATAGTTGAAAATGCAGATTTTGCAATAGCATGGAAAGGTGCCTTGGAGGAATGCTTGAGGTGACTGAGGGTGGATCAGAGTGGGATGTAAATGGCATCCCCTTTGAAATGGGCCAGGTCAGTCCTGCAGCAGTCTGTTAGCAGCTCGGTTGGCATAATTAGTTTTGATGAGTTAGTCTCCTGGCCTTTGTGATTACATCTGCACAATGAGGTGTGGGATCCCAGAAGCTGTCTTCTTGTAACTTTGGGGGATCGCTCCCAGACCAAGAACAAATTCTCTGGCCATGTGACTTGTAACAGCCATCTTTTGATTCAGCACAAAATCTGTTTTAATAAACATGTAATTAGACTTCCAGTGGTGACCATGGTGTGAGTGGTCGCATATTTGGTGTCTCCTGCTCGTGGTGGACTTTTTGGACCTTTTCTCCCAATTTACAGTGGATCTGAGTGATAGTACAAGGTGCTGGTGAGAGGAAAGAAGAGAGTACCCCACGGGTTTATGGATTCGTGGACCAGAAGTGGTCTAAAAAGAAGAGAGCGTTCATCGAAAACTGATGTGGAACCTGCAGAACAGGGGAATATGGCGGAGGATCAGAGACCGAAACTGCTGGCCCAGTGGGCAGCACGGTAGCACAGTTGCTTCACAGCTCCAGGGTCCCAGGTTCGATTCCCGGCTTGGGTCACTGTCTGTGCGGAGTCTGCACGTTCTCCCTGTGTCTGCGTGAGTTTCCTCCGGGTGCTCCGGTTTCCTCCCACAATCTAAAGATGTGCAGGTTATGTGGATTGGCGATCCTAATTTGCCCTTAGTGTCGAAAAAAGTTGGGTGAGGTTACTAGGTTACGGGGGTAGAGTGATGGGGTGGGGTGCTCTTTCCAAGGGCCGGTGCATACTCGATGGGCCAAATGGCCTCTTTCTGCTCTGTAAATTCTATGATCTATGAAGTGATCGACGGATCAACTTGTGGCCTTTCTGCATGAGAGATTTTCTCAGAAGAGGAAGGAATATCTGGACGACCTAGCCAGGGTGATGGATCTGATAAAGGCAGGGATTGACCGCAAGGAGCAGAGATTAGAAGCCTAGGGCCAAGGTGATCCAGAAGGTGGAGGATGCGGTGGACAAACACGATGAGCAGCTAGCCGCGATGGCGGCGGAGATGGAGCTGATGAGGGTCCATCAGGAGAGGCTGCAGGACAAAGTGGAGGATCTAGAGAACAGATCGCGCAGACAGAATCTGAGGATTGTCGGCCTGCTGGAGGGCAGCGAGGGAGCGGACGCTGGTACATATGTGGCATGTATGTTCGAGAAGTTGCTGGGAGAAGGTGCGTTTGCTCGGCCCTTGGAAGTGGACTTATGAGGAAGACGCAGAGAAACGAGCCGCCAAGGGCGATGGTGGTAGAAATGCACCGGTTCTTGGACAATGAACAGATTTTGAGGTGGACCAGGCAGACGAGGCACTGCAGATGGAAACGCAGTGAGCTGTGTGTCTATCAGAACCTGGGTGCGGAGCTGGCCAAAAGAAGGGCAAGCTTCAATAAGGCAAAATCGGCCCTCTTTAAGAATCATAGAATCATAGAATTTACAGTGCAGAAGGAGGCCATACGGCCCATCGAGTCTGCACCGACTCTTGGAAAGAGCACCCTACCCAAGTTCAACACCTCCACCCTATCCCCATAACCCAGTAACCCCACCCAACACTAGGGCAATTTTGGACACGAAGGGCAATTTATCATGGCCAATCCACCTAACCTGCACATCTTTGGACTGTGGGAGGAAACCGGAGCACCCGGAGGAAACCCATGCACACACGGGGAGGATGTGCAGACTCCGCACAGACAGTGACCCAAGCCGGAATCGAACCTGGGACCCTGGAGCTGTGAAGCAATTGTGCTATCCACAATGCTACCGTGCTGCCCAAGAAGGGGGTGAAGTTTGGCATGCTGTACCAAGCGGGTTTGTGGGTCTTTATTTCGGATCGTCTGAAAAGGCCATGAACTTTATCAGGGACAAGGGACTGGCAGGAGATGGAGAACATTGAACTTTGGGCGAGTGGTTATTTTTTAGAACTTTTGTTAAACTTCTATTCTTCTGGTTTGTATGAAACATTTTTGGGGCCATTGCTAAGTTGTGTTTGTGGGTTTGCTTTGTTCTTAATGGGGGATGGTGGGTTGAATTTTCTTATTTGTGTTTGTTGGGGATTGTAATATTTGCATATGTAAATTGGTCGAGCGGGGGGAGGGGGATCAGTGGGGGGGTAGGATGCTTGGCGCCATGGGCGGGGGCTACCAGGCTAGCTGGGCGGACTAGCTCACGGAAGCACAGTGGGAGACGAGCAGGTGATAGGTTTTTGATGAGGTTTGGGATTGTTATTTTGTTATGGGGTGGGGGGTCGGGAGAGGGAGGGGGAGTATAGATCTGCTGACAGGGGAGGGATTGATGAATGGCGACAGGGTGAGAGTCAATGACGGTGGGCGCCCGAGGGTGGGCCTGGAGAGGCGTGGGACGCGGGCTGGAGGCTGGCCTAGGAAGGGTTGTGGTTGATCGGCGGGGCGGCGGGGGGAGGGGGCGGCGGGGTGCACCCCGACCAGGCTGATCACATGGAATGTGAGAGGGCTGAATGGGTGGTCAAGAGGGCTCGCGTGTTTGCGCATCTGAAGAGTTTAAAGGCGGACATGGCAATGCTACAAGAGACACACCTGAGGGTGGTGGATCAGACTAGGCTGAGGAAGGGGTGGGTTGGGCAGGTATTTCATTCGGGGCTAGACTCTAAAATTAGGAGGGTAGCGATTTTGATTAACAAGTGGGTGTCATTTGAAGTGGGAAGCATAGTGGCGGACTCGGGGGTGTAGTTACGTTATGGTGAGTGGGAAGCTGAAGGGGATGCAGGTTGTATTAGTGAACTTTTATGCACCAAACTGGGACAATGTGGAGTTCATGAGACGGGTGTTGGGGAAGATTGCTGATCTGGACTCGCATCATCTGATCATGGGGGGGGGTACTTTAATACGGTTATAGATCCAAGGCTGGATCGGTCGATTAGAGGACGGGGAGGGTGTCAGCTGCTGTGAAGGAAGTAAAGGGGTTTATGGAACATATGGGAGGGGTAGATCCACGGAGGCTTGGGCGGCCAAGATCGAAGGAGTTTTCTTTTTTCTCCCATGTACACAAAGTGTACTCCCAAATTGATTTTCTTCATTTTGGATAGGGCTTTCCTGGCGGGGGTGTTAGATGCCAAGTATTCAGCGATTGTTGTGTCAGACCATGCCCCACACTGGGTGGAATTACGGGGAAGCAAGGAGGGGGTGGCCAGCGTCCACACTGGAAATTGGATGTAGGACTGTTAAAGGAGGAGGAGTTGTGTGTGCGGGTGAGGGAGGCCAGCCAGAACATTGTGGAGATAAATGACACGGGGGAGGTTTTGGCAGTAATGGTATGGGAGGCGTTGAAGGCAGTAGTTAGGGGGGAGTATATTTCAGTACGGGCGCATAGGGAGAAGGTGGAGCTTGCGGAGATGGACAGATTGGTTCGGGAGATTCTTCAGGTAGACAGGAAGTACTTGGAGGCCCCGGAGGCTGGGCTGTTGAAGGAGCAGCAGAAGCTGCAGGTGGAGTTTGGGTTGCGATCTACAGGGAAGGCAGTGGGGCAGTTGAGAAAAGCGAGTGGGGCGGTGGATGAATATGGGGAGAAGGCCAGCAGGATGTTGGCTCACCAGTTTAGGAAATGGGAGGCGGCTAGGGAGATAGGGAGAGTGAAGGATAGAGGGGGAAACACTATCTTGGACCCAGGCGGGGTGAACGGGGTGTTCAGGGAATTTTATAGTAGGCTGTACGAGTTGGAACCCCCAGCGGGGGTGGAGGTGTTGAGGCGGTTTTTGGAAGGATTGCAGTTTCCGATAGTGGGGGAAGAGCTGGTGGAGGGTCTAAGAGCCCCGATCGGCCTCTTTGAAGTAGTGGAAGGATTGGAGGCTGTGCAGTCGGGGAAGGCCCCGGGGCGGGACGGTTACCCAGTGGAATTTTACAAAACGTTTTCTGGGGGCTGTGGCCCTTACTGGTAAGGGCGTTTAATGAGGGTCAGGAGCAAGGTGTTCTTTCCCCATTTGTACAGCCGTCTCTGGCATCCGAGTTCATGGTTAATAAAGCCTAATGTTCACACTCTCTCGGTCTCTCAGTGAATTCATGGTATAACAATTTACTAACCATCGACAGCACCATGGAAGCCGCTCTAAAACCAGATAAGCGCGAACTCGACGCGCGCGCGCGTCAGAGGCCAAGGAGATCTTCGAACATTGGCTTTGCTGCTTCGAGGCCTACCTCGACTCCTCCACAATGCCTCCCACGGAAACCCTCAA
This sequence comes from Scyliorhinus torazame, assembly GCF_047496885.1. Classification (NCBI taxonomy): domain Eukaryota; kingdom Metazoa; phylum Chordata; class Chondrichthyes; order Carcharhiniformes; family Scyliorhinidae; genus Scyliorhinus; species Scyliorhinus torazame. The sequence goes on from NC_092708.1 coordinate 73,177,148, forward strand.
GCTAGGACTCCTCCACGCTCGGGTGAGCCATCGAATCTCCGTAATGATTGAGAAAGCTGCCACGTACAAGGCAGCAGTCGCAACCCTCAAGGCACATTTCTTGAAGCCCTTAAATGAGGTGGTTCGCCCGACACCTCCTCACTACTCGCCATCAACGCGCCGGGGAATTGCTGGATGAGCACCTGGAAACCCTGACTCTACTCGCGAGGAACTACAGCTATCGGGATGTGATGGTGGAGGAACACATGAACTCACAGATCCGGGACACCTATGTGGCGGGGGTCCGATCGAACTACATCAGGCAGCGCCTGCTGGAAAATGGGACCTCTGACCTGCGGGACACGGTAAAGCTAGCTACCTCGCTAGAGGTGAGCTACCAGAGCCTCCGTGCGTTCCCCGCGGGCCTGGCGAACCCCTCGTGGACACCATCGTTGCGGCCCCCGTCAGACCCGACTACGTCACAGGTCTGTGCCGCGCGCCTGCCAGCCCAGCCCGGGGAACCGCAGTGCTACTTCTGTGGCCAGGGTCAACACCCCCGGCAGCGTTGCCCAGCCCGCACAGCGACATGTAGCGACTGTGGGAAGAAGGGACACTTCACTCGAGTCTGTCTGGGCTGAGCTAAGGCCCAGAAATCGAAAACTCACCATGGACTCGCAGGCCCGCAGATCCCACAATGTGGCTGCATGCCTGCCCGGAACGCCCCCTTCAGGCGACTCGTGGGGGCCGCCATCTTGGCCGCCGGCTCCGGCACCGACCGACACGTGCGGCTGATGGGGCGGCCATCTTGGTCGTCATCTTCACCCCAGCCCGACACGTGCGACTCATGGGGGCCGCCACTTTGGGATACCGCCGACCACAGGCTACCCGCAGCTTGGCACAGTCACCCTCGACCAATCGCAGCCAAAGCACCTGAAAAACTCAATGATGGTTGTCCAGGTCAACGGGCACGAGACCCCCTGTCTTTTTGACTCCGGGAGCATGGAGAGTTTCGTCCACCCCGACACGGTAAGGTGCTGCTCCCTCCATACTTACCCCACATCACAAACAATCTCCCTTGCCTCCGGGTCCCATTCGGTTCAGATCCGGGGGTACTGTATCGCCGATCTCGCGATGCAGGGCGCAGAGTACGCTCGTTTTAAGCTCTACGTCCACCCCCACCTCTGCGCCCCCCTACTGCTCAGGTTAGACTTCCAATGCAGTCAGCGAAGCCTGACCCTATAGTTTGGCGGACCCTTGCCCCCCCTCACGGTATGCAGCCTCGCGACCCTCGAGGTCTCTCTCTCCCCCCCCCCTTTGCTCTTTGCGAACCTCACTCCTGACTGTAAGCCAATCGCCACCAGGAGCAGGTGGTACAGTTCCCTAGACATGACTTTTATCATGTCGGAGGTCCAGCGATTGTTGAGTGAAGGGATCAGCGAGGCAAGCAACAGCACCTAGAGAGTGCAAGTGGTGGTCGTCCGGACCGGGGAAAAGAACCAGATGGTTGCGGACTACAGCCAGACCATTAACCGGTTCACGCAACTGGATGCGTACCCCCTCCCCTGCATAGTGGAGATGGTCAACCAGATCGCGCAGTACCGTGTGTTCTCAACGGTAGATCTGAAGTCTGCCTACCACCAGCTCCCAATCCGCCCGGAAGAGTGCCACTACACTGCCTTTGAAGCAGCCGGCCGACTCTTCCACTTCCTCAGGGTCCCCTTCGACGTCACTAACGGGGTCTCGGCCTTTCAGAGAACGATGGAATGAATGGTGGACCTGTACGGTTTGCGGGCTACATACCCGTACTTGGACAACATGACCATCTGCGTCCATGATCAGCAGGGCCATGACGCCAACCTTCAGAGGTTCCTCCAGGCCGCCCAATCCCTCAATCGCTTATACAACAAAGAAAAGGTGCATCTTCCGCACTACCCGACTGGCCATCCTCAGCTATGTCGTGGAGAACGGAGTCTTCGGGCCCGACCCTGACCATATACCCCCCCTCACGGAACACCCCCCTCCCCACAGCATCAAGGCTCTCAAACGGTGCTTGGGGCTGTTCTCCTACTACACCCAGTGGGTCCCCAACTATGCGGACAAAGTCCGCCCACTTATTCAAACCACCACTTTTCCCCTGACGGCTGAGGCCCGCTCGGCCTTCAGCCGCATCAAGGCCGACATCACCAAGGCCGCAATGCACTCAGTGGATGAGTCCGTCCTCTTTCAGGTAGAGAGCAATGCGTCAGATGTCGCACTGGCCACCACACTCAACCAGGCAGGCAGGCCAGTAGCATTCTTCTCTAGAATCCTCCATGCTTCCGAAATCCAACACTCCTTGGTCGAAAAGGAAGCACAAGCCATAGTGGAAGCCGTGCGGCACTGGAGGCACTACCTAGCCTGTAGGAGGTTCTATGTTTGACAACGCACAACGGGGCAAAATAAAAAATGACAAAATCTTGAGGTGGAGGATCAAACTCTACACCTACAATTACGATATCAAGTATCGTCCTGGGGACGCTCAATGAGCCCCCAGATGCCCTGTCCCGCGGCACCTGCGTCAGCGCGCAAGATGACCGACTTCGGGCTATCCACGATGATCTCTTCCACCCGGGGGTCACCCGGCTTACCCACTTCATTAAGGCATGCAATCTGCCCTTCTCCACCGAGGAGGTCAAGGCAATGCCCAGGGACTGCCAGGTCTGCACGGAGTGCAAACCACACTTCTACCGGCCAGCCAAGGCCTGCCTGGTAAGGGCCTCCCGGCTAGGTAGCACCTAAGTATTGACTTCAAAGGGCCCCTCCCCTCCACCAACCATAATATATACTTTCTAACCGTCGTCGATGAATACTCCCGCTTCCCCTTCGCTGTCCCCTGCCCCGACATGACCTCAGCCACTGTGATAAAGGCGCTGCACAGCATCTTCACACTGTTCGGTTTCCCTGCTTACGTCCACAGCGACCGGGGCACATCGTTCATGAGCGATGAGCTACGTCAGTACCTGCTCAGCAAAGGCATCGCCTTGAGCAGGACTACGAGCTATAACCCGCAGGGAAACGGGCAAGTGGAAAGAGAGAACGTGACGGTATGGAAGGCGTCCTTCTGGCCCTCCGGTCTAGGTGTCTTCCAACCCCCCGCTGGCAGGAGGTCCTCCCCGACGCCCTCCACTCCATTAGGTCACTCCTCTGCACAGCCATGAACAAGACCCCTCACGACCGTTTGTTTGACTTCGCTAGGAAGTCCATCTTGGCTGACAACTCCGGGACCTGTCCTTTTCCGGAGGCATATGAGGAGCCATAAGACCGATCCCCTGGTCAAGAGGGTCCAGCTACTGCACATCAAACCCCATCGCGCACCAGTACGGACGGCAAGATACGGTCGCTCTATGCGACCTGGCGGCAACTGGCTCCCCTGCTAACGCGCCCCCCTCCCCGCTGCCTACCACCACCCCCAGTGCCCCTTACACCCCCCTGAGTCTCCTGTATTGTCCCGCGCCGGCACTGCCGCCACCCCCCACCCCCCTGCCTTCCCCCACCCCCCAATCGTCTCCAACACACCGGACCGAGGCTCAAGCTCCAGACACAACGCCCCTGGAGTCACCACCTGCAACAACCGTGCCCGCCGCATCGCCAGAGCTGACGAGGTCTGAAAGAACGATCCGGACCTCCAGACAGACTGAATATTTAATGACCCACGTCACCCCCACTGGACTTGATTTTTTTAACGGGATGAATGTGGTGAATGTATTCACCTAATGCATGAGCTGCCTGTATAATGATGTGACCTATTGTGACCTATGCCCTGGAAGTGGTGATACAAGCTACCTCCAGGTACTGTACTGGAACCCCGGTGGGCTCCGCCTCTGGCTCCGCCCTCACCGGGGCCATATATAGGCCAGCCACCTGTGGCTGGCACTCATTTGTACAGCCGACTCTGGCAGGCGAGTTCATGGTTAATAAAGCCTAATGTTCACTCACTCTCACGGTCTCACAGTGAATTGACGGTATAACACTCCCTGTTGAATGTAGATGCCAAATTGCTGGCCAAGGTTTTGGCCTCGAGAATAGAGGACTATGTCCCAGGGGTGATAGGGGAGGACTAGACGGAGTTTGTAAAAGGAAGGCAGGAACTGGAAGCAGGTCCTTGAGAGGATGCTCTGAGTAAAGCCAACACGTCCTCATGTGCCAGGCTCAACCTGATATTACTTAATGTGGTCCACTGGGCACACATGATAGTGGCCCGGATGAGCAGGTCTTTTGAAGATGTGGAGAGGTGGTGATTTTTGGAGTGTCAGAAGACCCGGGAGTCCAGGGGGCGAGAGAGGCTGACGTTTTGCCTTTGCCTCCCTGGTAGCCCAGAGACGGATCTTATTGGTGTGGAGGGACTCGGAACCCCCAAAATCCGTGTGTGTGTGGGAGGGGCCGCAAATTATGTCCACATGTTTTGGGCATGTCCGAAGCTCGGGATTCTGGCAAGGATTTGCCAATGTCATGTCCACGGTATTAAAAACAAGAGTGTAGGGCAGTGCAGTGGTTAGCACAGCTGCCTCACGGCACCGAGGTCCCAGGTTCGATCCTGGCTCTGGTCACTGTCCGTGTGGAGTTTTCACATTCTCCCCGTGTTTGCGTGGGTTTTGTCCCCACAACCCAGAGATGTGCGCGGTAGATGAATTGGCCACTCTAAATTGCCCCTTAATTGGCAAAAAAATGAATTGGTTACTCTAAATGTTTAAAAAAAAAACAAGGGTGGCGTCGAGTCCAGAGGTTGTGATTTTCGATGTGTCGGAGGACCTGGGAGTCCAGGGGGTGAGAGAGGCTGACGTTTTGGCCTTTGCCTCCCTGGTCGCCCAGAGATGGATCTTATTGGCATAGACGGACTCGGAGCCCCTGAAATCGGGGTTATGGGGCAATAACATGACCGAGTTTCTCAGGCTTGAGAAAATCAAGTTCGCCCTGAGAGGATTGATCTTTGGGTTCGTCTGGAGGTGGCAGCCGTTTATCGACTTCTTTGGGGAAAATTAAGCTGTGGCAGATGAAATATGAAATGAAAACCGCTTATTGTCACAAGTAGGCTTCAAATTAAGTTACTGTGAAAAGCCCCTAGTCGCCACATTCCGGCGCCTGTTCGGGGAGGCTGTTACGGGAATTGAACCGTGCTGCTGGCCTGCCTTGGTCTTCTTTCAAAGCCAGCAAATTAGCCCTGTGCTAAACAGATACGATAAGGGGAGGGGGTTAGGGAGGGAGGGGGTAAGGGGAGATACTTTAGGTGAGCTCAGCGAGTGAAGGAGGGGGCCTGGGGAACTGTGTGTGTCAGCCATGTTGGCTGGGTATGGTTGGTGGTTGGGGGGTGTTAGTTACTGTGTTATGTTTGCATTCAAAATTATTGTTAAAAAAGATCACATTTAAAAATATAAATAAACGTAATAAGAATAAAGTTTTCTCAAGATACATACTTTGTTTTTGTCGACCTCTTTCTGGTCGCCACACTACCAGAAGGATGTGGATGCTTTGGAGAGGGTACAGAAGCGGCTTACTAGAATGTTGCCTGGTATGGAGGGCATTAGCTATGAGGAGAGATTCGATAAATTTGTTCGGTTCTCACTGGAACATCTGAGTTTGAGAGGCGACGTGATTGAGGTGTACAAGATAATGAGTGGCATGGACAGAGTGGATAGAGTGGACAGTCAGATGCTCTTTCCGAGGGTTGGAGAGTCAAGTACTAGGGGACATAGGTTTAAAGCGCGCGGGGAAATGTTTAGAACAGATGTGCGAGGCAAGTCTTTTTACACAGGGTGGTAAATAAATGGAAATCGTGCCTGGGGAGGTGGTGGGAGCAGCGACTGATTTGTTATGTTCTAGGTATAACATAAGCGGCTTCCTTGTGGTGCACTTGACAAAGGAAGGTTCAGACGTGGAGATAACTTCAACACGTTTATTAAACTATTTACACTTCTATTACTCGGGTTCAACACTACTGCTAATCCTACTATAGCTACCCAGACTGACCAACCAGTTGCTGCAATCCACGTGGTGGGAGTGATATTGAATCAACCCTGTGTCTCTACTCACTGACTATCTCCACTGGAAAGAGGCAGATCATGTGTGTGGTGTCCTTTATATGTAGGTTGGTGTAATGCCCTCCTGTGGTTGTGTCATCTCTGTGTATCGTGAATGTCCATTGGTCGTGTCCTACCTAACTGATCTATTGGTTGAGTGTGTGGGTGTGTGATGTCTCTGGTGCTCCCTCTAGTGTCTAGCTAGCTTACATGCATTTACATTGATTCACATCACCACAGCGACGATCGAGGCATTCCCGTAACAGCCTCCCCGAACAGGCGCCGGAATGTGGCGACTAGGGGCTTTTCACAGTAACTTCATTGAAGCCTTCTTGTGACAATAAGCGATTTTCATTCATTTCATTTAAGGGGCATCTAAACAAATATATGAATAGAGTGGGAATGGAAGAATACGGACTCCGTAAGAGCTGACGGTTTTAGTTTAGGCAGGTAGCATGGTTGGCGGAGGCTTGGAGGGCCAAACGGTCTCTTCCTGTGCTGTATTGTTCTTTGTTCTTTGTTTCTTTACTTGTGCAAGTACTACACCATTTGACCTTGCAGCACTAACTGTTTTGTTATTTAATCTCTGTCTTCCATCTCATTCCATATCTATCCATTTGTCCATTTGTTCTTCCTCCCACCCTCCCCCAAACCCCTTTCACTTTCTTAAAACCTATCACATCTCTAACTTTTCCCATTTCTGAAATGTTAGCTGTTCTTCACTCTACAGAGATGCTGTCTGACCTCCTGAGTATTTCCAGAATCTTTTGCTTTTATTTCATATTTCCAGTATCTGTATTATTTTGCTTTTGCCATTGCCTTACTCATTGAAATATTTCTCAGATAATGTTTTAATTTACAACCCTTCAAGCACAGGCCATGCGATCTGGTCCTTTTGTTCCTGACGAGGTGAAATATTTGTCATGGTCTGCATTATCTAGTCCTTTTAGAATCGTAAAAACTACAATCATGTCACCTCTCAATCTGTTGTCTACCAAGAACATGCCCAATTTACTTAATCTCTTTTTATCATCCAATCAATCCCTTTGTCATCTCAATCATTCTAGTTGTTCACTTCAGCATCCTTTCAATAGCTGCAAAATCTATATTTGCATCAAACAGAACTGTGCACAGTTCTCCAAATGCGGGCTTCCCAGTGATTTATAAAGAGTTACCCAGTCAGGTTGCCTCACTATTTTAGTTCAATATTGGCCTCTTAATACTTCCTCAAATCTGATTACCCACTGCCACAGAGCATTGTTGTAATAGCTCATTGTTGTAATAGCTCTCTTTTATTTGACATATGCATTATTGTCTTCACCTTAAAGCAATAGAATTTTTGTCCCATGTGAAGTAATTTGCATTTCTTTATATTGAATTTCTTCTGCTTCCTGTCTACCAATTGTCAATATATTCAAATCCTCTTGTAGCTTATCCTGCTTGCCTATGGGGTCTATCACCATCATTAATTTTGTATCATATAGAAATTTAGCCACTGTGCTGCTGATGCTTGTTTCTTTTTCTTAATGTAACTAAAATACTCCACTTCTCTTGTCATATTCAATTCATCTTCTCAGCCATTGCAATGCCTTTTTTAACCTCTTCTTTTTGTGTTGAACTTGTCTTGACTCTGTTCTATTTTCTTTCATGGTCTTTTCTTTTAATAAACTTAGACTACCCAATTTTCTTTTTCCAATTAAGGGGCAATTTAGCGTGGCCAATCCACCTATCCTGCACATCTTTAGGTTGTGGGGGTGAAACCCACGCAGACACTGGGCGAATGTGCAAACTCCACAAGGACAGTGACCCGGGAACAGAATCGAACTTGAGACTTCAGTGCCCTTGGCAGCAGTGCTAACCACTGCGCCACTGTACCGCACTTCTTTCATGGTCTTAAATGCCTTTGGCTCCCCCTCCTTTGTAAACTTTTTGTAATTCTGTGCAACCAGACAAAGTGCCTTTAAGCTGTATATATCTTTCCTTTCTATGGCTATGGATTGAGAATCATTTGGTCGAGGGAACTCTGCAGTTCCTTTGCTCTCCTAGTCACATACAAATCTGCCAAGTTCAGTTTCACAAGACTTTCCAGTTCATAAAGTTGACACTCTTTAATTCATTTTGTTTGTGTTTTTATTACCTCTGGAATCCTTTTAATGTCCACTGTGATCGCGTTCTAATCAATCGCACCTAAAGGCAACTTTGTGTTGAAGATTTGATTTGTTATGTTGTTTGTTGTAGCGGCAAAGAGAGAGAATCAGAGGTGGCACAGGCCGAGTGTGTATAACATAGTGCAAGGGGTTTATGTACAGGATGCTGCTCAAGCCAGATACAATGGTGAACTCCACAAAAGCCTGCGAAATGCTCCGATGACATAATTGCATAACACATGACATTGCACCAGCCAATGGTGTTACTCTGATACCTAACACCCCTCCCTCCGTCTTTACTACCCCCCCCCCCCCACCACCACCACCACCCCCCCCCCCCCCCCGCCCCGTATCCCTTGATCCCTTCAGCCCCAAGAGCTATATCTAATTCCTTATTGAAACTACACAACATTTTGGCCTCAACTACTTTCGCTGGTAGTGAATTCCACAGATTCACCACTCTCTGGGTGAAGAAATTTCTCTTCACCTCAGTCCTAAAAGGTTTACCCCTTATCCTCAAACTATGACCCCTAGTTCTATACTCCTCCACCATCGGGAACATTTTTTTGAATCTACCCTGTCTAATCCTGTTAGAATTATGTAGGTTTCTAAGAGATCCACTCTCACTCTTCCAAACTCTAATGAATATAATCCTAACCGATTTAGTCCTGTTATCTCAGGACTCAGCCTGGTAAACCTTTGCTGCACTTCCATCAGAGCAAGAACATTCTTCCTCAGAGAAGGACACCAAAACTGCACACAATACTCCAGGTGTGACCTCACCAATGCCCTATACGATTGCAGTAAAACATCTCTATTCCTATACTCAAATCCTCTCGCTATGAAGCCAACATACAATTTGCCTTCTTTACTGCCTGCTGTACCCGCGCACTTGCTTTAGCGACTGATGCACGAGGATACCAAGGTCTCGCTGAGTATCCAACTCGTTTAATTTTCACCCATTTAAATAATAATCTGTCTTCCTACTTTTGCTACCGAAGCGGATAACCTCACTTGGAATATTGCGCACAATTCTGGTTGCCACACTACCAGAAGGATGTGGAGGCTTTGGAGAGGGTGCAGAGGGGGTTTACCAGGATGTTGCCAGGTCTGGATGGTGTTAGCTATGTGGAGAGGCTGAATAGACTCAGACTATTTTCATTAGAAAGACGGAGGTTGAGGGGTGACCTGACAGAGGTCTACAAGATTAGGAGGGGCATGAATAGGTGGATGGGCAGGCACTCTTTCCCAGGGTGGAGGCATAGGTTTAAGGTCCGTGGGGCAAGGAGATGTGCGAGGCAGGCTTTTTTCGCAGAGGGTGATGAGTGCCTGGAACGCGTTGCCAGGGGAGGTTGTGGAAGCAGATACATTAACGCCGTTCAAAAGACAAACACATGGACAGGATGGGTATAGAGGGATGCGGCACAAAGAAGGGCTGAGGGTTTAGGCAAAGGGTGGTATCATGACCGGTACAGGCTTGGAGGGCCAAAGGGCCTGGTCCTGTGCTGTACTATTTTTTGTTCTTTTTTCTTCTCTCACTTTTATGCACATTATACTGCATCTGCCATGCATGTGCCCACATTAGTAAGACAGTCTCTTGGGTGGACCTCTGGACGTCTATCACGTTCTGGTAGAACATGACGTTCAGAAACTTGGCTCTTATGGATATGAGGAGTGTCTTCCTGTACATTGGTCTGTGTAACACCTGACGGAACCAATTCGGAAACTGCCTCATGGTTGTGTGTATGATTCTGCTGTAACAGATTCCGTAATTTCTGCAGTTGTAGTCCTGACGTCAGGCATGTCACTGTCCATATTCTCTGTGGTGCAGACAGCTTGTAAAGATTCTGTGCTCTCACTACGTGCAGATAATAAATGGTCAGCATGCCGACAAATTCATTCATCGTCAGTTTGCATAGCATAAAAAATTGGACACGTTTGGGCTGGTACAATTGCTGGAGTCCATTTTTTGCCTGAAGTATGGTTTCTCGCAAGAGCACATTTCCGGTGGTAACGGACTCTGCTTTTGTAATGTTGTTCCCTTCCAGCCGCCTACATCTGATGTTGTTGCCTGGTTATCTCTGAAGTTGAAGCAGGTGTCAATAGGTCGAAATGTGTGCATGGTTTCCTTTTTAACATCAATATAGCCGGTGAGCTTTAGAACATAGAACATAGAACAATACAGCGCAGTACAGGCCCTTCGGCCCACGATGTTGCACCGAAACAAAAGCCATCTAACCTACACTATGCCATTATCATCCATATGTTTATCCAATAAACTTTTAAATGCCCTCAATGTTGGCGAGTTCACTACTGTAGCAGGTAGGGCATTCCACGGCCTCACTACTCTTTGCGTAAAGAACCTACCTCTGACCTCTGTCCTATATCTATTACCCCTCAGTTTAAAGCTATGTCCCCTCGTGCCAGCCATATCCATCCGCGGGAGAAGGCTCTCACTGTCCACCCTATCCAACCCCCTGATCATTTTGTATGCCTCTATTAAGTCTCCTCTTAACCTTCTTCTCTCCAACGAAAACAACCTCCAGTCCATCAGCCTTTCCTCATAAGATTTTCCCTCCATACCAGGCAACATCCTGGTAAATCTCCTCTGCACCCGCTCCAAAGCCTCCACGTCCTTCCTATAATGCGGTGACCAGAACTGTACGCAATACTCCAAATGCGGCCGTACCAGAGTTCTGTACAGCTGCAACGCGACCTCCCGACTCCGGAACTCAATCCCTCTACCAATAAAGGCCAACACTCCATAGGCCTTCTTCACAACCCTATCAACCTGGGTGGCAACTTTCAGGGATCTATGTACATGGACACCTAGATCCCTCTGCTCATCCACACTTTCAAGAACTTTACCATTTGCCAAATATTCCGCATTCCTGTTATTCCTTCCAAAGTGAATCACCTCACACTTCTCTGCATTAAACTCCATTTGCCACCTCTCAGCCCAACTCTGCAGCTTATCTATATCCCTCTGTAACCTGCTACATCCTTCCACACTATCGACAACACCACCGACTTTAGTATCGTCTGCAAATTTACTCACCCACTCTTCTGCGCCTTCCTCTAGGTCATTGATAAAAATGACAAACAGCAACGGCCCCAGAACAGATCCTTGTGGTACTCCACTTGTGACTGTACTCCATTCTGAACATTTCCCATCAACCACCACCCTCTGTCTTTCAGCTAGCCAATTTCTGATCCACATCTCTAAAACACCCTCAATCCCCAGCCTCTGTATTTTCTGCAATAGCCAATAGGGGAACCTTATCAAACGCTTTGCTGAAATCCATATACACCACATCAACTGCTCTACCCTCATCTACCTGTTCAGTCACCTTCTCAAAGAACTCAATAAGGTTTGTGAGGCATGACCTACCCTTCACAAAGCCATGCTGACTATCCCTGATCATATTATTCCTATCTAGATGATGATAAATCTTGTCTCTTATAATCCCCTCCAAGACTTTACCCACTACAGACGTGAGGCTCACCGGTCTATAGTTGCCGGGGTTGTCTCTGCTCCCCTTTTTGAACAAAGGGACCACGTTTGCTGTCCTCCAGTCCTCTGGCACTATTCCTGTAGCCAATGAGCTTTGTGTCGTTGAATGCTGCAGTGTTTCTGTAAGTACTAGAAAGTTACTGACTTGTTTAGGTTGAGAACCTTTATCCCTCAAAACCTTCAAAGCTTGCTTGAGCATTTGTACAAAACCTTCAGCTAAGCCATTGGTAGCTGAATGGTAGGGGGAAGATTTGATATGGCGGATGCCACACCTTTCAGGTAGTCATCAAATTCAACAGACGTGAACTGCATATCATTATTGCTCATGAATTGTTTAGGTTTCCCGAATCTTGCAAATAAATCGTCAAGCCTTTCTATGGTCTGTTCCATAGTTGTCAATTTCATGATGGCAACCTCCGGCCACTTTGAATGTGCGTAATCAAAAACATGTCGACTGGCCCCACATAATCGACATGGATTCCTTGCCATGGCCCTAGTAGGCCATTCCCATGGATGGAAAGGTTCTTGTGTAGGGTCATTTCTCAACGCCTGACAGGATTAGCATAACCCCACCTTCTGCTCTATTTGGGCATCCAACCCGGGCCTCCAGTAGTAGCTTCTCGCCAACTCCTTCATTCTAACTACACCAGGATGGCCCTTGTGCAGCTGTTCCAGGATTCTACTTCGTAGATACAGCGGAATGATTGCTCTAGAACCCCACAACAATGTTCCATTTTTAAAAAACAATTTAGAGTACCCAATTCATTTTTTCCAATTAAGGGGCAATTTAGTGTGGCCAATCCACCGAGCCTGCACATCTTTGGGTTGTGGGGGCGAAACCCACACAAACACGGGGAGAATGTGCAAACTCCACATGGACAGTGACCCAGAGCCGGGATCAAACCTGGGACCTTGGCGCCGTGAGGCTGCAGGGCTAACCCACTGCGCCACCGTGCTGCCCAACAATGTTCCATTTTGTACTGTCAACTCAAAATCCCTGCTAAGATAGGGTTTAAGGTCTGGATTCTTTCTGTGCTCTTGTGTAAGAGTGCCTTGTTGAATCACATCCAAGACCTTATTCATCGCTGGATCGGTTCGGCTTAATTTCCGCCCCTGAGAAAACATTAGCAGTACGTTATCCACAAGAGACAAAGTATGTCTTTGAAGTGTTTGTCAGATTCATGCTTATCATGTGGTCTTGTTCTTGCAGCAACAGTCTAGACAAAGCATCCACGTTTGCATGCTGTTCAGGCCTACGGTATTCAATGACATTCATAGAATCCCTACAGTGCAGAAGGAGGTCATTCAGTCCATCGAGTCTGCACTGGCCCGAGGAAAGAGTACCCCATTTAAGCCCATGACTCCACCCTGTCCCCCATAACCCAGTGATCCCATCTAAACTTTTGGACACCAAGGGACAATTTAGCATGGCTAATCCACCTAACCTGCACATCTTTGGACTGTGGGAGGAAACCGGAGTACCTGTAAGAAACCCATGCAGATACGAGGAGAAAGTGCAAACTCCACACTGACAGTCACCCGCGGTCAGAATTAAACCCGGGTCCCTATAGCTGTGAGGCAGCAGTGCTAACCACTGTGCCACCGTGCCGACAAGATTAACGCGCAACACTGATACTGAAGAGCAGTGAGCAAAGGGATCCCTTATGCAGCGTAAAGATTAGTGTTGAGGGATGATAGACAGTCAATTAAGTAAATTGATGGCCAAATAAATAATCATGCAATCTTTGAATACCAAAAATAATTCTGAGTGCCTCTTTCTCAAGTTTAGCATAGGTGTACTCAGCAGTAGTCAACATCCTGGAAGCAAATGTTATTGGTTGCTCTTTGCCTTAAGTCATTTTATAGTGATCTGAATCCATAGAATCTCTAAATTCGGCTCATCAAGACCCAAACTCTGAAAGAGCACCCTACTTAGACCCACTCTCCTGCCCTATTGCCATAACCCCACCTAACCTGCACATCTTTGGACTGTGGGAGGAAACCGGAGCACCCGGAGGAGACACGGAGGAGACAGCAGACACGGGGAGAATGTGAAAACTCCACACAGTCACCCAAGACCGGAATTGAACCCGGGTCCTTGACACTAAGGCAGCAGTGCTAACCACTGTGTCACTGTGCCACCACTGCTCCAATCCCATAAGGTGATGCGTTGCAAGTAAGCTGCAGCTTCAGCTATGGGTTATAATGGACCAATAACTCTGATTCCTGTCATACGTTTTGAAACTTTGGTAAGTTTCCTCACAATCTTTCATCCAAGAGCCAAGCTTGTTTGTTACAAAGCAACATGTGCAAAGGCTTCAGCTTTGTTGCTAAGTGCAGTACAACTTTCCAAAGTTTATACTTTCTCAGAAGTGGTTGAAGATCGTTCATAGAATCAACAAGTTGGTTCGCGATGGTCCGGTTAAGCTTAATCTTCCTGAATCAAGATCTCCCAAACAATGCTGGAAAGTTTCTATGAACAATGAGAAGAGGCAACTCCACTTTCTGCTTGTTAACTTGTCGTCTTGATGAAACCCTTCAGTAGCATAACCTCCAGGGTATCTGTCCTCAAGACTACATCAGATGTTTCAATGGCAGACACTTCAATTTCTGATGATATATTGACTCAGGTATTTGACTGTAGCGCCCCTATCCACTTCCACCTTAATAGTGTTCCCATTTAATTTGAGATACACCCAAAATTGTCTCCTTGTGCTGCTAGAACACCGAGCTGACATTCCATAAGCTGACTTGATTGGTACTCGGTGAGTCTTCAGTTGGATCACTTAACTGGTATACTCGCGTTGTAGACTTTGCAATATTTTTCTTGGTACACTTCTTTTGTGCTGATGTTGACGTGACCAACATGCCTTGGCAATGTGACCAACTTTATCATAATTATTGCATTTGTTCTCCTTGCTCGAACAATATCCAGCCATTTGTCCTACTTGGTTGCAGCGATGTCATGGTAGGTTCTTGGTGGACCTGCTTCTTCGACTCCATCTTGTGAACATTAGCTCAAACTCCCAGCAGCGAAACTTCTCTTGCAGCAAGTTCCATAGACATTGTGATTACAAAAGCACCTTCAGTCAACAAATTCCTTTGGCTGGCTTCATTCCTGAGGCCAGAAACTAATCGGTCATGAAGTGTATCACCCAATGTCTGACCAAATTTGCAGTACTTTCCAATGATGCAATAAATTGTGAAATGTTTTCCCCTTCCTCCTGTGCACAACGGCGAAAGTAGAATCTTTGAGCTATTAATTATTATAAAATCTTTATTATTGCCACAAGTAGGCCTACATTAACACTGCAATGAAGTTACTGTGAAAGCCCCTGCCACCACACTCTGGCGCCTGTTCGGGTACACAGGGAAAATTCAGAATGTCCAAATTACCTAACAGCACGTCTTTCGGGACTTGTGGGAAGAAACTGGAGCACCCGGAGGAAACCCACGCAGACACAGGAAGAACATGCAGACCCCACGCAGACAATGACCCAAGTTGGGAATCGAACCTGGGACCCTGGAGCTGTGAAACAACAGTGCTAACCACTGTGCTACTGTGCCGCCAAACAAAAGTAGACTGGGAGAGAAATGTTCTTGCAAGGCACTCATTAACCCATTATATGACTTGTCTCCAGATTTAGCTGGTGTAATAAATTCTGTAATAACAGGAATGTATTTCTCCAAACTGAGCTGGGAAAGGCCACAGTATGCAGGTCTGCTGTATGATTTGCTTTAAGGGACGACTGAAACCTTTCCTGATAAGAGTTCCATGTCTCCTCCCCCTCATCAAAGCCCATGGCGCTATTCCCTCCCACCATTTTTGGATTGCTACTCCCTGATCTGTGCTAGTCAGCTTTCAGCCTGTCTTCCCTACCATTTATTTCCTCTCTGTTTAAAGCAGAAACTCACAGTGCACAAGCAGACTAGCTGTTTCTGTGTCTGGCTGTTGATTCCCAGGCAGTAGGTTGCAGAGTCGCAGCCTGGTAGGTTTGTGTACCTGTGGCCTCGTTTCTGTGCCTCGTGCACTGTCTCCGCAGCTCTACCCACTACAACGGGAGCCAGACTGAAAATTCGATCCTCCTTTTGAAGTAAATCCCCGGTAGCTCACAGTTGTCCAACAGAATTTTTTTCTTTTTGAAAACGTTTTACTGTCACAGTCGACTGGATGATTCGCCAACCTCCTGCTAGAAACTGTATGGTAGCCAAATATTTACTTGAAGTTGTTTTTACTCGCCACAATGAGGATTTTGCCTTCGAAGTCGACAATATTGCTCCAACCCTCACTCCCAATGGTGTAAGGGCCTGGATCTCCGTCGATGATTCCTTCCTCTGGCTCACAAAATAGTCGTCGAAAATTGTTTTTCTCTTTTTTATGGCCCAGATCTTGTCGCCAGTTTCTCTTTTGTTATGACCTTTGTTGCAGCCACAAAGAGAGAGAATCACATGGACATAGTGATTTCTTATGACATAGTGCAAGGGATTTATTTAGAAGATGCTGCTCAAACAGGATACAGTAAGAAGTAGTACAACACCAGGTTAAAGTCCAACAGGTTTGTTTAAAATCCCTAGCTTTCGGAGCACTGCTCCTTCCTTCACCTGAGGAAGGAGCAGTGCTCCGAAAGCTAGTGTTTTGAAACAAACCTGCTGGACTTTAACCTGGTGTTGTAAGACTTCTTACTGTGCTCATCCCAGTCCAACACTGGCATCTCCGTATCATGGCAAACAGGATACAATAATGAACCCCATAAAAGCCTGCGAAAAGTTCCAATGTTGTCATTGCGTGACATGTGGTATTACACCAGCCAGTGGTGTTACTCTAATGCATAACATGATAAATGTTATTACTCTTACTCCCACTCCACGCTTGAGCACCAAAAATCAATACTGACTCTCCTTTGTGATACTGAGGGTGTGCTGCATTGTCAGAGGTGCCATCTTTTAGATGTGACATTAAACCAAGGTCCTGTCTGCTTGGGTGAATGTAAAATATCCCTTGGCACAATTCAAAGAACAGGAGATTTGTCTAATATTTTGACTAATATTTATCCTTCAATCAGCATCACAAAAACAAGTTATCTGATCATTCTAACACTGCTGTTTGTGGATATTTGCTGTCTGCAAGTTAGCTGCTGCATTTCCGGCATTACAACAGAAACTACTCTTCCGAAGTGTTTAATTGGCTGTGAGGATATTGTCTGTCTGCCCTGTGTTCCCTCTTAATGCCTGTCCTGCTGCCTGTTCAAATTGACGTTCTTCTGGGATGCTGCTGCAAAGGTACTGCACCCTTTGGCATTTCTGTTTTAAATTCTAGTCTTTGGACACTGAGAAAAATCCGCTTTCAGATGGACTGGTCCAAAAACATCCCTTTTAGGTTGTGGGGCAGAATCTGTGATGTTGTTTGATAGACTTGGCAAGCAGCCAGTGGGAGGAGGTGGAATTTTCAATATTCTCCTATCGGGGTCTGTAGTTGGTGAAGCCAGTCAGTAACTTTCAGGGAAGATGGCAGATCTTCTGCAGAGTTTCATCTTTGCTTCAGTTCTATTAAGCAGTCAGCAAAGTAAGGACCCAGAAGTCACCCTCTCTCCTTCTCCTTTTCTCTCTCTGTGCTGGACGATTTTAAGAAGCATTGTAGCCAAATCTGTGAAGACTTCCCTGTGTTTAGAAGAGTACAGACAGCCAATAGAACTGGGAAAGTGATTTTGAGTGTGAAAATGTGAGTTTGCCAAAGGTCAGTAACCTTTGAACTTGAAATGAAATGAAAATCGCTTATTGTCACGAGTAGGCTTCAATGAAGTTACTGTGAAAAGCCCCTAGTCGCCACATTCCGGCGCCTGTTCGGGGAGGCTGGTACGGGAATTGAACCGTGCTGCTGGCCTGCCTTGGTCTGCTTTAAAAGCCAGCGATTTAGCCCAGTGAGCTAAACCAGCCCCAAGAGGAAGTTTGTGTGTCAGGGGCTGGGAAGAGCTGAAAAATTAAGGCTTAATTTGGGGGCATTTGTGATAAAGCCGCCAGAGCCTTATACAGGAACCAGGCCAGTACAAAACTGCTAAACTCCAGGATCAGAACTGTACTATTCCATGAGGGAAGTGTGGTGTTGGGTGCTCTGGTGCACAGATGAGCCAACACAGTTGTATGTGGTACAACTCTATTTTATTATAACTCTTATAATACAGTTCGTTCTGGATACTCTGCACGTGCTGTCTCCCTGAGTGTGTTTGGCAATAGATGTGTCCTGGTTCTCCTCTGCAGCTAATACTGACCACCGGGGGTCGTGTCTGTGCTTTTATATCTTTCTGTCATTGGTTGTGGTGTTGTGTGTTCTGATTTGTCTGTTGGTGTGTCTATCATGATGTGTGTGTTTGAATATCATGACATCCCCCCTTTTTACAAAGATATGTGCCTACGTGGTTATAAATATAATTGTGTCGTGAGTGCATCGAAGAGTATGTGTGTGTGTTATGTACAGCGTGTGTATATGACGTAACTATTTACATGGGGCGATGTCGGGTGCGTCACACTAACAAGGTTGTACCATAACAAAACTTGGATGCGAGAGAAAAAAAAAACTTGAACATTGGTCTGGTCAGACGATATCTGGAACAATAAACAACAACAGGTTATAATACAGAAGTGTTTGACTTTTTGAACGTATGAACAGCGTTATAAGTCCAGTCTAATGGGTGACCGCCTCAAGAATGGGCTGGTCCTCAAGCCGGTTCAGCTGTGGAGATTTGGTTCTGGTGACGATGGAAGGGGCATGATCCGTGGCATCTCCACGAAGTCATCCTTGGGAACCAGTGGAGGATCCGGCGTGTGCGTACGGTTCAGTTGCGAGCGTGGAAGGCGGCGCAAAGCTCGCTGATTGCGCCTACGCACCAATCCATCCGCCCTGCATGCCAGGAACAAGGTGGAGTCTTTTTCTTTTTATGTCTGTGGTGGACGGCATCTTGTAGCCGATGGGTCGTTGCCATCGAAGTAGCACCATCACTAATATCATGCAAGGCGATGACTGTGCCAGATGTGGAAGTTGGCCGAGACCGTGTACGCTGGTTCCGGCCACCTGCTGTGCCGGAAGGGCGACTCCGCAGAGAAACGTCGAAGCATGTCGCCTTGGAGAGAGAATTGTTGCTCGCATCAACGTCTGGCGATGGCGCGAATTGGTGTGTCCATCTTGGACCGCCGGTGCTGGTTGCCACTGCCGACCCAGTGGGACTGCCACGCGATCCATTCCCTGTCGCCGTGGCATCCGCCGTCACCCTGAGCGTGCCATCACCGAGGCCGCGACACCGCCCGTCCGGAGCAAGGTCTGGCGTGCGCGAATCAGAGTCGGCGCTTGGCTGCTCCCCATCTGGAGTCCGGTCTGCCTTCCGTCGATGCCCCCCGTCCGGAGTCCCAACAGGTTCACTAGAGGCAGCCGAGATTCCCTGAAGCTGCACTTCTGGAGTCGGAACATGCAGGAATGCACCAACCAGTGGAGAGGGTCGAGCCATCGAGGGTGGAAGCGGTGCGCTGCCACCGCAGTCGTCAGTGGTCCCACCGTGATCGTCGAGTGCCTCGGTACGCACTAGGCGAGGTCTGTCACCTTGCACCTTTTGCATGGGAAGTGGGATGCTGTCGTCACTCGTCTCACATCCCGTGGATAGATCCTCATTAGCAGCTTGCTGTTCACTAGGGTTGGGTAAATTGTCAGAGTTTTCATCTGGTGGTGCACACCATGTCGGTGGACTGTCATTGTCTTGCCGTTGTCCTTCATTTGGGCTTTTCTTCTTTGGAATTTTAAATCTTCCCCCAGACATTGCATAACCTTGTTTATTACCCCCAAATTCTCCCATAGGTATGGTCTCGAATATAGGATCCAATGTTTCTATCGACATTGTACTATTTTCCAAAGAACATTCCGTTTCACTTTTCTTCTCAGGTGCCTCATGTGTATCTTTGTCTAATGTACATGCCTTCATGGTCTCTGGGTCTGATTTTGCTGGGACTGGCATGGTCACAGTCTCTCTTTTACTGTTCTCAATTGCCCACCTTATACTCCCCATACATAACTGCTTAATCACTGGGGTTAGTGTGGTACAATGGATAATCGGGTCGACCTTATCTGCATCTTCACCATTAGTGGAAAGCACACTTGGTTCACTTGACACTGCTGTGGGTTTTAAATTCGTTATCTGGCTACTCGATGTCGGTGTCCTCAGGATTCTTGCTCCAATGTTCTGCTCAATAATCAGTGGAGCGTGTATAGGTTCAATGCAATTAATGTTCCCCTCAAGGTTTGAAGAGTCATTACTGACTAACTGCTGGTCTCCGAAGTTGGGATTTTGCGGCATTGTGTTGAAGGGAGACATTTGTCCCTGCTGTAGATATGATTCAGGTTGTGTTATTTCCATTACCTGAGGATCAATGTCTTGTCCATTTTTTCGATCCGTACTAAAACACTGGCAATTCTCAGTCTGCTCCTTGCAAGTTAAACATTCAATTAATTTCGTTAGCAAATCCTCAGCATCCTTCTGTGGCCGTGCAGCATTATTAATCTCTGTTCGGCTATAATGATCCTGAAGGTCAGCGCATAAACCTTTTTTCTTCGGGCTTGGACGAGGCGATTCCTTTGGCTTGTCTTCAGTTGGGCTTGAACAGTCTTCAGCGCTGTGCCCTTCATTGTAGCATGAGAGACCGTCATGTTCATGCTGCTGTGTAGTGGAGCATGGTAGGCTGTTATAGCCTTCTTGCTGTTCACGTGAGCATGGCAGACTTGCATCGTCTGCCGCTGGTTGGTCAGGAGAGGTTGCTAGACCCTCATGGTCTTGTTCCTGCAAGGACTGCGCTCTGGAGTCTTGCGTTCCTTCCATCGTGGAGTCCGTCCACAAGCTCTCTGTGGAGGCTTGTGACACTGGAGTCACTTCTTGTTCGTGCAAGGACTGCGCTCTGGAGTCTTGCGTTGCTTCTATCGTGGAGGCTGTCCACGAGCTCTCTGTGGAGGCTTGTGACACTGGAGTCACTTCTTGTTCGTGCAAGGACTGCGCTGTGGAGTCTTGCATTTCTGCAATTGTGGAGTCTGTCCACGAGCTTGCTGTGGAAGCTTGTGACACTGGAGTCACTTCTGGTTCATGCGAGGACTGCACTCTGGAGTCTTGCATGTCTTCTTTCATAGAGTCGGGAACGTTGAGCGGGACGTGGACCACGCTCTGTGTGGCAGCAGGGCACTCTCCGTGTGCTTGCACCGCTCCCTGTCTGTTAATGTCAGGCTGCAGCATCATCCGGTACTGATAAGTTGGAACGTCATATCTGCTGGATTGAAGATCCTCAAATCCGAAAAATGAATCCGCATTTGCGTCGGATTCAATGTGGGGGCCGCCAATGTGCAACACGAAAGGTTCGTCCGAGTCATAGTCATATAGGACCACGGAGCTATCATTGGGCTCGCGAGGTCCGGAAACACTGTAAAGATCGTCATCGAAGTATTCAAGGTCGGAATCATCGGCTTGTGCGTAGGTAACTGCTTGTCGGAGGGTTCTTCGGAGGTCAAATTCATCTCCTGGGTCAATTTGCGGCACTGTGCTGTCATTCCAGGTGAGGGAAGGTTGTTTTACAGCTTTAACAGATTTTTGTTTTTTTGATTTGGGACGTTTCCCTTTTAAATTGGATTTGGGACATTTCCCTTTTAAATTGGTGCAGTCTGGGGCCTCTGACATCCTGACGCTCGGTATGTAGCACGTAGGAAGCGACTGCGCATGCTCAGATCGCTGTTCCTTTACCGATGGCCGTTTTCTTGACTGGCCATGCGCAGCATCTCGCGCATGCGCAAACGAAACTTCCGGTTCTGCGCACTTCTCGCGCAACTGTGCTAGCGTTATACCTTTAGCAAGATGGCCGCCGACCTCGACCCAGCCTTCTCTCAGGCCCGGGATTTCGGCCTCTGGGAATTCGGGCTCCGGGATCCCAGCCACGAGGTGAGTACTGCAGCTTTTCTTACCTTTATGTGCCGATTGGATTGCGTTTTCTTCACAGTACTTGGAGAATTTGCCCAGGACTGCCTGGTAATCGTATCTTTGCTGCCTCCTGAAGAACCTGAACCTTCTGAATATTTCTCTTGCCCTTGCACCGGCGATGGTGAGGAGAAATTCAATTTTTTTCCTATCATCCAGGTCTTTGAGTTCAGCTGCCACCAGGAACAATTCGAACATTTGCCGGAATCGCCGCCAGTTTTCGCGGAGGTCGCCGTGGCACTGGAGCGCCTGCGGAACCGGGAGCTCGTACATCATGCCTGGGCACTGCTGGTTGTCTGTGTACACTGAGGTATGCCGGCAGGTATCGATCCACTCCTGTACCATGTGGTGTTGGGTGCTCTGGTGCACAGATGAGCCAACACAGTTGTATGTGGTACAACTCTATTTTATTATAACTCTTATAATACAGTTCGTTCTGGATACTCTGCACGTGCTGTCTCCCTGAGTGTGTTTGGCAATAGATGTGTCCTGGTTCTCCTCTGCAGCTAATACTGACCACCGGGGGTCGTGTCTGTGCTTTTATATCTTTCTGTCATTGGTTGTGGTGTTGTGTGTTCTGATTTGTCTGTTGGTGTGTCTATCATGATGTGTGTGTTTGAATATCACGACAGGAAGTGTAAGCTCCATCTGGTGATAGAAAGGTGGAAATGCACCGACCTGAGCATCCTGTGTGCAGCACCATCTGGTTGCCTGCGATGAGAACTGCACTGATCTGAACACTCCGGACCTAGCTCCACCTGGTGGCTAAAGAGCGGAATTGCACTGTCCTGGAATTCTTCGGTGAAACACTATCTGGTGGTCAAAGGACGGGATTGTGGCAATTTGAACTCTTGAGTAAATCTATTTCCCAGAGGCTACAACCACAGCAATGAAGACTCATCTCAGACCTACCCCTTTAATCCCTGTTTTATATTATTCCTCACCGACCCTTACCTGGTGTCTGTGTTGTGTGTGTCTGGGTAGAGGGTGAGACCGGATCTTGGGATTAGGTAGTCTCGCAGATGGTTATCCTGTTATTTCCTTATATGTATACATATATTTTTTTTAATGTTTCTTGTCACAAGTAGGCTTACATTAACACTGGAATGAAGTTACTGTGAAAAGCCCCTAGTTGCCACATTCCGGCGCCTGTTCGGGTACACTGAGGGAGAATTCAGAATTCTCAGCTGGTACGGGAATTGAACCCGCGCTGCTGGTCTTGTTCATCACAAACCAGCTGTCTAGCCCACTGAGCTAAACCAGCCCTAATTTTTCTTAATAAGTAGTTTGTTAATGGTTTGCTTATAAATCTGGGGCTGGAGTCTCCGCTGTCGGGATTCTCCGTTACGTCGAAAGCGCACCCACATCCGGGGATTTCCTGACGGCGTGGGGCTGCCCACAATGGGAAGCCTTATTGGCCGGCTGGCGGAATGGAGAATTCTGCTACTGGTGAGAAAACTGGTGCGGCGGGACGGAGAATCCCGCTCGGTGTCTATAACTCTTTGGAGCAGTCGAGGGTTAAAGGCCTTCGGAAAACGCAAATTATTGCGTACATAAAAAGCAAGAGGGTAGCCAGGGAAAGGGTTGGCTCACTGAAGGATAGGCAAGGGAATCTATGTGTGGAGCCAGAGGAAATGGGCGAGGTACTAAATGAATACTTTGCATCAGTATTCACCAAAGAGAAGGAATTGGTAGATGTTGAGTCTGGAGAAGGGGGTGTAGATAGCCTGGGTCACATTGTGATCCAAAAAGACGAGGTGTTGGGTGTCTTAAAAAATATTAAGGTAGATAAGTCCCCAGGGCCTGATGGGATCTACCCCAGAATACTGAAGGAGGCTGGAGAGGAAATTGCTGAGGCCTTGACAGAAATCTTTGGATCCTCGCTGTCTTCAGGGGATGTCCCGGAGGACTGGAGAATAGCCAATGTTGTTCCTCTGTTTAAGAAGGGTAGCAAGGATAACCCCGGGAACTACAGGCCGGTGAGCCTTACTTCAGTGGTAGGGAAATTACTGGAGAGAATTCTTCGAGACAGGATCTACTCCCATTTGGAAGCAAATGGACGTATTAGTGAGAGGCAGCACGGTTTTGTGAAGGGGAGGTCGTGTCTCACTAACTTGATAGAGTTTTTCGAGGAGGTCACTAAGATGATTGATGCAGGTAGGGCAGTAGATGTTGTCTATATGGACTTCAGTAAGGCCTTTGACAAGGTCCCTCATGGTAGACCAGTACAAAAGGTGAAGTCACACGGGATCAGGGGTGAACTGGCAAGGTGGATACAGAACTGGCTAGGCCATAGAAGGCAGAGGGTAGCAATGGAGGGATGCTTTTCTAATTGGAGGGCTGTGACCAGTGGTGTTCCACAGGGATCAGTGCTGGGACCTTTGCTGTTTGTAGTATATATAAATGATTTGGAGGAAAATGTAACTGGTCTGATTAGTAAGTTTGCAGACGACACAAAGGTTGGTGGAATTGCGGATAGCGATGAGGACTGTCTGAGGATACAGCAGGATTTAGATTGTCTAGAGACTTGGGCGGAGAGATGGCAGATGGAGTTTAATCCGGACAAATGTGAGGTAATGCATTTTGGAAGGGCTAATGCAGGTAGGGAATATACAGTGAATGGTAGAACCCTCAAGAGTATTGAAAGTCAGAAAGATCTAGGAGTACAGGTCCACAGGTCATTGAAAGGGGCAACACAGGTGGAGAAGGTAGTCAAGAAGGCATACGGCATGCTTGCCTTCATTGGCCGGGGCATTGAGTATAAGAATTGGCAAGTAATGTTGCAGCTGTATAGAACCTTAGTTAGGCCACACTTGGAGTATAGTGTTCAATTCTGGTCACCACACTACCAGAAGGATGTGGAGGCTTTAGAGAGGGTGCAGAAGAGATTTACCAGAATGTTGCCTGGTATGGAGGGCATAAGCTATGAGGAGCGATTGAATAAACTCGGTTTGTTCTCACTGGAACGAAGGAGGTTGAGGGGCGACCTGATAGAGGTATACAAAATTATGAGGGGCATAGACAGATTGGATAGACAGAGGCTTTTCCCCAGGGTAGAGGGGTCAATTACTAGGGGGCATAGGTTTAAGGTGAGAGGGGCAAGGTTTAGAGTAGATGTACGAGGCAAGTTTTTTACGCAGAGGGTAGTGGGTGCCTGGAACTCACTACCAGAGGAGGTAGTGGAAGCAGGGACGATAGGGACATTTAAGGGGCATCTTGACAAATATATGAATAGGATGGGAATAGAAGGATACGGACCCAGGAAGTGTAGAAGATTGTAGTTTAGTCGGGCAGTATGGTCGGCACGGGCTTGGAGGGCCGAAGGGCCTGTTCCTGTGCTGTACATTTCTTTGTTCTTTGTTCTTTGTATTGGTTAATTCATTAATGTTGGGAGTCCGGGCTCTGTGGAATTGGAATTGACTGTGTACTTGCCCAGGATGTCGTAACATAGCTGGAAAACAGAGAGGTCTTGTTATCATGAAAAGCCCTATAAAAATGCATTTCTTTGTTTATAATCAAATCCAACACCTTCACATAGATGCATAGATGCATAGAAGATAGGAGCTGAAGGAGGCCTTTTGGCCCTTAGAGCCTGCTCCGCTATTTATCACGATCATGGCTGAACATCCAACTCAATAGTTTAATCCTGCTTTACTCTCCTAGTTGGCTCCTTTGCAAAATAACTTTCCATTAACTCAAGTATCCCTTCCCACTTTTGCAATTGGAGACATTGGGTGTCATATAATGACTCCATTGCGTCCTCCGGGGATCAGAGCACAACTGGCAAATCATGGGCAGGCCCCATATAGGGCTCCACGCTGGGTATGAGACCTTTATTATTTTTTTTTGCGTGAGTCACCCGACGCATGCCACCCAGCGTGATCCCTTGCCCTCGCTGGCCAGCACGGTAGCACAGTGGTTAACACAGTTGCTTCACAGCTCCAGGGTCCCAGGTTCGATGCCCTGCTTGGGTCACTGTCTGTGCAGAGTCTGCATGCTCTCCCCATGTCTGCATGGGTTTCCTCCGGGAGCACCGGTTTCCTCCCACAGTCCAAAGACGTTCAGACAGGCGGATTAGCCATGCTAAATTGCCCTTAGTGTCCAAACAGGTTGGGTGGGGTTACTGCGTTACGGGGATAGGGTGGAGGTGTGGGCTTGGGTAGGCTGCTCTTTCCAAGGGCCAGAGCAGACTCGATGGGCCGAATGGCCTCCTTCTGCATGGTAGATTCTATGATTCCATGATTCTATGATAAATCAGCATATTTAAATGAGCTTCAGGCCTCAGATTCACTGGCCACACCTGGGAGACCTTGCCAGGGTACCATTTACTACTGGTTTCCACAAACATGTACTGGTCGTAACATCACCTGTGGGGTCTCCCAGGCTGTTGGAAAACCCCTGGCTGGTCGGGGACAGGTCAGGGGGGTATCCTGGCACACACCTTCCTGGCAATGCCAAGGTGCCCAGCTGGCAAAGTAAGGCTGGCAGGGGCACTGCCAGGGTGTCCAGGTGGTACTGTAGGGGTGTCAGGGGCACTACCAGGCTGGCAGTGCTGGGGTGCCTGGGTGCCAGTTTGGCATTGCCAGATGTCCAGCCTGGGGGGGCCTTGCCAGATAGAGGGGGAGAGGGGAGGTGAAGGGTATTCCCAGGGGCCTCCCCAAGGCTGAGGGTGGGGGTCAAAAGAGTGGGTGGGCCTGAAAAGGGGGGAGAAAAGATCGGACAAAATGGCGCCCTGATCTGAAGTCAATCTTTCCTGCTGGCATGATCAGTGGCTACATGCATTTTCGTGTTTTTTGTACAATACCACCATATTTTGTGTAGACAGGTATATTGCAAGGGGGCCTGACCAAGGCTCTGCACAACTGAAGCATAACTTCTTCACTTTGCTTTCCAACCCCTTGAGATAAAGGTCAACGTTCCATTAGCCTTTTTGATTACTTTTTTGTACCTGTGCAGTACCTGTTAATAAAACAATTCACTGTTGAAGTTTTTATCTTCAATTTACTCACATTCTCCATAGATACTACACAATTTATCCTTTAAAAAAAAAAGCAGTGGAGGGAGAGTTCATCAAGAGTTTGTTTAGTTTCACACACTTGACAAAATAGAATCAATATGCCTGTCTACACAAAAAATGGTGGTATTGTACAAAAGACACGAAAATGCATGTAGCCACTGCACTCTGAAACCTGGCTGGTTTCTGTAAGTTCATTGTTTCAAGAACTACAGTTTTGACCTTTTGTTGATGATATATCCAAAGAACCTGACTTTCAGTTGCAGTGCATAACCTTTAAGCCTTAATTTCCTTTTTTACTCTTCGCTGTATTTGAAAATAACATCCATTCACTGATTCCACAGGTATTTCCCTATTAGCACAAAGGGGCAATCCCATTGTACTTTCATTTATAAATATTGGGCCTGATTTCAGCATTCTCCGAACTGGGAAGTTTGTGATTGTGCATATCAGGATAACTCAAAACTGTTTCATTGACACAATTTGTAATTGAGAATTTTCACCTGGCAAATGATTGGCATTGGTAAATATAAATTATAAATGTAATCTCAATCTGACTGAAGGAGCAGAGTCTGGGAAGAGTACATAATTCACATCCAAATGTCATTTAGTTTCTTTATCTTTTTTTTCCATCACTGTTACTTCTGTTGAAAAAGAGCCCTCCACATCGCTAAATACCTTAACAAATCAAAGCTTGTTGGTTGAGAAATACTACCCATTGGAAACAGTTTATTACATTGACTCAAGTCTGAGTATAGTGACTCTTATAAAAGTGATTGCTAGAACTATGCATTAATCTTATTAATATAATTACGATCCATTTTAGTCAATGATAATAGAAATTATGCACATACTGGTTTCACATGTCCTTATTTAAAATTCCTTGGAAGTATTTCCATGCACATAGAATCATGGGATTCCTACAGTGCCGAAAGGCCATTCGGCCCATCAAGTCTGCACTAACCCTTAGAAAGAACACTCTATACTCATGTCCACGCCCCCGTCCATTCCGCAACCCTAACCTGCACATCCTTTGGACACTAAGGGGAAATTTAGCATGGTTAATCCACCTAATCCGTAAATCTTTGGACTGTGGGAGGAAACCGGAGCACTTGGAGGAAACCCGTGCAAACTCCTCACAGACTGTGACCCAAGACTGGAATTGAACCTGGGTCCCTGGAGCTGTGAGGCAACAGTGCTTGCCACCGTGCCACCCTAAACCGTTCCTCATACAAAATAAAGCACCACATCACACAAAGGTCACTAGATGCAAAATACATTATAACATCTTTTGTTTTAGTGCTCAATCACTGCAAAATACAAATTGAGTGGCTGTCATAACTTCCTGAGGAGAGCCATTCAAAGGGAATGCAGGAATAATCAAGATTTATATAATATGTGGTTGTTTCTGGATATGAAACTGTATAGTAAGGCTGGAATCTATTTACAGATAATAAAAGCAGGGTAGTTAGTTTTGTTGGCTTTTTGAAATATTGTCCATTGTGTAGCTCAAGGACTGGGTCTCCACTGAGTCATATCTTTTGTATATTTTATTATGCCTGTTACCTTCGGGCTGTATGAAAATTTATTTATAACTGTCTAGGATTTAATCGCATTGTCTTAGTTAATTTGGACCTTTTGAAGTATGGATGCATATCTCATCAGGTTTAGTGGTCCCAGACATCCATGGGCCGCCGCCTCCTGTTGTAAATTGGAGAACATTTTGTTTTCTTACTTGTCTGTGGTAAGGCCAGCATTTATTGACTGTCCTGAATTGCCCCCCAAAAAGAGATGGCGCCCCACTTTCTTGAATTGCACCACTCTCTGTGGCACATGTTCCGGGAGTTCCAGTGTTTTGACTCCATGACAATGAAGGAACAGCGATATTGTTCCAAGCCAGGATGATGTGTGACTTGGAGGGGAATTTGCAGGTAGCAGGGTCCTCATGTTCTTGCTGCCCTTGCCCTTCTGGGCAGTAAAGATCATAGGCTTTGGAGATGCTGTTGAAAACTGCCTTGGCAAGTTGCTGCAGTGCTTTTGTAGATGGTGTACACTGCACCTTCTGTGGAGAAAGTAAATGTTTAAGGTGGAGGATGGGATGTAAATAAAGCAGGGTGCTTTGTCCTGGATAGTGTCAAACTTCTTGAGCATTGTTTGATCGCCATTCACCCATGCAAGTGCCTTGTAGATTATGGACAGGCTTTGGGGAATCGGGTGTGAGTTACTTGCGAAAGAATTCCTGACCTCTGACTTAGCCTTCCAACAACAGTATTTATGTGGCTGGTTCGTTAAATTTCTGGTCAATGGTAATGCCTAGGATGTTGTTGGCAGGGGATCCAGTAATGGTAGTACCACTGAATGCCACGGAGAGTTGACAAGGCTCTCTCATGTTGGAGATAGTCATTGCCTTGTGAATGCTATTTGCCACTTATCAGCCCAAACCAGAATGTTCTCTACACTTATGAACAGACTGCTTCATTATCTGAGGAGTTGTAAATGGAACTGACCACTGCAATCATCAGCGAACACCTCCACTCCTGACTTTACGGTGAAGGAAAGGCTATTGATGAAGCAGCTGAAGATGGTTGGGCAGAGGACACTGCCCTGATGTATTGCTGCCCTGATGTTCTGGTGTTGAGATGATTGGCCTTCAACAACCACAATCAGCTTCCTATATGTTAGGTATGACTCCAACTAGTAGAGAGTTTCCTCCCTGATTCTCATTGACTTCAATTTTACTTGTGGTTCTTCATGCTGTCTTGATGTCAAGGGCTGTCACTCTCACTTGGAATCAGTCTCTGGAATTCACTTATTTTCACCATGTTTGGACCAAGGCTTTAATGAGTCCTGGAGCCCAGCCATCCTGGCAGAACTGAAACTGAGCTTTGTATGTGCAGCATGAATATAGAAGATGTGATTGCGACAGCAAATCAGCTTAATTGTTCACAGTGGAGAAACATAGGTGGAATTTCTCCCTTTAATGCTGAGCAGTTGAGGATTCTGTTGTTAAGAGGTGGGACAACCTTTTTTGGGGTATTGGCTCTCTGTGTCTTGATCTATCTTTATTTCTGATCTTAAAAAATGTCGATTACAATGAAACTTGACTTGAGCAAAATAATTCTGCTGTTAGTTTCAAAATAACTTTTAATGGCCAAAAATAATTCAGAAAAACTTTTATACCTTGGGAAGACGCACCTTTCAGTTTTTAGTCAGTCTCCCAGTCATCTTGAAAGAATCCTAAAAAGTTATGAAGGGAAATTCTAAATGTACTCTTTGAAGCTAATAGCATGATATACAGTCACCTGGACGTCAGTTGTGAAGTGAGACATTTGAGATAGAATTGTAACGTGGGGACTTGTATCCTAATCAGGAAATGTTATTTGTAAAGCAAATTCGTTGATTCACCCTGAAGAAGGCCAAAGGAGCTCTGCTAATATGATGAAAAATGGATGTGAGTGTACGCCAAATATCATGCTTAAGATCCTTCTTCATAATTGATGGAAGTGGGTTTTTTTGAAAAGAGAAAATAACGTAATTAAATGCAGGGCAATTGTGATCTGAAACTGAAATCGATGAATACAGTTTGCAACAGCCCGTGACCAACAACAATTGAACCATGACCGTGGGATTACATTGCAACAATCATGCATTATTCCCTTAGAGTACCATCATAATAAGAACAAAATACTGTGGATGCTGGAAATCTAAAATAAAAACAAAATGCTGGAAAAGCTCAACAGGTCTGGCAGCAGCTGTGAAGAGAGAAACCGAGTTGATTTTTTGAGTCCACTTTGAGGGAGGAATGTGATGGATAATATGATACAGCACAGAAGGGGACCATTTAGCCCATCTTGTCCATGCCGACGCAAAGAGTCACAGGTGTCCTTTGTAATCCCACCTTCCTGCATACGGCCTATAGCCCTGCAGCTTGCAGGACTTAATTGGGGATGCAGGAACTTTTCAAAAGTGTTTTGGGTCTCTACCTCCACCACCAACTCCAGTAGCGAATTCCAGATACCCACCATCCTCTGTCTAAATAGGTTGTCCTCATGCCCCCTCTAATCTTTCTGCCGCTTAGCTTGAATCTGTGACCCTTGGTTTTTGAACTTTCTGCCAAGGGGAAAAGGTTCCTCCTGTCTGCTCTATCTCTACCCCTCACAATTTTGTATACCTCAATCATGTCACCACTCAGCCTTCTCTGTTCCAAGAAAAACAACCTTAACCTCTCCTAACTCTCCTCATAGCTACAATTCTCCAGCTCTGGCAGTAGTCTAGTAAATCTTCTCTGCACTCTTGCCAGAGCAATTACATCCTTCCTGTGATTTGGTGACCAGAACTGCACACAATACTTAAGTTGTAGCCTCACCAGTGTCTTGTACAGTTCCATCGTTATATCCTTACTTTTGTATTCTATGGGCGGTATTTTCCCCCCACCCCCCCACGCCGTGGGAGAATCGGCAGGGCGCCGCGTGAGTCGCGCCACGCCGCCCCCACGTGATTCTTCCACCCCCCCCCCAAAACCAGCGCCGTGAGAATCGCGGCGGGCCGCTCGGAGAATCATCGCAAACGGCGAGCGGCGAACAAAATGACAGTCCCGTCGACGCCATTCACCACTGGTCGCTGCCGGCAGGAAGTCTGCGAGAACACTGGGAGGGAGGGAGGGGGGGGCCATCACCGGGGGGGGCCTCCGATGGGGTCTGGCCCGTGATCGGGGCCCACCAATCGGCGGGCCGGCCTCCTCCACCCCCCCCCCCCCCCCGGGCCTACTTCCTTGTGCGGCCGGCCCCTGAACACCGACCCCATGTTGGGTCAGGGCTGGCGCGCGTAAGAAGTTCCCCGCGCATGCGCAGGATGATTGAGCTGCCCCAACTGTGCATGCGCGGGTTGGCGCGGCGCCCATTCGGCGTCGCGTAAGGAGGCTGGAGCGGCGTGAACCACTCCAGTGCCGTGCTGGCCCCCTATGGGGGCCACAATAGGTCGTGCCTGGGCCCTGTTCGCGCCGTCGTGAAACGCGACGGCGTTCACGACGGCGCGAACGCTTGGCCTCAATATCGGAGAATCTCGCCCTATATGTCTGCCAATGAAGGAGAATTTTCCATATATCTTTTTTACAACCTTATCTACCTGTACTGCTACCTTTAGGGGCTTGCATGCCAAGATCTCTCACTCCAGCTACCTCTTTCAGTATATTCCTGTTTATTGTGTATTCACTTTTATTATTTGTCCTCCCTAAATGCATTACCACACTTACTAACAATAATAATAATCTTTATTGTCACAAGAAGGCAATGAAGTTACTGTGAAAAGCCCTAGTCTCCACATTCCGGCACCTGTTCGGGGACATTGAGGGAGAATTCAAAATGTCCAATTCACCTAACAAGCATGTCTTTCAGGACTTGTGGGATGAAACCGGAGTCCCCGGAGGAAACCCATGCAGACACGGGAGAATGTGCAGACTCAGGCCGGCATGTGGCACAGTGGTTAGCACGGGGACTACGACGCTGAGGACCCGGGTTCCAATCCCAGCCCTGGGTCACTGTCTGTGTGGAGTTTGCACATTATCCCCATGTCTGCGTGGGTTTCACCCCCACAACCCAAAGATGTGCAGGTTAGGTGGATTGGCCAAGCTAAATTGCCCCTTAATTGGTAAAAAATAATAATTGGGTCCTCTAAATTTATTTTAAAAAGAATGTGGAGACTCCACGCAGACAGTGACCCAAGCCGCGAATCGAACCTGGGACCCTGCGTTGTGAAGCAACAGTGCTAACCACTGTGCTACGGCAGCGCCCCTTTGCACATATCACAATTGAACTCCATCTGCCACTTTCCTCCCCACTCCACCAACCCATCTGTATCATTTTGGAGCTCACAGCTATCCTCTACACCACCCACTACACGGCCAATTTCTGTGTCGTCTGCAAATTTCCCAATTGTGTCCCCAACGTTCAAATCCAAATCATTAATATATAAAACAAACAGAAGGGGTTCCAACACCAAGCCCTGTGGGAGAACTCTTGAAATAGATTTCCATTCGCAAGGGCGGCCATCGACCTTTACCCTTTTTATCCTGTTACTCAGTCAACTTTGGATCCAATTCGCCACATTTCCATGTATCCCATGGCTTTTACTTTTTGGACCAATCTGCCATGTCAAATGTACTACTAAAATCCATGTAGACAATATCCACTGCACTACCCTCGTTGATCCTCCCTGTCACTTCCTCAAAGAATTCAACTAAATTCATAAGGCATGTCCTTCCCTTAACAAAGCCATGCTGTATACTGTATAAGAGGAGGTGCAGAAGAGTGTGTTAAGACAAAAAAACATTTGTTTTAGATTTATAAAAGGGGACAAAGTGAAGGAGAAAGGTCACCGCCTAAAATTGTTCAACCCAGTATTGAATCCTGAGGGCTGTAACCTGTCTAATCAAAAGGTGAGGTGCTGCTCCTCCAGTTTGAGTTGGGCTTCGCTGGAACATTGCAGCAGGCCAACGACATGGCACAATACTCATCATCCTCTACCTCTGGGCCATCTGTCATTTTTCTTAAGTTTTGCTTTCACTGAGCACTGACTTTTGTTCTATGAACACATCCTCTTATTTTGCCTTCATGCCACAATCAGCACCTTCCATTGTTCTTTACAGTACCATTAACACTGCCTCTATCTTACACATCTTTGTTGCAATCTCTCCCAGCTCCCACCTATCACTGAACTGTTCCACCCGTCAGACCTGCTGAGTTTTCCCAGCATTTTCTCTTTTTATTATGGTGCCACCATTGTAGGACACTACATTACATATTATATGGTATACAACTTGTATCCTTTTTATACAGCACGCCACCTGCAAGTATATGAGAATATATATAAACATGATGTGGAGATGCCGGCGTTGGACTGAGGGTGAGCACAGTAAAAAGTCTTACAACACCAGGATAAAGTCCAACAGGTTTGTTTCGAATCACTAGCTTTCGGAGCACTGCTCCTTCCTCAGGTGAATTTTGAGGAAGGAGCAGTGCTCCGAAAGCTAGTGATTCAAAACAAACCTGTTGGACATTAACCTGGTATCTTACGGTCCTATCAAATGTTTGCCAGTTTTCTGTATTTCTGACATATGTATTGCATCTCTCAAGCATATGGAGCTAGGGTAAGGTTTGCTGACCATAGCTCCATATGCTTGAGAGGTGCAATACATATGTCAGAAATACAGAAAACTGGCAAACATTTGATAGGATCGTAAGATATTAGGCAGATTTTTAACCTCCAAGGAAGCCGAGGGTTACGAAGGCAGGCAGGCAAGCATCTTTATTGGGTTTTACAAAATTAAATCCTTTCCTGTTACAGGAAAGATCTTCATTGACTGGAATGCTTGAAACATTTTGTGGATATAGTTTATGTTTCCAATGCAATTACAAATGATATAATGAAACATAGAAAATAGAAGAAGCAATCATAGAATCATAGAGTTTACAGCGCAGAAGGAGATCATTCGGCCATCGAGTCTGCACCGGCCCTTGGAAAGAACACCCCACTTATGCCCACACCTATCCCGTAACCCCACACAACATTTTTGCCCATTAAAAGCAATTCAGCATGGCCAATCTACCTAACCTGCACGTCTGTGGAATGTGGGAGGAAACCAGAGCACCTGGAGGAAACCCGCGCACACATGGGGAGAACGTGCAGACTCCACACAGACAGTGGCCCAAGCCGGGAATAGAACCTGAGACCCTGTGGCTGTGAAACAAAAGTGCTAACCACTGTGTTACCATGCCATCTTAATGATGAGGCCATTTTGGCCCTTCAAGCCTGCTCCACCATTTATTGTGATCATGGTTGATCATCAAGTTCAACACCCTGATCCCACCTTCATCCCATACCCCTTGATCCCTTTAGCCCCAAGAGCTATATCTAATTCCTTTTTGAAATATCACAATGTTTTGGCCTCAACTACTTTTTGTGGCAGTGAATTCCACAGATTCACCACTCTCTGGGTGAATAAATTTCTCCTTGCCTAAAATGTTTACCCCTTATCCTCAAACTATGACCCCTAGTTTTTACAGATGCACCATAGAAAGCATCCTCTCTGGTTGCATCACAGCCTGGTATGGAAGCTACTCGGTCCAAAATTGTAAGAAACTACAGAAAGTTGTGAACGCAGCCCAGTACGTCACGCGAACCCGCCGCCCATACATTGCCTCCCGCTGCCTTGGGAAACCGGGCAGGATAATCAAAAACCCCGCTCACCCGGGTTATTCACTCTTCCAACTTCTTTCATCGAACAGGAGATACAAAAGTCTGAGAACACGCACTAACAGGTTCAAAAACAGCTTCCCCGCTGTTACCAGACTCCTGAATGACTCATATGGACTGAACTGATCTCTCCACATATCTTCTCTACTGAGTAGGACTGCACTCCGTATGCTCACCCGTTTCCTGTGCCTATGCATTTACATTGTGTATTTATGTCCCATGTTTTTTCATGGATGGAATGATCAGTCTGGACTGTATGCAGAACAATACTTTTCACTGTACCTCATTACACATGACAATAAAACAAATCCAATCCAATAGTTCTGGACTATCCCACCATCAGGAACATTCTTTCTAAATCTACCCAGGCTAATCCTGTTAGAATTTTGTAAGATCCCCCTCTCACTCTCCTAAACGCTAATGAATATAATCCTAACCGATTTAATCTCTCCTCATATGACAGTCCCGTCATCTCAGGACTCAGCCTGGTAAACCTTTACTGCACTCCCTCCATAACAAGAGCATCCTTCCTCAGGTAAGGACACCAAAATTGCGCACACTACTCCAGGTGTGGCTTCACCAAGGCCCTATACAATTGCAATAAAACATTTCTATTCCTATACTCAAATCCTCTCGCTATAAAGGCCAATATACCACTTGCCTTCTTTATTGCCGGCTGTACCTGCTTACTTTTAGTGACTTATGCATGAGGACATCAAGGTCTCGCTGAATATCTGCCTCTCTCAATTTGCACCCATTCAAATAATAATCTGCCTTCCTATTTTTGATACCGAAGCGGATAACCTCACATTTATCCACATTATACTGCATCTGCCATGCATGTGCCTACTCCTTCAGTCTGTCCAAATCCTGCTGAAGCATCTCTGCATCCTCAACACAGTTGATCCTCCCACCCAACTTTGTATCATCTGCAAATTTGGAGATAATTAGCGCAATTCTCCGATATTGAGGCCAAGTGTTCGCGCCGTCGTGAACGCCGTCACGTTTCACGATGGCGCGAACAGGGCCCGGGCACGACCTATTCTGGCCCCCATGAGGGGCCAGCACGGTGCTGTAGCGGTTCACGCCACTCCAGCCTCCTGACGCGGTGCCAAATCCTGCGCACGCACAGTTGGGCCACGCCATCCTGCTCATGCGCGGAGAACTTCTTACGCGCGCCGGCCCCGACCCAATATGGGGTTAGTGTTCAGGGGCCAGCCGCGCCAGGAAGAGGCCGGCCCGCCGATCGGTGGGGCCAGACCCCATCGAAAGCCCCCCCCCCCGGTGAAGGAGCCCCCCCGACCCCCAC
This sequence comes from Scyliorhinus torazame, assembly GCF_047496885.1. NCBI lineage: Eukaryota > Metazoa > Chordata > Chondrichthyes > Carcharhiniformes > Scyliorhinidae > Scyliorhinus > Scyliorhinus torazame. Next base: position 73,213,406 of record NC_092708.1, read on the forward strand.
AGGCCAACGACGGCGCCGACGTGCCCGGAGGCCGACGCTGCCCACCGTTTGAAAGGATCAAACTCTCCGGTGCGGAGAACTCTGGGTCTGCACTTAGGGGGACAGAGAGGACGACAGCGAGCAGCAGCGCCTCTGCGACACCCCAGCCACGCTCTCGCCCGTCAAGGCGACTGCGATTGATTGTCAAGCGACCCTCAGACACCCCCACAGGCCACCCCCGAGCATTCCCGCAGAGTTCCCGCCGGCAGCGACCAGGGGTGAACGGCGACAGCGGGACTCTGTCGTGTCTGAGCGGCCGCTCGGCCCATATGGGCCGGAGAATCGGCGGCCCCGCAGATTCCAGTGGCCCACGGCCGGGGCCGCGCCAAACGCGCCGGCGCAAATGGCGTTGATTCTCCGCACCCGACGTCGGGGAGTCGTGGCGCGGCTGCGGCGATTCTCCGGCCCGGCGCGGGGCTCGGCGAATTGCGCCCAATACATTTAGTTCCCTCGTCCAAATCATGAATATATGATTTGAACAGTTGGGGTCCCAGCACAGATCCCTGTGGTACCCCACTCATCACTGCCTGCCAATCAGAAAAAGATCCATTTATTCCAACCTTTTGCTCCCTGTCTGCTAACCAGCTTTCTATTCATCTCAAAACACTATCCATAATCCCATGCGCTTTAACTTTACATATTAATCTGCTGTGTGAGACCTTGTCGAAAACGTTCTGAAAGTAATAAAACATAATGCGCTATACCTGTTTCCTTTCTCCCAATTTGCTCCTCTCATTACCTGAAATTGTTATTGGGGCATGTTTTACTGCCATCAACAATTTTCCACTCCCATAACTACGAGATATTTCTTCATGTGTCAACTTTCATCATCAGTGCCAGCAAACTGCTTAAGCTTGTCTTTAATAGTCAAACATATCCATACCAATGTTCATAGTATAGAAAGCAAACAATTCCCCTCAGAGCACGGTTCAAATCATAGAGCTATAGGGGTTTGTAACAGAGTAGGTCATTTGGGCCAAAACATCTAAGGTAGCTCCTTTTTAGAACAATGTAAAACTAATCCTAGTGTCTTGCACTTTCCTGCTTGTTCTCTATATGCTTTTGCTTCAAATATTTACCTAATTTAAAAAAAATGAAACATCCTTCTTGGGGAATTGTGTTTCTCCTTTGTTTTCCTTGTTTTTAAAGCAGGAAACCAGGTTGACATTTGGTTGCTGTGTAAGTAAAGTTCCCATAGTCCCGGATCAATATAGGCTGTTTTCCCTTTTGTGGGGGGGGAGCTGACTGGAGGATCGCCACACCTCAGGCGAGGGGCAAGATTGAGACGGCCGGGCCTTCATGAATAACCTCAGTGGGTACAGGAATTGAACGCTCGCTCTGCACAACAAACCGGCCCCGTGCTATATACAGTTGCCATGATTGAAGAATTTGTGTGTTTAACGCTATTGAAACCTGAAGCAGGGTATAAGTAATTTTGTGTTAGTGACTGCAAATTAATTTCACGATGCAGACTGTGATATATATATTTCAGTTTGTATAACTGTACATGTTGAATCCGCAGTAGGCTGAATGCACAGACAAAAGTAGAAATTATAGAGCAAGGTTTATTTCGATACAATTAATATACTCCTCCACTCCCCTAAGGGACTGCTGAAATTAAATTCCAAGGCAGTGCACATAGACCTCTTCATATTTCTGAGGCAAAGTCCTGGCCAATGGCGACAAATCATCTGTGAGGACCCCAAACTCTGGTTTATTATTAATGGATAAAACATTAGACATTCCAGGAATCAAGGAAGGAATATTTGTCTTTTGCCCAAACCAAGGAGAAGAAGTAAGAGTTATATCACATGACTCCTCAACCCCCCCCCCCAAATCCCCCAGAGCTTCTTGAACCTGCAATATTGCCATGTGAAGCCAAATGAAGTCATCTGCCATCTTCCATCAACCGAGAAGCAGCAAAACCAGAGTTCTGTCCAGGTTCGAATTAGCTGGCTCTCATCGACACTGTTTCTATTTGAAAATTTGAACTTCTGTACCAGTGCCTCCTACAAGATTAGTTCGTCTCTACGTGCTTCTCCCATCATGGAGATCAGCGCTACTGGAAAAGTGGATTATCCCACAGCTTTAGCTTGCTAATCTCGCTGAATAAATACACCATTGGACTTTGATTCTGAACTCTAGATTCACATGAAACAATGGCCCATAACCTCTGGGTTCCCCAGGGTCGTATTTAGGGGTTGCCCCTACGATGCACTGGGAATTCCTCCAACTAAGTTCCCAAATAGGGGTTTAGCCGGCAATTGCTGTGCTGGGAACAATCCGACAGAAACGATTTAAATTGCTAACGTTGGATGGTTCTGCCAGTTTTACCTTGATAGTTACTCTGAAAGAGCAAAAGGAAAAAAATCACTTCTAACTCCAGAGGAGCTATTAAAAAAAACCCAGCTCCAGCCTTGCGCAGGATACCCCACACAGACACAAACCCCAGGGAACCCATCACACCACATGACCCAATACCACTCCCCAGCCTTCGCAGACCCTGTCGCACCTAACCTGAGCGAAAGAAGGTTGGGAGAAACAGGGTCTTCGGAATCCCAGCGCAGGTAAGTCTGGCGAGAGTGGCAATCCGCCGGAGATTGCCATTCTGTGGGAGTTATAGGCCAAGAATTCATATTTGACTCTGACCTTTTCCCTGTACCTTTCTTTCCCTTCTCCCTCTTTTATTGTATAAATGCAAAATGGACAGGGGGGTCATCACAAACTCTCTTCCTGTGTTTTCAATGTATAGAAAATAAATAAGTCCTTTGATTTCATCTTCTGTTTTGTTTGATGTGGGGTTACTTTTTATTGGCATTTTCAAAATGATATACATTGCTGTTAATTTTCATTTATTGTACAATCACAAAGGTTCCTTCTTAGGTTTCTCTATTTACAGTCTGTTGCCGTCTGGCTGGCTCAGCTTACAATCCTCCCTATCTTCCCCCGCTCCAGCTCCTCTCTCCTTGAACCCCCCCCCTCTCTTCCCCCCTTTTTCACTGCTGTTCCCCATTATTTCTTGCTGGGTTTTGCTACCTCGCCTTGCTCCCCCTCCCGCCACTCTCCAGTCCTCCCTCGTTTTCCTCTTCCTATCTTGTCCTGACTACTTCCCCCTGGCTACTGACTATTTATTTATTTATGTGTTGGCCACAAACAGGTCTCGAACGGTTGAGTGAATGTTTTGTGGAAGCCCTCTTCCGACCCACAGATGGTGAATTTGATTTTCTCCATTTGGAGAAATTCTGATAGGTTGGACAGCCAGTCTGCAGCTTTAGGTGGTGCTGCTGATCGCCAACCAAGCAGGATTCTACGGTGGGCGATCAGAGAGACAAAGGCAAGGGCGTCTGCCCTCCTCTCCATGAAGAGATCGGGCTGGTCTGATACCCTGAAGACTGCCACTTTCGGGCATGGCTCCACCCTCATCCCCACCACTTTGGACATTGCCCTGAAGAAGGCTGTCCAGTACCCAGCAAGTCTGGGGCAAGACCAGAAAGTGTGGGAGTGGTTGGCCGGGCCTCCTTGGCACCGTTCGCATCTATCCTCCACCTCCAGGAAGAATCTGCTCATTCGGGTTCTGGCCAAGTGGGCTCTATGTACCACTTTTAGCTGTGTTATGTTGAGCCTCGCGCATGTGGATGTAGAGTTGACCCTGTGCAGTGCTTCGCTTCAGAGTCCCCACCCTATTTCGAACCCCAAGTCTTCCTTCAATTTTGCTGTGGGGTTATTAATAGAGGATTGGATCACTTCAAAATTGAAGGGTTGTGGAAAATATACCACCACTTACAGAGGGGGAAATCAAAAACTCCTTTCTGTCTATGATTGAATGGTGAGGGGAGAAATCAGGGCTGATTAAATTAACTTCCCTTTTGTCCGTAATAATATAGTAATGTGTTGTATAAATATGAAAATCTGTGTTTTAAAGCGCTTCATAAAAATGTTATTATTTTACAAGCTTATGTAGGTCTAAGTCTCAGTGGAAACCCCTTTCACCCCCACTTCGAAAAACACATTGAAATTAGTCCCTGTGCTCCCACCATAGAAATACGCACATGTACACACATACACACATCCAGCCCCTCCCCCACTCCCGCTACCTCTGTTACTCACCAGTCTCTCTTTACAACGTCTACCCAGACACACTTCTCTTCCCAAACCCCCTCTCCTTCCTGAATCACTCACCAGCCTCTCTTCGCAAACCCCTCTTCTCTCATCTCACTAATCACTCACTCACCAATCCCTCTTTCTTTTCCCCTTTATGGTCTATTTGCTGGTACCTGTGGTGCAGAATCACTAGCCCGGGGTAAGGAGTCTGTACGACAGGTAAACAGAAGCAGAAAGACAGAAATGTTTGAAGCCACCACTCAGCTCCGAGTCTCAGCTGTATGACCTCCCTGTTTTTCCTGCCTCAGGACACGGGCAGTTTCTCGTGTTTTTTTGCCTACACCAAGTCAGTGCACAAGTATCTTTGGCACTCACTGCTAAAAGTGTTTTCTGAAGATAAAGAGCACTTTGGCCTCACAGTCAGCTGTTGGGTAGAATTAATCCAGTGGGTCCAGGGTTGTTCTGCCAGAACCTCCAGGCTGGGTGGTCTCCTCTCCAGAGTCACCATTGCTACTCGGAGGAGGGAAAAAATACCTCCCAGTTAAGAGGCTGGGAAATTGTTGGTTTTGACCCCAAATGGCATCTCTGAAGCCCGCAGTTTGAGAACCCTTTCCTTAGATCAGGGGAAAAGGATGCCCCACTTGCTGGCTATAACAAAACATTTCATGCTCCCGAACAACTATGTAAACAAATGTATTTAAACTAATAAACTTTTGCCCTTGGTTCCCATTCAGGGGAAATGGTCTTTCTGTATCACGCTTCATAAATTGAAAAACACTCATTAAATTTCTTCTCGACTTTCTCAGGTCCAGTCGGTTGTACAAAATCCAATATAGAATGAGAAACATATATTGGTCATATAATGAGACTGGCAGGATAGAAGGTTGTCTGAACATTGTGGCAGTATCTTAAATTTCTATTCATAAATAACATTTTCCCGTTCTTGGCATCGTGCTGGCCACTATACGATGCATATGCTTCATGGGTCCTTCCTGGTCTGAATGGCTCAGAACAATCCACTTACACATTATTGCTTTTGAAAGTCAGCAGAAGAGATGATCTGTTCTCCTTAATGATACAACAATGACCTGAAAAACCTATTATATGATTGACCAATGACACTATGCAGGCATAGATGTCAATTTTTCAGGTTGGTCAAGCATGAAATTTCAGAGGTGCATACATTTCAATTGGCCAAACCTGTTTATAAAGATTATGGCAAGACTTGTGTGCCACATGCACCTCATCACCGTTGAAACTGCTCTATTGTAAGGTTTCATGTATTCTATGGTGCAAGGACAAAAATGCATGTTGCTCAAGGGTGATAACCGATTTACCCATGTGTGGCTGAGAGGTGGGATGCATAGAAATTGACACTACCTGATTGAGATCTGAATAGTTCCAATGTCACTGAAGGAGAGCATTACAATCACCGAATGCAAAATTTCAGAGCGTATGAGTCTCCAAGTCCTTTCTTTACCTCTTGCACAAATTGCACAATATCGGCTTGTTAACTCGAAATCTCTGATAGTCTAAGTCCAATCAAGCTGGACATATTCATGGGTTTGTGATTCCTCTTTATCCTCTTTGTTTTGAAAGCAGGAGACCAGGTTGAAATTTGGTTGCCATTACAGCTATTTCTCTGTTTAACCCTATTGCATACGGAAGGGAGAGCTAGCTGATACCTTATTAGTGATTATAAATCATTCTCATTTTGCAGACTGATATATATTTAGTTTGTGTAAAAGCACAGTTAATGTGCCACTCCTTAGCTCATGTAAATAACATCATCACAAATCATATGCAGCAAAATACAACACAAATTAGCACCTCATTAGGATGGTACATCAGTCAAGTCGCATGCAGGATAGGAGATTACATAAAACAGAGTATCTTGCTGTTACCTGCAACATTTATTTGAAATAAATGTAATCATTCGCGACGTATCGACGGATGTCTTGGAAATCAACTAACAGTATTGAAAGTAAGCTAAATTACAATCTTCAGATTTCCTGATAGAATAATATTTTAACAGATATTTTCACACATTGAGAGACAGATATCCCAGAATTCCAGCTGTAGAGTTTTGCTGTCACAAATGCAGAAAATCCAATCATAGTTTAATATTTCTTTTAAGCTGATGCTTTCGCTTCATTTAACATCTTGAAATGTCTATCTACTGTTGTTTAGATTTTGTTCTTGTCTGGTTTATTGCCACAACCAATCTGGTTTACCCCTATCTCTGAAGTACCTTGGGACCTCTATCCAAATTAAAAATGCAAGTTTTTGTAGCAAGTGTAGCAATGTTGGCTTATAGTGGGCGCAATTGGGAGCAAGGGGTGATACATGTCGTGGGACTTGAAGAAGCTGAAAGGGTGCTCCGATCTCAGAATAATAGAGCAACCCCCCCTCAAATTGATGGCACGCCCCCCCCAAAATCGGTGGTAAACTCTCTCTCTCTCTCTCTCTCTCTCTCTCCCCCCCCCCCCCCCCCCACCACCCACAAATCACTGATAGGCCCCACCCTCCCACAATTGCTGGCAAGGCCCCTGCCCCCCAATCGCTGGCAAGTCTCTCCCTCCTCAAATTGTTGGGAAGATGTCCACCCCAATCACTGGCAAGGCCCTGTCCCTATAGCTGGTTAGGTCCCCATTTCAGAGACCCCCTTCAGGCCCTGGCCTTGGCAGTGCTAACGTGGCAGGGTGCCACTGCCAGGGTGCCAGGGGAAGCTCTCAGACAGAGGCCCTGTTTCTTCATGGAAGGACTTCAGAACAGAGGAAACCCCAGAAGAAAAGAAACTGGTTAGAAACAACACATGCTTTGGCTGGGAAACCCCAGAAGAAAAGAAACTGGTTAGAAACAACACATGCTTTGGCTGGGAAGCACTTCAGAACAAAGAAAAAGTCTCTTTTAAAAAAACTGCGTTTGGAAAGAACACCTGATTAAAATTGAAAGCACTCGTAAATGGACAGTGAAAAGCTATAAAATTAATCAAAGCTGACTCTTCTTTTGAAATAGCCTGGACCTGTTTTTGGACCTGGAGTCTTGTTTCCATAGAACCCCTACAGTGTAGAAGAAGGCCATTTGGTCGTTTAAGTCCGCAACGACCTTCTGAAAGAGAACCCTACCTAACCCCAATCCTCCACCCTATCCCCATAAACCATCCTGATTTACACTCTTTTGGAACATTTCATGGTCACTATTACTGAGGCTAGCATCGCATCTTAATTCCTGATTTTCTTAATTTAATTTGAATCAGATGATGGGATTTGAACACATGACCCAGTGCATTAGTCTGGGCCTCTAGCTTACTAGCCCAGTGACATTACTACTGTGCCACTGTCTCCCTATGGACCGTGAAAAACTATAAAAATAAACAAAGCTAATCGTTCCTTTGAAATAGCCTGGACTTGTCAATCAAGAGACTTGTAAAAGGTAATGGACTGGGAAATTGAGTGTAAACAATGCAGTTCAAAGCTTTTAGGCTTCTCAGCAAGCCTAGGGGCTTAAAAAGTTAATGGGGCATGACATTGAATGTGAAAAAAAGTACTTAAAGGGTTTACAACACATCAAAGGGAAGACTTTTACCTTTGTCTGCCAGATCATTGAAATTGATGTGCTGAAAGAGAGTTTAAAGGTTTTCTAGGCTACAGAGGGAAGACTTGCCCCACAATCTCCACCCTGGGAAAGACCCCCAACCCAAGCCCCTCCAGCTCAATCCAAGCCCCCCTGCACCTCACCTCTCCTGAAGGACCCCCTCCCCCCCACTCCCAGAGCATCCTGGAAGGCTGCTTATGAGATTGGATTGAAATGAATGGTAATGAGTTCTGATCAGGTTCTTGCCGTTTCTAGGTGAGAACCTGATCTCTTCAGGCAGAGCGGACCGGAAGTCTTGTGAGTGGTTTGACGCCCAGCAAGAATTCCGTTTTGGGCCTCACTCCTGGTCGAACAGGCCAGAAAAAAAATCCCAGCTAAGGCTAACTGCTCCAGAGAATCTCCCCATGTTTTACCGACTCACTAAGCCTGTTTATACCCTTTTGTCACTTTGGTCAACAGATCTTACATGTTCTGTTTTCATGTTCTCTATGGAACTTAATAGCTATGCTCAACTGAAAACTTGCTTGAGTTATGATCCTCATGCATGATGAAATACAAAAACAATCTTGTTTGGTAAAGCAACACTTCTTTCTTTCCTTTTAGTCTCTGCACAGATCCTTTAAACCCATTTTTGTGTCTTCTATTATTCTTTGGAAGTTCATGAACAGTCTCATCATGCACTTACAAAAGGAATTATCTCACCTCCCACATCCTTGTTAGATTAGTGACGATGTTCACAGCACACAATTGTTTTGCCATAAGATAATAGTGATTCTATTTTTGTTGCTCATGGGTAGGTTTTTTCAATATCTTTTATTATGCCTTAGTGTGCCTGTAGGTGACAAACAGTCTGCCATTTTTACCTGCTTGTTCGTGATACCCAACAAATTGACTTCCAATTATTCAAGACCTTGTCTCCCTTTCTGGAATTTTTCTTTTCAATTTAGCTTGTTAAGAAAAGCACAGAAAAAAATGCCCTGTCCTGCCTGCTATCTGTATATGATCAATGGCTTAGCGTCACACATAATTTTCCTGACGGCAACCATGGGCAGGATTCTCCCCTACTGGCGGGGCGGGGGCCTGGCGGGATGGAGTGGCGTGAACCACTCTGGTGTTGGGCTGGCCCAGATTTCTCTGCACCTTTAGGGGCCAAGCCCTCACCTTTAGGGGCTAGGCCCACGCCGGAGTGGTTGCCGTCCCGCCGGCTGGTGTGGAAGGCCTTTGGCGCCATGCCAGCCGGGACCGAAGGGTCTCCGCAGGCCGGCGGAAGTCCGCGCATGCGCGGGAGTGTCAGCGGCTGCTGATGTCATCCCCGCGCATGCGCCGGGGGGGGGGGGGTCACCTATGCGTCGGCCATCGCGGAGACCTACACGGACGACGCATAGTAATTGTGCGGTAGCACGGTAGCATTGTGGATAGCACAATTGCTTCACAGCTCCAGGGTCCCAGGTTCGATTCCTGACTTGGGTCACTGTCTGTGCGAAGTCTGCACATCCTCCCCGTATGTGCGGGGGTTTCCTCCGGGTGCTCCGGTTTTCTCCCACAGTCCAAAGATGTGCGGGTTAGGTGGATTGGCCATGATAAATTGCCCATAGTGTCCAAAATTGCCCTTAGTGTTGGGTAGGGTTACTGGGTTATGGAGATAGGGTGGAGGTGTGGACCTTGGGTAGGGTGCTTTTTCCAAGAGCCGGTGCAGAATCGATGGGCCGAATGGCCTCCTTCTGCACTGTAAATTCTATGATCTATGAAAAGAGTGCCCCCACGGCACAGGCTCGCCCGCGGATCGGTGGGCCCCGATCGCGGGCCAGGCCACCATGGGGGCACATCCCGGAACCAGATCGCCCCGCGCCCCCACCCCAGGACCTCGGAGCTCGCTCGCGCCGCTTGGTCCCGCCAGTAAGGGAGGTCGTTTAATTCACGCCGGCGGGACCGGCATTACAGCAGCGGGACTTCGGCCCATTGCGGGCCGGAGAATCGCCGGGGGGGGGGACCGCCGACCGGCGCGGTGCAATTCCCGCCACCGCCGAATTTCCGGTGCAGGAGAATTCGGCAGCCGGCAGGGGCGGGATTCACGTCACCCCCCGGCGATTCTCCGACCCGGCGGGGGGTTGGAGAATCCCACCCCATGTCCTTGCCTTGCAGAACCAAGAACAGGACGATGCACGTTGTGTGTTGAAGTTGGAAAGAGAAAGGTTTTCTTCGTGCAGCCCTCTCTAATTACACCGGGGTTTAACGGACATAGTTACCTCTAAGTATTACAATCATGAAGACAGATTGAGTTATTACTATTTCTGGAGAATTGAATTACGCGCTGAGAAGTAGGTTCTCTTGGGATAAACTGAAGAAAACCAATAACTTGAGTGCACAGAAAGAGATACCAATGTCTTCCTGGGCCCACAATTCCAGTTAATTTTAGTGTTTGTGTATTTTGTTTGTTATTTTATCATTGTCAAGAAAGTAATAGATTTGTTTACAATTTCATCTTTGCACATTACTTTATGGATTGTAAATCCATGCACATCAAGTCTCATAAGTAAACTAAGCTGGTTTGCTACACAGCATGAGCTGCACAATAAAACAAAATATATTTGGGCAGGAATTTCCTGGGTCACACTGATGGGCTACTGCAGCAAAACCTATGTTGGTGATTGTACCGATCCTGCCAATGAGAAGTTAACACTTAAGTTTTCTGCAGAGTTCATTTACCTGTTGTAACATAAAATGAAAATGAGACCAAATGAAAAATACAGGCACCTCACTCTCGGGTCTTGAGCTAAACAGAACGGGGGGGGGGAGCAGCTTACCACCAACCCACCCCCGCCACCCCACATCCCGGGGAAGCAAAGTCTGTGTGGAGAAGACCCGCTCCATGTCGACTCTCTCTGCAGCCATAATGCGCGGCAGGCAGGCTAAGCAGGGCCAGTGTGGAATTTCTGAGCAACCAGTCCAATTGACTGGCAGCTCCATCAGTCCTGACTGCACCGAGAATGCATTAATAGGTGTTGCTGGGACTGCAAGAGAAAGAAGAAGAAGGGACAGGGTGGGGTGGATTTAAGGCTGCAAACAGATACAAAGAAAGGAGAGGGTTCTATTTTAGGGAGTCTGCCCCCAGTTCACAAAGGGCAGCCCCCAAAGATAGAACAACCCCTCCCCACCCATCCTTCTTTCCCGTCCTTTGAAGAAATTACTTTTCAAGATCGGGCTGCCTACGCCAAAAGCTTTATGGTGTGGACAGTGTATTATCAGGGTCAATTGACTTGTTAACAAGCTTGCTCCCGCAAAACCCCTGGTTCCAGTCCTACTCATGCCTGCTCCCACAACTTTTTTTCTATGATTGTATCAGTGCTGTTTCATGCCCTCATCTGGACCTGGAAAAATTGGATCACTTTTGCTTCCAGTTGCCATTCCTCTCTCACCTTCATGCGGTCCATGCCTGACTCTTCCCTTTCTTGACCTCTCTGTCTCCATTTCTGGTGATAGCACCAATATTTATTACAAAGCACGGCACCTTCCCTTGCAATGGCAGAAGGTGCAACACCTGCCCCTTTACCTCCTTCCTCCTCATCATTTAAGACCCCAAATACTCCTTTCAGGTAAAGCACCGTTTCACTTGCAATTTCTTCAATTTGGTTTATTGTATTTGCTGCTACCAATGTGGTCTCCTCTACTTTGTGGAGACTAAACGGAGACTGGGTGAATGCTTTGCAGAGCGCCTTTGCTCAATCTGCATGCATGATCACAACCTTCCTGTCGTTTGCCATTTTTACTCAACACCTTGCTCTCATACCCAACTCTTTGCACTTGGCCTGCTGCAATGCTCCAGTTAAGCCTGGCACAAGCTGGAGGAGCAGCATCTCATCTTCCAGTAGGGGACTTTGCAGCCCTCTGGACTTAATGTTGCGTTTTCAACGACAGATTGTGACTCTTCTCCTCCATCTTAAACCCTCCCCTGTTTTGTAAAATACCCCATGCATGTACTGTCCCAAGCAACCTCCCCTGAACGCCCCCCCTCCCCCAGACACACACACTAAATTTGCTACTTTTTATTGCAGTTTCTTCAAGCCCTTCAGTGCTTGACAAAGGTTCAAAGAACTCAAAACGTTAACTTGCTTTCTCTCCTAATAGACGCTGCCAAACTTTGGGTTTTTCCAGCATCCTCTGTTCTGATAACAAGCCTAATTAACCCCTGATTTTCTATTGAAATATGGTGGGCAGACTGCTGATTTCGGCACCCATTCTCCAGTGTTATGAGGGTAAGCACAGGGGTGAGGAGGGCAACGATCGGGTGGGAATCCGCTCTATTCTAACTGTAACCCACAGGGGCATGTAAAATATAGCCCCTTGTTTCTTTCCCCTTCTTTCTCCCTCGTTATTCTGCATTATTGTTTAATTCCAAAAGCGAGTTAGTGAAGGATAAAACTAGAGCCAATTTTTGTACACTTCTGTCAGCATTTATTTACAAAGTTACTCAGTACAAGCATAGATTTCCTAACACAGCGCCCACAGTTCTAGTCTCAGCCTATTTATAGGCCCACAAGTGATTCCCAATTTAATACACACTGACTGCATGCAGTTAATGGATTCCATTCTCCCGCTTCAAATACAAATGAGAGTTAATATGCACAACTACAATTTCAAAGCAAATTAAATGAAAAACCATCATGTTTTTACAAAGCATTACATTGTGAAATGTCCCTCCTCTAGGACCAGTAACAGTTTCTTTGTGCATGCATTTCATTTCATATTCTACTGTAAAATTAAAGGGTCCTTTATCCTCATCTGTCTCCATTGCATTGACGCTTGCACATGGTATTTGGACCATTTCAAAATCTGGCAATCAGATTGAATCTTTTACTCTTTGTGTCATTATGCAATGTTTCAATTGTTCCATGTCGGCTGCAGTCAATGATTGTTTCCCTGGAATTAGGTAGCAGACGTCTGATCCATGATGCATTCTTACATTGAACGACCATCTGTTTTCTGAAATTTATCAAAATTAGACCGTGACTCATAGACACTTAACAGATCATTGTCCTTAAAGTTTTATCTAAGAACTCTAGCAGAACATCCAAAACGTCTTTGTTACCCAACTTAGCGGCATCCATCTCACAAATTACTTTTCTTCCGATTTTCCTTCTTGTAGGAAGTGACAAGCTGCGGCTAATACCCTGTCTCCTTTTTGGGAGGGACATAACCCGTTTCCACATGCCCACTTAATTTTTACATTGGCCGTAAGGTTCAGGGTCAGAGAACATTGGAGGGTAATTATACACCAATCATTTACACTTGCATTCTGCCATTTTCTACAATCAGCACAAGGATTTTAGTTTTCTGTCTGAATGTTTGTTTGTATTTTGCTTAGTTTCCAACCGTCGGTCAACTATTCATTGCTACCACATTATGTGCGGGATTCTGTGATCCTGAGGATAAGTGTTGACGCCGTCGGAAACACGGCCTCAGGATCAGCAATAGGGGGCCAGCACGGCACTGGAGCGGACCATGCCGCTCCAGCTGCTGATCCTGATGTGAACTGAGCGCCGCAGGGTCCACGCATGCGCAGTGGCACTGGCGCCAACGCGCGCATGCGCAGTGGCTACCTTCAACGCGCCGGCCCCGACGCAACATGGTGCAGGGCTACAGGGGCCGGCGCAGAAGAATGGAGGCCCCCACCCAGAGAGGCCGGCCCGCCGATCAGTGGAACCCCCCTTACCCCCCACAGGCCGCTCCCGGACCCTTCAACGCTGAGGTCCCGCTGGCTGAGAGCAGGTGTGAACGGCGCTGGCGGGACTCGGGTGTTCTGCTATGGCCGCACGGACCATCCCGGGCCGAGAATCGGCGGGGGGGGGGAAATGCATAGAGCGGCCCCGACTGGCGCCGCGCCAACCATGGCGGCGCCAATGGCGACGATTCTCCGCTCTGCATCGGGGCGGTGTGGCGCGATTCGCGCCGGTCGCGGGGATTCTCCGGCCCGACTCTGGGCTGAGAGAATCCCACCCATGATTCCAGAAAGCTAGTTGGCAAAGGATTAAACTGGAGCCACACTTTATACTCTTTTATATGCATTTATTTACAGAGTCACACATTACAAGCATACATCTCCCAACTCAAAAAACACAGCTCAGTATTTGTCGACTAATAGTGCGGGATTCTCCATTGGCCGCACTAGAATCACGAAACGTGATCCGGCGGAGAATATGGCATCAGCCGAAAATAGAGGTCGGCAGCAGGTGCCAAACAAAGCGGCGTGCTCCGGTGCCTCAATAGCGGCGTGAATGCGTTCCACACCGCACACCGGTGTGGGTATGCAAAATGTACAGTAGCATGCATTATCATATTAACAGGTGTGGCCCAGTAGTCCCCGGCCTCCGTGACGCACTGCCTCTGCCAGGCAGAAGTGACGACAGCGAGGTTCGCTTGTGGGATTTAAAATTGGGGAACAGGTGCCATGGCTGCTGAGGGAGAGAGATAAGTAAGAAAATTCCCAAAAGCGCAAAGTTGGGCAGAACGTTGTACTGCTGGCTGGGGTGAAGTATCTACCAGGGCCAGGGGGAGTAGCAGCGGGTGACCAGGGAATGGGCCATGGGGCCGGGTGTCCGGTCAGCAACCAACAAGGCAGCCATCTGGTTCTGCATTCTGTTGACTGGCCACTGCGTCCTGTACATCAACGGGATAGGTGTGGCCCAGCACAGCCCGTGGCCCTCCAAATGTCGGCACACCCCAGTGCACCCATCCGAGACATTGCCCCACTGCAGGGGCAACAGAGGAGCCACAGAGCTTGATGAGCGGACGCATGCACCATGGCCTTTGGCACCTTCCCTGGTACACTGCCCATCGCAGGGCAGAAACCCCGCCAATACCATCATCAGATAGTCCATGCTGCAGGATGGTCACCCAGCCTGCCCCCTGCGTCCCTGCTCCCATCCATCCTGGCCCCAGACAAGTAGGCACAACTTGTCACACAAAGGACCCACAGCACACCGCGTCTGTGGTGTCCACCCCCCTGGCCGAGCCCCATCTGTGGGCCCTGCCTGAACACATGTCACCAAGCATGGAGCTGGTCGCTGGTGCACGGCGCCCATCTCTCTGCTGTCAAGGTATCACACGGCCCACCCACGGATGACCCCCACAGTAGACCCCACAGGAGTGTGCAGGACCGGGGTCACAGAGCATACAGCAAGCATGGGCTGCCCCAGCCACTGGTACCCCTGTTGGCAGGGATGGGTGGCGGGGCTAGAGGCTCCCCAGTGCCTGGTATCGACAGGGCCAGGTATATGGTGCAGAAGGCAAAGAGTCGGGGTGAACGGCTGGGGGTGTGGGTGGTATTGAGTGGTGGGAGGGTGATGGTACATGCAGGTGCACGGGCTGCACTGCAAGCCACGGCCACAGTGTAGCCAATTGGATCTGAATGGACATGGGAGTACTCAACATGCTAACATATCTACCCTTCACCCCCTGCAGACAATGGAGTTTGATATTCAAGCAGGAATAGTTGGCATTTGCCTGGTCATGGCAATGGAGCACAGGGACTTGCCAAGTCCCTCTGTGACTGTGCCACAACACTCAGGGACCAGCTCAGGTCAGCCAGCACCAGTTCAATGCCCTTAATGCCCACAACCATGGTCCCTTGTGCCTGGGCCGAGCTTTGGAGTGCCGCAGCAAAGTCTATGTAGTCCTGGTACATGGTTGCCTGTGACAGGGCCGCCCTGTCATTGCTTCGGCACCACCCGCGCAGACTGTCCAGGTCTTGGGCATCTTGACCCATGGCTATGACCCTCTCACACAAGGCTTCCACCGTGGACGCCACCTGTTCAGTGTTGGCCTGGGTAGCACACATTGCCGGCAACGGCTCCTGCTCCTAAGGGCCGTTGAACACCTCCAACTGCACCTGCAGGTGCTGGAAGGATGCTGACAGCCCCTTCTGTAGTCCCTGGCTCTGTCCTGCATCACACACAAAAACACGTCAACATAGCACAAAATAAACAAAGTACATATAGTTTGTTTGATTTTCCCTCTTTTTATTCCCAATCCCGCCCCCACACCCCGCGATGAACAATTCCTCAAACACTGACAGTTACGGCTTCCAACTCATGTAAAAACTCTCATCTGACCACTGAATTTTATCTTCTCCAGCCTAAGAAACTTGTACACATCCCCCAACCCTGTCCAACTGCCGGTGGTGCAGCCGATATCCAACTCAACATTATCCATTGCCGGGCAATCAGGGAGGTGGATGGCCCCATCCCTTCCTGCAGCTCTGGTGCCTCCGACACTTCAAAGATCGCCACCATCCTCACCCCCACAACCCCTGACAGAATCTCATACACCGCCTCCCAGAAGCTACCCAACTTTGCACACCCCACAACATGTGAACATGGTTCACGGGCCTCCTCCCACACCTCTCGCACACATCCTCTGCACCCGGGAAGACCCCACTCATATGAACCTTATGTATCACCTTAAATTGTATAAGGCTCATCCTCGCACAGGGGTGGTTGAGTTGATTTGATGCATTATTTCGCTCCAAATTGCCCACTCCATTCCAATGCCCAACTCTTCCCCCCACTTCCACTTGATCCCTTGCACTCGGGTCGACCCCTTCTCTTCCAACCACCGATAGACATCCCCAATCCTCCCTTCCCCCCGACTCATCATTGACCACTAACTTCTCTAGTAGCGTATAGTCTGGCAGCCAAGGAAATGAGGGCAGCTCCTTCTGCGCAAAATCCCTTCACTGCAAATATCTAAACCTGCTCCCCTTTGGCAACTCAAACCTCTCTCGCACTTCCTCCAACCCTGCGAACTTACACTCCGCAATCAGGTCCATAATCCGCTCTATTCCTACCTGCCTCCATCTCCTATATATCACATCTATCCCCGCGCTCTCTCTCTCTCTCTCTCTCTCTCTCTCTCTCTCTCTTCCCCCCCCCCCCCCCCACCCCGGTGCAAACCTATGGCTTCCACATAATTGGGTGTCTCCTCAACTGATTCCAAATCTTAAATGAAGATTACACAACTGTGTTGCTCGTATATTTCCCTGGAGAAAAAGGCAACGGGGTCATTGCCAGAGCCCTCAAACCCATCCCCCTACAAGATTCCTCCTCCAACCGGACCCAGTCCGACCCCACTTCTCCCCACCATTGTCTCATCTTCTCGGCATTCGCTGTCCAATAATAATCAGGGTAGAGAGTGCCAGCCTCGCCTCCCGCCACCTCCTTTGCAATAGGGACCTACTAACTCTCGGTGCCTTGCCTCCCAAACAACCTCCAAAATCAGTTAGTCCACCCTTTGAAAAAAAGGCCTTTGGAAGGAAAATTGAGAGGGATTGAAAAATAATCAAGAACTTTGGCAACAAATTCATCGTTGCCGCCTGTACCCTCCCTGCCAATGTCAGATGCAGGATGTCCCATCTTTTGAAATCCCCCTCAGCCCCCTTTATCAGACCTGTCAAGTTCCACTTATGAATTGTGGCCCAGTCATGCACTACCTGAATCTCTAAATATTGGAATATAACGCTAGTCTCCTTAAAAGTCAGGGCCCCCAAATTTGCATTCTGCCCTAGACCATTCACTGGAAGATCTCACTTTTCCCAACGTTCAGTATATACCCGGAAAACGCCCCAAACTTCTCCAATAAGTCCTTAATTCTCCCCATACTTTCCAGTGGATTCACCACATACAACAGTAAATCATCAGTGTACAGAGGCACCCTGCTCTCTACCCACCCTCACAATCCCCTTGAGGCTCGGAGCGCAATTGCCAAAGGTTCAATCACCAATGCGAATAGCAATGGTGACAACGGACATCCCTGCCTTGGCCCCCCATACAGCCCAAAATACCCCAAATTTGTCTCTAATATTACGAGAGAGCTGCAGCCCCTTCACAAACCCCGTCTGATCCTCTGAGACCACATCCAGCACACACACCTCTAACCTCGTTAACAATAACTTAAACAATACTTTCACGTCCGTGTTCAACAGCGAGATGGACCTATAAGACCCACACTCCATCTGGTCTCTCCTTTTTTGGAATCACAGAAATAGACATCTGTATCCGGCAGCTGCCCCCACTCCACCGCCTCATTAAACATACTCAAAAGGTGGGGGGCCAACTCCGCCGAGAACTGTTTCCACAATTCCGCCGGAAAGCCGTTCAGCACCGTCCCCAATTGTATCATACTAATACACTCCATTACCTCCTGCAACCCCAGTGGCTCCTCCAATGCCTTCCGGTTCCCCATCTCCACTTCCAGGACCTCCTACCCACCCAAAAACTGGCCCAGATCTTCTTCCCCTCCCTAGGCTTGGCTCTGTACACCCCCCCCCCCCCCGATAAAAGGCCTCAAACATTTAATTTGCCACCCTCACCTGGTCACCGACACTCAGTTGGTGTTCCGCCAGGGTCACTCAGCACCTGGCCTCATTACAGCCTTGGTTCAAACGTGGACAAAAGAGCGGAATGCCAGAGGTGATGTGAGGCTGACTGCCCTCGACATCAAGGCAGCATTTGACCAAGTATGGCATCAAGGAGCCCTAGCTAAACTGGAGTCAATGGGAATCAGGGGGAAAACTCTCCGCTGGTTGAAGACATACCTGGCATAAAGGAAGATGGTTGTGGTGGTTGGAGGTCAATCATCTCAGCTCCAGGACATCACTGCAGGAGTTCCTCAGGGTAGTGTCCTAGGCCCAACCAACTTCAGCTGCTTCATCATTAACCTCCCTTCCATCAAAAGGTCAGAAGTGGGGATGTTCACTGATGATTGCACAATATTGGGCACCATTCATGACTCTTCAGATAATAAAACAGTCTGTATCCAAATACAACAAGATCCAGGCTTGGGCTGACAAGTGGCAAGTTCATTCACAACACACAAGTAGCAGGCATTGACCATCGCCAACAAGAGAGACACTAACCATCGCCCCTTAAAATTAAATGGAATTACTATTGGTGAATCCCCACTATCCTGGGGGTTACCATTGACCAGAAACTGAACTAGACTAGCTATATAAATACTGTGGCTACCAGAGTAGGTCAAAGACTAGGAATCTTGTGGTGAGTAATGCACCCGCTGACTCCCCAAATCCTGTTCACCATCTACAAGGCACAAGTCAGGAGTGTGATGGAATACTCTCCACTTGCCTGGATGAGTGCAGCTCCAACAACACTCAAGAAGTTCAATGTCATCCAGGACAGAGTGGCCCACATGATTGCAAACCCTTCCAAAAACATTCAATCCCTCCACCACCGATGAACGGTGCAGCAGTATGCAGATGCACTGCAGGAACTCACCAAGGTTCCTTAGGCAGCAGCTTCCAAACCCATGACCACTACCATCTAGAAAGACAAGAGCAGCAGATACCTGGGAACATCACCACTTCGACGTTCCCCTCCAAGCCCCTCATTGTCACTATCACTTGGTCAAAATCCTGGAACTCTGTCCCTAACAGCACTGTAGGTGTACCTATACCTCAGGAACTGCAGTGGTTTAAGAAGACAACTCATCAATCAGCACCTTCTCAAGGGCAAGTGTGAATGGGCAATAAATGCTGGTCTGGCCAGCAACACCCACATACTGTGAAGTTATTTTTTCTAAATGTCAAAATTAGGTGACTTCAATCTATTGCTTCATCAAATGGTTGGGGGCAGGTCCATGCCAACCTGTTGTTTGCGCATATACAGGAAGATCACCCAAACTAGTTTTTGCATGAGGGTGTAGCTACATAACTGAATGGCAGAGGTTTTATGTGGATGTATCTTGGTTGCAGCATAAATGACTGATGAAATTTCAGGTATAGCAATATTTTGGCAGAATATTGGCATGAAATGGTTGCATGCAAAACTCTTGGAGATAAAATTATGCCAAAGCTCATCAGAGAATCCACAACACTGAAACTGAAAACATTGAATCTCATGCTGAGAAACAGAGAGTGCTGTAAATATTACCCTACCTTATACTTTCATCTCCCAAACGTACTGAACCCATCAGGCAATCCCTTTTTGTGTCACCTGGTCCCCCCCCTTTGCCACTTACTATTCTGTTTGGAATCTGACATTTTTAGGAATATAATTGATTCCTGTGTGTTTAAGATATATCCAAGAACATAAGCAAGCACAAACATTTGAAACTCATACATAATTTCCTGACTTGACGTGGAAATCTGTAATCAGTGCAGTTCAACAGAAATGCCCTCTAGTGGTCTGAAAAAGAACTCTCATCATCTGCATATCCAGTCAATTATACAGCTTTGATGGCGTAAATGCTTAGCATTTATTTAATGTCTCGCATTTCATCCGATTAGCACACGCAATACACACAATATTCATTATACAGTACAGTATCCTCAATTGAAATAACTATAACTATTAATGATGTTTCCACACGTTTTAATCCATGTGGGCCAATTCAGGGCAAGTTTTATGCTAGATTGCACTGGCCATTGTGAGCCTACTCATTTCCTGTTTAAACCTGAGTTGACCTCTTTTGTTCACATGCATTGTGTTGCATGTTTTTAAAAAATATGGTAAATTCATGCCTGAGGTAAAGCAAAAGATAACAACCGTACCAATGTGACAGAGTATAGGAGGCTAGCAGACAACTCATAAGGCCTCGGCCAGCAGAGTCCAGGTTCAATCTGCTGACACAGCCGCAGAAAATGATTTTCAAATTTCTTATTTGGTTGCTTGGTAAAAGGTTTCACTGATCGTAAACGAACAAAGTAATATTGAATCACCATCTTCAGCTATAAAGAGACAAACACGCTCATGCCAATTTTTCATTTTACTATTGGAAGTGGCTAATGTGATGAGATGTTTCTTTACTCTTTAATTCAAGCATTTGAATGGTTCATCAAGCTTCCCATCTTCACTGATTATCAATTTGTTTTATACTTTGTTTTTACTTCTGTTCAGGATTACAATATGCTAAGGAGCGATCTGATCGAGGTGTACAAGATTATGAGGGGCATGGGCAGGGTGGATAGGGAGCAGCTGTTCCCCTTAGTTGAAGGGTCAGTTACAGGGGGGGGGGGGGGGGTGCACATCTTAACATTCAAGGCTATGGCCAAGTGCTGGCAAATGGGATTACGTAAACAGGTCAGGTGTCTTTCATGCACAGGTGCAGACTCGATGGGATGAGTGGCCTACTCCTATTCCTATATTCCTATTCTGTTTATTTTGGTATTAAACAGAAGAATGCAAATGCTTTACGTGGAATGAGCATTGTATTAGGCTGTCAAGTTGACTTTATTCAGAATTGGAAATGACTTTGCAGCTCACCATTAATGAATATTCTGGAGAATTTTTGCAAACATTATTTTCTGATAATACGTGTTTAGTCTTTGATTTTAACAGTCCTTCATCTGAAATCTTCAGCAAGAGAAAAATTACAAAAAAGTCCATTATAATTCTATTTGACTAAAGTCTGAAGATTTTTGTTTGAGGGCATGTCTTTTTAGTTATTTCATAAGTTAATGTTGCAGATTCAACACTTTTGACTGAATTAGTCCTTCTTTGCAGAATAGTGTTTCTTGTTGTTAATACTCTTCCTATCCTGCAGCTCTGTGATAGCATGTTCAGCACATCAAGTTTGATTAAAATTTGTTTTACAAAGGGAATTAAACTTTTACAAATGGAATTAAAAATATTCTTCTGCCACTAGCCACATGTAGCTAATTGGCAATTAAGATATGGTTAATTACATTTTTGATTTGTAAATAAAAACTGAGGAATAGACACTGTTTAATCAGCATTTGAACCTAGTGTTCATATTCACACAGTATATATACATATTTTTAACCTTTCATGTGTTTATGGTAAAATGGCAAGGTGAAAAATAGAGTGGCAGAGTGATTTTAGATCATTAGGTGGGCACTCCATTTCATTGGCTACTGCCTATTGGCTAAAATGAGGTGAAAATGATGGACACAGCAGCAACATTATCGGGAGAAGGGAAATCTCATCGTGGCCAACTCAACAAATGACTGTTGTGGGCCAGCAGAAGAAACCAAACCAAACAATAGTGAAAACCTGCAATGCGATACGTCATGGCAAAGGGCAGGAAACATAGGAATATAGGGACAGAAGTAGGCCATTCGGCCCCTCGAGCCTCCTCTGCCATTTAATTAGACTATGGCTGATAGTCTAATCAGCGTTTGATAAGGTTCCCCACGGTAGGCTATTGCAAAAAATACGGAGGCTGGGGATTGAGGGTGATTTAGAGATGTGGATCAGAAATTGGCTAGCTGAAAGAAGACAGAGGGTGGTGGTTGATGGGAAATGTTCAGAATGGAGTACAGTCACAAGTGGAGTACCACAAGGATCTGTTCTGGGGCCGTTGCTGTTTGTCATTTTTATCAATGACCTAGAGGAAGGCGCAGAAGGGTGGGTGAGTAAATTTGCAGACGATACTAAAGTCGGTGGTGTTGTCGATAGTGTGGAAGGATGTAGCAGGTTACAGAGGGATATAGATAAGCTGCAGAGCTGGGCTGAGAGGTGGCAAATGGAGTTTAATGTAGAGAAGTGTGAGGTGATTCACTTTGTAAGGAATAACAGGAATGCGGAATATTTGGCTGATGGTAAAGTTCTTGAAAGTGTGGATGAGCAGAGGGATCTAGGTGTCCATGTACATAGATCCCTGAAAGTTGCCACCCAGGTTGATAGGGTTGTGAAGAAGGCCTATGGAGTGTTGGCCTTTATTGGTAGAGAGATTGAGTTCCGGTGTCGGGAGGTCATGTTGCAGCTGTACAGAACTCTGGTACGGCCGCATTTGGAGTATTGCGTACAGTTCTGGTCACCGCATTATAGGAAGGACGTGGAGGTTTTGGAGCGGGTGCAGAGGAGATTTACCAGGATGTTGCCTGGTATGGAGGGAAAATCTTATGAGGAAAGGCTGATGGACTTGAGGTTGTTTTCGTTGGGAGAGAAGAAGGTTAAGGGGAGACTTAATAGAGGCATACAAAATGATCAGGGGGTTGGATAGGGTGGACAGTGAGAGCCTTCTCCCGCGGATGGATATGGCTGGCACGAGGGGACATAACTTTAAACTGAGGGGTAATAGATATAGGACAGAGGTCAGAGATAGGTTCTTTACGCAAAGAGTAGTGAGGCCGTGGAATGCCCTACCTGCTACAGTAGTGAACTCGCCAACATTGAGGGCATTTAAAAGTTTATTGGATAAACATATGGATGATAATGGCATAGTGTAGGTTAGATGGCTTTTGTTTCGGTGCAACATCGTGGGCCGAAGGGCCTGTACTGCGCTGTATTGTTCTATGTTATATGATCTCTATGATATCTTCCTGCACTATACCCATGTCCCTTGATGTCGTTGGTATACAGGAATCTATTAGCCTCTGCTTTGAACATCCTCAATGACTGAAGCATCCAACAATTTTATTGATGGAGTGCAGTGGCTGATTTGTGTAAGGAAATCTTAAATTATATGATGGAATTTAACCCGGACAAATGCAAGGTTATGCATTTTGGCAGATCCAATTCAGATGGGAGCTATAAAATAAATGGCAGAACCATCAGCAGCATAGAGACACCGAGAGATCTGGACGTGCAGGTCCACAGATCCTTAAAATTGGCAGCACAGGTGAAAATGGTGGTAAAGAAAGCATATGGCATGCTTGCCTTCATAGGAAGGGGTAACGAGTATAAAAGCTCAAAAATTATGTAACAATAATATAGAACGTTGGTTAGGCCACATTTGGAATACTGTGTCCAATTCTGGTCACCACACTACCAGAAGGACGTGGAGGCTTTGGAGAGAGTACAGAAAAGGTTTACCTGGATGTTGCCTGGTATGGAGAGTATTAGCCATGAGGAGAGATTGAATAAACTGGGATTGTTCACCCTAGAGAGATGGAGGCTGAGGGGCGTCCTGATAGAAGTTTATAATAATCAGGGGTATAGATAGGGTGAACAGTTGGAGACTTTTCCCCAGGGTGGAATTTCAAATTATAAGGGGGCACAAGTTCAAGGTGAGGGGGTACAGATTCAGTGAGATGCGTGGGGAAAGTCTTTTACGCAGAGGGTGGTGGTGGCCTGGAATACACTGCCAAGTGAGGTGGTTGTGGCAGATACGTTATCTACCTTTAAGACTTATCTGGATAGGCACATGAACAGATGGGGTATAAAAGGATACAGGCTGTTGGTCTAGGTAGGACACGTGATCGGTGCAGGCTTGGAGGGCCAAAGGGCCTGTTCCTGTGCTGTATGTTCTTTGTTCTATATTTATTGAGGCTTTACATTTCAACAAGCAATGCAACAAAACCGCAGGAACGGTCCCGCTCCGCAAGAAAAAGAAAAGGCTCAACATACATGAGTACAGAGGAGAACATGAGAAAGCAGTATAACTGGGTCAGTAAAATCATTAGAAATAACCTGATACCTCTAAAAGCCTCACCAGAGAACAAGGGAGAACCAGGATAAAGCCATGAAAAGGTAAAGTAAAATGATGCACACCTTCCCGCGCAGCGATTGCGCGCAATTACCACGAGAGTTCAGGATACATGTTTTGTGTCCTGTTCGGGCGTGCAGCGATATACAACTCCCTCAACTCCAGTACTCCCAGAGCCAGCATTGACACACTGCAACCTCCTTTCCTCCAGTACCAAACCTGTCTGTTCCCCTGCAGAATCCCATCACGGATTCTTTACACCCACCCATAATAAAAACAAAAGAAAATTCATGAGAACCCCAGCTCTAAAAGGATGTTTCTTGTATCCCACACAACACAACATAACCCCAGTCTCAGGTCCAGTACAGAGCCAACATCATTCCGTACAATTATACAGTGAGGGCCAGCAGCTATATATTTGGATTATTTAGAACATTGAACATACATACATTATCATCA
The DNA here is from genome assembly GCF_047496885.1 of Scyliorhinus torazame. NCBI lineage: Eukaryota > Metazoa > Chordata > Chondrichthyes > Carcharhiniformes > Scyliorhinidae > Scyliorhinus > Scyliorhinus torazame. The sequence goes on from NC_092708.1 coordinate 73,238,000, forward strand.
GTACCATCAATGCATTCCAACAACAAGGACTGAGCACTATCAGGGGTGGATCACAGGATATCAACAAAAGTACAGAACTCGGTTATACCCTAGGCCCCTGTGCACTGGATATTCCTAATAAGTGCCTTCGACAACGGACACCCCAAGCTCCAGGAAGCAACAGGATATAAACCACAGCACCGGACTTAGCCTAGCCTAGCACATACTGACACAAAAAGTCAGCACCCCCAGGACTTCCAACACACCCCAAAAACCTCCTCACCCACACCCAGAGCAATGCGCCTCCCCCACAGAACAGCACACTGCTCACCCAGATGAAAAGAAGAAGAAAAGCACTCGAGAGAAAAACACACGAGTTGGTCTTTGAACAATCAACAAATCAATCAAGGATTAACCAAACCCACCTTGGTCTGCGCCATTATTCATTCCCTAAAAACACCAACCTCAAGGAAAAGTCAGAAGGAATCTAATCCGCCCTACGATACATAATGTGCCCAGGCCACCTACGGAGATCGGCACGGATTCTTAAATTCAAAATAACAAAAAGCTGAATAAAAACCCGATATGGTTATCTCTACCTCGGATCTATCCTCAACCTTAGTGAGGACTGAACTAACCTTAACGCCCAACTCCACACCAACCCTCCACCCATCACTGTGACGTGGCTCCACTCATCTTCACTATCAACGAGATGCGGGGTGTCCAGAATTCACTCCTTTCCCCTAACCGCAAGAATAACTAGACATATGAAGAAAGGAGTAAAAATGTGCACAGACCACACATCACATAATCAACTTAATATAGTTTTTGATGGAACAGAATAACAGCCGACTTCCGCCCTCGTGCTCACACCTTTCACACTCTTACAGGAGAAAAAGCAACAACAAATAATCAACAGCATAATTATCAGGGTGTAACGTCCAGAACTATTGAACAACTGAAGATAATAACACCATTTATGTTGCTTGAAAAAGCCAATGCCATGACAGGGTCATCAAAGATGAGGCAGCATGGTAGCACAGTTGCTTCACAATGCCAGGGTCCCAGGTTCGATTCCCAGCTTGGGTCACTGTCTGTGCGGAGTCTGCACGTTCTCCCCATGTCTGTGGGGGTTTCATCCAGGTGCTCCGGTTTCCTCCCACAAGTCCCGAACGATGTGGGAATTGGATGTTGTGAATTCTCCCTCTGTGTACCCGAACAGGTGTAGGAATGTGGCGACTAGGGGCTTTTCACAGTTAATTCATTGCAGTGTTAATGTAAGCCCACTTGTAACAATAAAGATTATTATTATTAAACACATCTCAGGATTTTTTGAGGATTTCAACGAATAAAGCACCTTCACTTACCAGGAGGATGCAAGACCCGTGGTCGGGGGCCCACCGACCACAGACCTTGGGGACCGGATACATCTGTTGAACATGACATGTCCAGTCTCCAAATCAGGATTATGAAAGCCAATTTTCAAACTCAGTCAGGAACCCATTCTCACATCCCGCCTGAAACCGGGCACACGCACTATCCTTGCTGGCCCCTCCTTCCCGAATCAGTCAGGATATGTGATACGCCATGCAGCAGGATCTCAATGAACCGAAGGTGGGACCCTTCCAGGGAAAGTGCTCTATCAAATGCATGGATTCTCTCCTATGCCTCCATCATTCTCTCAACGAAACTCAATGGATCCCCAAGGTGAGCACCAAAGACCTACAGCACGGAGCCGAGATCATCATCCAGAACAACACTTTCAGAGGTGTTCATTATCCCGATGCCCACCACCACCGAGGCACAGGCCCGCTCATCAGCAACAACACCCCTGCAAACTGGGCCCCACCCCAGCCATCTCTGACCACCTCAATGACGCAAGGATGCTTTACGATTTAACTCTTCTCCTCATCGCAAAACATCATCCAGGGACACATTACCAAGCAAGTGTCCCGACAAAATTATGAAATGTGAACAAGAATAAAGTAAAGGATTAAAACATGAGCAGAGCCAGAGTTTGCAAAAATGGAACTGCTCTCGTGATCACATCACGTGACTCCCAGGAATCTATATTTTTATATATAATTTGTATGTTCTTGAGGCTGACCCCACCTCAAAACAAAACTGAGACGGAAGCAGAATATGAAACTGAACTTCCCAGCTTTTAAGGAAGCCCAAAACAAGTTGATGTTGAGAAATGGAGCGGAAACTTTGTTGAAAGATATAAAAGGACCCAGGTAAGTCCAAGCTGTGCAGTAGTAGTTATTGAGTGCATTGGAGCAGGCAAGACAAGCTGAAAAAAACAGGACTAGATCCAGAAGCTGAGAATAATCAAAGGAAATAAGTTCCTGCAGCAGTTTCTGTTGCTTGAAGATGGTGGTGGATCTGTGCCATCCAGATCGGTTTGAACAGGTTCTGCAGATATGTGTCACTAATGGTGAAGACCATGCCCATGAAACTCCGGTTTGAACAGGTTCTGCAGATATGTGTCACTAGTGGTGAAGACCATGCCCATGAAACTCATGTGCTACTGCTGCCTGGGGATTAGACTAGCTTCTAGAAGGAGGAGCTGAGATTCTTCATGAAGAAGAAAGTGTTTGAAATACTTTGTGATTGAGTGTAATCATTACAACTGAGCACCCTGAGCCAATATGTAAGATCTGTCTTAGTTGTATCTGCCATTTAAGGTGCAATTTACAGTTTATATTTGGCCATGATTTGTCTGCTAATTCATGTTTAACATCATGTTAAATCTGGATGTTAGAGTATCGGATAAATAGTAGTTAGTGTTCACTTTGTTGACTCTAGTTAGTGTTCACTTCTTTGACTCTTGCAGAGTAAAAATACTTTTGTTTTAAACCATGGAAGTTTGTGGCTTCATTCTCTTCATAAACAATTGGGATTCTAAATTTCTGTCTACTGTCGATAAAAGTTATTGGTCTCTGCTGTGATCATAACATTTGGCACATCTCCTGGAAGTTACTACTCTCTGATGAAGTCAGAGGCTTCGCTTGCAGCTGTTAGACAAAATGCACAAGCTACACTAAGTTCCAGGATACTACACTGCAGTGAAAGACAAAACCTGTAAAGTTTTTCACAGTATGATGGTAGATCTTAAATTAGATAGACACGTGTAATGCCTGCATTATGTGTAAGAAATTGGCACTAATAGCTTTTGTGGATAAAACTGTCACTGCAACCATTCCTGTCAGTGATTTTTATGATGGAATACAGCCTGAAATTGTATTAACATGTATTATTTTTGTATTCTATTGCAGGCAGAGAACTCAGCCTTGGCCTTAGAGAATGAACACCAGAGAGAACAGTATGAACGATGTCTTGATGAGGTAAGATGAGGCAATTGCAGATTATTTTGATATTATTTTTGCCTCTGTAAGCCATTTAGTTTCAATAATCTGCATTTCCAAAAATATTTCAGATTATATCAGTTTATGTATGTGAGGCTAGAGTGATCATCAATGTTAAGTGCTTCTAGAACATATGCAGCGCAGGTTAAATACAAAACCAAAAATGTGCTATTGTTTCTCCAAACAAGATGCTTAATTCCAATCTCAGAAGAACTTTCCTGTTTTTCTCAATGTAACCTCTTTCCCTCATCCCACATTTTTTTGCCTGTCTGAATGAAGCAAGTCATTTACTGTCAGCTTGTGCTTCTGGGCAGTTTTGTTTCGTGAACTTGGGCTGAGACTGGCCAAACTTTATTAGAATCCTGGCAGCTGTCAAATGGGAGTATTTAATCAGAGCAGACTGGGTTATAGTTTAACACAGGTCCTACAGCAGAAAAGGTAATGTAGTAATTCACTGCTCCGCCACTGTCTTGCAAGTACTTTTATTTTAATTAATGCTTTCAATAATGAACAAAATATTCTCATTTACTCGGATTTTACATCTTGCTTGATGCAAAGACCACAGTGACAGAATTCTACAATCAATCGTTTTGACTTATAAAATTCATTGGATCTTCTATGTGATTTGATGCATTTAAAGCCATTAATACCTGGACACTGGTGCTGATTTTAACGGTCTAAATAATTCTCATTTTGCTGTTGTCCTTCGTTGCATCACCGTGAGTATATATTTTTAGCAAGAGCACCTAGAACATGAATCTTAGCTTATTTTCCCCCTTTCACGTTCAGGGACAATGATACTAATTGTACCTTTACTGATGAGATCGGCTAACCCAAATTAAACCAGATGTTTGGCTACCCTGCATTGCCCAGGTCTGAACAGCTTTCAGTGGGGCTGAGGGGAAGGGAAGGGGTCGGGGGGGTTGCGCACACATCAGAACCTCTTACTGCAACGAGGGATTAAATACCTGGAAGGCATGGTCCCTTGCACACCTGAAGGCTCAGTCCACAGTGAAGTAGTAAGTTTGGAATAATCTCAATATTATGCAGGAAAAACAGAAAATGCTGGAAAGACTCAGCAGGTCTGTCAGCATCTGTGGAGAGAGAGAAAAACTGAGTTAACATTTTGAGTCTGTATCACATTTCTTCAGAGTCGCACAGACTCAAAACATTGGGCGAGATTCTGCGATCCGCCAGTCTCGTGTTTCTTCGCCGCGTGCCATTTGTTGGCGGAAGGATTCTATCTTCCCACCGGTAGTCAATGGGATTTCTCGTGTCAACCACCCTACGTTGCCGCAAAGCCCACTGGTGGAGGTGCGCTGCTGGGGGGAAAATTGAATGGCAATGACTGGAGAATTCCAGCAATTGACTCTTTTACTCTCTCCACAGATGCTGCTAGAGTTGCTAAGTCTCTTCGACGTTTTCCCTTTATATTTTAGATTGCCAACATCCACAATTTGTTTTGCATTTATATAGGAAGATGTTTGGGTTTTACGCTGCAACATATATTTATGTTCCCTTATATATGACCGCAGGCTAAAATACTGAGATGTGAGATATTTAAAAAGTAAATTTATCCTTATTTGATTAGTTTTAAAATTGTTCCCAATATTACTCCATTTATTGTCAACAGTATTTTCAGCAGCGTTTGCAATTTTGAATTTGTATTCCGTTTCTCTCTAGAACTTGTAGTTACTCTTTTCTTGGAGAACATAATTAGTATGCAACACATTTTTGTCTCACCATAAGTGTTCTGTTTGGATGAGTGGAGGAAGAACTGTGCACTTAAATGGGTTAGTTTGGATAACTTGATAGTCTTCCACTAATCAATAACTTGTAAGTTGATTTGGTCAGTTATACTCTGTAGTCTGTATGTTCCAGTCCAAGAGCTGGTAACTGTGAGTAAAGCATATTATTGCAATGTTCCACAAAAACTGGCTGCCATTATAGTAATAGAATGATCCACTAGAACATCAATATTTATCAAGAAGCATTTCACTGTCAAGAAACAATCACTTAATAATTTGCTTAAATTTGCCACTTGATACATTTTTGTTCAGGAAACCAAATACCGTGCTTGCATTTCGATGAACGATTACTGCTGAATAAATATTGCAATACTCCATGCACACTATATCATAATCCCTTCAATGTGCCTTACAGACTAAATAAGTTCTGCATTTGAAAATCAAAGAAAATTTCAGACACTAAAGGATGTTCCTAGGGATGAGGAACTTCATTTATGAGGTTAGATTAGGGAGGTTGGGACTGTTTTCCATGGAGAGAAGAAGGTTAAGAGGCGATTTGATAGAGATGTTCAAAATCATGAGTGGGATGGACAGAGTAAATGGGGAGAATCTGTTTCTGCTCGTAAAAGGATCAGGAACTAGAGGGCACAGGTTTAAAGTGATTTGCAAAATAGGTAAATGTGATCTGAGAAAAAACTTTTTCATACAAGGGTGGTTCAGGTCTGGAATGTGTTGCCTGGAAGTGTGGTGGAGATAGGTTCGATTGAGGCATTCAAGAGGGCTTTAGATGATTACTTGAATAAAAACAAACGTGTTGGGGAAAAGCAGGGTAGTGCTGTTGCTTCACCGCTCCAGGGTCTCAGGTTCGATTCCTGGCTTGGGTCACGGTGCGGAGACTGCACGTTCTCCCTGTCTCTGCATGAGTTTCCTCCAGGTGCTCCGGTTTTCTCCCACAAGTCCCGAAAGACGTGCTGTTGGGTAATTTGGACATTCTGAATTCTCCCTCTACGTACCCGAACAAGCGCCAGAATGTGGCGACTAAGGGCTTTTCACAGTAACTTCATTGCAGTGTTAATGTAAGCCTATTTGTGACAATAAAGATTATTAAAATTAAATTTAGTCATGATTCTCGTTTGGAGAACCAGTGCAAACACGATGGGCCAAATGGCCTCCTGTGCCATAAGAATTCTGTGACCTAGCCCATTATGCCTGTATCAGCTGAAAAAGAGCTATCCAGCCAACTCCTATTTTACAACCTTTGGTCCACAGCCCACTGTTATGGAAACAGCAAAAATTGTTGATCTATTGACCGAGTGCACGGGCAGTGAAAATTTTAAAAGCGACAGGATAAAGCAATGAAGCAAGACTTTCAACAGAGGTGGAGCATGCAACAAAGTATTTCCAGCACAGAAAGAGAGCAATTCGGATCAACAAGGTCTTGCTGAAGTTTATGCACCACTCACATTTCACATTCTAACCCCTTTGGGGTTATTTGTCAGGGCGAGGGTATAAAGCATTCCACGGTGACATAGCTTTCGCCCAAAGCAAACAGCTGTCAAAGACCCAGAAGATTATTAAATTATATAAGCATTCATGATTAACTGCCATAAAAATGAATTCCATTGGACATTATTTCGGGATTTGGAGTAATGTACACAATTGTTGATCGTTAATCTCTATGTTTTATTTCCAAAGGTTGCCAATCAAGTGGTTCAGGCATTGCTTACTCAAAAGGTGAGTCTATTTCCTGAGGAGCCAATCCTGTTGAAAGTCACTGGATTTTTAGCTCAGCCACTGAATCCCCCTTCGTAGATCCTGGGACAACAGGCTGTAAAATCCTGGCCCTAGTCCAATTGTTATAAAGCCAACATATACAAGATTAGAAACTGAACAATTTGCTACATTATGTGGGAAAGAACAAAAGTGAAGTTGCGAACAATACAAGTGGTTTAATGGCACATCTCTCTTAATGGCTACAATAGTGATTATGTCATTCCCCCACCATGAGTCCCTGGAAAATTCAGGCACAGTAATTTTGTAAAACGAGTACAGTCCTGTGATGTAAATAATATTTCACTGGCACAAGTTGCATTTAACAGGTAGTGGCTGGATTGGAAACATTGAGGTTCTCTGCTGATCACGTATGATCTCAGTCAGAACAGCTTGTGGAGGAATTAAGCTGCAATGATGTGGCGCTTCTTCTGAAGGGAGAGCAAACTAGAGTGCGCCATGCCAAATCACATTGCTCTGATTCAGTAGGGCACTATAAAAGATTGGGCCAAGTTGGGAAATTGTTGTCTGTAGTATCTTCCTGTGTCAGAAAAAAGAAAATCTATGATGCAATAGTTATGTGCACTTGTTAAAACCATTAGATGCGATTGTCAGCATTGCATGTTTCTATGGCTTTTAACCTCTCTGGGATGGTCTTCTCAATTAATAAATTAAACCAGCAGCGGGGAAAAATAAAAGGGATAACATTTTACTAATGTACGTTTATGGCTTCATCATGTGCATTCATTATTTTTTAAAATCTGTACCTCAGTTTGTTATTATTTGTTCACTTTTGTTGGGTTCTGTATTTTGCACTGTCCTTCTATCAAAATGTTGGTGTTGAATAATTTAATCTACTCCTCGTGGTGGTTAGTACTAATATGGATAGTGTCATGTAAACCGATTCTAGCTATTTTTTTTCCAAAAGCAAGTAACTGTCCTTTTAAAACCCACTTAATGAAGACAAAGAAGTAAAATACGAGTGAGAAATGCATTATAGAGTAATGGCCCAGTCTAAGGCTGGGGATAAAGGAGGTTCATATTGCAGCTCACTGATCAAAATCACTGGAAATGTATAGCATCAATTGAACCCATTTATTGAGATTGCATTCTTTTTTTTCCATTCTTCCGTATTGATTCTCTGAAAAATAGAACATTTTAATAATAAAAATATTTCTGTAACTCTCTACTACACTATAATTATACCTGCAGGATTTAAGAGAAGAGTGCCTGAAACTACGCACAAGGGTGTTTGATCTTGAACAGCAAAATCGAGCATTGAGTGTTCTTTTCCAGCAAAGAGTTCGGTTGGCCTCTGATTCACTACTACAGGTGTGTGTATTTATATTAGCTTTTTTCTGTCAGAATCTCATGCAAATTTTTAGTCATCTATCTAAAAGCTTCATATCAAAGTTGATTAATTGGTCAAAAATTTGAGATAATGTAATTTTTCAAAAATTCACAGTGCAATTCAAGCTTGTTGCAATCAAAGGATTTCCATCAATGCATCTTTATACTTTAATTGTCAGTACTTCGAAACACTGTTATTAACTGAAATGTGATAAATTATGCAAAGAATCAACTGATCAATGTAAGGATCAGAAACAAATAAAAATAAATGTCCTGGGTAAAGTTCTCCGATTATCTCCCTCGCATATCTCCTCTAAACTTTGGACCGTGGGGCGCAAAGTTTAGAGGAGATGTGCGAGGCGGATTTTTAACACTGAGGGTGGTGAGTGCCTGGAACACGTTGCCAGGGGAAGTTGTGAAATCAGGTACATTAACGGCATTCAAAAGGCATCTTGACAAACACATGGATAGGATGTGTATAGAGGGTTACGGCACAAGGAAGTGCTGAGGATTTTGGCAAAGGTTGGTATCATGACCGGTGCAGACTTGGAGGGCCGAAGGGCCTGTTCCTGTGCTGTATTGTTCTTTGTTTTTTGTATACTGTTGTGGTGTTCAAATACTTGGCACGCGATTTAATGGAAACACTTCTAAGTGTCATTTTGACAAGGTTTTTCTCGATGTCCACGCTGGTGAGATCATCGCCCATACTTAAAGGTACTTAGTGCCGAAAGTGAGCCCCCCATGAGTGTCTCTTACTAGCTGTTTCGCCGGCTGATTCATCAGATCGCGCCTCAGCGTCTCGCTGCCAACAAGAGGGAGCTGCTTTTAAACGCACCCTCACCACTCACTCCCAGTCAACACATAAGCAAGGCATCGCGGAGACCTGCTCCTCGCTTTGGGGATGCCAGCATTCCATCGCCAATTGGAGAAGTCCCAAAAGGTTCAAGCGCAGGAGATGATGCTGACAATGGATGACATCAAGGCCAACACTGCAAGGGTGGCAACCACAGTGGAAAGCCTGGAGCACAAGATCAGTGTCTTGAATGGTGGTGTCCACTGCATGGCTCAGGATGTGACAACCATAGCTGAAGGCCTTGACATCAGGTCCCAGTCGCTGTGGAGCATCTTCACAGCGGGCCCTCCACTCCCCCCAGCTCTTGGGCACAGTGGTCCGAGATCAAATGCCCCCACGCAGACACCATTCAGAGATGGGTATGAGCCCGTTGTCAGCAGAAAAACAGGAATCAGACTTTGGCATAAACAGAGCTTACCTCTTGGTGAATGATCATCACTCTCCTGCCTCGTACATTGGTTTTTAAAATATATTTGGAGCACACAATTATTTTTTTCCAATTATGGGGCAATATAGCATAGCCAGTCCACCTACCCTGCACATCATTTTGGTCTGTGGGGGCGAGACCCATGTCGACATGATCTGGAGTTCAGGCAAACTGTTCAGGCTTCAAAGTTTGATTGATGTGCATTGCAATAATCAATCATCAATTCGCATGTGTACCCACAAGAATCCACTTGAGCAGATTTTGTTTATTCAACGGTCAACAGTAACAAAGATTTGAAAATCAACAGTAACATTCCACACATCACACTAACCATTGAACAACAAGGAAAGGTTACCGTTCCATATTGATATGAGTACAAAGCTATATCAGCTCATTTTCACACAACAAAACAGATGGTTTCACACCTCACATGTTCCTCAACAGAAATGGACGATAAGCCTGAGAATGTATTATCATGTCCAGATACTTGTCGTACAAATGATCTGTCCATCAATGTGTGACTTGTTCCACGTATCAGTGTCATTCTCCATCCAGGAGCTGCAACTGTGCAGGCCCTCCCGCACGGCCCAATCTCACCGGAACCAAATCCTGGCATCCACATATTTCAAGGTGCAATTGAACATCTTTGATTTCAAGCGCGTTTAACTCACGGTGACGTGCCAGTTACATGCACCACTCACCACGCCAGCAACAAAAGCACCAGCAATCTGCAAAATAATTTCTTCAACGGCGTTAGCAATGGCCCATTTGGAACAATGTTGGCACTAGGTCCCACAGCATCTACTTACTTCAAGCTGTATTGCCTTCTGGACTCGTACATCCGGTGTTCCAGGACCCAGGTATCTTGGAAACAAATGTTCTTCTTTACAGCTACAGAAAAGGAAGGAAAAAGCAACTGCAGCCTCCAGGCATCTGCAGCCACCAGCAGGAGAAAGCAGCAAACACAACCTGCTACTGTGAAGTGCTCTGACAATCAATGAGGCCAATTTCTTATTAGCAATAGCCTGCAGATGTGAAGCTAGAGGCTGCTCACAGTCAAAGGGAGTTAAAGTGACTTTCAGCATATAACCAAGACCAGGGCTCTACCCTGGAACTGTTTGATGGGCAGACAGGCAGCAACGGTATTTTCCCCTGATAGATGTATCTATAGTATTTAAAGATAGCTTGAAGGCCTCATGAATGAAAAGCCCCTCAACCCGCCCCCCTCCCTCCCCCGCGGCCCAGGGGTTGCCCTTGAGCTGCATGCCATAAAATGGAAATGGCTACTCACCTCCTCAGTTCCCCTCAGCAGCCATTGCGCCAGTTTAACATTTAAAAAAAGGAGAGCTAAACGACACCCCCGAGATTACTCACGCAGGAGCCGGTTAATTCCCGGGAGGCCGGTACATTCAACTTCAATCTTGCTAATGAGATGCAAATTAATGCAAATAGGGTTAATGATATGCTCGCCATATTTGGGCATGATCCGGGACTCGCCATCAGGAGCGGGCCAGTTAGGTAGCAAACTGATTTGCGTCCGGCGTGACCCTAAATTCCGGCCTTTCTGCTACTTAAACCGGCATGCCCATCCGTGTTGGGTGCAACGCGATGGTTCAATTGCGCTCTTGGTCAATGGACAAAATTATTTCAGAAACAATGATTCGGAAATTTATGTCACAAAATGTAACCTTAGTCTGTCATTCTGGAAACACATTATGAAAATGAATATGCTTGCTAATGTATGCTTGCTTCAATAACTAATTCTTTAATTGCATTTTGTGATTTGAATATATTAAATGGCAAGAATGTGTGACTGCAGTTAAACATTCCATCGTGATGATAAAACACTGAACAGCAATTCACTGGTAACATTTTATACTTCAACAAGAATACTTCATTGTGGCTACTGCAAAAGGTTCTGATGATCTACAGGACAATTGTAACAACCTGTTAATTGAAGTCTAACTTTTGACCAAGATTTAACACATGCTATTGTAACTTCAGGGAAATAATTTACCAATTAAAATTTGTGAATTACAATCTATTTATTTCCAACAACCGTTACTTCTTAAATACTCTTCTGGACAGCCTCCCATCTGTCGCCTACTTAAACTTGTCCTCACCAAATACACTCCACGATCAACTGGCCGCGTTGTAGTGAGACAGCTAGTCTCACTAATATGCATTTCCACAACCTACCCAAGGTACGGGATCTAACATAGTAATAATAATAATAATTGCTTATTGTCACGAGAGGCTTCAATGAAGTTACTGTGAAAAGCCCCTAGTTGCCACATTCTGGCGCCTGTTCGGGGAGGCTGGTACGGGAACCACTCGCCTTGAAGATTTTGTGAGAGCGTCATCCTGTACTGGTCTGTGTGAATGGGGACCAGACGGAACGGCATTCGTGGGGGTCCCCCAAGGGATCAGAGATCCCCCAGGTGCTTGCCCTCTGGGCAGAGAAGCACCCTGGCAGTGCCAGCCTGGCATCTTGGTAGTGCCACCTGGATGTCAGCCTGGCACTGCCAAGGTGCTCAGGTGGCACTGCCAAGGTGACAAGCTGGCATTTTTGTTGCAATGAGAACCGGTACAGAGGTGCCCTGTGCGGGGGCAGGGGATGTGGGGTGGGGGGCTGCTGATGGCCACATTATAGGGGTTCGAAGGTCGTGTCGGGAGGTAGAGAAATCGGGACGCCATTTAAAAATGGCATCCCGATCGTCTTCTGCACTGAGGAGTTCCGGCGAGCTGAGCTCCTCAGTCGTGTTTTCTGCACTAAGTGTAGCCTCACAGGGTCATTCCTCGCTGAGGCTCTCTATCTACCCGAATGGGCGTTCAATCGCACTCAATACGGAACTCTGTTGTCATTCGGGTAGGTCGTGTCCTCTGTTGCACATATCCTAACACATACCATGTCATGTATGCCACCACATGTGCTTGCTAACCAAAATTAGCTCCTGTCCAGTATTGCCTCAACTTTAACATTTTCACCCTTGTTTTTAAATCCCTCCATGGCCGTGTTCCTCCCAATCCAGGTAAGCGCCTGTGAGATTGCTATGCTGCTCCAATTCTAGACTGTTGCACAACTCTGATTTAATCACTCTGCCATTGATGGCCAACTTTTCACCTGTCCAAACCCTGAGCTTTAGAATTCCCTTCTGAAATCGCTCCGCCCCTTCAGCTTTGTCTCCTGGAGGACTCTCCTTGAAACCTCCCTCTTTGACCAAGTTTTAGAAATCTGCTAGCATCTCCTTATGTGGCTCAGTGTCCAATTTAATTTTTCTGAACCCACTTCAGAAACTCTTTCCCCTCATTGCCCTTTTATATTATTGTCTCAGTCTATATTAGAATAACTGAAATAAAATAAGGATAACCGTTCTGAAGAAGAATCATACGGACTCGAAATGTTACCTCTGTTTCTCTTTACTCGGATGTTGCAACACTTGCTGAGTTTTTCCAGCATTTTCTGTTTTTATGTCAAATTTAGTTGGATAACACACTGTGAAGAACCTTGGGACATTATGCTAAAATTGCTACATAAATTTGGTAACGGTTTGAACTAAATTATGTATATTTTAACTAGGGGCAGGCTGATGCCACCAAAGATTTGGATATATTAATTTTGAGCAAAGTGTTTTTCTCTGTCTGGTGCCTCCAGTCTCCATTAAGTATAATACATTGATATTTATTGCTTCCCTTCTTGTAGGTGATGCTGAACTTAGTTTTGAGGCCCTGGTAGATGTGAAACTATGGGAGCAGTTTGACTGCTCAATTTTAACACTCCATTCCTTTGCTGTCTTAGACCATGCAAGTCAGATTAAGGAGGGCAAATGGCTAGAAAATGAATTTTTGCTTTTTTAACATTAAAAATAAACAAGCAACTAGCTTAAAAACCACACGGGTGATAAGTCTCTATGGCAGTAAGCACAATTATAGTTCCTTCATATTTGACAACTGTTCTTTAGGTTTTCTTTACCTTCTGTACAGAAAGTGCTCCACCATTTGTTCGCTCCGATAAATTGATATGTGAGGACATTTTTAAAATAAACTCCTTGAGTTGACATAACATCAGCAATTAACTGTTCAAGACAATTATTTCTGTTGCATACAATTAATGTTTCTTTTACCACCCGATTGGAGGACCTATTAAATTTACTTGTTGAATTGTTGAAATTCAAATGTATAATTAATGAGTGCATTGAATAAAAACTGTGTAATTTACAGGTAGCTAACAGGGCATGACAATTTCGAATTCCTGTTTGTCATCTGCTATATAGGGAAATGCATGGGAAGGAAGATGTGAAAATTACCTTTCGCTAATCGGGTATGGAGATTGAGAAATGACCCTTAAGTACAATCTGGATGACCTTTAGATAATGACCTCCTCCTTGAAATAGGAGGCGGTCTTGTGGCAAAGTGGCAGCGACACTGTCTCTGAGTCAGAAACTTTGGCTTCGAGTCCCACTCCAGAACTTGATAGCCAAGGAAGGTGCGTTCATAATGCAGCCAAACATACCCAATACATGCCAGTGACAGATTGTAAGTGTCAGAGATTCCTGGTCATTGATGTCATGGAAAGAATGCTTGAACCTTGAACATCATTATCCATAGCTCCAGTCTACAACATGCATGTAAAAGTATATGTTGCCATAGTAACTCTGACTTCTCGAGTGATCTGTAACACATTCAGCCCCACTTGTAATAGAGATGTATCTGTGGAAAGTTAGAAATCTATTCTTTGATCTTTAATGGAAGCAGATAATTGATTATCTCATATGTAGATTTAGTCATTTTTTCCATGGCACATGCTATTGTGAGCATTCTGTAGTGGTAGAAAGCAATTGGATAGAAGATGATTTTCCAAATAGCCACAATAGCTTGCATAGTGCTTTTAACGTAGAAATATATTCCAAAGCACTTCACTGAAGTTCAATCATTATGAATGGATGCCAAGATTGAAACTTGGGGACAGGAATAGGATGTTCAGCAATCACCACCCTCCCAAAAACCAGTCTTTTATACTATTTAATTCAATCATAGTTTATGTGTCTTAACCATCTATGTAACAAATCTCTTAATTCCAGTTCTCTTCCCACACCTAGTGGTGACTCACTCAACCTATCAGTGCACCACAAGACCTCTTAATACCTTCATCTATTAAAAATCTATTGATGTTAGCTTAACACATTTTTATGGGAGAGGGTTCTGGATTTTAATGGCCCTTTATGTGCTCCCTGGAACAACCCTTGAATGGCATCATTCTAATTTTAAGGTTATGCCCCCTTGTTCTGCAGTCCCCCACCTAAGTACAAGATGCAGGAAGGATGACCAAAGACATAGCCAAAGAGGCAGGTTTTAAGGAGAACTTTGAAGGAGGAGAAAGAAAAGGAGAGTTTTAGAGATTGAATTCCAGAGTTTCAGGCCCAGCCAGCTGAAGTTCAAATGCCAATGGTGGGCTGTTTGCATTTGGAACATGTAAGAGACTGGACTTGGGGATGTGCAGATATTTTGTAGGGTTGTAGTCTGGAGAAGATTATAGAGGTAGAAAGTGGCGATATCATGGAGGAATTTGGAAAGAAGGATACAAATTTTAAAATTGAATCTTTGCTGAATGAGGATTCCATGTATGATAGCGAGCACAGGCTAGATGGATGAACAAGACTTGGTGTATGGGGAGGATACAGACAACAGCGTTTGAATGAGTTTAATTTTATTGGGAGTTTATTAAGCTGTAAATGTCAGCCAGGAGTTTAATGGAAAATTAAATGTGGAGGTAACAAAGGTGTAGATGAGGTTTTAGCAGCCGATGAGCTGAGGCAAAGACAAAGTTGGGTGATGTTACAGAGGTGGAAATAAGTGATCTTAATGTTGGTACCAGTATGTGGTCATCTTGTAATCAACATGACATCAAGGTGGTGAAAGCCCTTTTCACCCAAAGACAAAGGAGTTGAGGGTCGGTCTCAAGGATAGGATGAACTTGGGGAGGGTACGAGTGGTGATTGGAGAAAAAAAAACATAGCTATGTAAGTGCAAGGATACAGTTGGGAGAGTCTGGCTGATCTGACTTGGTGGTGAGGAGATGTTGGGTACAGTGGGTAGCAGCTGTGGTAGCTGCAATGTAACTAGTTACGATGAGTAGTTAATCAATCATGTTCAACATTCACTTTTAACTTGTTTCTGGACATCCTCGTACAATGAAGCTTGAAAGATTAATGGTTGAGCAAGTTCTCAAATTTTGTTGCTTTCATTCAAAATGTTTTGCTATATTTAGTAATGATGTGACTTGTGGTTTTAATTAGACCCTTTTTCTTGCTGTGTCAGAGGTGAAACCTTGATTGTAGAGATACAGATTTGGAGGTATGGGAAAGACATATTAACTGTCGGAGAATTTCCTCTAAGTTTCAACATTATAGTTAGTTTATTCTTTACAGTAAAAGACGATGGGTTCCTACATCGCGTTCAAACTCTGTATTATAGCATTCACCTTTACGGATTTTCAGACAAGAAATATGTAATAAAGTGCACATTTATTTCTCAAAAGATAAACCACCTTTTAGTTCTCAAAGGGTCAACAAAACCTGATCGTCGTTCAGTAGATAATATGGAATCAAAATAAGGATTACATTTTATCGTTTTCTCCTCAGTTTTTAGATTAAGGAGAAAGCCCAATAGGAAAAAAGTCATAAAGTATTTGTAATAAAGGTTCTTATCTTGCCTTATATTTTGGTAAAAATGAAACCTAACCAAAAGCAGGATCACTTGCAGTGCCCTCCGTCAAGTGATGCAAGAGAGGATGCTGAATAAAAGTGGGACTTGTCCAATATTTGCCCTATTTGCACTGAGAGTATACTCTACAAATTCAAATAGCTATTGAGTAAATTAACATACTGCAGACTGTGCAGTATTTACACTTAACAGTTTTGAAAGCTACAAGGATTGATTGGCCCATACACGTAATTAGTGTCACACATATTTGAACAACTATTTTGCATTGTTTTGATTAAGGAAAAAAAGTGAAGACTTTATGGTTTCAAAGTCTGAATTTGATTTATTATGCTACCAAAGTGGCTGTATAAAATATGGCAGCACTAACTGAAGTGACCTGTTGCAGTTTTAATACAGAAATTCAATTCTTTGGTTGAGGTGAAGTCCTCGGGCTGGATTGTCCATCTTTGGGACTATGTCCCCACGCTGGCGTCAAAACGGTGGAGTTTTACGGACCACTAATTCCTTGTCCCTGCAGGGGGCTAGCAGGGACCCAGCATAGATCTCGCAGCTTTTGCTGCAGATACGGCCCCCCGCACTTCTGGATCGGAGGCGGTGCATGTGCACAGCGGCGGCCCCCAGCGACCGCGCCGTGCTCCATGGCGGATTCGGATCGTAGAGCTGGACCCAAAAAAGAAACCCTCGATTGGCCACACACCCGACCCTCAACGCCTTCACAAACATTTACCGGCTGCCCTCCAATCGGCCCGACCCGGACCAGGGCAACCGCGGACTGAGTCCGCAGCCGCCACGCGAGTATCCCGACCAGCTGGAGCACATTAGTTCCACGCCATTGGGACTCTGGCCGGTCAGGGGCGGAGAATGGTGGAATGGGCCTCTGGCAATGGCTCCAGGTAGGTCCTTGGTGGCGGCGAATAGGGAATCATGCGGTCCCGATTCCTTGCGGGAAAATGGATTCTCCGCCCCCGCGCCATCCGCGATTTCGGTGTTGGGGTGCGGAGAATTCAGCCCCTCGAGTTTGGATTTTTTGCTATAATAATGGAGCTATGAATTATTTTTGTATTGTCTCTTCGATTTTGCAGTTTTATACTGAACTCTGGCTTCATTAATATTCCAGCAACATATGCTATGAGATTACAGTTGGCGAACCAGTGTCCATCACAGTGATGTTCAGGACAAAATGAAATTGTCCTTTTAAAACAGTTTTGAATTTTTATGCACTAGGTTTAGGGGAGCAGTTTATTTCTGAGAAGACTTCCATAAATCTACATTCTTGACAACATACAGGTCTCTGAAATTTCAATGGTCCAGACTTGCAGTAAGAATAACAATGAGGCCATTGCAATGTCATTGTTAATCGGACAGCTACTTCCAATGATCATCCTTGCACAGTGAAGTGTGAAACTCAGGAACTTGCTATCCAGGTTGCCCTGTTCCTCCACAGTCTTCACTACACCAGAGCTTCACCAAGAGATTCACAAAGAAACGCACTGTAAAAATATGCCAAATTAAGTTGGTGTTTCTTCATTCAAGTCCAATTGATTTTTCAACAGTGTAAGGAGTCTAAATTACTGGCAAATCACCTTGCTGGCACTGAAGATTAATTTTTACGAGTGCTGCATCCCATTCCTGCAGATTTGAATAATTGCTGGCAATTCAAAAGTAGTTGGATTTTTAACTTTTTTCTTTAAATGACACATTTCTCTTGCTCTCTTAATGTGCTATCAGTGCATGATTTTACATAGGTTTAAATACCTGAACTTAAAATTCTTGATTTAGACTTTATGGGTTGGTCTGCAAAAGCCAGGGAGGAGGCAGGACTGGGAGAAAAATTGGAAAATAGCACATTGGGATAGCTTCCCTATGGCAGCTGGGCCTCCCTGCTGAGGCCAGAGTCAATCATTGACTGGAGGCAGCATCCAGCAGCAGACGGGGGAGCCATTAATGCCTCCTCTATATCACCCCAGCATGGACCCACTGGGATATGGTGGTCTCAACTGGAGGTCACTCAATGGAGGGTTTCCCCTTAACAATGATGGACTGGAGGTTTGTGGCCATGAGGGCTTTTAAACTTATTACCACCTTGCAGAGAGTGTCTCCATTTTGAGATGCCCTCACAGTCCCTTACCCCTCCTAGTAACCCCTATCACTCCTGGTGGGACTTCCAGGTGGACATTGCAACGGGCCCTAGGATCGGACCTTGCACCTCACTTGTTCGCCAATTGTCCTTAATTGGACTGGACGATGGGCACTGCTTCTTAATGATTGCCTCTGGGAGGATCATGGAGTGCGTCTTGCCACAGTCACTTTCAGGGTCCCAATCCAGAACTGAGGCTGGCGTAAGGACTCCAGTAATGTTGACAAAATTCAGCACCACCTCTCTATAAGGTCCTTTAATCTCGTTGCGGCCTTTGTGTGGCCCCTTCACATAGGTCTAAGATCCCAGTGACAGATTTCTGATTGCTGCAAATCAGTGTAAAAGTGCAAGAGCAATCCAGGCCTATTTACAAGTATTACACAGTTTATCCAGCTGCGATTCGATTATTCCTCCTCTTCCAAGTTGTACATGCACAGAGTTTCTTCCACAATATTAGCAAAGTTACTGCAGTAGAGTGTGAACTCCAGTGATGGCCAGAGAAGTTCTAGTATTGTTACTTTCTTCCTATTATTTAATCTCCAAGTTCTGAATATTGAGCCTAACTTTTCAGTAACTTTCCATTGGTGTGTTAACCTTGGTTCAGTGAGTAACACCATCACCCTTGACTTAAAAAAAAACATTTTATTGAGGTATTTTTTGGTATTATAACAACAACACAATAAACAATGTACATGAAACTATAAACATAGTGCAAAAGCCATCTCCCTCCCTTACAGGTCCCACCTTTATTTACCCCCTACTCTAAGCTAAACTAACCCCCCCCCCCCCTTCTGCTGACGATTAATTTTCCATGACGAAGTCGACAAACTGTTGCCACCTCTGGGCGAACCCTAAAAGTGACCTTCTCAAGGTGAACTTGATTTTCTCCAAACAGAGAATGCTAGCCATGTCCGATAGACAGGTCTCCGACTTTGGGGGCTTTGAGTCCCTCCAAGCTAATAGTATCCATCTCCGGGCTACCAGGGAAGCAAAGGCCAGAATGTCTGCCTCTTTCTCCTGGATTCCCGGGTCTTCCGACACTCGCGAAAATCGCCACCCTTGCTTTTAACACCGTGGACATGACATCTGCAAACCCCTGCCAAAATCCCCTAAGCTTAGGACATGCCCTGAACATGTGGACATGGTTCGCTCGTCCTCCCGTACATTTTGCATACTTGTCTTCCACCCCAAAGAATCTGCTCTTCCGGGCCACTGTCATGTGGTTAACAAGCCGAACACTGCCTGTAGCTTCCACCGGTCCCTTAAAAGCCCTGCCTCTGGGGTCTCCGCATAACTCCTATCGAACTGTAGTATCTCCTTAACCAGTCGGCCCGTCTCTGCCCTGTCCACCTTCTCCCTCTGGGCCCGTATCGAGATCAGCTCCCCACTGACCACCGCCTTCAGTGCTTCACAGATCATCGCTGCTGAAATTTCCCCCGTGTCATTGACCTGCAGATAGTTCTGAATACATTTCCTCAGCCACTCGCACGCCCCTTCGTCACCCAAAAGTCCCACATCTAACCTCTAGTGCGGGCGCTCGATACTGTCTTTACTAACCTGCAGGTTAACCCAGTGCGGAGCATGGTCTGAGATTGTGATCGCCGAGTATCCCATGTCCACCACCCCTGCCAGTAAAGCCCTGCTCAAAATGAAGAAATCGATCCAGGAGTACACTTTATGCACGTGTGAGTAGAAGGAGAACTCCTTCACCCTCGGCTGCCCAAATCTCCATGGATCCACTCTAGCCCCCCCCGCCCCCCCCATCTGCTCGATGAACCCTTTTAGTTCCTTTGCCATTGCTGGCACCTTGCCCGTTTTTGAGCTTGACCGGTCCAAGCCAGAGTCGTCAATAACTGTGTTGAACTCCCCTCCCATGACCAACCTGTGCGAGTCCAGGTCCGGTATCTTCCCCAGCATCCTCTTTATAAACTCCACATCATCCCAATTTGGCACATACACATTTACTAATACCACCTGCACCCCCTGCAGTTTACCACTGACCATAATATATCGACCCCCCACATCCAAAACTATTCTACCTGCCTCAAATACCACCCGCTTATTGATCAGGATTGCGACCCCTCTAGTCTTTGAATCCAGTCCCGAGTGAAAGACCTGACTGACCCAGCCTTTCCTGAATCTAATCTGGTCAGTTCATCTGCAGAAAGTGCACCCAACTGGAGCTCCTCACAGACCGCATGGTTCGGTTGGAGCAGCACTTGGATGCACTTAGGAGCATGCAGGTGGCGGAAAGCGTCATAGATTGCAGTTATATAAATGTGGTCACACCCAAGGTGCAGGCAGAGAAATGGGTGACCACCAGAATGGGCAGGCAGCCAGTGCAGGAATCCCCTGTGGTTGTCCCCTCTCGAACAGGTATACCCCTTTAGATACTGTCGGGGGGGGATAACCTATCAAGGGAAAACAGCAGCAGCCAGAGCAGTGGCATCACGGCTGGCTCTGATGTTCAGAAGGGAGGGTCAAAGCGCAGAAGAGCAATAGGCATAGTGGACTCTATAGTCAGGGGCACAGATAGGCGCTTCTGTGGACGTGAAAGAGACTCCAGGATGGTATGTTGCCTCCCTGGTGCCAGGATCCAGGATGTCTCCAAACGGGTAGAGGGCATCCTGAAGGAGGAGGGCAATCAGGCAGAGGTCGTTGTACATATTGGTAGTAACGACATAGGCAGGAAGAGGCATGAGGTCCTGCAGGAGGAGTTCAGGGAGCTAGGCAGAAAGTTAAAAGACAGGACCTCTAGGGTTGTAATCGCGGGATTACTCCCTGTGCCACGTGCCAGTGAGGCTAGAAATAGGAAGATAGAGCAGCTAAACACGTGGCTAAACAGCTGGTGTAGGAGGGAGGGTTTCCGTTATCTGCACCACTGGGAGCTCTTCCGGGGCAGGTGTGACCTATATAAGAAGGACGGGTTGCATCTAAACTGGAGAGGCATAAATATCCTGGCCGCGACGTTTGCTAGTGTCACACGGGAGGGTTGAAAATTCATATGGCAGGGGGGTGGGCACGGGAGCAATAGGTCAGAACGTCAGAGCATTGAGGGAGAACTAGGGAATCGGGACAGTATGGCTCTGACGCAGAGCAGACAGGGTGAAGTTGCTGAACACAGCGGGTCTGGTGGCCTGAAGTGCATATGTTTTAATGCAAGAAGTATTATGGGTAAGGCAGATGAACTTAGAGCTTGGATTAGTACTTGGAACTATAATGTTGTTGCCATTACAGAGACCTGGTTGAGGGAAGGGCAGGATTGGCAGCTAAACGTTCCAGGATTTAGATGTTTCAGGCGGGATAGAGGGGGATGTAAAAGGGGTGGTGGAGTTGCGCTACTGGTTAGGGAGAATATCACAGCTGTACAACGGGAGGACACCTCAGAGGCAGTGAGGCTATATGGGTAGCGATCAGGAATAAGAAGAGTGCAGTCACAAGGTTGGGGGTTTACTACAGGCCTCCCAACAGCCAGTGGGAGATAGAGGAGCAGATAGGTAGACAGATTTTGGAAAAGAGTAAAAACAACAGGGTTGTGGTGATGGGAGACTTCAACTTCCCCAATATTGACTGGGACTCACTTAGTGCCAGGGGCTCAGACGGGGCAGAGTTTGTAAGGAGGATCCAGGAGGGCTTCTTAAAACAATATGTAGACAGTCCAACTAGGGAAGGGGCGGTACTGGACCTGGTATTGGGGAATGAGCCCGGCCAGGTGGTAGAAGTTTCAGTAGGGGGAGCATTTCGGGAACAGTGACCACAATTCAGTAAGTTTTAAAGTGCTGGTGGACAAGGATACGAGTGGTCCGAGGGTGAATGTGCTAAATTGGGGGAAGGCTAATTATAACAATATTAGGTGGGAACTGAAGAACCTAGATTGGGGGCGGATGTTTGCGGGTAAATCAACATCTGACATGTGGGAGGCTTTCAAGTGTCAGTTGAAAGGAATTCAGGACCGGCATGTTCCTGTGAGGAAGAAGGATAAATACGCCAATTTTCGGGAACCTTGGATAACGAGAGATATTGTAGGCCTCGTCAAAAAAGAAAAAGGAGGCATTTGTCAGGGCCAAAAGGCGGGGAACAGACGAAGCCTGTGTGGAATATAAGGAAAGTAGGAAGGAACTTAAGCAAGGAGTCAGGAGGGCTAGAAGGGGTCTCAAAGTCATTGGCAAATAGGGTTAAGGAAAATCCCAAGGCTTTTTACACGTACATAAAAAGCAAGAGGGTAGCCAGGGAAAGGGTTGGCCCACTGAAGGATAGGCAAGGGAATCTTATGTGTGGAGCCAGAGGAAATGGGCGAGGAACTAAATGAATACTTTGCATCAGTATTCACCAAAGAGAAGGAATTGGTAGATGTTGAGTCTGGAGAAGGGTGTGTAGATAGCCTGGGTCACATTGAGATCCAAAACGACGAGGTGTTGGGCGTCTTGAAAAATATTAAGGTAGATAAGTCCCCAGGGCCTGATGGGATCTACCCCAGAATACTGAAGGAGGCTAGAGAGGAAATTGTTGAGGCCTTGACAGAAATATTTGGATCCTCACTGTCTTCAGGTGATGTCCCAGAGGACTGGAGAATAGCCAATGTTGTTCCTCTGTTTAAGAAGGGTAGCAAGGATAATCCCGGGAACTACAGGCCAGTGAGCCTTACATCAGTGGTAGGGAAATTACTGGAGAGACTTCTTCGAGACAGGTTCTACTCCCATTTGGAAGCAAATGGACATATTAATGAGAGGCAGCATGGTTTTGTGAAGGGGAGGTCGTTTCTCACTAACTTGATAGAGTTTTTTGAGGCGGTCACAAAGATGATTGATGCAGGTAGGGCAGTGGATGTTGTCCATATGGCCTTCAGTAAGGCCTTTGACAAGGTCCCTCATGGTAGACTAGTACAAAAGGTGAAGTCACACAGGATCAGTGGTGAGCTGGCAAGGTGGATACAGAACTGGCTAGGTCATAGAAGGCAGAGAGTAGCAATGGAAGGATGCTTTTCTAATTGGAGGGCTGTGACTCGTGGTGTTCCGCAGGGATCAGTGCTGGGACCTTTGCTGTTTGTAGTATATATAAATGATTTGGAAGAAAATGTAACTGGTCTGATTAGTAAGTTTGCAGACGACACAAAGGTTGGTGGAATTGCGGGTAGCGATGAGGACTGTCAGAGGATACAGCAGGATTCAGGTTGTTTGGAGACTTGGGCGGAGAGATGGCAGATGGAGTTTAATCCGGACAAATGTGAGGTAATGCATTTTGGAAGGTCTAATGCAGGTAGGGAATATACAGTGAATGGTAGAACCCTCAAGAGTATTGAAAGTCAGAGAGATCTAGGTGTACAGGTCCACTGGTCACTGAAAGGGGCAACACAGGTGGAGAAAGTAGTCAAGAAGGCATACGGCATGCTTGCCTTCATTGGCCGGGGCATTGAGTATAAGAATTGGCAAGTCATGTTGCAGCTGTATAGAACCTTAGTTAGGCCACACTTGGAGTATAGTGTTCAATTCTGGTCGCCACACTACCAGAAGGATGTGGAGGCTTTAGAGAGGGTGCAGAAGAGATTTACCAGAATGTTGCCTGGTATGGAGGGCATTAGTTATGAGGAATGGTTGAATAAACTCGGTTTGTTCTCACTGGAATGTCGGAGGTTAAAGGGCGACTTGATAGAGGTCTACAAAATTATGGGGCATAGACAGAGTGGATAGTCAGAGGCTTTTCCCCAGGATAGAGGGGTCAATTACTAGGGGGCATAGGTTTAAGGTGCGAGGGGCAAGGTTTAGAGTAGATGTACGAGGCAAGTTTTTTATACAGAGGGTAGTAGGTGCCTGGAACTTGCTACCGGAGGAGGTGGTGGAAGCAGGGACGATAGTGTCATTTAAGGGACATCTTGACAAATACATGAACAGGATGGGAATAGAGGGATACGGACCCAGGAAGTGTAGAAGATTGTAGTTTAGTCGGGCAGCATGGTCGGCATGGGCTTGGAGGGCCAAAGGGCCTGTTTCTGTGCTGTACTTTTCTTTGTTCTTTGTTCAGTTACTCTAAGGTGCGTCTCCTGCAACATTGCCACATCCACCTTCAGTCCCCTAAGATGCGCAGACACACGTGCCCTTTTGACTGGCCCATTTAACCCTCGAACATTCCAGGTGATCAGCCTAGTTGGGGTGCTCATTGCCCCCCCCCCCCCCTTCGCTGATCAGCCATCCCCTTTTTTGAGCCCGCCTCCAGCCCATGCTGTGCGCCTCCACCGGTCCGCCCTCAGGCAGCTTCCACCCCCAACCTTCTCTCTGTCCCTTGGCCCAAGTCCCTCCCTTGTCAGCAGAACATTTTCCCCCCTCCCCCTCTCGTAACATCACTCTGTAACCCAACCCCGTTGATAAACCGAACTTATGCATACACCCCCACTGCGCTTCCGTGAGCTCGCCCGCCCACCTAGCTTGCTGGCCCCCATCCCTGGCGCCAGATAGTCTCCCACCTATTGTTCCCCCCCCCCCCCCCACTCATACAAACATACTCCAACATCAAACAATCCCCACACAATTGCCCGACAGAAAAACACCAAAATCTAAACAAGCACACCTCCATCCTCCAACAGTGCAAATGAAAACCTTAACTCACTCAGCTCTGCCACTGGTCCCAAACCAATACAGAAGGCATTACAAACAGGTTCCACAAAACGAAAAACGAGAAACTTTTTTTAAAAAAGAACAGAGAAACAAAAAGAAAAAAAAACCATGAACATTGCAGCAAAGTTCAAAAGTTCTCAGTCCACCACCAGTCCTTTCCTTTTCACGAAGTCCAACGCGTCCTCAGGCGACTCAAAATAAAAGTGTTGTTCCTCGTGCATGACCCAGAGACGGGCTGGATACAACAGTCCGAACTTCACTTTTTTCTTAAAAAGGATCGACCTAATCTGGTTGAAGTCTGCTCTTCTCCTGGCCACCTCCACACTCAGGTCTTGGTAAACCCGTAGGATACTTTTCTCCCATTTACAGCTCCGTGTCTGCTTGGCCCACTGTAAAATACGCTCCTTATCTAAGAACCTGTGGAATCTCACCACCATTGTCCTCAGGGGGATTCCTCGCGAGTGCTCTGTGAGCCCTGTCCACCTCCAAGGGCCGGGAGAATACCTAATCCCCCAGCAGCTTCTCAAACATAGGTCCTCAACCTTCTCCAGGAGCTTCTTCTGCTGGTCCCTCAGCATCCCCACCTCCAACTCCACCGCAGTTTGATGTTCCTCCTGCTCAGCCAGCGCCTTCTCCACCTTCTGGAATGCCCGATCTTGGGCGTCCAATCTAAGCTCCAGCCGTTCAATCAACTCTTTTATCGGGTCCAAGCAGTCCCGTTTCTGCTTAGCAAAGCCTTCCTGAATAACCTGCATCAGCTGCTCCGTTGACTGCTGGGTCAACAAACCAGAGGTCCGGTCCTCCGCCAGGCGGTCTCCCGCTGCAGCTTCAGCCCAAGCCTTCTCTGTCTTTCTGTTTCTGCCTTTACGAGCACTTCTAGTCCTTCTCTCCAAAGCTCCGATGTGGGAATTCAGTACACAATTGCCTCTGTCTTCAGTTTGGCAGTTCAAGTCCTGTAGAAAATCGGGGGAAAAGGTCCAAAAGTCCGACCCAAGCGGGAGCCACCAAATGTGCGACTTACTCCTTCATAGCCGCCACTGGAAGTGATGACCCTTGACTTTTAATGTTGGTTCATGTCCTGCACCAGAGAGTTCAGCAGAAAATCTGGGCTGAAAATCTAATGAAGCACTGAGATGGTGTTGCACTGAGTGAGATAATGCCGGCCAGATGGATTATTAAACTAAGGCTCTCTTCTGTGTTCTTAAGTTGATGGTATTATTTGAGGGAAACTAGTGAAATTCTCCTCAATGTCGTGACCGTTCCTCAAACAACACTATTACAAAAATACAGATGTGGCGGGCAATTCACCCAAACAAATGACTAAGGGTGCAATTCAATGGAACAAAAGCAGAGTCCCGTTTTGATAGCATTTAGCGGGTGTTTCTCAGCGCCTGCAGTGCCAGGAAATACCCCACTATCCAACAGCACTTTGCGAGGTTTTCTGGCCTCAGCGGGAAACTCCACGTTGAGGCCGCACTTATACTATTTCCTGCACTGAGCTCTGTCGCCAGTGCAGGAAGCGAATCCACGGATGCCAATCTTTCAACCCCCCTCAGTGACCCCACCATGGCCTCCAGACCCCACACTGCACCCAACTTGCCTCTTACGGGGTCCTTGAGCCCCCACCTCACACCGCCTTTTAAGGGCAAGACATTTGAGGTCCAGCCCTGGACTGGGCAATCAGGCACCAGGCACCTTTGCAGAGCCACCCAGGCATCCTGGCAGTGCCCTAAGTGTCATTTTGGGCGGATTTGGCAATGTGTTCCCCGTCGTTTTTTTGGGTGACATCCAGACCTGTATTCACCCAAACTTAGTCATTTTTGGGGGGCTTGGGGAGTTCCACACTGGTCAATCCCAGATTTAGGGGCTGGATTCTACGGTTCTCCAACTGCATGTTTCTTGCGGTGCGCAGTTCGCTGGTGGCAGAATTCTGTCTTCCAATCGCTTGTCAATGGGATTTCCCATTGAAGCAACCACACATCCCCGGGAAACCAGCAGGCGGGAGTGCACTGCCAGCGTAAAAAGTGAATCACAACGGCCGGAGAATACTGGGCAGGAATTTTCTCTGCAGTGGGGACCTAAACTCATCAGCCATTTTGAAAGGATGCCCTAATATCAAAGTGAGATTGAGGGTCCCCCACATCCCCCCCACCCACAGGCAATGTGACCCCCCACAACACCTCCAAGACTTGACACTTGTCTCCCACGGCCAACCTCCCCTCCCCCCTCCCTCCCCCGAACAGCCCCCACCCAGGCATGGGCTGACCCTGCCCCACAAACATCCATCCTTGTGGGCAACAGGACATTGCACCCGCACTCAAGTGAGCATTCCCCCCTTTCAGGCTCCTCCTTTCAGGAATCCCCTTCATTCCCCCCCCCCCCCTCACCCACGTTCATGATGCCCCTTCATACCCCACCTGCACCTCCCACCCTTCATACACCCCTCACTCCCCTTTCATTGCAGGCCCCGCCACTTTGCACTGCACACCAGGCATCCTGGCACTGACAACCTGGCACCCGGGCACCACCCCGGCACATGGCAGTGCCAACTTGACATTCTAGTAGTGTCAGCTTGGCACTACCAGGGTGCCTGGGACTGCCTCTGACCACCCAGGGGAGCTCCACAGGCCTCCAAACCTCCCAGAATGGTGATCATGGCTGGTCTCCACTTGTGGAGGCCAGTTCTAATTGGCGCACGGGTGAGGCATCACCAGTGTGGCCGTTGACCCCTGGGAGCTGGTAGAATGCAGCCTCAAACCGGCCTTGCATATTAAGATGGGCTAGGGCTTGATCCAGATTGCGCCAGGCACCACGGGTCAGGTGGCTCACTTGCAGCTCGGTACCCAGTGCAAAACCTGTTTTGGGCCTCTCCTGCGAAGCACCTGGTACAATGGGATCAACGGTGGGCACAATGTGGTGGGAAAACTGCACCCATAATTGAGTCATTGTTGCTTTGCTGTTTGTGTGAAAATTGGCTGACATGTTGCCTGTGTTTCAGATATCTAGTTCATAATTGAAATGTTTTAGAAGTTACATTTTAGTTAGAAATTAATGTTTTAACTGTAGATAAATGGGGCAGGGCATGTGATAGAGAAATTGAATTAGAAATCAGAAGTAAATGTAACTCAAACAACTTTGGAATTAATTGCTCTTATGGGATAAACTATGCCTTCTCAGTGTCCATGGCTAAACTATCTTCATCTTCTTCAACAATGACCTTCTCTCCATCATCAGGTCCAAAGTGGTTGATGCTCACAGATGGTTTGCACAACATTCAATATAATTTGCAATTCTTCAGACACTAAAGTAGTCCTTCCGTGTCCATTTGCAGCAAGACCTGGACAACCTTCAGGCTTGGGCTGATAGGTGGCAAGTAACATTTGCACCATTCCAGTGTCAGCCAATAGCCATCTCCAACTCTTTCCATGTTCATCTAGCCATCTCCCCATGGCATTCAATGACATTACCATTGCTGAATCCCCCACTATCCACATCCTGGACAACTGATCAGAAACTGAACTGGACCAGCAATGTAAATACCATGGCTTCAGGAGCAGTTCAAAGGCTGAGAGTTCTGTAGTGAGTAACTCGCCTCCTAACTACCTAAATCCTGTCCACCATCTACAAGGCAGAAGTCAGGAGTGTGATAGAATGCTCTCAACTTGCCTGGATGATTGCCGCTCCAACAACACTCAACTTGACCCTATCCAGAACAAAGCAACCCACTTGATTTGCACCCATTGAACATCTTAAAAATTCATTCCCTCCACAACTAATGCACAGTGACGGCAGTATGTACCTCTGCGATATACACTGCAACAAATTGCTAAGGATCCTTTGACAGCACATTCCAAATCCACAACCTTCTGCAGAAGCTTAAGGGAAGCAGATACATGGGAACATCACCAACTGCAAGTTCCCATCCAAGCCGCACACCATCCTGACTTGGAACTATATTGTCCTTCCTTCAATGTCACTGGGTCAAAATCTTGGAACTCCCTCCCTAAAGCACATTGACTGCAGAGCTTTAAGACGGTGGCTCACCATCACCTTCACAAGGGCAATAAGGGATGGGCAACAAATGCTGGCCTAGCCAATGGCACCCTAAAAAACACTACTGTCATGGATAGAATTGTGAAAGTATTTTAAAAATAGGAGATCTTCCACCTTAGCATAATAGAGCCAGAAAGTCTGCCTAAACTTCAATAAAAAATAATTTATATTATATATATATATATAGTTCCTATATCAAAAAAAGGCAAAACCAGAATGAAAGCAAAATACTACAGATGTTGGAAATCTGAAATGGAAACAGAAAATGCTGGATAAATCAGCATGCCTGGTCACATTTATGCAGAGAGAAACCGAGTTAACATTTTGGGTCCATATGACTCTACGGACTCGAAACGTTAACTCTGTTTCTCTCCCCACAGAAGATAAAACAGGGCCAACAATTCTGGTGGAGGGGATCATAAAATCCATCAGCAATATAAATTATTCATTGGGGGTTACAAATCAATGTAGCATGTAAGGTAAAATGATTCATTCACATTTCTGTTTGAGAACTTCCAAGAGCATGTCCCAACATGGAGTGGGATGTGGAGGTGGAAGGTTTCTTTGTTCAATTTATCTGTGTGTGTTTGCCGACAGAAGCAGACAATTTAGTTAAATGGGGTTTCATGACAGAAAAGCAACCGGAAAATCTGCAGCCAGTGGAAAAACCTACAGTGGTCCTCAAGGAGCCTTGCGGCAATAAGTAGTCACTTTGAATAGCTAGCTTAGAATCGGCTTCACTGAAGCTGTGGGAGCAGACTGGGAAGAACAGCCTGTGTGTATCCCAAGCCAGGAAAAGGAGCCGAAAAGTTCACAATCATGAGTTCATTGGAGATTGTTCAGCGAAAAGCTAATGGAAAGATCCCCATGTGATTCATACCTTGAGGAATAGCTGGAATGCTAAGATGAATGAAAGTAAATTGTAAAGGGCGATGGCATACTTTTTGAGTTGGTCCCAGGGAAAGTGAATGAATCTTCAAGATTCTGTAAGATAAGGAAACTCTTGGGAGAGGGATGGGGTCGGGAGGGCAGGGGACATTACCAGGGGGAGTAAAAAGTAGAACTGAGTTTATAGCCTAAGTATTTATAAGCCTTAGTGTTAAGTTAATAGCGCTAGCTTTGTTTAATTTATCTTTATACACTCAATAGCGTTTTTCTGTTTTTAAAAAGAGTGAAATCTTGTAGCATAGTTATGTCAGTAATTTATGGGTGTTTGGATTTATTCTTTAACTGTTAACAGAGCCGGAACACTATATAGCAGCAGTGACTGCCAAATTGGCTCTAAAGCATTTTGGGACAACCAGAGATCATGAAAGACACTATATAAATGTTTCTGTATTTTTAATTATTAAATGTAAACTCCCATTCTTTCTTTTGTGTCAGGAACTATTACCTCACAGTTACCCATATTAAATTGCATCTTCCATTTATTTATTTACTGTATTAAACTGTCTGTTGTAATTTTTAATCAATATACACATACAAGTCAACAATTAACATTTTAATCTGGCAGCATGTGTCAGCTTTCGAGTCTTGCACTAAAAGAGGCTGCTTTTTCACTTTGATTGAAGGCTTTTGACATTTATCTCCAAATTTCCATTTGCCGTAAGATCTATGTTCAAGATTGTTCTCAGCTGCCAACTATTTACAAGATCAGCTTTTACTGTTGTTCTAGATGAATATGCCAAAATACCTTTAGCCATTATCTAAAGATACATCTTCCACACTTTTAATTAAAGTACTGCTAACTTAGATTGTTGCTATCTCTCCAAAGCATTAAAACGTTCAATTTCATTTTAATCTCCATTTACGCAAACAATTCTATCCTTTCATACAAAGCCGTATCGATTTACTGCAAACTATTTATTTTGTACTGTATCCATTTTGCCTTTCATGATTTCTTGCTGCTCTTCTGTTGACCTGTTTGCTAACTCTTCAGCTCAGTTAATTAAGGCCAGCTACTTTTTTTATCTTGCTGAACTTGCCTTTTTCCCAATCCAGAAGCCTTATCTTTTACTCTTAATTATATTCTTCTCTCCTCAGATTGAACCTAACTATATTGTGGTCACCATTTTCCAATTGTTTTCCTAGTCTCACATCAGCTATGTGCCCCATTCATTTCACAGAAGCAACTCGAGCAATGCTTCATTCTTGGCTGAACTGGATATATATTGATCTGAGAAGTAGAGCTGATAGCATTATAAAGGGCTTGGTACGCTTTGACCACATGCATTACCTTTATTCCTGTGACTCTTGGGATGGTTAAAATCCCCCAATATTATTCCTCCATAGCAGTCTGAACTGTCTGCATATCTCATCTCTACTGTTCATATTCAAAGTACAGGGTGAATGAGTTTCCCACCCTTTAATCAGTGTAAACAGAGTGCATTAGATAGATTTATGTTGTTCTTGCTTGTGCTTATTTCCTGGGTTGCAAATGGGAAATGTTTAGAGTTTGTTTAGCATATTGTGACACATTTGCAGGATTATTGTCAATGGCTTGAGCCTTTGGTTCAGGCTGGGGTGGGGTGGGATTCCACCCTATGTTCTCTAAGTCTGAATAAAGATTGTAGACTTCCAGTTAACACAGATACTTTATTCAGTGGGTTCGTTCTGTTTCCAGAGCTTAACTAGATATAATACAGTCAAGAGGTATGACCAGTGAAGCTAAGGTAATCTGCCTATGCTGAGCTGTCTCTGTCTGCTGCTGCTCACTAGCCCTGTGCTTCTGAAAGAGGCGGATCCTCCCTTGGGCTGGACCCTTTATACCCGTCTCTGATGCTGCCCTCTAGTGATGCTGTGGCTGTTACATCTGTCTGTAGTTCCTGGTGTATGTGCAGATGTATGTACAGATCCCTACACCCCCCCCCTTTATTTGACATGTTTTCTAGACTGGCCTCAAGAAAACTACATAACAAGTGGTGAGAATATGCAAATCTGCAGACTGTGAAAATGATAAAAGTAATACAGAAACAATTAACTGTGTTGTGAGTCCATTGTGAGAAATGTCCATATTCGTCTTGTGCGTGTGTTGCAGTGCCGTTACAAATCTAGCTAGTCGGGTGCCTTACGGCTTCTGCTGGAGCGTCTTACCGGTGGTAGTAGGGATGATGGTTTGATGTCATCAAGAGTATTGTGTGGCGAGGAACGTCCTGTGGACAAATGGACTCGGTCAAGTCCAGTGTGGGAAATGCTGGTGTTGTAGGTCGAATCTCTAACAGATCCCGGCGGTTATGGCGAAAAAGTACTCCCGCAGACGATTTGACAATGTAGGACCGCGGTGCCTCCTGCCTGATCACCGTGGCTGACTCAGATCATCTGCCTTCTGAGTCCCTGATTCTGATGGTGTCACCTATTGTCAGTGGCTTGAGTGGGATCGCATGTTGATCGCAGTGTAGTTTTTGTTTGGAGCATAGTCCCCGCATGTCGTCGAGAACCGGTGCGTTGCCGGGGTCTCGGAATTGCTTTGCCGGTAGGGTTGTCCGGATGTCTCTACCGAAGAGCACTTGCGCTGGCGACAGTCCTGAGCTCAATGGGGTTGCTCGGTATGATAATAGAGCTAGGTTGATGTCGGAACGTGACTTGGCTGCTTTGCTGATGAGTTGTTTAATGATGTGGACACCTGTTTCCCCTGCTCCATTTGATTGTGGGTAGCGATTCTGTGTTGCACCGTTGTCTGACCTCGACTTTTTCCTGTGTTTGTGGTATTGAATCTGTATGTCATCGTTCATGAAAGCTGTTTTACTTGTTTGTTCTGGAGAAGATGTGAATTCGTGAGATTCTTTATCATGCCATGGCATGTTTGTAGTCTTGTCATTGTTTTGCAGTGTGCTGTGGCATTGTCCTTCACATGCAGAGTTGCACCATGTTGTACAGGTCGTTGTTTCATTGTTGTTTTGTCTGTCGTTTCTGTCTTTGTTGTTTTCATTGGCATTCTTCTTGTTGTCGTTCTTGTTGTTTTTGTCGTTTCTGTCTTTGTTGTTTTCATTGGCATTCTTCTTGTTGTCGTTCTTGTTGTTCTTTTTGTCGCGCTTGTTGATTCTGTTTTCGTTGTTTTCGCTTTTAGTTTTGTTCTTTTTCTTGTCGTGCTTGTTGTTTCTGGGATGCTTCTTGTTGCTTTTGTCGTTCTTGGTGCGCTGCATGTTTTTGTTGCTGTTGTTGTTCTTGTTCTGCTGTGCTTCTTGCTGTGTTTGTTGTTCTTGTTGCGTTCAATGAGTGTGCCATGTGGATTATTTGAGTAATTGCCACAGTTATTGGTGTCAGTGTCCTTTATGGTATCTGCTACATTGAGTGTTTCTTCGTGAGAATTGTGAGAATGATCTGATGTTGCATTGGTGTAGGTGACATAAGTCATTTGTGGTGGATTCAGTTCCTCTTCTTTGCTTACTTGGTACTCCTTTTCTGGAGTAATTTCTGGTTCACTTGAATCATCATTGATTTCTTGGTGCTTCTCTTTTGGAGTCATTTCAGATTCATTTGAATCATCTGTGAACTCTTTGTGCTCCTTTTCTGGAGTCAAAATCTTCACGATTTAATTTTGTTGTGGGTCGTGGTGCTCCTTTTCTGGAGTCAAAACCTTCAAGATTTCTATTGACGTGGTCTCTCTGGACTCTTGGTGCTCCTCTTCTGGAGTCAGAATCTTCAGGATTTCTATTGACGTGGTCTCTTAGGACTCTTGGGTGTCCGTCCTCTAATTATTGAGTGCTTCTGTGCAGACGGCCTGAGATATGTCAGTGTCGCTGTGATCCTGCACATCATGTATGGGAATTGTGATTTATTCGTCACTTGTCTCACAAACAGTGAGTAGACATTCAGTGTCTTCTTCTGGTGGCTCAAATAAGCTTGATAGATCTTCATGGTCCTGTACATGCATGGCGTTCGCTATGGAGTGTTTGCTTGCTTCCATTTTTGAGTCTGTCACCAAGCTGTCTGTGGAGGTTTGCGTCACTGTCTTTGTGGAGGCTTGCGTCGCTCTCTCTGTGGAGACTTGTGTCGCTCTCTTTGTGGAGTCCTTCATCGCTCTCTTTGTGGAGTCGTGCAGTGTTCTCGCTGTAGAGTCTATCTGTGCTCTCTCAACGGAGTCATTCTGTGCTCTCTGTGTGGCGTCGTCTTCATCTTGGGTATTGCTGTCATCCTATGTATCGACGATCTGCCATGGCACCATGGCATTGGATTCATCTACTATGAGAAGAGTCGTATTGAGCTTTTCAACCATGTTGCCGATGCTGTGATCAGGATCTCCGAATAACTCAGCCATGTCTGAACAGTATTGTTTGTATTGTTCGATAGACAAATCATCGCTTTTTGTTTTGGAGTTGTGATCGTTCTCTTCATGTTCAATGA
This sequence comes from Scyliorhinus torazame, assembly GCF_047496885.1. Classification (NCBI taxonomy): domain Eukaryota; kingdom Metazoa; phylum Chordata; class Chondrichthyes; order Carcharhiniformes; family Scyliorhinidae; genus Scyliorhinus; species Scyliorhinus torazame. The sequence goes on from NC_092708.1 coordinate 73,272,359, forward strand.
ACAAATCATCTTGTGTGGATGCTGGGACCCTTCGTGGTGCGTGGACCACTCTCTGTTTCTTGGTGTCAGGCCACAGCATAATCCTGCACTCACAAGTCGGGATGTCATATATGCTGGGCTGAAGATTCCCCAATCCGAAGAACTCATCGTCGGGGTCTTCATGGTAGAACACCTGTAGTTGCGGTTCGGATTTGGTACTGGGGTAGCCATCTCCCAAGATTAAATCTTCGTCTGAGTCGTAGTCTACAAGGACCATATCATCTTCTAGGGCAGTGCTAACTGCTTGTTTCAGGGTGTTGTGAAAGTTATTTTCAACTGCTGGTGTAAGTTCGGGCATTGTTCTGTCTTTTGAGGCAAGAAAATTGGGTTTTGCACTTTAAATTTCTTTTTGTTCCTTTTCGTGCATTTCCCTTTTAAGTGGGCGTGGTCCTGGTCTTCTGACGTCATGACACTCATGACATCATGCGTAGGACTCGATTGCCCATGCGCACACTGAGTTTCCTGTACTGTGCGCTCTTTTCACAACTGAGCATGTGCGGCTCCTTTCTCAAGATGGCTGCCGCTCAGAACCTCCATCCATCTTCGATTCAACCCTGCCTCCGCCTCGTGGTGAGTGTTCACGCCATTTTTACCGATTTTGTTTTCTAAATGATGATTCTGTGTTTGTAGAGAGTCAAAGTACTGATTTTGTTTTTGTTCATAAGCAAGGCATTTTTGTATAGCGATTTCTAGAGTTAGATACTTATTTTGTGAAAGTTCTTCCCTCAAATTTTTATCAGATAGTCCAGAACTTAATTGATGCATTATCATATAGACGTTACAGTGCAGAAGGAGGCCATTCGGCCCATCGAGTCTGCACCGGCTCTTGGAAAGAGCACCCTATCCAAGCCCACACCTCCACCCGATCCCCATAATCCCATAACCCAGTAACCCCACCCAACACTAAGGGCTATTTTGGACACTAAGGGCAATTTAGCATGGCCAATCCACCTAATCTGCACATCTTTGGATTGTGGGAGGAAATTGGAGCACCCGGAGGAAACCCACGCACACACGGGGAGAACGTGCAGACTCCGCACAGACAGTGACCCAAGCCGGGAATCGAACCTGTGACCCTGGAGCTGTGAAGCAATCGTGCTAACCACTATGCTACTGTGCTGTGACACTTATCACAGTGTCTCTGAAATCAGCATATTCACAGCCTCGTGGTATTAACTTGAGATTTGTAATAAAATCAGAGGTGGGCCCTCCGTTTCTCTGATAAGAGATAAATCTTTCCACTATCTCACCGGACCGACTGTTACAGCGTTCAGCAAATGTTTTGAGTATAACGTCTACTTTGGTGTTGTCCTGACCTTCTAAGTAATTAAAGCAATTATAGATTTCTCTAGCTTCATGCCCTCCTGTTGAGAGTAGTAGGGATATTTTTGTTGCGTCAGAGACAGTGCTTAAATCATTAGCTGTGATAAATATTTGGAACAGCTGTTCAAACATTTTCCAGTTATAACTTAAATTACCGGTTGTTTCCAGCTGCCATGGAGTTCCAACAATTCCCATCGAATCAGTTAGTCGTCGAGGATCCATTTGCAGCGAAGTCTTCCACAGTCGAATATCCGGTTTAAGTTTTTCTTCTCTTGCTGGTGTCTAGCTAGCTTTCTGAAATCACTCCTGGTATCATATGTTATTCTCTAAGTCTGAATAAAGATTGTAGACTTCCAGTTAACACAAATACTTTATTCAGTGGGTTTGTTCTGTTTCCAGAGCTTAACTAGATATAATACAGTCAAGAGGTATGACCAGTGAAGAGGTATGACCAGTCCAAAGATGTGCGGTTTAGGTGGATTGGCCATGCTAAATTGCCCACAGTGTCCAAAATTGCCCTTCGTGTTGGGTGAGGTTACTGGGTTATGGGGATAGGGTGGAGGTGTGGACCTTTGGTGGGGTGCTCTTTCTAAGAGTCGGTGCAGACTCGATAGGCCGAATGGCCTCCTTCTGCACTGTAGATTCTATGAAGCTAAGGTAAACTGCCTATGCTGAGCTGTCTCTGTCTGCTGCTGCTCACTAGCCCTGTGCTTCTGAAAGAGGCGGATCCTCCCTTGGGATGGATCCTTTATACCCGTCTCTGATGCTGCCCTCTAGTGATGCTGTGACTGTTACATCTGTCTGCAGTCCCTGGTGTATGTGCAGATGTATGTACAGATGTACAGATCACTACACAACCATTTCTTACTGCAGGCCAAGGGGAGGCTTGGTCCAAATCCACAATAGACAGTTCCATAAAGCTACCAAAGGGTGTTGCAATTGGTTGTTTTGAACACAGTGTGTGTTTCTTTCAGAAGAGGGTGAGCGACTCTCTCTCTGTCTCTCTCTCTCTCCCTCCACCCCCCAACCCCCACCACTACATGCTGGTCTCCCACTGGCAATTAAACACAACACTTTCACATAATAATCATAATTCATTAGTGTTACAAGTAGACTTACATTAACACTGCAATGAAGTTACTCTGAACATAGTAAGAAGTCTCACAACACCAGGTTAAAGTCCAACAGGCTTGTTTCAAATCACTAGCTTTCGGAGCACTGCTCCTTCCTCAGGTGAATGAAGAGGTAGGTTCCAGAAACATTTATACGGACAAAGTCAAATATGCAAGACGATACTTTGAATGGGAGCATTTGCAGGTAATTAAGTCTTTTCAGAGCCAGAGAGAGGGGTAACCCCAGGTTAAAGATGTGAATTGTCTCAAGCCAGGACAGTCGTGCGACAATCGCCAGGCAGGAATGTTCCCTTCCAGTCGGGGAACACTTCAGCAGTCGAGGGCATTCAGCCTCTGATCTTCGGGTAAGCGTTCTCCAAGGTGGCATTCAGGATGCGCGACAATGCAGAATTACCGAGCAGAAACTTGTAGTCAAGTTCCGCACACATGAGTACAGCCTCAACCGGGTCCTGGGATTCATGTCGTATTACATTCACCCCCCACCATCTGGCCTGGGCTTGTGAAATCCTACCAACTATCCTAGCTTGAGAAATTCACACCTCTTTAACCTGGGGTTACCCCTCTCTCTGGCTCATCGCTCATAAAGGAGGGCCCCCTATCACCGTGAATGTATGCGGGGAAACCGAACAGTGTAAAGATACCCTGGAGAGCCTTGATGACGGTGGTTGTAGTCATGTCTGGGCAGAGGATGGCGAATGGGAACCGGGAGTACTCATCAATCACGTTAAGGAAGTACGTGTTGCGGTCGGTGGAGGGGAGGGGGCCTTTGAAATCCATGCTGAGGCGTTCAAAGGGACGGGAAGCCTTTATCAGGTGCGCCCTCTCTGGCCGGTAGAAGTGCGGTTTGCACTCCGCGCAGATTTGGCAGTCCCTGGTGACGGTCCTGACCTCCTCGATGGGTTAGGGCAGGTTGAGGGTTTTGATAAAATGAAAAAAAACGAGTGACCCCCGGGTGGCAGAGGTCCTCGTGGAGGGATCGGAGGCAGTCCACTTGTGCGGTGGCACATGTGCCCCGGGACAGGGCATCAGGAGGCTTGTTCAGCTTCCCCAGACGGTACAAGATCTCGTAATTGTAGGTGGAGAGTTCTATCCTCCACCGCAAGATCTTGTCGTTCTTAATCTTGCCCTGCTGCGTATTATCGAACATGAAGGCAACCGACCGTTGGTCCGTGGGGAGAGTGAATCTCCTGCCGGCCAGGTAATGCCTCCAGTGTCGCACAGCTTCTACTATGTCCTGGCCTCCTTTTCGACCGAGGAGTGGCGAATTTCAGAAGCATGGAGGGTACGGGAGAAGAACGCCACAGGCCTGCCCGCTTGGTTGAGGGTGGCCGCCAGAGCTATGTCGGATGCATCGCTCTCGACCTGGAAGAGGAGGGACTCATTGATGGCGCGCATCGTGGCTTTTGCAATGTCTGCTTTGATGCGGCTGAAGGCCTGGCGGGCCTCCGTCGACAGGGGGAAGGTTGTGGACTGGATCAGGAATCGGGCTTTGTCTGCGTAGTTGGGGACCCACTGAAATGAAAAAAAAAATGAAAACGGCTTATTGTCACAAGTAGGCTTCAAATCAAGTTACTGTGAAAAGCCCCTAGTCGCCACATTCCGGCGCCTGTTCGGGGAGGCTGGTACGGGAATTGAACTGTGCTGCTGGCCTGCCTTGGTCTGCTTTCAAAGCCAGCGATTTAGCCCTGTGCTCAACCAGCCCCTGAAAAATGAAATGAAAATCACTTATTGTCACAAGTAGGCTTCAAATGAAGTTACTGTGACAAAAACAAACAAAGAACAAAGAAATGTACAGCACAGGAACAGGCCCTTCGGCCCTCCAAGCCCGTGCCGACCATACTGCCCGACTAAACTACAATCTTCTACACTTCCTGGGTCCGTATCCTTCTATTCCCATCCTATTCACATATTTGTCAAGATGCCCCTTAAATGTCCCTATCGTCCCTGCCTCCACTACCTCCTCCGGTAGTGAGTTCCAGGCACCCACTACCCTCTGCGTAAAAAACTTGCCTCGTACATCTACTCTAAACTTTGCCCCTCTCACCTTAAACCTATGCCCCCTAGTAATTGACCCCTCTACCCTGGAACATGTCTGTCCTGTATTCCTATCAACTGACACTTGAAAGCCTCCCACATGTCAGATGTTGATTTGCCCTCAAACATCCGCCCCCAATCTATGTTCTTCAGTTCCCGCCTAATATTGTTATAATTAGCCTTCCCCCAATTTAGCACATTCATCCTCGGACCACTCTTATCCTTGTCCACCAGTACTTTAAAACTTACTGAATTGTGGTCACTGTTACCGAAATGCTCCCCTACTGAAACATCTACCACCTGGCCGGGCTCATTCCCCAATACCAGGTCCAGTACCGCCTCATCCCTAGTTGGACTGTTTACATATTGTTTTAAGAAGCCCTCCTGGATGCTCCTTACAAACTCTGCCCCGTCTAAGCCCCTGGCACTAAGTGAGTCCCAGTCAATATTGGGGAAGTTGAAGTCTCCCATCACCACAACCCTGTTGTTTTTACTCTTTTCCAAAATCTGTCTACCTATCTGCTCCTCTATCTCCCGCTGGCTGTTGGGAGGCCTGTAGTATACCCCCAACATTGTGACTGCACCCTTCTTATTCCTGATCTCTACCCATATAGCCTCACTGCCCTCTGAGGTGTCCTCTCGCTGTATAGCTGTGATACTCTCCTGAACAAGTAGCGCAACTCCGCCTCCCCTTTTACATCCCCCTCTATCCCGCCTGAAACATCTAAATCCTGGAACGTTTAGCTGCCAATCCTGCCCTTCCCTCAACCAGGTCTCTGTAATGGCAACAACATCATAGTTCCAAGTAGTAATCCAAGCTCTAAGTTCATCTGCCTTACCCGTAATGCTCCTTGCATTAAAACATATGCACTTCAGGCCACCAGACCCGCTGTGTTCAGCAACTTCTCCCCGTCTGCTCTGCCTCAGAGCCACACTGTCCATATTCCCTAGTTCTCCCTCAACGCTCTCACCTTCTGACCTATTGCTCCCGTGCCCACCCCCCTGCCATACTAGTTTAAACCCTCCCGTGTGACACTAGCAAATCTCGCGGCCAGGATATTTATGCCTCTCCGGTTTAGATGCAACCCGTCCATCTTATGCAGGTCACACCTGCCCCGGAAGAGCTCCCAGTGGTCCAGATAACCAAAACCCTCCCTCCTACACCAGCTGTTTAGCCACGTGTTTGTCTGCTCTATCTTCCTATTTCTAGCCTCACTGGCACGTGGCACAGGGAGTAATCCCGAGATTACAACCCTCGAGGTCCTGTCTTTTAACTTTCTGCCTAGCTCCCTGAACTCCTGCTGCAGGACCTCATGCCTCTTCCTGCCTATGTCGTTAGTACCAATATGTACAACGACCTCTACCTGTTTGCCCTCCCCCTTCAGGATTCCCTCTACCCGTTCGGAGACATCCTGGACCCTGGCACCAGGGAGGCAACATACCATCCTGGAGTCTCTTTCACGTCCACAGAAGCGCCTATCTGTTCCCCTGACTATAGAGTCCCCTATAACTATTACTCTTCTGCGCTTTGACCCTCCCTTCTGAACATCAGAGCCAGCCGTGGTGCCACTGCTCTGGCTGCTGCTGTTTTCCCCTGATAGGCTATCCCCCCCGACAGTATCCAAAGGGGTATATCTGTTCGAGAGGGGGACAACCACAGGGGATTCCTGCACTGACTGCCTGCCCTTTCTGGTGGTCACCCATTTCTCTGCCTGCACCTTGGGTGTGACCACACTTACATAACTGCGATCTATGACGCTTTCCGCCACCTGCATGCTCCTAAGTGCATCCAATTGCTGCTCCAACCGAACCATGCGGTCTGTGAGGAGCTGCAGTTGGGTGCACTTTCTGCAGATGAAGCCATCCAGGACGCTGGAAGCCTCCCGGACCTGCCACATCTCACAGTCAGAGCACAGCACCCCTCTAACTGACATTGCGTCAATTAATTAAAATTAAAATTTGTCTTTTTTTTTATAAATACTTTTTTTTTTTTAAATTACAAAGTTACTGTCAACTATCTGTTTCCTAGCACTAGATTTCTAATAGAAATGCGATAGCTAACTATAATATCCTCCGATCTCTGGCTTAGATATCCTCTAAATTATAATTAAGTTATTATGTTTAATTAGTTCCCAAATAGTCAAAAAAATTTAGGTTAGAATCCCAACCAGCCACTCAGGTCACAGCTTTTCTGTCCCCCCCGACACACACAATTTGAAAAAAGGTATAAAAGTAAAAATCACTTGCTTACCTTCTGAGATGTTCTCAGGTTCTCTCGCTGACAGAGACTGCTCCTCCACCTCCAATCCTTGGCCTGCACAATGCTAATAATATATAATATAATATGGCACTTACCTTACACCAATGGGTCTTATTATTAGGTTAGAGGAGGAGGGTGGGTGGGAGACACTACACGTGTAGTGTCTCGGGTTTCCTCTCCACCAGAATTTATTGGGGGGGGGGGGGGGGGGACTTGCCAGAGGTCGAACTTCCGGTTCCCGCCGAAATCCAAAGGGCTGCTCCTGTAAAGGTAAGAGCTTTTAAACTAACTACTCACCTCCCAGAAGGCCCCTGCGCACCGCTGCCGCCGAAATCCAAAGGGCTGCTCCTGTAAAGGTAAGGTCTTTAAACTCACTACTCACCTCCAAGAAGGCCCCTGCGCACCGCTGCCGCCGAAATCCAAAAAGGTTTTCGATTTCGGCGGAAAGGAATGTGGCGACAAGCTCCTAGTCGCCACATTCCGGCACCTGTTCGGGGAGGCTGGTACAGGAATTGAACCATGCTGCTGGCCTGCCTTGGTCTGCTTTAAAAGCCAGCTCTTTAGCCCTGTGTTAAATCAGCCCTGTGCGTAATAGCTGAAGAACCCGAGGCAGCGCTTTAGGGCCATGGGGCAGTGAGGGAGGGGGAACTCCATGAGGGGGCGCATGCGCTCGGGGTCGGGGCCTATGACTCCACTTCACACTACGTAGCCTAGAATGGCTAGACGGTCGGTGCTTAACACGCATTTATTCTTATTGTATGTCAGGTTAAGGATTTTCGCGGTCTGGAGAAATTTGCGGAGGTTGGTGTCGTGGTCCTGCTGGTCATGGCCGCAGATGGTGACGTTATCCAGATACGGGAACGTTGCGCGTAAGCTGTACCGGTCAACCATTCGGTCCATCTCTCACTGGAAGACCGAGACTCCGTTCGTGACACCGAAGGGAACCCTTAAAAAGTGATAGAGCCGCCCATCTGCTTCGAAGGCAGTGTACTGGCGGTCACCATGACGAAGGGGTAGCTGGTGGTAAGCAGACTTGAGGTCCACCGTGGAGAAAACCTTGTATTGCGCGATCCTGTTCACGAGGTCGGCTATACGGGGGAGAGGGTACGCATCCAGCTGCGTAAACCTGTTGATGGTCTGACTGTAGTCAATGACCATCCTATGTTTCTCCCCGCTCTTTGCCACCAATACCTGAGCTCTCCAGGGACTGTTACTCGCTTCGATGACCCCTTCCCTCAGCAGCCTTTGGACCTCCGACCTGATAAAGGTCCAGTCCTGGGCACTGTACCGTCTGCTACTGGTGGCGACGGGTTTGCAATCCGTGGTGAGGTTCGCAAACAGGGAAGGCGGGTCGACCTTAAGGGTCACGAGGCCGCAGACAGTAAGGGGGGGGGGGGTATAGGGCCGCCGAATTTAAAAGTCAGGCTTTGCAAATGGCACTGAAAATCCAGCCCAAGGAGGGTGGCTGCGCAGAGGTGCGGCAGGACGTACAGGTGGAAATTGTTGAATTCCCTGCCTTGGACAGTGAGGTTCTCTAGGCAGAACCCCTTTATCTCCACCGAGTGTGACCCGGAGGCCAGGGAGATCCTTTGATTTACGGGATGGGTGACAAGAGAACAGCGCCTTACCGTGTCGGGGTGAACAAAGCTTTCCGTGCTCCCAGAGTCAATCAAGCAAGACGTCTCGTGGTCGTTGATGGAGATTGTCGTTGTAGCTGTTGCAAGCGTCCGGGGCCGAGTCTGGTCCAGAGTCACCGAGGCCAGCTGAAGTAATTGAGAGTTCTGGTTGGGCAGCATGTAGTCGGCTGTGCTGGGGGCCTGGGGCCACATCCAAGATGGCGTCACCCATGGGTCGCACATGGTGTCCGGGGATGAAGAAGATGGCGGCGGCGAGGGACAAAATGGTGGCGCCCACCCGTCCAGCGTGGTGTCTGGGGGGCAAAATGGCCATGCCCGTGGATAGCCTTAGGATTAGGGGGGTGGCGGTGAGTGCTGGGCGGTCGGGGCCTGAAAGGGGGGTTGCCGATAGTCGCTGGAGACCGCGGCCATGGCGCGGGCCTGCCAGACCCCCACATCGTGGCCCTTCTTGCCGCACCCTTTGCAGATGGCGGTGCGGGCCGGGCAGCACGGGCGGAGATGATTCGCCTGCCCGCAGAAGAAACAGCAGTGTCAGGCGGCGTTAGCGGGCCATCTTGCCGTGCAGGCTTGCGGGGTCAGGGGAAAGGTCTGAGGGGTTGCCGCTATGGCGTGCCACGCAGCCCAGGGGGCCGCCGCGCATTCGGGTGCAAAGGACAGCGTGTTTTTATAGGCAACGTCCATGGACCCTACCACCTTACAGTGTCTCTGTAAGTCCCAGAGTGTCCATTTCCAGGAGCCTTCTGCGGATATTGGGGTAGGTCATACCTGCCACGAAAGCATCCCTAATCAAAAGTTCCGTGTGCTCGCTCCCCGAAACTGGCGGGCAGCCACAGTTTCGGCCCAGCACCAGCAGAGCCCGGTAGAAGTCTTCCAACGTTTCCTTGGGGCTTTGCCTCCTAGTCGCCAGCAGGTGACGAGCGTAGACCTGGTTCACAGGGCGGATATAATGTCCTTCTAGCAGCTCGATCGCGGCAGCATAATTCGCCGCCTCCTCGATAAGAGGGTAGATCCCAGGGCTGACCCGTGAGCGTAGGAGATGCATCTTTTGCCCTTCCGTGGGGGTGTCGGCGGCCGTGTCGAGGTAGCCCTTAAAGCACGCCAGCCAATGTTTGAAAATAGCAGAGTTGTCCGCGTGGGGGCTGAGCTGAAGGCACTCCGGTTTGAAACGGAGATCCACCCTTCCAACTGAAGTTGTAGCAGATTAAATTGATGCGCAATCAATTACTCTCAAGACGAAGTGATTCATAACTGAAGGCTTTAATCTGCTGGAACTCTTCCCCAGCAGCTTCGATAGAGAAAGTGAAGGCTGCTGGGATGGCACTGGTTCTTATACTCTGCCTCTCAGGGCGGAGCTACGTACATCAGCCAATGGTAGACTCCTGGTCTAACCAATGGTCATCCACCTCTCAGGTACCGCAATACCTGGTATTACCACAATATTGAAGTGGGCTTTTAAGTTCATTTAACTATATGAGCCTGCACCCCGCCTATAATGTGTGGGATCGAGATTGCGAGATCTGGTTAGTCCTCGGGGGGTGTACCAAATGTCAGGAATCCCGACCTCCAGTGGGATGCAGCCAGCAAATCGTGCCCAATAACTCAATCTTCTGTCAATGTTTTATAAAAGTTTGTTCTCAGGATGTGGGCATTCCCAATGCTCCTGAGTGATACTCCCATAATGGTGCTTCATCACTAATACTGTGTCAGATAAGTATGCTATTAGTTGACGCCATATTGGTAGCACTTGTGAAGAGCGAGCTAATACTTAATACCCTTGGTATGTATTGGGGTACCAACTCATCTTTAACCTGGTCATGTCCGAAAGGAGAATGATAACACATAATCTATAAAAATGCCTATTTCTCAAATTGGCTTTTCAGAAATGCACACAAAAGATATGTTAAGAACTCAACTAATTAAATTACCAGACAGTAGTTAATTGGGTTAGCATCCCAAAAAATCTAACAATTACTTTCAGAAATTAAATTGAGTTCATTAAATACTTAATTCACCCATGAAAAGCAATAATTATTTCAAAATATTCCTGATAAAAAGGCTGTGAACAATTAAAATAAATAAGAAAAATGAAAAACTGTTCAAGGTTACCACAGGTAAATGATATAATGATTTCTCATGTGACGCACGGTTCACTGTTATCACATTTTACATGCTTCATTTACCTGTACCTTAATAGCAACACAAACTAAAATAGTTTAATCAAATTCAGCTGTATCGTGTGCGTTCTGTTGTAAAACCATCTCAAATACTTCAGTAGCTGAATAATCAAAATATGTTGCAAAGGAAATTAGAGTGCAGACTTGTCTGGATAGATGCTCTGGAATTAAAATGACTGAGGAGATTAGACTAAGGGAGCCTGTGCGTAATACAGAATTATATTTAGTAGAATGAGGTCACGAAAGCTTTGCCAGTTCAAGTCATTGGAGCCTGAAATAAGCAATAATCATGTCCATTTTTGGGTATCAGGTTATTACATTATTTGTTTTCTCCAGGGGCTTTAGCGAGCAGCTGTAGTTTGAGGCTCAGCGCCTTTAGTTCTCCTTCTAAGGGTTGTGACACTATCGACAGAATTGGCTAACTTTGCTGAGATTGCAAAATTCTCTGATCTCATGATAAAGACTGCACAAGGCCACTGAAAGAACATCAAATGTATTATCCAGTGCACTGCCATCTTTCTTTTCGACATTGAAGAAAACATTCAGTACACATCTACAAAAATATTTTATTTTCAAACCTTCAGTGGCACTAAAGGGACAGACATTTAACTAAATGATGGCATATTAGTCACAAATATCGATTAAATTTGAAAAGTGTGATATTTGAAATTAGTATTCGATTACACTCTCCCTCTCTGAGAAACAATTTTTATTTCTATAAAAGCTACTTTATCCCAGAGGCAACTAGCACCAACCTGACTCCAAGAGCAGAATTTAATGCTTTCCCCTGTGGTGAATTTGCTGGTGGTGGTGGGGCATTTAATAAGGTGGCAATGTGGGGGGGTGGGGACCCTGCCACATTCCAGCTTCCACCCTATTTAATCCGTGAATATGAAGGCCCATGGACAGCCTTCCAAGCCTGTTATCAATTGAAGCCCTTAAGGGGGCGATTAGTGCTCAATTAAGGGCCTCTGCATCCTCCTGCCGCTGATATTAACCCAGCTGCAGATGGTAGGTTACCGAGTTAGTCTCTTGTTCAAAGTTACTCAATGGCTGATGACATATCGAGAGGGGGATGAGGGGGGCGGGGAATGGGGGGTTGGAGAGAGGGAATTGAAAGTCATCACAGCCCCTGCTATTGGTACTCTCCCCTTTTCCCTCCTTCCACGTGACCTTCACCCCACACCCAGAAGGAAAAAAACAGTTTTGACCAGTATTCTTATTTCCCTGTTTACTGGTGTTCAATTTTAAAGCACAGAAGACCAATTCAGACCAATATTCTTATTTCCCCATTTATTTCCTTCTGGGCAACTCGCTTCTGCATCAGTCACCTGTGTCCTGGGAGGTCCAAAGATCATTCTAGGCCTTGGGTGGATGTTATACTTACAGCAGCCTCTGTCTCCCCAGCAATGGAACTGTTCCCTAGTACTTGAATGGCATGTAATATGGGAGACCTCCAATAAAAGTGCTGACTTAGGGCTCTGACTGGCTCTTTCGCCTTTAGATGAGACTCCTGTCACTTGCATTAAATACCGCCCAACAGTGATTTTGTATTTCGCACTTGCTGAAAAGCAGGCTCCCTAATAGAGGCTGGAATCCTACAGGGAACCTGCATATGTATTGAAATTAACTTGATTCTTGGAAATCAGCTGAGACCAGATTCCGGCGAAGGGATTACTGGATGACCTCCACCATTGAAGTTGGAGCCGGATGGCACCCAAAGGAATGTCCCACCCCATATATCTTCCATTGCAGATTATGATTTCCACTCTAGATACCCAATGGCAGTAATTCCATTGTAAAAGCAAGCAATGTTTACATAGAATAACAGTAAGTTGGACAAAAAATATTCTATAATAATGCCAGAATCTATGTGACCAAGTGACTGATATGAAGGCTCCCTGGAGGATGAGATAATTTGAATTGGCTCACTAAGTTAAAGCAATTGATGCTTGCTGGTAAACCCATCCTAATACCCTGCTGACCATAGTATTGAGACTCGAGCCAATTTTGACCGGCTATGAAACTAGAACAAGAGTTGAGGAGCAGCTGCAGTTTGATTTGATTTGATTCATTGTCATGTGTACCGAGGTACAGTGACAAGTATTGTTCTGCGTATAGTCCATGCAGATTGTTCCGTATATGAAAAAAACTGAGTCCTCTTGAGGCTGAAGCAGCTTTTAGACATACAAAGCTAAATCACTAAATTCCTATACAGCAGTTGCCATCTTTGATGTACATTGGTAATGTGTGTACTAACAAAGAACAAGGAAAAGTACAGCACAGGAACAGGCCCTTCGGCCCTCCAAGCCTGCGCCAACCATGCTACCCGACTGAACTAAAACCTTCTACACTTCCGGAGTCCGTATCCTTCTATTCCCATCCTATTCATGTATTTGTCAAGATGCCCCTTAAACATCACTATCGTCCCTGCTTCCACCACCCCCACTGCCAGCGAGTTCCAGGCACCCACTACCATCTGTGTAAAAACGTGCCCCTCGCACCTTAAACCTATGCCCCCTAGTAATTGACCCCTCTACCCTGGGAAAAAGTCTCTGACTATCCACTCTGTCTATGCCCCTCATAATTTTGTAGACCTCTATCAAGTCGCCCTTTAACCTCTGACGTTCCAGTGAGAACAAACCGAGTTTATTCAACCTCTCCTCATAGCTAATGCCCTCCATACCACGCAAATCCTGGTAAATCTCTTCTGCACCCTCTCCAAAGCCTCCACATCCTTCTGGTGGTGTGGCGGCCAGAATTGAACACTATACTCCCAAGTGTGGCCTAACTAAGGTTCTATACAGCTGCAACATGACTTGCCAATTTTTATACTCAATGCCCCGGCCAATGAAGGCAAGCATGCCGTATGCCTTCTTGGTTCAAAGTATTGTTTCTTCACCCCATATATCCATTGTATCCGTTATTAGATTTTATTTATATCTTCTGGTCTACCTTCCATAGCGTCCAAGTATCAAAACACTAATAACACTATATAATTAATTTAGTTGCAGCTTAAACTGTGCAATTAGGGAACTCGTTCAGCCACGATGAAATCACATATAGTCAGTAAGGAAATCAGCAATGGTCTAACTGTTTTGGCAGAGAGAAATGGGTAGTTCAAAGATAAATACGCAATCTTGTCACAAAACATTCAATCTAAATCTGCTGGAAAATGTGTAAAAGTTGAACTGTCAAGGTCTATTCATATTGTTCCCTAATGTTTTCGCGGGACGCTTCCTAGAGTAGCAAAGCTGTCATTGTGCAATACAAGCTATCGATCTAGATTTCTCTCAATTTCTTCAGCAGTGCATTTAGTTTCCCTTCCAGGCATAGAGGCCAGAACTCAATAATGGTATTCATTTCCCAGACATCCACGCATCTTTTGATATAATTCAAAAGTTTCAAAATGTATTCTGAATGTCAAAGTAATACCACAGGGCTAAAATATCATCGAGAATTATGGTTACAGGAACATATAATAGCTACAATGTGTTGTTGCGCATCCAATATCTGAAAAAAGGAACTTGCTATCTTGCCACTGTTCACAACTTCCTTCTTTAAAATTAAATTGCTAAAAAATAATTAATTTAGGTAACTATGCACATTTAAGGGCTGAGATTTGAGTGGTTTTGATTCATTTCCTTCAATGAAAGATTTGGCTGAAGAACAATTTTTTTTTTTTTTTTTAGCTCATTTATATACCAACAAGTCTGCCTTTAGAACTATTTAGAGTCTGGGTCACTGTCCGTGTGGAGTTTGCACATCTGGGTCACGGTCCGTGTGGAGTTTGCACAATCTCCCCGTGTTTGCGTGTGTTTCGCCCCACAACCCAAAGATGTGCAGGGTAGTGGATTGGTCACGCTAAATTGCCCCTTAATTGTAAAAATGAATTGGGCACTTTAAATTTTTTTTAAAAAGAACTATCTGGAGACAAGTTGAGGTGTAACGTAAGAGCAAGGAGAAAGATAAAGTAATTATTTAAAATAGAACTCCACAATCAAAAGCAACTATGGGTAACTTCAACTTCATATTATTTTTTGACTGGGAAATAAAAGATTACTATTGGGATGGCATTTTCAAATTTCTTTTTGGTTCAAAGCTGAAAATATCCCAGCACAACAATTAGCCGTCCAAGAAGATTTAATTATGCAAAAACTGGTGATGTGCTACTGTGTGCAAATCTTGTTGAAAAGGGCCCATTGACTGACTTTGATTCTACCTTTTGCAGATTTCTTTTGATCAGTAATATTTTGAAATCAAATTGTCAGCATCATTTTGCCAAAACCCCAATTATGTCAGTTTTATTTTCATTTTCATCCTTCTATATATTCAGATGAACTAATGGTCATTATTGCAAGATCAGTATTGCATTTTTACGCTTTTATTGTACTTTGGTGAATTAAAGTCGCATGATATTAATGATTTTTGTATTTTACATTATAGTATACAAGTATATATAAATGACCTGCTGAAACATAATGGGCATGTAACATCCAAAATATATGTGGGTGTTGAAGATATTTGAAATATATCAGCACAAGGAACTGTGCTGATACACTTCAAATTAGATTGGATTGTTTTCTTTCACTGCCATCAGAATCCAAGGCAAGCTGATGGGATGAAAATAGAATCTCTTCCGGTTGTGATGATCCTAATTGAAATACTCTCAGTTTAACGCCTAATATTGTGAGCAAAAAGCAACCCATTCTTCACCATTTATTTCCCACCAGGCCATTTTGCATGTGTAAATTGCATGGTTTGTTTTGAAGTGTGCTTTTAGTAGATTTTTACCCCCTCTTATTAAAATGAAAACAATTTCCAGTTCCCTGTGTTAACATCCCCACCTTGCTACCACCCCAGTCTACCTTCTGAATCTAACCTGACAAGCTGGTGGGAAATGTGTTAGCAGGCACATATATAATTCAGAATTTAATCATAGCATACATGCATGATTTTTCCTCTCTGCTTTTTATTGCTGTCGCCTTATCATTTAAATCAAAATTAGTTTATAGCTGCTGTAATATTATAAAATATTCTCAATTTTGTGTTTTAAGTGAAACTGTTTACCAAAGACCAAGCCACAAATACCTGCATTATTGAACATTCTCACTCAAGGCCTGGTAATTACAACGATTGTCTTCTCGCAACTTGTAGAAAGAGGGCAGCAGATGCATGGTAACACCACCATTTGCAAGTTCTCCTCCAAGACACACATCATCCTG
Source organism: Scyliorhinus torazame (assembly GCF_047496885.1). Classification (NCBI taxonomy): domain Eukaryota; kingdom Metazoa; phylum Chordata; class Chondrichthyes; order Carcharhiniformes; family Scyliorhinidae; genus Scyliorhinus; species Scyliorhinus torazame. Next base: position 73,288,184 of record NC_092708.1, read on the forward strand.
ACTATATTGCTCTTCCTTCAGTGTCACTGAGTCAACATCCTGGCACTCCCTCCCTAGCAGCACTGTGGGTGCACCTACGCCACATGGGCTGCAGCTGTTCAAGAAGGCTGTTTGCTACCACCTTCTCAAGGCCAATTAGGAATGGGCAACAAATTCTGGCCTGGCCAGAAATGCTCACATCCAAGGTAGCAATAGAAGCAAAATGTCCTCAGAAAGCTATCCAAGAAATTTTAAATTTTGTTTGACCTTTTGACGAGAGGAGCCCACCATTTTCCTCTTTCTTCTAAGTGGTCATTTACCTCCTATGATTAAGGTGAGATGGGCAGCCAGCCTGCTTCCAGCCTTCATTCAGTATCATTCTCCACCACAGCTATGAATGTTCAAAAATAATAGTTCTTCTTGGTTCTCCCATGCACCAAGGGCGACAGTAGGTTTGTGTGCTGTATAGTTTCAGCTGAAATAGGAAAGTCTGCTTGTTCAGTTCATTTCATGCCCAATGTGAAACAGATTGGTAAGCTCGAGGAAATACTTGTTAGGAAGGAAGATGTGTTGGGCATTTTGAAAAACTTGAGGATAGACAAGTCCCCCGGGCCTGACGGGATATATCCAAGGATTCTATGGGAAGCAAGAGATGAAATTGCAGAGCCGTTGGCAATTATCTTTTCGTCCTCACTGTCAACAGGGGTGGTACCAGGGGATTGGAGAGTGGCGAATGTCGTGCCCCTGTTCAAAAAAGGAACTAGGGATAACCCTGGGAATTACAGGCCAGTTAGTCTTACTTCGGTGGTAGGCAAAGTAATGGAAAGGGTACTGAAGGATAGGATTTCTGAGCATCTGGAAAGACACTGCTTGATTAGGGATAGTCAGCACGGATTTGTGAGGGGTAGGTCTTGCCTTACAAATCTTATTGAATTCTTTGAGGAGGTGACCAAGCATGTGGATGAAGGTAAAGCAGTGGATGTAGTGTACATGGATTTTAGTAAGGCATTTGATAAAGTTCCCCATGGTAGGCTTCTGCACAAAGTAAGGAGGCATGGGATAGTGGGAAATTTGGCCAGTTTGATAACGAACTGGCTAACCGATAGAAGTCAGAGAGTGGTGGTGGATGGCAAATATTCAGCCTGGATCCCAGTTACCAGTGGTGTACCGCAGGGATCAGTTCTGGGTCCTCTGCTGTTTGTGATTTTCATTAATGACTTGGATGAGGGAGTTGAAGGGTGGGTCAGTAAATTTGCAGACGATACGAAGATTGGTGGAGTTGTGGATAGTAAGGAGGGCTGTTGTCGGCTGCAAAGAGACATAGATAGGATGCAGAGCTGGGCTGAGAAGTGGCAGATGGAGTTTAACCCTGAAAAGTGTGAGGTTGTCCATTTTGGAAGGACAAATATGAATGCGGAATACAGGGTTAACGGTAGAGTTCTTGGCATTGTGGAGGAGCAGAGAGACCTTGGGGTCTATGTTCATACATCTTTGAAAGTTGCCACTCAAGTGGATAGAGCTGTGAAGAAGGCCTATGGTGTGCTCGCGTTCATTAACAGAGGAATTGAATTTAAGAGCCATGAGGTAATGATGCAGCTGTACAAAACTTTGGTAAGGCCACATTTGGAGTACTGTGTACAGTTCTGGTCGCCTCATTTTAGGAAGGATGTGGAAGCTCTGGAAAAGGTGCAAAGAAGATTTACTAGGATGTTGCCTGGAATGGAGAGTAGGTCTTACGAGGAAAGGTTGAGGGTGCCAGGCCTTTTCTCATTAGAGCGGAGAAGGATGAGGGGCGACTTGATGGAGGTTTATAAGATGATCAGGGGAATAGATAGAGTAGACAGTCAGAGACTTTTTCCCCAGGTGGAACACACCATTACAAGGGGACATAAATTTAAGGTGAAAGGTGGAAGATATAGGAGGGATATCAGAGGTAGGTTCTTTACCCAGAGAGTAGTGGGGGCATGGAATGAACTGCCTGTGGAAGTAGTTGAGTCGGAAACATTAGGGACCTTCAAGCAGCTGTTGGATAGGTACATGGATTACGGGAAAATGATATAGTGTAGATTTATTTGTTCTTAAGGGCAGCACGGTAGCATTGTGGATAGCACAATTGCTTCACAGATCCATGGTCCCAGGTTCGATTCCAGCTTGGGTCATTGTCTGTGCGGAGTCTGCACGTCCTCCCCGTGTATGCGTGGGTTTCCTCCGGCTGCTCCGGTTTCCTCCCACAGTCCAAAGATGTGTGGGTTAGGTGAATTGGCCAATGATAAATTGCCCTTAATGTCCAAATTGCCCTTGGTGTTGGGTGGAGGTGTTGAGTTTGGGTAGGGTGCTCTTTCCAAGAGCTGGTGCAGACTCAAAGGGCCGAATGGCCTCCTTCTGCACTGTAAATTCAATGATAATCTATGATTAATCTAGGACAAAGGTTCGGCACAACATCGTGGGCCGAAGGGCCTGTTCTGTGCTGTATTTTCTATGTTCTATGTTAATGTAGGAACATAGGAATTATGAGCAGAAATATGCTATTCGGCCTGCTTCGCCATTCAGTAAGATCGTAGCTCATCTGTTTGCATTGAATTCCACATTCCCATCTACCCCTTATAATCTTTGATTCCCTTGCCTAACCAGAATCTACCTACTTCTGCCTTAAAAATATTCAGTGATCCCACTTCCACTGCCTTCTGAGGCAGAGTTTTACAACCCTCAAAGAAAAAAAATCTCCTCAGCTCTGTCCGTTAAGGACGACCCTTAATTTTAAAACTTAGTTCTGGCCTTGCCCACAAGAGGAAACATCCTTTTCATATCTACCTTGTCAAGGCCATTCAAGGTCTTAAATATCAAATCAAGTCACCCCTCAGTCTTCTAAACTCCAGTGGAAACACACCCAGCCCCACTCATGCCAGGTATCAATCTAGTAAACCTCCTCTGAATCTCCTCCAAAGCGTTGATATCCTTCCTTAAATAAGACCAAAACTGCACATTGTATTCGAGATGCGGTCTCTGCAATGCCCTGTTTAACTAAACTGTTACATCCTTATGATGTTAAAATCCCATCTGATTCAGTAATGTCCTTTAGGGAAGGAAATGTGACTCCAGACTACAGCGATGTGGTTGACTCTTAAATGCCTTCCAAAATGGCTGAACAGGCCACTCCGTTCAAGGGAAATTATGGGTGGGCAATAAATCCTGGCCCAGCCAGCGATGCCCAATGAATACAAGAACCCACAGGAGAGTTCCACCTTGTGATGAACGGTTACTGCCTTGTCATCATTTTAGGTGATGTCCCCTTTAAGACCGGGCTTGGAACCCTGGGGATTCTACCTCTGACTCCGCCCATCTGTGAACCATATATAAGGGGCTGCCTTGTGGGCTGTGCAGCAGTTAGCACACGTCTCGGCTCTAGCATAGTTCTTAGTCTATTAAAGCCTTCTTTACCGTTTACACTCTAAGCGTCGTTATTGAGAGTACCTCAATTTAATAGACTAAACTAGATCAGGATGGACGCAGGCCTAAAACCAGAGAAGCTCAACCTGGAAGCACGAACGCCGGAGGCAAAGGAAATTGTTTAATACTGGCTGCGGTGCTTCGAGGCCTACCTGGACTCCGCAGAGACTCCCATCCTGGGGCCACGCAAGCTGAGCCTACTCCACGCCCGGGTGAGTCACAGAATCTCCGCCACGCTCAAATAGGCGACGACTTATGAAGAGGCGGTCGAGTTACTCCGCAAGCGGTTTGTGAAACCCATCAACGAGGTACACGCCAGGCATCTGCTCTCTACCGGCCAGCAGCGCTCGGGGCAATCGCAAGACGAATTTATCGAGAAACTCACCGTGCTTGCTAGGGACTGTGACCATCAGGATGTGACAGGGGAAGTCCATATGAACCTGAACATCAGAGACGCTTTCATGTCCGGCATCCACTCGACCTACATCCGGCAGTGGCTGCTCGAAAATGGGGCAAAAGACCTCCAGGACACTCTAACGCTCGCCTCCTCGCGGGAGGTGGCCCGACATAACTTGGGTACGTACCCCGCGGACTCTGCGAGCCCCCCCCAGACTTCCTCAGACTCAGCCGTATTACAGGCCTGCGCCACGTGGCGACCCGCTCACCATGGGGGCACACCGTGCTACTTCTGCGGACAGGGCCAGCATCCACGCCCACGCTGCCCAGCCCGCTCCGCGATCTGCAGCGACTGCGGGAAGAAGGGGCATTTTGCGAGGGTCTGCCTAGCCAGACCCAGGGGCCAGAAAAACAAAGAACAGCCGGCCCGAAAATCAGGCCCGCAGGCCTCGCAGTGTGGCTGCGCACCGACCCAACACGCCCCCTTCTGACGTGTCATCAGCCTCGTGCGAATCATGGGAGCGGCCATCTTGTCGGTGGCCATCTTATCGACCCGACACGTGCGACCGACGGAGGCGATCACCCTCGACCAAACTCGGCCAAAACACCTGCAGAACTCTATGATACAGGTCCAGGTCAACGGGCGCGACACTGCATGCCTCTTCGACTCCGGGAGCACAGAGAGCTTTATCCATCCTGAAACGGTATGGCGCTGCTCCCTACGCAACCATCCCGCATCCCAAACCATAGCCCTCGCATCTGGGTCCCACTCGGTACAAATCAAGGGGTACTGTATTGCGGATCTCTCGATCCAGGGCGCCAAATACACCCGTTTCAAATTTTATATCCTCCCTCACCTCTGTGCCCCCCTGCTGCTCGGACTGGATTTCCAGTGCAGCCACCTAAGCCTGACACTGAAGTTCGGCGGACCCTTGCCCCCCTCACGGTATGCAGCCTTGCGACACTGAAAGTCGCACCCCCCTCGCTATTCGCGAACCTCACTCCCGACTGTAAGCCAGTCGCCATCAGGAGCCGGCGCTACAGTGCCCAAGATATGACTTTTATCAAGTCAGAGGTCCAGCGTTTACTGGGAGAGGGGGTCATCGAGGCTAGCAACAGCCCTTGGAGAGCGCAAGTGGTGGTAGTCCGGTCCGGGGAGAAGAAATGGATGGTCGTGGATTATAGCCAGACCATAAACCGATTCACGCAGCTTGATGCGTACCCCCTTCCTCGCATCGCGGAAATGGTAAATCGAATCGCCCAATACCGAGTCTTTTCCACGGTCGACCTCAAATCCGCCTACCACCAGCTCCTCATCCGACCAAAAGACCGCCCCTATACTGCCTTCGAAGCAGCCAGCCGGCTCTTCCACTTCCGCAGGGTTCCCTTCGGTGTCACAAATGGGGTCTCCGTCTTTCAAAGGGCGATGGACCAAAAAGCAGGACCATGCGCTAACCTCAAAGTTCCTCCCCACCGCTCGAGCTCTTATCCTGACCTATAACGAGGAAAAATGCGTTTTCCACACCACCCGGCTAGCCATCCTCAGCTATGTCATGAAAGACGGGGTCCTAGGTCCCGACCCCGACCTCATGCGCCTCCTTAAGGAACTCCCTCTCACCCGCAGCCTCAAGGCCCTGAAACAGAGCTTGGGGCTTTTCTCTTATTACGCCCAGTGGGTCCCCAAATATGTGGACAAAGCCCGCCCACTCATAAAGACCACCATTTTTCCCCTCTCGGCTGAGGCTCAATTGGCCTTCAACCGCATCAAGGCCGACATCATCAAGGCCGCTATGCACGCGGTGGACGAAACCATTCCTTTCCAGGTAGAGAGCGATGCATCAGACATCGCCCTGGCTGCTACCCTCAATCAGGCAGGCAGACCAGTAGCGTTCTTCTCCCGAACCCTCACCGCCTCCGAGGTTCGACACTGCAGTCGAAAAGGAGGCACAAGCCATTATGGAGGCTGTGCAGCGTTGGAGACACTACCTCGCCGGTAGGAGGCTTACCCTCGTCACCGACCAATGGTCGGTCACCTATATGTTCGATAACACCCAACGGGGCAAAATAAAAATTGATAACATTTTGAGGTGGAGGATCGAACTCTCCACCTACATGTACGATATCAAGTATCGCCCAGGGGAGCTCAACGAGCCCCAGATGCCCTGTCCCGCGGCACATGTGCCAACGCGCAGGACGACCGCCTGCAAGCCATCCACAATGACCTCTGCCACCCGGGGGTTACCCGGATCATCCATTTTATTAAGTCCCGCAACCTACCTTACTCAATCAAGGAGGTCAAGGCTATGGTCAGGGCCTGCCAGATCTGTGCGGAGTGCAAACTGCACTTCTACCCGCCAGACAAGGTGCGGCTCATGAAGGCCTCGGGTCCCTTTGAGCGACTGAGCGTGGACTTCAAGGGGCCCCTTCCATCCACCAATCGTTATGCCTATTTCCTCACCATTATCGATGAGTTCTCCCGTTTCCCATTCGCCATTCCCTGCCCCGACATGACCTCAGCCACCGTGATTAAGGCACTGCACAGCATCTTCACTCTGTTCGGTTTCCCCGCTTATATCCACAGCGACCGGGGTACATCGTTCATGAGCGATGAACTGCATCAGTATCTGCTCAGCAAAGGCATCGCCACGAGCAGAACGACCAGTTATAACCCGTGGGGAAACAGGCAAGTGGAGAGGGAGAACTCAACAGTGTGGAAGGCTGTCCTTCTGGCCCTGCGGTCGAGAAGTCTTCCAACCACCCGCTGGCAGGAGGTCCTACCCGATGCCCGACACTCCATTATGTCACTCCTCTGCACGGTCACGAATGAGACCCCTCACAATCGATTGTTTGTCTTCCCCAGGAAGTCGACCTCCGGCGTCTCGCTTCCACCTTGGCTGATGTCTCCGGGACCTGTTCTTCTCCGGAGGCACACGAGGAGCCATAAAACGGACCCCCTGGTTGAAAAGGTTCGATTGCTCCATGCCAACCCCAGTTCCGCCTTCGTTGAGTACCCCGGGGCAGGCAAGAGACGGTTTCCCTCCGGGATCTGGCACCCGCTAGATTCCCCACTACAGACGCCCCTTCCCGCGCCGCTCCCCTGCAGGACCCGGCGCCCCCTACAACACACACCCCCTTACGGCCCCCCCCCCCTGTACACACCCCGCCTACAACACCCCCCCGTTGGTGAGCACCTACCGCGGCCCCCCCTGTACACACCCCACCGGCACCGGCACCGCTACCCCCGGCCCTGCTAGTCCCCCTGCCCCGACCCGGACCGAAGCTCCGACCGCTGTGCTCCCGGATGTACCCTCAACCGGGACGTCCGTGCCCGCCGCACCACTGCCCGAACTGAGGAGGTCGATGAGGACGAACCGGCCACCGAGACGGATGGACCTATGATGGCACTTCACCCCCGCCGGACTTTTTTTTAAACAGGGGGTGAATGTGATGAACGGTTACTGCCTTGTCAGCATGTAAGGCGATGTCCCCTTTAAGACCAGGCTTGGAATCCTGGGGACTCCGCCTCTGGCTCCGCCCATCTGTGAGCCATTATAAGGGGCTGCCTTGTGGGCTGTGCAGCAGTTAGCACACGTCTCGGCTCTAGCATAGTTCTTAGTCTATTAAAGCCTTCTTTACCGTTTACACTCTAAGCGTCGTTATTGAGGGTACCTCACACCTTTTATTCAATACTTTTCCTTTACCTTATAGACTAATTCATTTTCAGTTTACAATCCCCTTTTTGTGTATTTGTTTGTGCATCGTGGTATTATATCTTTTGATAAGCGGTTTGGTAAGCCTAGCTCATATTTGTTGTTAATTCTTGACATTTGTCTTCAGAGTTTTTTAAAGTTAGGTTGCTAACAGAAAATGGTAGCTTTTCTTGTGTATTGAGAGAGCTATTTAGCGTGTTTGTATTTTACAGCATCATTTGTGCTTTATGCGCATTAAAATCAGAGCTCTTATTATACTTTTAACGTTTGAGTGACAGACAAAAAGAAAGAAGTTGACAATCAGCTGCAGAGTCACTGACAAAATACCATTCTCACAGAAACAATCCTCGATCTTCGTGATACAACAGATTATATGCCAATTTGCTTCTTTGGGCTGAATGCCAGCATCTGTATAACACCTGCATGTTTATGTACAGTCACTAACAAAACGGTAAATGGATTGCATCCAGGTATTCATTTTTTGTCATCTGAGTCCTTTTTTCCCCATTTGAATCTCCCCTTGTTTCTCTGGACCCAAGTTAGCTCCAACTGAGAGCTTGGGTAAATGACACGCTCCCAGGCCTTCAGTTGTGCTTTGAATCTAGCTCTTGGGAGATATGCTAAGGGAAACCAGAGACCAATTTAATTTTCCAATTCATACCAATGTTGCATCTCTTACTGCCTTGCCTCCTTCTCCATGTTCTTTTAATATTCGTAGACTTTTGCCAGGATTATGTAATAGAGAAATGCAAAATAAAACAACTGAAAAGATGATAAATTATTTTTTAAATGTCTATTTGTGCTTATGTGTTGATCGTTTCTGTTCAGGGCCTGACTGAGTTTGAATATGGCACGTTAATTGGCTAAAGAGAATGAATGAATGGATAACTGCTGTGGGCAAATTGAGTGGGGTAGTCTAAACAGGCTCTGCTAACTCCTTCAGTTATTAAATGGCCTGGAATCACATTCGTAAGGCAAATAACATGAAGTTAGGGAAGACTGTGAGCTAAGAGAATGTTCCTAGAAAAATGCTTAATGCCACGCAAATGCCAGGGAATGACCATCTCCAATAAGAGAGAATTTTACCATCTCTTCTTGACATTCAATGGCATTACCATTGTTGAATCCCCCAGCATCAACATTCTGGGAGCTACATTTGACCGGAAACTGAACTGGACCAGCCATATAAATACTGTAGCTGGGAATTTTGTGATGAGAAACCCATCTCCTGACTCCCAAACCATCCCCATCTTCAAAGCACAGGTTAGGAGTGTGATGGATTACTCTCAATGTGCTTGGATGAGTGCAGATCCAACAAAACTCAATAAAGCTCAACACCCTCTAATAAAAGGCAGCCTGCTTAATCAGCAACTCACTCACCAGCATAAGCGTTCATTCCCTCACTTCTAGCTCACAGTGGCAATAATATCGCTCATCTACAAGGTGCAATGCCAAGCCCCCTCGACAGTACCTTCCAAACCCGTGACCCCTGCTTTCTAGAAGATCAGGACAGCAGATGCATGGGACGCCACCACTTGCAAGTTTCCCTGCAAGCCACACATCATCTTAACTTCGGACTTAATTCGCTGTCACTGGATCAAAATTCGGGAAGCTCCTTCCTTATAGAAGTGTGTGTACACCTACAGCACAAGGAGCACAGTGATTCAAGAAGGCACCTCACCACTACCTCATTAAGGGAAATTACCGATGGGCAATTAATGCTGACCTAGGTATCATCTCAAGAATGGATAAAAAATTACATCTGATCAGGGGCAAATGAAACTGGATATAGACAGCTGCATGATACTGTATATTTTAGAAATAAAATAGAAGCTGTAGAAATGGGTACTCGAGGAATTAATCAAATTTGCCATTTGAGTGAAATGAAATGAAAATCGCTTTTTGTCACAAGTAGGCTTCAAATGAAGTTACTGTGAAAAGCCCCTAGTCACCACATTCTGGTGCCTGTTTGGGGAGGCTGGTACGGGAATTGAACCGTGCTGCTGGCCTACCTTGGTCTGCTTTCAAAGCCAGCAATTTAGCCCTGTGCTAAACCAGCCCTTGACGAAGAAGCATAAGCTAGTTTTATTCATTATATTTAAACAAGATGAAGTAGCAATAGAAAAAGATAATATGATATTGGGCTATAATGCCAAATCCTTTGAGTTCATATCCAAAATGTCATGCTAAAGCTGTACAGTACCCAGGTCAGGTAGTTGCTGAAGCACTGTATTCACTTCTGCTATTTGCAACATCAGGAGCCTCATTGTGAGTGCAGACAGAGATCAATAAGGCTGATTCCAAGTGTCAGGCAAAACCCCAGCAATAGCCTTGTGGGAATGTGAAGGGATGACATTTTTGAAGGGGCTGTGCCTATGAGTTCATAGATAACAGTAGAATCAAACAAGGGTGCATCTGATGCATGGATCTACTTTGGATTTTCAAAAAACGGAGAAACTGCGATGGTAATTGTGTTGAAAGTTAAGGGAGGCAATATTTTCCATTAATTTGTAACATAAGATTTCTCTCCACTTAAGCATTAAATGAAATTTTTGTACTGCGGATTTCATATGTAATAATTTGTTAAAATAAGATGTTACTAAATTCAAATATTCAAGCAGATTATAGGTGGTGTTACAGAGCCGCGGACCCGGGTTCAAATCTGGCCACGGGTCACTGTCCGTGTGGAGTTTGCACATTCTCCCTGTGTCTGCGTGGGCCTCACCCCCCACAACTCAAAAAGATGTGCAGGGTAGGTGAATTGGCCATGCTAAATTGCCCCTAAATTGGAAAATACATTTTGGTACTCTAGATTTTTAAAAAATGGTTTAAAGATTATCTGTGGTGTTCTGCATTGTAAAGCAGATCATACACAGAAAAGTAATAATTAAGAATCAAGGAAAGTAAGCGTGGCACCTACAAGAGATGCATACAATATGCATTATTACAATACTTTTAAAGGAATAGTTGCACAATATTAATATAATAAAATAAATTTACATTGCACTGATGCAAATAAGAGGGGAACATCAGCTTCAAAATGAGTTCAGTTAATAATTTCGGAAGCCTAAACTGAATCTCACTTTTGATTATGTAATTCAAAAGTTGACGGTAAAAGTTGCTAAGACTTGTACATTTTTAATGCAACACACGTTTATTTTCGTGACTATTGCAGGAAAGCCACATTTTCCCGATAGAAAAGTAAAAATAATAGCATTTGACACCCCACCATGTCTGCAAAAATGATGACAGTAACATCAAGATCGAATCCAGTAAGGGAAGTGGCATAGTGATTCCAAATTCTGTAGGATCTTTCAACATTAAAGAAAATGTGAACCTCGTGCTGGTGCATGCATAATTTCTTTATTTGCAATGTAGTTACCTATGGCTAAAAATAAAGGCAAAATGTTCCAAGATTTGAAGAAAATGTTGTTTAAAACCAGTCAAAAATAGGCAGAAATAAATATCCATAATTTACATATTAATACCGAAAATATTTTAGTAAACCTTGTATATCAATTCAGTGACATCTTATTATAATACAAGTAAACCATTTAATTTGCATGAAAGTAAAATCCCTGTTAGTTAGTTTCAGTATTTGGTCCATAACACGAAAAAAATGACCAAAGACAAAAATCATTTGTGCATGTACGAAGTGCTAATAGCAAAAGTCATAATTCAAAAACTAATTTACAGAATCACGAGAAAATTTAATAGGAGGTACGTGGCTGTGGAATAAATTTAATATGAATTGATTCAACCGAACAGACAGATCTTTGAAATATTTGACAAGTTATTAAAATTCACAAATCTTGGTACTGTACATATTCATTGCTTCTAAATTGAATTACTGCTAATTGAACTTTGACAGCCAACAAAATCCTTTGCAGGAGGAAGAAGAAGAGTGAATTATTAAAAGGGTGGGAAGCATTCAAACACCCTCCCCTCTTCCAATATTCCTGACTGAAAGCACATTGCAATAAATATACAATGCAAATTTTTATTTGCGACTGTATTTTGTTCGGACACTTGATGTATAAAAAAGCACTTAGTGGAATGCCAGTAACTACATACAGGATACAACACAAGATAATAAAATCGATTCATACCTGGGGTACTTCTAGGTTATCTCGTGTCTCTTGGGGAATCTGTTTTATGTGCAATAGCTTGCCATAAAGCATCCACTATGTAACTGTCAAAAGTTATTGGGTGAGGATACTCTATATAATTCTCGAGTTATTAGATGAGACATGATGTTGCTTTGAGTTTAATGGGCATGTTTCATACTTTGACAGATGCAAGACATTTTTGCTCGAGTCTAATAACTTCCTATATGAAGATTTTGGATGGGTGAACATCCATTTAAAGCATTATGAGAAGTTGCAATGGGAAAGAGATGGTTAGCTATCTTGTAATAAAACAATTTTTACTTCTTTTGTGGCGAAAGATCGAATAAATATTCATATTCATTAAAACACTTGAAGGTTGGAGTTTTATCCCCCACTATATGGAGAGTGTTAGATTTGAAACCAGTTTTGCCAGTAATAAACCCAAAGATCCACAAAAGAAGATATATTACTCTCAGAAGTAATTTGAGGTGTGGAGCAATTTTCTTGAGTGAAAACCATATACACTACATCGCCATATACCCAAATCTCTTGTGATGCCACCAGATTAATACTGATATTTTCAATTCGTCATCAGCAAAGCAAACATCAGTGCTCAGTCCATGGGTCCATGCTTTACTCATAGTTTTTCTTCTGTCCAATTTTAGATTGTGAATTTGAAGTAATTTTAATTTGGATGGGAACTTTATGTTCCAAAGTCATAACGATTGCACATGCGTAAATTTTGCTGTGATGTTTCGGGTCATTAACGGAATGCCAACAAGCCGGTCTTCAACACTCTGGAGGTCGGCTGGGCATGAGAATCAGCAGCGCAAAGCCTACAAGTGGGACCATGGCTGACTTAAACAGAATAGCTGCTGCCAAAGCTGAGAGGCTTTGCTTGTGTTGTTAATTTTGTTTTTCATTAGATTTCAGTAAGGCAGCTCCTTTTAAATTTCAGGAGTTTAAATTAATTTAAATTAAGCTAGAATTGTGCAGTGTAGGTTAACAAGGGCTGCCCCACCCACTCACATAACTGGTTGGCAGTTACGTGTCAGTCACTTAAATCTACCTTGATCTAAAAGCAGGTGGGGGAGGGGAGTCAATTCAGGACAATTTAAAAAGAGCAACTTGTAAACTCACTCCCAGTGAGTTCTCCCAGTGAGCCAGAGAAGACACAGCCAGAGTGAGACAGAACCAAGAGTGAGCTTGAGAATTTGAATCAAGGTGGGAATTGAAGCTTGGGGGGGGGGGGAGGAAGTGCTTTTTATCCCTGGTAAGTGACTGGTAAGTAGTGTTTCTGTTTTCTTTTTCTTTTCATTGGTATATTTATTTATTTTTTTCTTTGTTGTTTATTTATTTATTTTTTCTTCGTTCTTTATTTATTTATTTATTTATTTCTTCGTTGTTTATTTATTTTTTATTTTTGGGGGGCAATTGTAATTGTTGAAGTTCACCGAAGGTTTAAGACATGGCAGGAGATCTCAGACCTGTGTCATGCTCCTCGTGTGCGATGTGGGAGCTCAGGGACACGTCCACTGTCCTTGGCTCCTTCACGCGCAAGAAGTGTGTCCAGTTGCAGCTCCTGTTAGACCGCTTGATGGCTCTGGAGCTGCGGATGGACTCACTTTGGAGCATCTGCGATGCTGAGGACGTCGTGGATAGCACGTTTAGCGAGTTAGTCACACCGCAGGTCAAAGGTACTGAGGGAGATACAAAATGGGTGACCAAAAGACAGAGCAAGAGTATGAAGGCAGTGCAGGTGTCCTCTGTGGTCATCTCCCTGCAAAACAGATATACCGCTTTGGATACTGTTGAGGGAGATAGCTCACCAGGGGAAGGCAGCAGCGGCCAGGTTCATGGCACCGTGGCTAGCTCTGCTGCGCAGCTGGGCAGGAAGAAGAATGGCAGGGCTATAGTGATAGGGGACTCAATTGTAAGGGGAATAGACAGGCGGTTCTGCGGACGCAATCGAGACTCCAGGATGGTATGTTGCCTCCCTGGTGCAAGGGTCAAGGATGTCTCGGAGCGGCTGCAGGACATTCTGGGGGGGAGGGGGGGGGGTGAACAGCCAGCTGACGTGGTGCGCATAGGCACCAACGACATAGGTAAAAAAACGGGACGAGGTCTTACAAGCTGAATTCAGGGAGTTAGGAGTTAAACTAAAAATTAGGACCTCAAAGGTAGTAATCTCAGGATTGCTACCAGTGCCACGAGCTAGTCAGAGTAGGAATGTCAGGATAGATAGGATGAATGCGTGGCTCGAGAGATGGTGCAAGAGGGAAGGATTCAAATTTCTGGAACATTGGAACCGGTTCTGGGGGAGGTGGGACCAGTACAAACCGGACGGTCTGCACCTAGGCAGGACTGGAACCGATGTCCTTTTGGGGGGGGGGGGGGTTTGCTAGAGCTGTTGGGGAGAGTTTAAACTAATGTGGCAGAGGGATGGGAACCGATGCAGGAAGTTGGAAGGTAGTAAAACAGAGACAGAAACAAAAGGCAGTGAGGGGGAAAGTGTAAGGCAGAGAAGCCAAAGTCAAAAATCAAAAAGGGCGACAGTACAAGGTACAGTGACTGAGGGGAGCTCAGTGAATAGGACCAGGAATACTAAAAGGAATAAAACGGCAAGTGAAAACATTAATGGTAAGCGACGCGGTAGGTTGTTACATGAAGATATGGGTTCAACGACAAGGAAAATTAGGAGAAAGGTTAAGAGGAAATATAACTTAGGAGAGGTTACTGATCGAGGTGTTAAGATTCAGAACAGAGGTAAAAAAGCCAACATAAGTGTACTTTACCTGAATGCTCGGAGTATTCGGAATAAGGTAAATGAGTTGATGGCGCAAATCATCGTGAATGACTATGATTTAGTGGCCATTACGGAAACATGGTTAAAGGATGGTCACAACTGGGAGTTAAATATCCGAGGGTATCAAACTATTCGGAAGGACAGAGTGGATTGTAAGGGAGGTGGTGTAGCTCTGTTATTTAAGGATGACATCCGGGCAACAGTAAGGGATGACATCGGTGCTATGGAGGATAAGGTTGAATCCATTTGGGTGGAAATCAGGAATAGTAAGGTGAAAATGTCACCGATAGGAGTAGTCTATAGGCCACCAAATAGTAACATTATGGTGGGGCAGGCAATAAACAAAGAAATAACTGATGCATGTAGAAATGGTACAGCAGTTATCATGGGGGATTTTAATCTACATGTCGATTGGTTTAACCAGGTCGGTCAAGGCAGCCTTGAGGAGGAGTTTATAGAATGTATCCGCGATAGTTTCCCAGAACAGTGTTTAATGGAACCTACGAGGGAACAAGCGGTCCTAGATCTGGTCCTGTGTAATGAGACAGGATTGATTCAGGATCTCATAGTTAGGGATCCTCTCGGAAGGAGCGATCACAATATGGTGGAATTTAATATACAGATGGTGGGTGAGAAGGTAAAATTAAGGATTAGTGTTTTGTGCTTAAACAAAGGAGATTACAATGGGATGAGAGAAGAACAACCTAGGTAGACTGGGAGCAAAGACTTTATGGTGAAACAGTTGAGGAACAGTGGAGAACCTTCCAAGCGATTTTTCACCGTGCTCAGCAAAGGTTTAGACCAACAAAAAGGAAGGACGGTAGAAAGAGGGAAAATCGACCATGGATGTCTAAGGAAATAAGGGAGAGTATCAAATTGAAGGAAAAAACATACAAAGTAGCAAAGATCAGTGGGAGACTTGAGGACTGGGAAATCTTTATGGGGCAACAGGAAGCTACTAAAAAAGCTATAAAGAAGAGTAAGATAGATTATGAGAGTGAACTTGCTCAGAATATAAAAACAGATAGTAAAAGTTTCCTCAAATATATAAAACAAAAAAGAGTGGCGAAGGTAAATATTGGTCCTTTAGAGGATGATGTGGAGATGCCGGCGTTGGACTGGGGTGAGGACAGTACGAAGTCTTACAACACCAGGTTAAAGTCCAACAGGTTTGTTTCGATGTCACTAGCTTTCGGAGCGCTGCTCCTTCCTCAGGTGAATGAAGAGGTCTGTTCCAGAAACACATATATAGACAAATTCAAAGATGCCAAACAATGCTTGGAATGCGAGCATTAGCAGGTGATTAAATCTTTACAGATCCAGAGATGGGGTAACCCCAGGTTAAAGAGGTGTGAATTGTACCAAGCCAGGACAGTTGGTAGGATTTCGCAGGCCAGATGGTGGGGGATGAATGTAATGCGACATGAATCCCAGGTCCCGGTTGAGGCCGCACTCATGTGAGCGGAACTTGGCTATAAGTTTCTGCTCGGTGATTCTGCGTTGTCGCGGGTCCTGAAGGCCGCCTTGGAGAACGCTTACCCGGAGATCAGAGGCTGAATGCCCTTGACTGCTGAAGTGTTCCCCGACTGGAAGGGAACATTCCTGCCTGGTGATTGTTGCGTGATGTCCGTTCATTCGTTGTCGCAGCGTCTGCATGGTCTCGCCAATGTACCACGCTTCGGGACATCCTTTCCTGCAGCGTATGAGGTAGACAACATTGGCCGAGTCGCACGAGTATGTACCGCGTACCTGGTGGGTGGTGTTCTCACATGTAATAGTGGTATCCATGTCGATGATCTGGCACGTCTTGCAGAGATTGCCATGACAGGGTTGTGTGGTGTCGTGGTCACTGTTCTGAAGACTGGGTAGTTTGCTGCAAACAATGGTTCGTTTGAGGTTGCGCGGTTGTTTGAAGGCAAGTAGTGGGGGTGTGGGGATGACCTTGGCAAGATGTTCATCGTCATCAATGACGTGTTGAAGGCTGTGAAGAAGATGACGTAGTTTCTCCGCTCCGGGGAAGTACTGGACAACAAAGGGTATTCTGTCGGTTGTGTCCCATGTTTGTCTTCTGAGGAGGTCGGTCCGGTTTTTCGCTGTGGCACGTTGGAACTGTCGATCGATGAGTCGAGTGCCATATCCCGTTCGTACGAGGGCATCTTTCAACGTCTGTAGATGTCTGTTACGCTCCTCCTCGTCTGAGCAGATCCTGTGTATACGGAGCGCTTGTCCATAGGGGATGGCTTCTTTAATGTGTTTAAGGTGGAAGCTGGAGAAGTGGAGCATCATGAGGTTATCCGTAGGTTTGCGGTAAAGCGAAGTGCTGAGGTGACCGTCCTTGATGGAGACGAGTGTGTCCAAGAATGCAACTGATTTTGGAGAGTAGTCCATGGTGAGTCTGATGGTTGGATGGAACTTATTAATGTCATCGTGTAGTCGTTTCAGTGATTCTTCGCCGTGGGTCCAAAGGAAAAAAATGTCATCGATGTATCTGGTGTATAACATCGGTTGAAGGTCCTGTGCGGTGAGTAGGTCCTGTTCAAACTTGTGCATGAAGATATTGGCGTATTGGGGTGCGAATTTGGTCCCCATGGCTGTTCCGTGCGTCTGGATGAAGAACTTGTTGTCGAAGGTGAAGACGTTGTGATCCAGAATGAAGCGGATGAGTTGCAGAATTGCGTCTGGAGATTGGCAGTTGTCAGTGTTGAGTACTGAGGCTGTTGCAGCAATGCCGTCGTCATGGGGGATGCTGGTGTAGAGTGCCGAGACGTCCATTGTGACGAGGAATGTTCCTGGTTCAACTGGTCCATGGGTGCTGAGTTTCTGTAGGAAGTCCGTCGTGTCGCGACAGAAGCTGGGTGTACCTTGTACGATGGGTTTCAAGATGCCCTCGATGTAGCCAGAGAGGTTCTCACACAGGGTCCCATTGCCTGAAACGATAGGGTGGCCTGGTGTGTTGGCCTTATGTATTTTCGGGAGGCAGTAGAGATCTCCAATGCGGGGAGTACGTGGGATGAGAGCACGTAGGGTGCTCTGAAGATCTGGATCCAAGGTCTTGATCATTCTGTTAAGTTGGCGGATGTGTTCCTTGGTTGGATCTGCGGGTAACTGTCTGTAGTGTTCTTGGTTGTTCAGTTGTCGGTATACTTCTTTGCAGTAGTCCGTTCTGTTCAGTACGACAGTGGCCCCCCCTTTGTCTGCTGGTTTGATGACGATGCTGTGGTTGGTCTTGAGAGCACGGGTGGCATTGTGTTGTGCTTGGGTGACGTTCGGGGCTGTCTTGTGAATGCGACTGATGAATCTGGCATTGACGCGACTCCTGACGGCTTGAGCATACATGTCGAGTCTAAGGCAGCGGCCTTCCGGAGGGGTCCAATTCGACTCTTTCCTCTTCGGTTGCCGCACCGCAGATCTCTCGGTCTGCTGTTCCGGTTCATTGGTAGTCTGCTTGGGTTCGCTGTTGGCCTCTTGGGGTCTGTGGAAGAATTCCCGGAGCCTCATTCGCCTGATGAATTCCTCCGTGTCTGCCGCGAGACTGATGGGGTCCATTTTGGTGGTGGTGCAGAAGTTGAGCCCTCTGCTGAGGACTTCGATTTCATCTGGTTGAAGGGTGTAGTCTGACAAGTTGACAACAGATTTCCCTGTATTGTTTTCTACTGTGACACCAGGGGTGGCTTGGTTGCTGCCGGTGGTGATGCCAAGTTTCTCAAGCTTTCTGTTCTTGGTATGCATATAGGTGGCATAGTATTGTTGTCTCATCTGTTTGGCGGTGTTCCGCAGCTGGTCTGCTGCATCCTGAGCGCAAGTTGAGAATATGGCCTCTATCTTGGTTTCCAGGTTGCGTCGTCTGCTGTAGAGCTGGCGGACGAGGTGGTTGAGGAGTGTGAGAGAGGTGCGACGGCAGAGTCTCTCAGCGAAGTCTGTGTTGTAGGTCGACTTGAGTGGGTTTGTGATCTGTAGCCCTTTCGGGATCTTGTCTGCTTTAGAGGATGAGAAGGGAGATTTAATAATGGGAGATGAGGAAATGGCTGAGGAACTGAACAGGTTTTTTGGGTAGGTCTTCACAGTGGAAGACACAAATAACATGCCAGTGACTGATGGAAATCAGGCAAAGACAGGTGAGGACCTTGAGATGATTGTTATCACTAAGGAGGTAGTGATGGGCAAGCTAATGGGGCTAAAGGTAGACACGTCTCCTGGCCCTGATGGAATGCATCCCAGAGTGCTAAAAGAGATGGCTAGGGAAATTGCAAATGCATAATTTACCAAAATTCACTAGACTCTGGGGTGGTCCCGGTGGATTGGAAATTAGCAAACGTTACACCACTGTTTAAAAAAGGAGGTAGGCAGAAAGCGGGTAATTATAGGCCAGTGAGCTTAACTTCGGTAGTAGGGATGATGCTGGAATCTATCATCAAGGAAGAAATAGCGAGGCATCTGGATAGAAATTGTCCCCTTGGGCAGACGCAGCATGGGTTCATAAAGGGCAGGTCGTGCCTAACTAATTTAGTGGAATTTTTTGAGGACATTACCAGTGCGGTAGATAACGGGGACCCAATGGATGTGGTATATCTGGATTTCCAGAAAGCCTTTGACAAGGTGCCACACAAAAGGTTGCTGCATAAGATAAAGATGCATGGCATTAAGGGGAAAGCAGTAGCATGGATAGAGGATTGGTTATTTAATAGAAAGCAAAGAGTGGGGATTAATGGGTGTTTCTCTGGTTGGCAATCAGTAGCTAGTGGTGTCCCTCAGGGATCAGTGTTGGGCCCACAACTGTTCACAATTTACATAGATAATTTGGAGTTGGGAACCAAGGGCAATGTGTCCAAGTTTGCAGACGACACTAAGATAAGTGGTAAAGCAAAAAGTGCAGAGGATACTGGAAGTATGCAGAGGGATTTGAATAGGCTAAGTGAATGAAATGAAATGAAAAATGAAAATCGCTTATTGTCACAAGTAGGCTTCAACGAAGTTACCTGAAAAGCCCCTAGTCGCCACTTTCCGGTGCCTGTTCGGGGAGGCTGTTACGGGAGAGCTTTTAAAGCAGACCATGGCAGGCCAGCAGCACGGTTCGATTCCCGTAACAGCCTCCCCGAACAGGCGCCGGAATGTGGCGACTAGGGCCTTTTCACAGTAACTTCATTCGAAGCCTACTTGTGACAATAAGTGATTTACATTTACATACAGTAGAGGCTCCTTCATTAAATGTTTTTAAGATAAAGATAGATAGTTTGTTGAAGAATAAAGGGATTAACGGTTATGGTGTTCGGGCCGGAAAGTGGAGCAGAGTCCACAAAAGAACAGCCATGATCGCATTGAATGGTGGAGCAGGCTCGAGGGGCCAGATGGCCTACTCCTGCTCCTAGTTCTTATGTTCTTATGTTTAACCTGCATCTGGGCATTTCCTCAGGGAAAGGGGGCAAAAAGAAAGTGCTCCAATCAACATTGAGCAGTAGATCCTTTGTGCTGTAAATTGCTTTCCACTTTGGGAATCATCAATTCTGTTGGAGGCACCTTCTCCAGTCAGGTGGAGAAGGAGGAGGATAGTACCGGGGCAGTACGGTAGCACAGTGGATAGCACTAATGCTTCACAATGCCAGGGACTCGGGTTCAATTCCTGGCTTGAGTCACTGTCTGTGTGGAGTCTGCACGTTCTCGCTGTTTCTGCGTGGGTTTTCTCCGGGTGCTCCGGTTTCCTCTGAAAGACATGCTGTTCGGTGAATTGGATACTCTGAATTCTCTCTCTGTGCACTCGAACTGGCATCAGAATGTGGCGACTAGGGGCTTTTCACAGTGGCTTCATTGCAGTGTTAATGTAAGCCTACTTGTGACAATAAAGATTATTATATTATAGTTGGCCAGGGAAAAATGTGTCATGAGATTCAGCAAGATAGGCAAACTATTGTTGAGCAAGGGGCTATGGAGGACAGACAGTAACATCATTTCAGCAGAGGTAGGTGAAGATACTGTCCTGCCAACCACTTCTACAGGGCCATGATATCATAACTTCATGTCAGAATGACAATACCTCAAAGGATTGCATCTCTGAGGGGAGATAGTCACATTCGTTTGTGGCATGCTTTCTCAGAAGTTAGCCACAAATTATACGGGTGACCACCCAATGCCTGTGGCATTAAAAGTCACTCTACCATTGAATTTCATCACCCCTGAGTCGTTCCACTCATCGTGTGCAGACCTCCGTGGAATTTTCCAGCCTGCAGCCCGTCACTGCAGTAAGATTTTCATGGATGTCATGTTCAGGTGTTCTTAACCTGTCACAATGCCAGTCAAATGGAAAGAGCCAAAGGCTTTGCAGCCATAACCAGATTTCCAGGTGGTCCAAGGGGTAATTGATTGTACCCATGTTGCAATAAAAGCTTCATAGGACAGCCAGGGACATTTGTAAACCGGAAAGGACATCGCTCCATCAATGTCGAGTTAATGTGTGATCAAACACAAAGAATAGTGCAGGTGCATGCACATTATTCAGGTTAGTAGTCATGATGCACACATTGTTAGACATTCCCAGACACCATGCATGTTCACTGGCCCGGACCTTGGATGGCTCACTCCTGGTGGATGAAGAATGTCTAATGACAGCAGTAAGGAATCCATGCAGCAGTAAGGAATCCATGCACCGAGCCTGAGATGAGATATAACAACAGCCAAACATCCATGCAGACACCATTGGTCTGCTCAAAATGTGCTTTAGATGTTTGGCTGGATCAGGTGGTCCTCTGTAATATGCTCCCAATGGAGTCTCACTTATGATCTTTGCTGGGTCTCCAGAAATGAGTCTCCTTGGTAGAGGACAGTCTGATGGAGACAGCCCCATCCTCTGATGATGCGTCTGATGATAAAGAACGTGTGTCATGCCAGGCTGCTGCACATATCCCTCATTCTACTATTACCACCAAACCAGGGGATCAACCCTGGTTCAATTAAATATGCCAGGAGCAACACTCGGCATAGGCATATCTAACAATGGGGTGTCAACCGGGTGACGCTACAATACAAGCCTATGTGTGTGCTAAACAGGATAAGCAGCACGTAATAGACAGAACTAAGCAATTCCACAACCAACGGTTCAGATTTAAGCTCTGCAGCCCTGCCACATCCAGCCATGAATAATGTGGACAACTGAACAACTCATTGGAGGAGGAAGCTTCATAAATATCCCCATTATCAGTGATAGAGGAACTCAACACATCAGTGTAAAAGACCAGGCTGAAGCAACAATCTTCAGCCAGAAGTGCTGAGCAGATGATCCATCTCGGTCTCCTCCAGAGGTCCCCAGGAAAATGTAAATGTAGCTGCAGTCCCAGAGTACCATAGGCTGCTCGCCCCTTTGAGAGCTGACTGGTGGTGATTTAACCCAGGGTTTTTCAATGTGTGGGTCACAACCCACAGGTGGGTTTCAGACGCGTGTCAGGAGGGTCGCTAAGCGATCGATCGCAGCATACCCACAGTGATCCCGATCTGATCCCGGGAGAAGCGCCCAATGTCCGCTACCAGCATATTTATTAAAATGCCCTGAGCCGCACTGTTCAAGCCAGGGTCGGACTTCAGTCTCATCACTCTCCTGAGCAGAGGTACACTAACAAACCTTCACACCGTGAAGCAATTACTGTTCTTTTACATGCTGAATTCAGAAGATGACTCATGATGGAGGCTCAATTCAGCATGCATCAGGGCAGGACAGTTTCCTGGCATCGCTAAAGCAAGGGACAGATGGGCCTCTGGACTGTGCAGCATGTTGTCAATGTCAGACACCTGACAAAGTTCTGCAGCGCCAGGTAGAGTTTGCCAATGGGAGTCTGGAAAAATCAAAAGCTCAAGCAAGTGTTATTAAAAGGACTAAACCTACTTCCGGTTGCGGCGATGACCAGCTAAGCCACACGTTTCGGCGGCTCCAGCTCCAACGGACCTTCGGGCTCTTTTAAGAGCCCCAACGGGAAATTTTCTCACGACGAAACCCGGTGTGGGGTGAGTTAATAGGGAGTCCCCCCACAACGAAAGAGGAAAATATCGGCGGCGGCTACATCGCGAGGAATCCTCGACGATAGGGACAGAAGGGAAAAAGAAGCAAGATGGCGGCGGAGAAAGCCCAGGCGACATGGGGGCCCGATCAAGACGAATTTTTAAGACGGTGTGTGGAGCTACTAAAGAAGGAGGTGCTGACCCCGATGCTACAGGCAATTGAGGGGCTTAAGGAGGCACAAAGGACCCAGGAGACAGAGCTCCGCGTGGTGGAGCAGAAGGTGATGGATATTGAGGACGAGATCCTGGGCCTGGCGGTCAAAACACAGACGCACGAGGCGCTCCACAAAAAGTGCATTGAAAGGATTGAGGCCCTAGAAAACAGAGCACGAAGGAAGAACCTTCGGATCCTGGGTCTCCCTGAGGGAGTGGAAGGAGCGGACTGCGGGGCTTACGTGAGTAAGATGCTAAGCTCGCTGATGGGAGCTGAGGCCCCTTCGGGCCCCTTAGAAGTGGAGGGGGCTCATCGGGTCCCGTCGAGGAGACCAAAGGCGGGAGAACCACCTAGGGCGACAATCGTGCGATTTCACCGCTTTAATGATAGAGAAGTGGTTCTGAGATGGGCCAAAAAGGTACGGAGTAGTAGATGGGAGAATGCAGTGGTACGGGTGTACCAGGATTGGAGTGCGGAGGTGGCGAGAACGAGGGCGAGCTTTGATCGAGCGAAGGAGGTGTTACACAAGAAGAAGGTGAAGTTCGGGATGCTGCAGCCGGCGCGACTATGGGTCACGTACCAGGAGAGACATCACTACTTCGAAACGGCGGAAGAAGCATGGACCTTTATTAAAGATGAGAAATTGGATCGGAACTGAGGGACTGATATTAGAGGGAAATGTCACTGTCGATGTATATAGAGATGTAAATTGGGAAGGGGGGAGACACTAAGAAATGTGGGCGCCGGTGGGGGGGGGGAAATAAGAGACATAGGCGGAGGATGAGGAATGGGAGTGGGGTGGGAGAGGGAGCTACGCCACAAGAGGCGGGTCAGCTACAGAGATGTCCCGCGCCAGAAAGATAATGGCGGGAAGATAGGCGCAAGGTAGATGGGGGTTCCCCACACGGGGGGGGGGGTCAAGGAGTGAGCAGGAGAAGCCAGGGTCAGTTGAAGTCAGCTGACTTGCGGAAGTAATATGGGGGAGCAATCACGCTAGAGGGGGATCTAGCGGGGGGGGGGGGCGGGCGGAGGGGGGGGGATAACTGGGTTGCTGCTGCAGAAATCAAAGAGGAACTGGCTAAAGAAAGGGTGGTCGGGGCTGGAATGCGACACCTGGGGAACGAGTGGGAGCGCGGAATCGGGACGTGGGACTGGCCTAGAGAGGGTGATGGCTAGTCGACACGGGAAGGGGGCAGGTAGCCCCCTAGTGAGGCTGATCACGTGGAACGTGAGAGGCCTAAATGGACCGATTAAAAGGGCCCGAGTGCTCGCGCACTTGAAAGGACTGAGGGCAGACGTGGCTATGCTCCAGGAGACGCACCTGAAGGTGGCAGACCAAGTTAGGTTAAGGAAAGGATGGGTGGGACAGGTGTTCCATTCAGGGCTAGAGGCAAAGAATAGAGGGGTGGCCATACTGGTGGGGAAACGGGTATCATTCGAAGCAAGGAGCATTGTAGCAGATAGTGGAGGCAGATATGTAATGGTGAGTGGCAGGCTGGAGGGAATGGAGGTTGTGTTGGTTAACGTATACGCCCCAAATTGGGACGATGCGGGATTTATGAGGCGGATGCTGGGACGTATACCGGACCTGGAGGTAGGAAACTTGATAATGGGGGGAGACTTCAACACCGTGCTGGACCCAGGGTTAGATAGATCC
The DNA here is from genome assembly GCF_047496885.1 of Scyliorhinus torazame. Classification (NCBI taxonomy): domain Eukaryota; kingdom Metazoa; phylum Chordata; class Chondrichthyes; order Carcharhiniformes; family Scyliorhinidae; genus Scyliorhinus; species Scyliorhinus torazame. Next base: position 73,312,482 of record NC_092708.1, read on the forward strand.
AGATCTAACACCGGAAGAAGGCCGGCAGCGGCCAAGGTGCTTAAGGGGTTTATGGACCAAATGGGGGGAGTGGATCCATGGCGATTTCTTAGACCGAGGGCCAGGGTGTTCTCCTTCTCCCATGTTCATAAGGTGTACTCCCGGATAGATTTTTTTGTTTTGGGAAGGTCGTTGATCTCGAGGGTGGAAGAAACTGAGTATTCAGCCATAGCTATTTCGGATCATGCCCCACAATGGGTGGACCTGGAACTAGGAGAGGAGAGGGAGCAGCGTGCACTCTGGCGATTAGATGTGGGATTGTTGGCAGATGAGGGAGTCTGTGGAAGAGTGCGGGGATGTATCGAGAGGTACCTGGAGGCCAATGGCGACGGGGAGGTCCGAGTGGGAGTGGTATGGGAAGCACTAAAGGCGGTGGTCAGAGGAGAGCTGATCTCCATCAGGGCCCACAAAGGGAAAACGGAGGCCAAGGAAAGGGAAAGACTACTGGGGGAGATCTTAAGGGTGGACAGAGAATTTGCGGAGACCCCGGAGGAGGGACTGTACAGGGAGAGACGACGACTCCAGACGGAGTTCGACCTTCTGACCACCAGGAGGGCGGAGGTGCTGTGGAGGAAGGCACAGGGGGTGAGGGATGACTATGGGGAAAAGGCTAGTCGCCTGTTGGCCCATCAGCTGCGAAAGAGGACAGCGGCGAGGGAGATAGGGGGAATTAGAGACGAAAAGGGAGCTATGGTGCGGAGAGCAGGGAAGATAAACGGGGTGTTTAAGACCTTTTACGAAAGACTTTATAGGTCCCAACCCCCGGAGGGAAAAGAGGAGATGCAGGTGGGTTCCCGGTGGAATTTTATAGAAAATATGTGGACCTGCTGGCCCCGCTGTTGGTGAGGACTTTTAACGAGGCCAGGGAAGGGGGGACTCTACCCCCGACAATGTCGGAGGCGACGATATCGCTAATTTTGAAGCGGGATAAAGATCCGCTGCAGTGCGGGTCCTATAGGCCTATTTCACTATTAAATGTGGATGCCAAATTGCTAGCAAAGGTGCTGGCATCGAGGATAGAGGACTGTGTCCCGTGGGTGGTGCACGAAGACCAGACAGGATTCGTAAAGGGGAGACAACTAAATGTCAACGTGCGACGGCTATTAGGGGTGATAATGATGCCCCCAGTAGAGGGGGAGGCAGAGATAGTGGCAGCAATGGATGCAGAGAAGGCATTTGACAGGGTGGAGTGGGAGTACCTATGGGAGGTGCTGAGGAGGTTCGGGTTCGGGAACGGGTTTATTAGCTGGGTCAAACTCCTTTATGGGGCCCCAACGGCAAGTGTGGTCACGGGTCGGCAAAGATCGGAGTATTTCCGACTATACAGGGGAACAAGACAGGGATGCCCGCTATCTCCATTACTGTTCGCGTTGGCAATTGAACCACTGGCCATGGCGCTGAGAGACTCCAGGAAATGGAGAGGGGTGATTAGAGGGGGAGAAGAACACCGAGTGTCACTCTACGCGGATGACCTACTGTTGTATGTGACGGACCCAGTGGGGGGGATGACAGAGGTCATGCAGATATTGAGGGAGTTCGGAGATTTCTTGGGATATAGGCTTAACATGGGGAAGCGTGAACTTTTCGTGATACACCCTGGGGACCAGAGTAGAGGGATAGATGGCCTGCCTCTAAGGACAGTGGAAAGAAACTTCCGATACCTGGGGATTCAGATAGCCAGGAGCTGGGGAACCATACACAGACTTAATCTGACACGACTGGTAGAACAAATGGAAGAGGACTTCAAGAGGTGGGACATGCAGCCACTGTCACTGGCGGGCAGAGTGCAGGCAATTAAGATGATCGTCCTCCTGAGGTACCTATTTGTATTCCAATGTCTCCCTATACTGATCACTAAGGCCTTCTTTAAAAAAATAGACAGGAGCATCACGAGCTTCGTGTGGGCAGGGAAAGTCCCGAGGGTAAGGAGGGGGTTCTTACAACGTAGCAGAGACAGAGGGGGACTGGCGCTGCCGAATTTGGGCGACTACTATTGGGCCGCCAATGTGGCGATGATCCGTAAATGGGTGATAGAGGGAGAGGGAGTGGCGTGGAAAAGACTAGAGAGAAAGTCCTGTAAAGGGACGAGTCTAGAGGCGCTGGTGACGGTGCCACTACCGTTCTCACCAAAAAAATTTACCACGAACCCAGTGGTGGCGGCAACATTAAATATCTGGGGACAATGGAGACGACAGAGAGGTGTGCTGGGAGCCCTGGTGGGGTCCCCAATCAGGAACAACCATAGGTTTGCCCCAGGGAGGATGGATGGAGGATTCCAGAGCTGGCACCAGTTGGGAATTAGGAGGGTGGGAGATTTATTTATAGACTGGACGTTTGCGAGCTTGGGAGCGTTGGAGGAAAAGTATAAGTTGCCCCGGGGAAATTTCTTTAGGTATATGCAGGTGAGGGCGTTCACAAGACAACAGGTGAGGGAATTTCCATTGCTCCCGACACAGGGGATCCAGGATAGAATGCTCTCGGGGGTGTGGGTCGGTGAGGGCAAGGTGTCCGAGATATACCGAGAGATGAGAGAAGAGGGGGAGGAGCTGGTGGGCGAACTAAAAGGAAAGTGGGAAGAAGAGCTCGGGGAGGAGATAGAGGAGGGTCTGTGGGCTGATGCCCTAAGCAGGGTAAATTCCTCTTCCTCGTGCGCCAGGCTTAGCCTGATTCAATTTAAGGTGCTGCATAGAGCACACATAACGGGAGCAAGGTTGAGCAGGTTCTTCGGAGTGGAGGACAAGTGTGGGAGGTGCGGGGGAAGCCCGGCGAACCACGCACATATGTTTTGGTTGTGTCCGGCACTGGAGGGGTATTGGAGGGGAGTGACGGGAGTGATCTCGAAGGTGGTGAAGGTCCGGGTCAAGCCAGGCTGGGGGTTAGCTATATTTGGAGTAGCGGATGAGCCGGGAGTGCAGGAGGCGAAAGAGGCCGATGTCGTGGCCTTTGCGTCCCTAGTAGCCTGGCATAGGATTTTACTCATGTGGAAGGAAGCGAAACCCCCCGGACTGGAGGCCTGGATAAACGATATGGCGGGGTTCATAAAACTGGAGCAGATTAAGTTTGCACTGAGAGGATCGGCTCAAGGGTTCACCAGAAGGTGGCAACGATTCCTCGACTAAGGGAAGATAGATGACCAGCAGCAGCAACCCAGGGTGGAGGGGAGGGAGGGGGGAGGGGAAAGTTTCATTTTATGTTAATTGATTAGTTTACCATGTTGGTTAGTTACTTTTTATTAGACTGTGGTTATCATGTTACATGTACTGTTAATTTTTTTTTATGTTTGATGTGTAAGGGGAAAAAAATTGTGATCGAAAAATTTCAATTAAATATATTTTTTTTAAAAAGGACTAAACCTATCTGTCATTTTATGCCGGAGGCAGCTCACGTTGAGCTGGCCCAGACTCTGCAACAAATGATGGTGGAGAAAGTTTCTATGATGTCCCAGAAGATCACGCAGATGAACCGCGGTCTCAGGGGAACAGCCCACTTCCCAATACCGTTAATGCAGAATCAAGCCAGACTCTGTTTTGGAACAAGGATGCTTGAATCTAATCCCAAGATCCAGCTATCTCTATACTCTGAAGATACTTGTGGAACCAAATGCTGATTCTGTAAATGTCACTGGGTTCTGTGTCATTTTTGGGATGGTCTTGCCAGTTACCGGTGAGACCTGGTTGCCAATGAGTATGCTGGTGATTAGTGTATTCTGGAACGGTTGATATAATCCTTTCCCTTGTGTACATGCACATCTCTCCAGATTATAAAACTGATCTCACTCACCACATCTCCAAAAACAAAATGTACAGAAAATTGACAGAAAATCAGCTTAGAGTTTGAAGAAATTGAGATGTATTTATTTCTATCCACTGGAATGATAAATGAAATCCTTTTGTCATAAATTTTATTTTCGTAGCCTGTACTGAGCTGATTTGCAGAAAAAGATTGAGATCAGGTCATTGTATGGAATTCATGCCTTGTTCCAACACAAGGTGGGGGGCAGAGGAATAGATGGAATAGGTATGTAAGAGAGAGTTACTACACAGTTTCTGTGTGTGTGTGTGTGTGTGTGTGTGTGTGTGTGTGTGTGTGTGTAAGAGTTAAGGCACAAAGTCAACCGGCATGGGTCGCAAAGGTCAGCCGGTTGGCAAAAGCGGGTCCCGGGGAAAAAAAGTTTGAAAAACACTGATTTAACCTGAGGGTAACCACACCTCAGGCAAGGTGCAAGGTTACAACGATGGGACCCTCATGCATTACCTCAGCCAGTAAGGGCATTGAACCCGCACTCTTGGCGTCACTCCGGATCTGCCGATTTCCGCGGTCAGCTGACCTCTGTATTGTTGAAGACCCACTTGTTGAGGTTGAGTTAGCGGCCAGCCGTCCAGCCAATTGAGTTAACTGACCTCCCAGCTGCCCAGAATCAAAGATGTCAATCTTCATCCAATTCGATTCACTCCATGTGATATCAAGAATGGCTAAAGGCACTGGAGATTGCAAAGGCTATGGGCCAGACTATTCCAGCAAAAGTACTGAGGATGTGTGCTCCAGAACTTGCGACGCCCATAGCCAAGCTAAAACAGTGGCATCTACCCAGCAATGTTAAAAATTCCCCAGGTATGTCCTGTACACAAGGAACAGGACATATCCTACCTGGCCAATTACAGCCCCATCAGTCTACTCTCAATCATCAGTCAAGTGATGGAAGGGGGAGAGCTCTCTCTCCTTGAGTAAATACTCCCTTTTGAGAGATTTTTTCCCTCCCAACAATCAGTGCTTGTTGTTGTCATTTTTTTTTAATAAACATTTTATTGAGGTATTTTTGGTATTGTAACAACAACAAAATAAACAATGTACATGAAACTATGAACATAGTGCAAAAGCCGTCTCCCTTCCTTGCAGGTCCCACCTTCATTAACCCCCTACTCTAAGCTAAACTAACCACCCCCCCCACCTTCTGCTGATGATTAATTTTCAGGATAAAGTCGATGAACAGTTGCCACCTCCGGGCGAACCCTAACAGTGACCTTCTCAAAGCGAACTTGATTTTCTCCAAACAGAGAAATCTAGGAATGTCCGAAAGCCAGATCTCCGACTTCGGGGGCTTCGAGTCCCTCCATGCTAATAGTATCCGTCTCTGGGCTACCAGGGAAGCAAAGGCTAGAACGTCTGCCTCTTTCTCCTCCTGGATTCCCGGGTCTTCCGACACCCCGAAAATCGCCACCTCTGGACTCAGTGCCACCCTTGTTTTTAATACCGTGGACATGGCATCTGCAAACCCCTGCCAAAATCCCCTAAGCTTCGGACATGCCCAGAACATGTGAACGTGGTTCGCTGGTCCTCCCGCACATTTTGCACACCTGACTTCCAACCCAAAGAATCTGCTCATCCGGGCCACTGTCATGTGAGCCCGATGAACGACCTTGAATTGTATCAGGCTGTGCCTGGCACATGTTGCAGACGCCTTGACTCTACTCAATGCGTCCGCCCATAGACCATCCTCTATCTCTCCTCCCAGCTCCTCCTCCCACTTGCGCTTCAGTTCCTCGGTCTGCGTCTCCTCTGACCCCGTAAGTTCCTTGTAAATGTCCGAGATGCTCCCGTCTCCTACCCACCCTCTGGAAACTACCCTGTCCTGAATCCCCCTTAACGGTAGGAGCGGGAAGGTTGACACCTGTTTACGTAGGAAGTCCCGCACCTGCAGCTACCTGAATTTGTTTCCACTCGCCAACCCAAACATCTCCTCCAGCGCCCTCATACTCTGAAAGCTCCCCTCTATAAACATAACCCCCATCCTCTCAATCCCTGCTCTCCGCCATATCCAGAACCCCCATCCATACTTCCTGGGGCAAACCGGTGATTATTACGGATTGGGGACCAGACCGATGCTCCCTCTGCTCCCACATGTCTCCTCCATTGCCCCCAGACTCTCAGGGCCGCCACCACCATGGGGCTGGTGCAGTACCGTGCCGGCAGGAACGGCAGAGGCGCAGTTACCAACTTGCATGAAGCCGCCTCCATACGCTCTCCCACCACCCACTTCCTGATCATGGCTATATTTGCCGCCCAGTAATAGTTACTAAAATTTGGCAGCACCAGCCCGCCCTCTACCCGACTCTGCTCAAGCATTACCTTCCTTACTCGCGGGTTCTTGCCTGCCCAAACAAAGCCAGTGGTCACTTTGTTGACCCGTTTAAAAAAGGACCGCAGAATAAAGATGGGGAGACACTGAAATATAAACAGGAATCTCGGGAGGACCGTCATCTTCACTGTCTGCACCCTCCCAGCCAGTGACAACGGAAGCGCGTCCCATCTCCGAAAATTGTCCTTCATTTAGTCCACTAGTCGGGCCAGATTTAATTTATGCAGTCGGTCCCATTCCCGTGCCACTTGAATGCCGAGATAACTAAAGCTTCCCCCTACTAATCTAAACGGCAACTCCCCCAATCGCCTCTCCTGTCCCCTCGCCTGGACTGCAAACATCTCACTTTTCCCCATATTTAGCTTCTACCCCGAAAACCGGCCAAATTCCCCTAGAATCCTCATGATTTCTTCCATCCCCACTATTGGGTCCGATACATACAGAGGCAGGCCGTCTGCACAGAGCGAGATTCTGTGCTCCCACCCCCCCCAGACCAGCCCCTTGAGGCTCAGTGCAATTGCCAACGGCTCTATAGCTAGCGCGAACAACAGTGGAGAGAGGGGGATCCCTGCCTCGTCCCCCAGTGCAGTCTAAGATATTCCGATGTTGTCCTATTCATCCGTACGCTTGCCACAGGAGCCTGATACAGCAACCTGACCCAATCAATAAAGCCCCACCCAAATCCGAACCGTCCCAGTACCTCCCACAGATAATCCCATTCTACCCGATCAAAAGCCTTTTCTGCATCCATTGCGATCACTACCTCCACCTCCCTACCTTCCGGGGGCATCATGATCACATTTAACAACCTTCTTACATTGGCCACCCTTAACAAACCCCGACTGGCCTCCACAATAACGTCCGGAACACAATCCTCTATCCTGGAGGACAAAATTTTGGCCAGCAATTTGGCATCCACACTCAACAGGGATATCAGCCTGTGGGACCCACACAGCTTCGGATTGTTGTCCCGCTTCAGAATCAGCGAAATTGTGGCTTGTGACATCGTCGGGGGCAGCACCCCTCTTTTCCTTGCCTCATTGAACATCCTCATCAACACCAGCCCCAATATCCCAGAGAACCTTATTATAAAACTCCACTGGGTACCCATCCGGCCCCGGGGCTTTACCCGACTGCATGGCCTTCAGACCCTCCACTGTCTCTTCCAACCCGATCGGGGCCCCCAGCCCTTCTACCAGCTCCCCGTCCACTTTTGGGAAATTCAGCCCCTCCAAGAAGTGCCTCATCCCCTCCGGCCCCGTAGGGGGTTCCGACCTGTAGAGCCTACTGTAGAAATCCCTAAACGCCTTATTCATCCCTGCTGAATCTCCAACCAGGTTCCCATCTCCGTCATTTACTTTCCCTATTTCCCTGTCCGCCTCCCTCTTTCTAAGCTGCTGTGCAAGCATTCTGCTGGCCTTCTCTCCATGCTCATAGATCGTCCCCCTCACCTTTCTCAGCTGCTCCACTGCCCTCCCTGTGGTTAACAAGCCGAATTCCGCCTGTAGCCTCTGCCGTTCCATTAAAAGCCCTGCCTCTGGGGTCTCCGCATACCTCCTATCGATCTGTAGTAGCTCCTTTACCAGTTGGTCCGTCTCTGCCCTGCCAACCTTCTCCCCATGGGCCTGTATCGAGAACAGCTCCCCTCTGACCACTGCCATCAGTGCTTCCCAGACCACCGCTGCTGAAATTTCCCCCGTATCGTTGACCTGCAGGTAGTTCTGAATACATTTCCTCAGCCGCTCACACAACCCTTTGTCAGGCAAAAGTCCCACATCTAACCTCCAGTGCGGGCGCTGGTTACTGTCTTTACTAACCTGCAAGTCAACCCAGTGCAGAGCATGGTCTGAGATTGTGATCGTCGAGCACCCCGTGTCCACCACCCCTGCCAGTAAGGCCCTGCTCAAAATGAAGAAATCGATCCGGGAGTACACTTTATGCACGTGTGAGTAGAAGGAGAACTCCTTCACCCTCGGCTGCCCAAATCTCCATGGATCCACTCTAGCCCCCCCCCCACCACCACCTGCTCCATGAACCCTTGTAGTTCCTTTGCCATTGCTGGCACCCTGCCTGTTTTCGAGCTTGACCGGTCGAAGCCAAGGTCAGTAACTGTGTTGAAGTCCCCTCCCATGACCAACTTGTGCGAGTCCAGGTCCGGTATCTTCCCCAGCATCCTCTTTATAAACTTCACATCATCGCAATTTGGCGCATACACATTTACTAATACCACCTGCACCCCCTCCAGTTTCCCACTGACCACAATGTACCGACCTCCCACATCTGAGACTATTCTAACCCCCTCAAACACCACCCACTTATTGATCAGGATCGCGATCCCTCTATTCTTTGAGTCTAGTCCCGAGTGAAAGACCTGACTGACCCAGCCTTTCCTCAATCTAATCTGGTCAGTAGCTCCTGCAACATTACCACGTCCGCCTTCTGTCCCATAAGATGCGCAAACACACGTGCACTCTTGACCGGCCCATTTAACCCTCGAACTTTCCAGGTGATCAGCCTAGTTGGGGGGGCTCCCCCCCAACTCCTTTAATAAACCGAACATATGCACACCCCCCACTCCGCTTCCGTGAGCTAGCCCGCCCAGCTAGCTTGGTGGCCCCCATCATGGCGACGGATAGTCTCCCACCTATTGTCCCGTCCCCCCCACTCATACAAACATACTCCAACATCAAACAATCCCCACACAATTGCCCGACAGAAAAATACCAAGATCTAAACAAGCACACCTCCATCCCCCAACATTGCAAATGAAAACCTTAACTCACTCAACTCTACCGCTGATCCCAAATCAATGCAAAAGGCATTACAAACGGCTTCCACAAAACGGAAAACGCGAAACTTAAAAAAAAAAAACATGAACGTTGCAGCAAAGTTCAAAGGTTCTCAGTCCACCACCAGTTCTTTCCTTTTCGCGAAGTCCAACGCGTCCTCAGGCGACTCGAAATAAAAGTGCTGTCCCTCGTGTGTGACCCAGAGACGGGCCGGATACAACAGTCCAAACTTCACCTTTTTCTTAAAAAGGATCGACCTAATCTGGTTGAAGCCTGCTCTTCTCCTGGCCACCTTCACACTCGGGTCTTGGTAAACCCACAGGATACCGTTGTCCCACTTACAGCTCCATGTCTGCTTGGCCCACTGTAAAATGTGCTCCTTATCCAAGTACCTGTGGAATCTCACCACCATTGCACATGGGGGTTTCCCTTTCGCGGCTTCCTCGCGAGTGCTCTGTGAGCCCTGTCCACCTCCAAGGGCCGGGAGAATGTCCCATCCCCCGGCAGCTTCTCAAACATGTCTGCGATGTATGCCCCACCGTCCGCTCCTTCGGACCCCTCCGGGAGCCCAACGATTCTCATGTTCTGCCGGCGGGACCTATTCTCTAGGGCCTCCACCTTCTCCAGGAGCTTCTTCTGCTGGTCTCTCAGCATCCCCACCTCCAACTCCACCGCAGTTTGATGTTCCTCCTGCTCGGCCAGTGCCTTCTCTACCTTCTGGATGCCCGATCTTGGTCATCCAATCTACGCTCCAGCCGCTCAGTTGACTCTTTTATCGGGTCCAAGCAGTCCCGTTTCTGCTTAGCAAAGCCTTCCTGAATAACCTGCATCAGCTGCTCCGTTGACCGCTGGGTCGACAAACCAGAGGTCCAGTCCTCCGCCAGGCGGTCTCCCGCTGCAGCTTCAGCCCAAGCCTTCTCTGTCTTTTTGTTTCCGCCTTTACGAGCACTTCCAATCCTTCTCTCCATGTGGGAATTCAGTACACAATTGCCTCTGTCATCAGTTTTGCAATTCAAGTCCGGTAGAAAATCGGGGGGAAAGGTCCAAACGTCCGACCAGAATGGGAGCCACCAAATGTGCGACTTACTCCTAAATACCCGCCACCGGAGGCCCCTTGTTGTTGTCATTTGACTGTCTCTGAAGTATCAGGTGGTATCAAAAGGTAAAACTTTATTCTTAGCTTTCTTTTGAAAAGCAGCATTGCTGGTGAACTCTGTCATTGCGTGTGTAGTATTTCAGATTGTTATCAAGAAGTTATTTACTCGTCTTAACAATATACCTTTGTCCTTTGATGCCTTGATTGAGTGTTTAAGTGACATATAAATGATTTGGAGGAAAATGTAACTGGTCTGATTAGTAAGTTTGCAGACGACACAAAGGTTGGTGGAATTGCGGATAGCGATGAGGACTGTCTGAGGATACAGCAGGATTTAGATTGTCTGGAGACTTGGGCGGAGAGATGGCAGATGGAGTTTAATCCGGACAAATGTGAGGTAATGCATTTTGGAAGGGCTAATGCAGGTAGGGAATATACAGTGAATGGTAGAACCCTCAAGAGTATTGAAAGTCAAAGAGATCTAGGAGTACAGGTCCACAGGTCATTGAAAGGGACAACACAGGTGGAGAAGGTAGTCAAGAAGGCATACGGCATGCTTGCCTTCATTGGCCGGGGCATTGAGTATAAGAATTGGCAAGTCATGTTGCAGCTGTATAGAACCTTAGTTAGGCCACACTTGGAGTATAGTGTTCAATTCTGGTCGCCACACTACCAGAAGGATGTGGAGGCTTTAGAGAGGGTGCAGAAGAGATTTACCAGAATGTTGCCTGGTATGGAGGGCATAAGCTATGAGGAGCGATTGAATAAACTCGGTTTGTTCTCACTGGAACGAAGGAGGTTGAGGGGCGACCTGATAGAGGTATACAAAATTATGAGGGGCATAGACAGAGTGGATAGACAGAGGCTTTTCCCCAGGGTAGAGGGGTCAATTACTAGGGGGCATAGGTTTAAGGTGAGAGGGGCAAGGTTTAGAGTAGATGTACGAGGCAAGTTTTTTACGCAGAGGGTAGTGGGTGCCTGGAACTCACTACCGGAGGAGGTAGTGGAAGCAGGGACGATAGGGACATTCAAGGGGCATCTTGACAAATATATGAATAGGATGGGAATAGAAGGATACGGACCCAGGAAGTGTAGAAGATTGTAGTTTAGTCGGGCAGTATGGTCGGCACGGGCTTGGAGGGCCGAAGGGCCTGTTCCTGTGCTGTACATTTCTTTGTTCTTTGTTCTTTGTTGACTGTACAAATCAGTCGGCCAATCCATTTGTTGAAGAATTGTACAGAGCTCACTTGATGTGCTGTATATCATTTTCTTTTAAGTAGTCTTCGAACAACTTGGAAGTGAACAGTATTCCATTGTCACTTACGAACTGCTCTGGTCTACCAAATCATGCAAATATTTCATCCAAATTCTCGATAGTTTGTTGAGCCTTTGTGGATTTCATAATCGCTACTTATGGCCATTTATAATGTGCATCTACAATTACTAGGAACATGTGTCTCTCAGTTGGACCAGCGTAGTCTTTGCTTAAGGTCTACTATGGCCATTTCAGCCATTCTCACAGATGTAATATTGTAGTGGTGGAGTGTTTCTTATTTTTGCATAGGACTGACATTGCCCTAAATTCTCTTTGATTTGAGCATTTCATTCCGGCCACCAAAAATAACTGTGTGCTAGTTCTTTAATCTTCGCCACACTAGGATATTCTTCATGTATGTTGGTCAAGGATTTTTCTACGCAAGCACGGAGGAATAATCACTTGGATTCCCCATAATAAAACTCCATTCCGGACTGTCAAATCGTTGAAGTCTGAGTTTTTATGATGTATGTCTGTCATTGTTCCTTTTAGGACCATTTCCTAACCTTCCCCATCGCTTGAATCAGTTCTTGTGTGTCTCTGTAATTGAGATGAAGTCACAGTTATCCATGTGTGAGAAATATAGCACGCTGATGAAATTATATTCAGGTTCTTGCTTGGTTTCTAACGGCAATTCTGACAAAGCATCAGCATTTGCATGTTGCTTGATTTACAATTGTTATGGGCCAGGGTTTAGAGAACCCCAAAGTGTATCATGGAGTTCACCTGACCCACAACTTTTAATAGATTGTGGTATGGGGAGCACACAGCCCACTCTACAGGTGTTGTACAGCAGAAATGGAAAAATATTTTTTAAAGCAAAACAATGTTTATTCTATGAACTCAAGTTAACTTTTTTAAAACATACAGTGAACATCTCAGCAACCATTAATTCAAATACAACCTCCAAAGAATACAACACTAAGTAATCCTTAATACCTTCCCAAACAACATCCTGAAGACAAAAGAAACACCTTTTAACAGAAGCACATCAGGTTTACATTCACTACTGGGAACATTTATAATTCTGAATTCACCAAATGATCAAGAGATAGTCTTTTCATGGCAGAGAGATCAACAGTATACCTGCTTTGTCTGGCTTCAGCTCTAACACTGAAAACGAAACTATAAAACACCCTGCAGCAAACAGCCTAAAACGAAAGTAAAAAGCTGACAGACAGCCCAGCTCCACCCACACTCTGACATCACTGATAAACACCCGTTTCTTAAAGGTACATTTCTTAAACACCCATTTCTTAAAGGTACTCTCACATGATACAATATTGAATATCATAGGTGTGTGCCGATAGTATCAAAGATAATCGCTGTAACCGACTAGCTGCTGAAGAAGGAATATCCTTAAACCCCTTAAAGATTGTCATCAAGGGTCAGTGATCTGTCAAGAGTGTAAAATGAGGTCCATAAAGGCAGTGATAAAACCTTCTTACTCCAAATATAATACTCAACGCCTCTTTTCCCAGCTGAGCGTTATTTGCTTCTGCGCTAGTAAGAGTTCATGAAACAAATGCTTTCGGCCATTCCTCTCCTGAGGGCACTATGTGAGAGATAACTGCGTCAAACACTTAGGGTGGTGCATCGCAAGCAAGCTGTAACCTCCGCTTGGGATTGTAGTGAACCAATAGCTCTGGCTTCTTTTACTTCTTTGTACGCACTTTCACATTTTTTTGTCCAGTGCCATACCTGTTTGGCACAGAACAAAGTTGAAAGCTTCAATAGCGTTGATAAATTAGAAATGAATTTACCGCAATAGCTTTATCAATCTCCGAAACGACCTCCGTTGCATCACATTTTGTGAACGTGGTGCTTCTACGATTTCTATCATCTTTTTCGTTCTTTTGTGCAAGCCATCTTTATCAAGTAGTTTGTGGATGTTTTGGAAAAAGTCTCACTTTTCCTTTTGAACTCTGAGATTATGGTTTTGTAGACGTTCCAGTGCAACTTCCAAGCATTTTAAGTGCTCTTATTCACTTGAGCCGGTGATAAGGATGTCATCTAGACAACATTGCACACCATTTAGCCCACTCAGAATTTGGTCCATGGACCTCTGAAATAGAGCAGGTACAGATATGATCTCAGATGGAAGTCTCCTGTAATGGAACAAACCTTTGTGCGTCACAATATTGAGTAACGGTTTTGATTTTGCAGCCACATTCATTCGTAAATACCTCTATGATAGAAAGATTTTACTGAATTTCTGACTTCCAGACAGTCCAGCAAATAAGTCTTCAATCAGCAGCAATGAATAGTGATCTGTGCACAATACCGTATTTTTTGCTGTCTTAAATCTTCACATATCCTTACTGAGCCAACTCCTTTAAGTACAGGGACTATTGGGGTAGCCCAATCACTTGTCATAACTGTTTCAATGACTCCTGTTCGGGCGTCTTTCTAATTCTTCTTTGAATTTGGGCCTGATGACAAATGTTCCGGTTCTGACTTTGAGACAATTTGGCGTATTGTTTCGCTGAATTTTGAGTTGAACGTCAACTCCAATCGTTGAGCCCAATGAGTTTTCAAACACCTTTTTATACTGTTTTAGAAGTTATTGTAGGTAATTCTTTGATTCAAACAGTGGATTCACCACTCCTTAGTTGACTTTGATTTTTCCCAACTATGCTTTACCGAAAAAAGCAGGAATGCTCCATCGGACAACGTGGAGAGGCAACTCCATTGTCCACTTACTTCCATTTTTACCATAGACCGCTTCTGTGCACATCCGTAGGATAACATTTGATGGTTTCAATTGCAGATGCTTTCACTTCTGGTTATAGATAGTCTCTGGTATCAATGATATAGCCACTCCCGCATCCACTTCCATTTTGACTTGGTTACCATCAAGTTCTTTGTTGGTCGCCTTGTACCAATGAGATATCTCGGGCGGGATTCTCCGACCCCCTGCCGGGCCGGAGAATCGCCAGGGGGCGGCGTGGGCCCCGCCCCGACGCCGGCTGCCGGATTCTCTGGCGGCGTTTTTTCAGCGTGGGCGGGAATCGCGTCGCGCTGGTTGGGGGCCGTTGGCAGTGGCCACCCCCGGCGGTTCTCTGCTCCGCGATGGGCCGAGTGGCCACCTGTTTTCGGCCGGTTTCGGGCGTAAATCAAACCAGGTCTGTACCGGTGGGACCTGGCTCTGCGGGCGGCCTGCAGATTCCTCAGGGGGGCGCGGGGGGATCTGGCCGCGGAGGGGGACCCCCACTGTGGCCTGGCCCTCGATCGCTACCCACCGATCCTTGGGCGGGCCTGTGCCATGGGGCCACTCTTTCCCTCTGCGCCAGCCGCCGTAACAGTCCGTCATGGTCGGCGCGGAGAAGAACCCCTCTGCGCATGCACTCGGACGACTGCAGTACACACTGGCGATCTCGCGTATGCGCCAAGCCCGCCGCCAACAACCTAGCCCTGAAGATGCAGAGGATTCCCCACGCCCAGGACCCCCACGCCCAGGACACCCACACACAGTGGACGGATGGACAAGAATCACCACTTCAGGGGACCCTGGACTTCGGGTCGGATGAGGAGCACGCTATTACGCCACTGCTATCTCCTACACCCTCCACCATCGCAGAGACACACAGCTCGGTTGGGCACTTTAGCGATGAGGCATCTGGGACACTAACTGGTGTGCACAACACAGCCGTCCCGGTACAGCAGGTGGAGGCAGGAGCAGCCAAGGGGCCGGATGGTCGGAGGGCAGCCCGGTGCAGGCAACCATCTGCCGCCCAGACGGGTCCCGGGTTCCTGGAGTTACTACACCCACCCATGGACCCGATGCAGTCACGGACCAAGGGATGATCGAAGGGGATGACGGCCGGCTTCCAACAGCTGAAGACGCAGGTGGAGGAGTCCACCCGCGTGCAGGAGCAGGGAGTGGTGCCGGTCATGCGTGCCAGCCACCCAGGCCGACACCGCACGGGTGGCGTCCGCGGTGGAGGCAATGGGTGCGATGGTGTCAGACATGGGTTGCAGTATGCAAGGCCTGGGGCACTGCATGCGGGTGGCGTCCGTGGCCCAGGACATGGCTGCCCTCTCACAGGAAGCCATGAGCCAGAGCCAGCTGCAGATCGCAGAGGCGCTCAATGCCGTGGCCCAGTCTCTGCAGGCCATGGCGCAGTCCCAGCAGGCAGTGGCCCAGTTTCTGCAAGCCGTGGCCCAGTCTCAGAAGGCCATCGCTGAGGGCATCGGCGCCATTGCCCAGGTGCTGGCCGGCGTCGCCCAGACACAGACAGGGATGGCCAACTCCCTGAGCTCCATGGCTGCAAACTTGCAGACTCTTGTTGATACCAGGGCCTCCAGGACTGGCAGCGCCATGTGTCGGGGGGGCGTCGGTTGCTCGGTCCGTTCGCATCCCCGACCCATGTAGAGGCCCGGGGGCCATCGGGCACCCCGAGGGAGGAGGAGGTGCTGCGGCCAGTTCCGGGTCCCCCTGTAGGGGAGGTCTCGGAACACTGCGACATCTCGGACCCCCCCTCCCACCCCCCTTCCGTCCCAGGTGCATCTGGTGGGCAACGGGCAGGGCAGGCTGGCAGCTCGCCATCCCAGTCGCCCGAGCCGCAGCCTGGCCCATCTAGGCCGGGCCGCCCCAGGAAACGGCCGCCAAGGGTGATATACCATCAATGACCACAAGACGAATGGTGAATTTTTGTGGCACTATTGTGCTAGATGTAAAGCCTCCTGTAACTCCTGTAGCTGGACCCAAGAATGGGAGCAGTGCAGGAGAGCGTACACCTTTATATAGAGCCTGCTGGGTGGAGCCAGCAGGCTGAGATTTACCGTAATAACTGTAGTACAATGCAGTGTACCATAATACATGAATGTATGTTCAGTGGTTCACCCCCTGTTTAAAAAAAGAGTCCAGCGTGGGTGAAGCAAAGTTACAGGTCGAGTCTGTTGGGGGCTTTGACCTTCCGCCTCGATCGCCTCAGCCGCGGCTGTGGTGTGGGCGCCGATGTGAGTACCTGCGACTCCGGGGTGGTGGTGATAGTCGCTGGTGGGAGGCGAAACGCCGCAGGGGCAGGGGTGGCGATGGTCGCCATCGGAGGGGGAGGGGGGGGGGGGGAGAGACGGTAACAGGTCGGGGGCGGTGGTGATGGTGGATGGGAAACCAGTGGGTGCCAGGTCCCGGAGGGAGACAGTGTCCTGCCGCCCGTCATGGTGTGCCACGTAGGCGTACTGTGGGTTTGCATGGAGGAGGAGGACTTTTTCGACGAGGGGGTCTGACTTATGGGTCTTCGCATGCTTCCAGAGGAGGACGTTCCCAGGAACTGTCAGCCAGGTTGGGAGCGAGACCCCGGAGGTGGACATCCTTGGGAAGGCAAACACACGTTCATGAGGGGTCTCATTGGTAGCAGTGCACAGGAGCGACCGGATGGAGTGGAGCGCATCGAGGAGGACCTCCTGCCAGCGGGAGACTGGGAGACGCCTAGACCGAAGGGCCAGCAGGATGGCCTTCCAGACCGTCCGCTTCCCCGGGGGTTGTAGCTGGTAGTCCTGCTCGAGGCGATGCATTTGCTGAGCAGGAAATGACGCAGCTCATCACTCATGAACGAGGAGCCCCGATCACTGTGGATGTAAGTGGGGAAACCGAACAAGGTGAAGAGACTGTGCAGGGCCTTGATGACAGTGGCAGACGTCATGTCAGGGCATGGAATGGCGAAACGGGAGTACTCATCAGTGATGTTGAAGAAGTACACATTGCAGTCAGTGGAGGGGAGGAGCCCTTTGAATGGATGCTGAGGTGCTCAAAGGGGCGGGAGGCCTTCACCAGGTACGCTCTCTCTGGCCGGTAGAAGTGCGGTTTACACTCTGCGCAGACTTCTGAGAACACGCACGAACAGACTCAAAAACAGCTTCTTCCCCACTGTCACCAGACTCCTAAACGACCCTCTTATGGACTGACCTCATTAACACTACACCCTGTATGCTTAATCCGATGCCAGTGCTTATGTAGTTACATTGTACATGTTGTGTTGCCCTATTATGTATTTTCTTTTCTTCCCTTTTCTTCCCATATGTTTAATGATCTGTTGAACTGCTCGCAGAAAAATACTTTTCACTGTACCTCGGTACACGTGACAATAAACAAATCCAATCCATTCCAATCCAATCCATTCCAATCCAATCCAATCCAATCCAAACCTGGCAGTCCCTGGTCACGGTCCTGACCTCATCGATGGAGTAAGGCAGGTTGCGGGCCTTGACAAAGTGGAAGAACCGGGTGACAGAGGTCATTGTGGAGGGCCCGAAGTCGGTCTACTTGTGCGCTGGCAAATGTACCACGGGACAGGGCATCTGGGGGCTCATTGAGCTTCCCAGGACGATACAAGATCTCATAGTTATAGGTGGAGAGTTCGATCCTCCACCTCAAGATCTTGTCGTTCGTAATCTTGCCCCGCTGTGTGTTACTAAACATGACGGCAACCGACCGTTGGTCAGTCAGGAGAGTGAATCGCCTGCCGGCCAGGTAATGCCTCCAATGTCGCACAGCTTCCACAATGGCTTGGGCTTCCTTTTCGACAGAGGAGTGCTGAATTTCGGAGGCATGGAGGGTACGGGAGGAGAAAGCCATGGCTCTGCCCGCTTGGTTGAGGGTAGCGGCCAGAGCCACGTCCGATGCGTCGCTCTCCATCTGAAATGGGAGGGACCCGTCGACTGCGTTCATCGTGGCTTTGGCAATGTCCGCCTTGATGTGGTTGAAAGCCCGGCGGCCCTCAGCCGTCAGGGGGAAAATGGTGGACTTGATGAGTGGGTGGGCCTTGTCCGCATAATTAGGGACCCACTGGACGCAATATGAGAATGATCCCAGGCATCGCTTCAGGGCCTTGGGGCAGTGGGGGAGGGGAAGTTCCAGGAGGGGGCGCATGCGGTCGGGGTCGGGCCCTCGGACTCCATTTTCCACAACGTAGCCAAGGATGGCTAAGCGGGTTGTGCGGAAAACGCATTTCTCCTTATTATAGGTGAGGTTAAGGAGTTTAGCGGTGTGGAGAAATTTCTGGAGATTCGCGTCGTGGTCCTGCTGGTTGTGGCCGCAGATGGTGACGTTATCCAGATACGGGAACATGGCCCGCAGACCGTACTGGTCAACCATTCGGTCCATCTCTCGCTGGAAGACCGAGACCCCATTAGTGACGCGGAAGGGAACCCTAAGGAAATGGTAGAGGCGGCCATCTGCTTCGAATGCAGTGTATTGGCGGTCCTCCAGGCGGATGGGGAGCTGGTGGTACGCGGATTTCAAGTCAACGGTGGAGAAGACTCGATACTGCGCAATCTGGTTGACCATGTCAGATATGCGGGGAAGGAGGTATGCATCGAGCTGCGTGTACCGGTTGATCGTCTGACTGTAGTCGATGACCATCCGGTGCTTCTCCCCAGTTTTAACGACCACCACTTGAGCTCTCCAGGGGCTATTACTGGCCCCAATGACCCCCTCCCGCAGAGTTCGTTGGACCTCCGACCTGATAAAGATCCTGTCCTGGGCACTGTACCATCTGCTCCTCATGGCGACGGGTTTACAGTCCGGGGTGAGATTCGCGAAGAGCGAGGGTGGATCGACCTTGAGGGTCGTGAGGCCACAGACGGTGAGGGGGAGCAGGGGTCCGCTGAACTTTAGGGTGAGGCTCTGGAGGTGGCACTGGAAATCGAGACCCAGTAACAGGGCAGCGCAGAGATGGGGGAGGACGTAGAGTCTGAAGTTACTGTATTCTACGCCCTGTACTGAGAGGGTCGCGACGCAGTACCCCCTGATCTGCACGTAATGGTATCCGGAGGCCAGGGAGATTTTCTGGGTCACGGGGAGCACCGGGAGGGAGCAGTGCCTAACCGTAGCTGGGTGTATGAAACTCTCCGTGCTCCCAGAATCGAAGAGGCAGGTCGTCTCGTGCCCGTTGATCCGTACGGTCGTTGTAGCGGTCCCGAGATTGCAGGGCCGAGACTGGTCGAGGGTGGTCACGTCGGCAGGACTTCGGCCCATCCGGCCCAGAGAATTCTGGTGTCCCCAGGGCACATTGTGTCGCCCCGGCCCTCGCTATTCTCCGAGGCGGGCAACGCGATTCACGTCGACGGATTTTTGCGGGGCCGGAGAATTCGGCAGCTCTGCAGGGGGTCGGAGAATCCCGCCCCAGCTCTTGAAGTTGTTCAGGTACATTGTGTCCTAAGGTGTATTAAACCTCGTCTATCATCTTGTAGACGCAACTATTAATCTGACGTGTTTTTTTTCTTTTTACACAGCTTGGGTGTTGTTGAAGTTTGCCGTGTCCAGCATGCTTTGGCAAAAAGGCCCTTTTTGCCACAGTTCTAGCATTTATTTTCTCTACTCCACCATTCTCCCGCTGAGTATCCAACTTCGATGGCATGGTTGTCCTCTTACAGATTTGTTTTTGGCGGTCTCCAGCTTATAGATCTTCGCCCCTCCAGCTTCTATTTAAGAAACTATTTTTTGGTGCTAGCTCCACTGATGTGGCAATTTCTACTTCTGATTGAAGAGTTAAGGTGATTTCAGTCAGCATCTTTCTTCGAATAGCTTTTTTGAGGAGTCCACATACCTACCTTTCATGAAGGATGACGTCTAATGTTGCACCAAACTCACAGTATTTTGCTAACCTTCTTAAGGTCGCCATGAATTGTAAGATGCTTTCACCTTCTTCCTGACTACAGCAGTGGAATCAAAAGTCTTGTGATGAGAAATGCCCTTCTAGACTCTTTATTCATTCATTGCAGGTTTTAGCTCCTGGCTTTTCTGGATGGACTAAGGGTTTTGCGGTAGCATTTAGGTTTTACGCCAGACTTAACTGAGAAATATTGCAGCATTTATGCTCTCCTGTATTTAATTAGCTATGAGATAATGTTGAAATCTCTCTTCTTACGAGTTCTAAGTCTCTCAGTCTCATCAAGTGCATCCATGCGTCACATTTACTCGCCATTTTGGATACCGGCTCCCAGGGCCTATACTTTCTTCATCCTTCCTCCCTTCCGTATTTTTAAGCAGCAGGAAGCAAGAGGTCTCCTAATCCACAGTGCAAAATATATATTTTTTTGTTTCCTGGATTATCGGTTGCTTTATTCGAGTAGTGAACGGTGGCACAGTGGTTAGCACTGCTGCCTCACAGCTCCAGGGTCCCGGGTTCAATTCCGGCCTCGGGCGACTGTCTATGTGGAGTTTGCACTTTCTGCCCGTGTGTGCGTGGGTTTCCTCCGGGTGCTCCGGTTTCCTCCCACAGTCCAAAGATGTGCAGGTTAGGTGAATTGGCCATGTTAAATTGGCCTTAGTGTCCAAAAAGCTTAGGTGGGGTTACGGGGATAGGGTGGAGGTGTGGGCTTAAGTAGGGTGCTCTTTCCAAGGGCTGTGCAGACTTGATGGGCCAAATGGCCTCCTTCTGCACTGTAAATTCTATGATACTATGAAATCGGACAAACAAATCCCTGTTCTTGCAGCACCTTTACTTTGCCGCGTGCGCAGTCCCTGCAGTGTAGAGTCTAACCACTTCTAACGGTAAGCAGGTTTTATAGAAAAACTTGGTTCTAACTTACTCATGGTTATACTTCCATTTTTTTTACAAACCTTTCTGCATCGGCGGTTTTCCCCTCAATTGACATTTGAATCGGATCCCGAGAATCTTCCCACTCGCTCTCGTCGGTTGTTTTCACTTTTGTCTTCAACAGTTTTAGTGCCTCAATCGTCGTCACCTGTTTTCTCTCTTATATTCTTAAATCACCACAAAGAGAAAAAATATGGAGGTGTCACTCCCGTGGGTTTCTTCAAAACACAATGCAAGGCTTATTCAGGAGATATTGCGCATACAAATCTAAGGCGAGAACTAAAGCCCGCACAAACACTCTATTGAAGTCACTACAGATTACGACATAAAAACATAACAAATATATCATCATTCCTTCACTGTAGCTGGATCAAAATCCTGGAACTCCCTGTCTAACAGCACTGTGGCAGTTCCTGAAGGGACTGCAGCAGTTCAAAAAGGCTTCCCATCACCACTTCTATGATACATCTGGGGATGGGCCTGGCCAGTGGCGCTCACATCATGTAAAATAAAAGAACAAAACAAAAGCCTGGGATGTCTGGATGTCCGGGAGACATGGGATTCTCTCGCACTGCAAAGATTGCAATAGCAATGTGTCTCCAGCTCCACAGCGCCATCTTGGGCAATGTCACCTTTTCCTGTTATCTTCCACTCATGAGCAACGGGGCCACATCTGTAAAGGGCAATGTAGGGTCACCAAATATTACAAAGCTGGGGGATCCATATGAACACAAACTATCTTAACAGCATCCAGTCACTCCAATTGCAAACCATAACACCTCACACAGATACTGCACAAATGTAACCAGGGAATCAAGCAAAAATAACAATTTAATTACAAAATTAATCGACATGCTTCATAACTATCAAATACAAAAATTACCCATATGAACCATGTGTGAATAACATGCCTTTTTAGTTTAAGTAGGTAGTACAACGTGGTGGTCGCTTGCTGCCTCTAGCCGTGCTGGAGAGAGGCTGCTGACCCTTCTGTCCCTTTGCCTGCGATGAGTCAGTCCTCTGCTTGGCCAAGACCATGTGGGCACTGGCACGGTGAGAGTCTCTTGCATAGTGGTACGAGGCTCATCTATCACTGCAACACTCGTAGGCACCTGTTGCAATGGCAAAGAGGCAGAGTCGAGGATGCCCCCACAAGAAGCACCCTGAGCGGTGCCCTAATGTTGTCAGCAGCTGCTTATCCACCGCTACAAAATCCATTTTGCCCTCCATGCTTTTCTGAAAGAAACCATGTCCTGAATATGACTCCATGTTCTGACTCTGGACACCAGAGTTCAGCGACAAAACCATGGAGTGCAGGTCAGATCGCAGTATCTCATCAGTGAGCTACTGGGTTTAGCTGTCCACATGACAGCCGCAAGTCTTCCATTGGAGGAACTCCTGCATTTTGAAGAATGGGTTCATTACCTCACTCATGGCCTAGATGGAGTCTTCCACAGTCTGTGCCAGTGCATGCAACCCCTCTGGAATCTCTGCCATATCCACCTTGTGCTGCACGACCAACATCTGCCGCATGATGGACGAGACCTGAGGCTTATCATCAGCACCTTGATCGGCTCCAGCACTTCTCCGAGTGCCGGTGTTCTGCTCCATGTCCGTCTCGGACAGCTTGTCTTGCGAATATTATGTGCTCACCACTGTGTGGATCCCTAAGAACCAAAGTGCTCACTTAGGACCAAAGTGCTCACTTAGGTGTGCATATCTGCACTGGTGCTAGGTGCGGAGCAAGGATGTGATGCTGCACCCTCTGAGGTCTCCTCCTCCTCTTCAGTGATTAACATTGGTTCCCGTGGGCTAATGGCTGCAGCTGCTGATGTTTGTCCTGTGGGGGAGAAAAACAGGCAAAATGAGGGGCATCATCATCCTCATTCAAGGGGAGCTCAAAGATTCAAGTTTCCTCAAAACACAGGCTGGCACTGTCGGGAAATGGTAATCCGTATTTTAACATTTGGCCTTTCAACATTGAGAGACAACGCTTTTCCTAAATTCTCTAAAGGTGTATTCAAATGTTCTTTTGTCCCCAACGAGGGTCCTGAATAGCACAAGGGTCATCAACATTTAAGAACAAGCTTTCACCTGCTGCTGCTGCTACTCCAATTAGTGTAGGGAATTCAAAGTTGACTATTTTTACCTTTACCCTCGCCCTCCAGTGCACCAATGTTGCTGCAGCTGCCATTGACCCCTGCCAAGATTCCTTTAAATGGGTGGCTTTGCTTGACCGATTAGACTCACTGCAGTTGGTGGGCTTCCCAATGGGTGGCAGTTTGTTGCCCGCAAGATGCATTACCAGTGTCCTCAAAAGGCGAGGGGTGACAGGGTAGTTTCCAGAGGGTGGGTAGGAGAAGGGGGCGTCTCTGACATTTATAAGGAGCTTATGGGGTCAGAAGAGACATAGACGAGGAGCTGAAGTGCAAGTGTGAGGAGGAGCTGGGAGGTGAGATAGAGGATGGTCTATGGGCAGACGCGTTGAGTAGAGTCAACACGTCCACAACATGTGCCAGGCTCAGCCTGATACAATTTAAGGTTGTTCACTGGGTTCACATGACAGTGGCCCGGATGAGCAGATTCTTTGGGGTGAAGGACAGGTGCGCAAAATGTGCGGGAGGACCGGCGAACCATGTCCACATGTTTTGGACATGTCCAAAGCTTTAGGGAATTTTGGCAGGGGTTTGCGGACATCATGTCCATGGTGTTAAAAACAAGGGTGGCGCTGAGTCCAGAGGTGGAGATTTTCAGGGTGTCAGAAGACCCGGGAATCCAGGAGGAGAAAGAGGCAGACGTTCTGGCCTTTGCTTCCCTAGTAGCCCTGTTAGCATGGAGGGACTCGGAGCCCCCGAGGTCGGAGACCTGACTATCAAACATGGCTAGCTTTCTCTGTTAGGGGAAAATCAAGTTCGCCTTGAGAGGGTCACTATTGGGGTTCACCCGGAGGTGGCAACCGTTCGTTGATTTCTTTGCGGGAAAATAATTGTCAGCAGACCAGGGGGGAGTAGTTTCGATTAGAGTAGAGGGTCAGTAAGGGTGGGACCTGTACGAGAGGTAAATTGCTTTTGCACTATGTTTATGGTTTCATGTATATTGTTTATTTTGTTGTTGTTACTGTACCAAAAATACCTCCATAAAATGTTTATTAAAAAAAAAGGCGAGGGGGAATGGTCAGTGATCCCCGCACTTCTGTGGCAGACTGCTGATCACTGGCGAGCAGCATAAAATTCAGACCCTGATGCAGAGCCAATGTTCATCATAAGACGAAGGGAATCCTTCACCACTGATCAGGATGTTTATTTCTTATTTCTCTTTAACTGTGGTGTATCACAAGAGACACGTTAGACATTCGCATACTAGCAACCAAAGCCATAAAGTGGAAGTGTACAGATTCGGTATTCGCTATGTTAAGTTGCTGAACTGAGCTGCACTGTACATGGAGTGATGCATTCTCTGTGGGCAGAGATAAAACTAGGATGAGAGGACTCAGTGGGCTACTGGCCTGCCAAAGAAAGGATAACAAAGATGGTGGTGATCTGAAACAAGAGCTATTGTGGTCAGAGCTGCTTGACCTGACACAATAACCATCAGGGTAAAAAGCAAAAAATGAAGTGATTCATTTTTAACATTGGTTCCCGTGGGCTAATGGCTGCAGCTGCTGATGTTTGTCCTGTGGGGGAGAAAAACAAAGACAATGAGGAGCATCATCATCCTCATTCAAGGGGAGCTGGAGATGTCTCCGCCTTTTGAGCAGGCTTGATTCAACTGGCATAAATGTACAAAAATCGGTAAAATCAGATTATAAATCGATAACAATGTCGATACCTTTATTGTCTGGCTTACTCTTTTGGCTTAGTCTAATGCTGTGTTGTTCTCTGTCTTGCTCTATCCAGATGGCTTTGATGTATAGTGTTGATCAGAAAACAACGAGCCTTTTAAACTAACAAAACTATTTATTTAACACTACAATTGGATTCAACACTTATCCCTAAGAAACAAACAGTTGATTGAACACACACAAACTATACTCATCTAACATCTAATTCACTAACTCGTTAACTACTCTCTTGCTCTCTCTCTATCTTCAGTCCTCCTAGCCAGCTCCTGCTCTTACCATCTACTCCAACCTTCTGTCCCACAAGGCTCTGCGTCATTCAGTATATACTTCTAGGATACCTCCCTCTAGTGGCTGTCTGTATCCACTTTATTAACCCTTATATTACCTTCATGTATGATAATACCACAAATGCCAGTGATCAGGGAATGGGCAAAGTTTTAAACTTGCTCTTGGCCCAGTTTTATTGGCTGAATGAATTGAAACGTTTTGCTATTGCTGCCACTAAAAATGCTACTATCCACATTGCCATTGACAGAATATTCTTGCCTGCTGTGTTCCATTATAAGGAATTTACAGATCGGTGCATGATGAATTAATAATTTCAGTTATACAGTAACGCATGGCTTGTCAATTTTCATTCCGACAATTGTAGAGATTTTCAACCTAAAAGTACCTTGATTTCCCCTTTGTAATGGAAAAATAAGGAAATAATATGAGTGAGCTGTGCGCGACTGAAGTACTGTAACACTGAAGATAGAACTGCAGACGATGATCAATGAATCCACGCCACATTCCAGAAACTCAATGCAGTGATCAAGGCTGGGTTAAGATCAAAGGATCAAAGAATATTACCAAGCATGAAAGATCTAAATTTCTTTGAAAGTGTTCACAAAATGCATCAAGCAGAGGAAACTCCTTAAGCATAAATAAAACGAGGCATAAATCGAGGCATAAATATGCTAACAGCATTTGCTGAACTTTGCTAACATATAGCAAAGCTGAAGTTTCACTGTTTTGCACCCACATATTTTTGGTGCAAAAGCAAAGGTAAAATTGTGTTGAGTCCCTTTACCCCAGAATTGGGCTCCACTTGCACTTCACACATTTGACTTATATTGGGACAAACATAACCGGCTTCGTTGTGCTGTAGTGGCATTAGTGTTAAAGATTTCTTTTTTGTATTTTTGCATGTGATGTGGGCATCACTGGTAAGACCAGCACTTATTGCCCATCCCTAATTGCCCTTGAATTGAATGGCATGCTAGGTGGGAAGGTTAGAGTCAGCCCCATTGCAATATATCTGCACGCCACATGTAGGCCAGACCGGAAAAGGACAGTAAATTTCCTTTCCGAGTGATGGGCTTTCATTACAATGATAGATCCATGGTCACCATTACTGAGGCTAGCTTTCAGTTCCAAATGTTATTAATTGAATTTAAATTTCACCAACTGCCATGCTAGGATTTGAGCCCATGTCCCCAGAGCATTAGCCTGGGCCTCAAGATTACTGGTCCAGTGATATTACCACTACACTACCATCTCATAGTGAGGTGAATTGGCATTACAGTTGGCTCCAATCAAATTTGCTTCATTTTGGTAATGTTAAGTCATACTTCTTTCAAACACGACATTGAGTTCATGTGCTAGATTTCAGAGATTGATAGTTTAATGAAACAAGTTACATTTTGGTGAGATATTTTATTTTATTTTTGAGCAGAGTGCTAATAAAGATCATGAATTCTACATTTGCAATATAGGTGTTGTTATTACTGCTGCGAGACTCATGGGGATGACCCAATTGATGTCCCCTTGGGGCTTGTGGAGTATGAGCTCCCCTGCTGAGGGACAGAGGCCCAACATGTTAATTCTCCGAGATAAAATCCGGCCCAGGAAGGAGCCGGAATCTCAAGATGGTCCCAGCTGGGACTTGGACTGTTGCTTATTTGCTGTATTTCCTATCTGAGTAGGAAATAAACTACTTTTGGCTCCCCTTTTTGGGACTTCACATTGACTACGATATTGGCGATGAGGATAAAAAGGAATTACAGATGGCGCTGCAGGCCTTTCGGACGAATGCTGCTTCTCATCACAAAGGAGCAAGGCTTTCACTGTTTCAAAAACGCTGCTTTTTAGTAGACACAATGCGAGTGTGGAAGACTGGGCTCAGTACACAGAGCGTATGCGTTATTTCTTCAGGATGATTCCTATTACTGAGAAATATTCCCAGGAGGTGATTCTTTTCACCATTGGTGGCACTCGTGACAAACCACTATGACCCCAAGCCATCGGTTATTGCCCCAAGATACCGATTTAATATGGCTGAGAGAATCCCGGGGAAGTCTGATAATGAGTCTCTGGCACGAATACCCAAGCTGATGGAACACTGTGACTATGGGCCATCCCTACCCGAGATGCTATGAGACTGCCTTGTATGTGGCATAAACAACATGGTGACCCTGCGGAACATGTTGACTGAACTGCCATTGGATTTAAAAAGGGCCATTGAGATCTCCCTCTCACGGGAGAGCGCGGAGAAGGGATGATGTTGAATAGCATAGGATGTCCCCATTGAAATGATCGCCATCCCCTAGCACAGGACCTCCGGACCCTGCCCTTGCCTGAAAACTGTCGGAGCCAGACCCATTGGTCAAGGGCCACTGCAGCTGGGCAAGACATCGCCCCTGAATCACTGGAGGAAGATTTGCAGAGGTGCGGCACCTGTGGCCGGAGAAACAGCAGGAACTGGCAATGCCGGGTCAGTATACAAGTGCATCACCCGGTTCGCCGCACATGCCCTCCTAGAGCCAAGGCCCTCCACCTGGAGCAACCCGACAAAGAAGAGTGCATGCTGTTGAATTGCATCACTACACCATGGGTTGCCCCCATCAAAATTATTGTGTAGGTGAATGGCCACCCACTAGAAATGGAGCTGCACATGGAGGCTACAGTTTCAGTGATAGAAGAGCAGACATTCAAAAATATCAAGACAGGAATCCAACATTTGACCTTAAGGAACACCGAGACGATGCTGGGAACATACATGGGGGAACTACTAACCATCGCAGGTAAAACAATGACCCCACTTGCCTACGGACAGCAGTCCATCAGGTTGCCCTTGATAATACTACGGGGCAACAGCCCGAGCCTGTTTGGCCATGATTAGCTACAGAGGTTCTGTTTGGACTAGCAGCACATTTTCAGATGGGCACTGGGGGATTATACTGGGCCAGTACAATTTTCCGATTGGGCAGCGCCTGTGGTCCCAGTACTGAAACTAGACAAAACCGTCCGCCTGTGTGGGTATTACAAGCTAACAGTAAACAAGGCCTCTCATTTGGGCAGATACCCAATGCCGGTAATAGAGGACCTCTTTGCAAAGTTGACTAAACCCGATATGAGTCATGCATACCTCCAATTGGAGTTAGACGTGTGCTCCAGACAATTTGTGACCATTAATACCCACAGAGGCCTCTATAAATACACAATTTGCCATTCGGATTGTCATTGGATTGCACTATTTTCCAGAGAGTCATAGAGAATATCCTCCAAGGACTATTGCGAGTGGTGGTCTACTTGGATGATGTCTTGGTCACTAGAGCCACCGAAAAGGAGCACCTGCGAAACTTGGAGGAAGTTCTCCACCAGCTTTCCGAGGCAGACCTCCACCTTAAGAGAGGAAAATGCGTTTTCCACACCAAAAAGGTCACATACTTAGGGTACCATGTTGACTGAGACGGCATGCACCCTGTAGAGGAGAAGGTGCGAGCAATCAAACAAGCCCCCACGCCACAGAACGCAACCATATTGCAACCATTCTTAGGACTCATGAATTATTACGGGAAGTTTATGCCTAACCTTGCGACTATCCACACACCACAGCATGCACTATTGAACAAAAATGAAGAATAGGCATGGAGAACGCCACAAGAAGAAGCCTTCACCAGGGTGAAGCGGCAGTTGGCATCATCGGGTTTGATGACCCATTACGTTCCCTCAAAGCCCCTCTTGGTCACTTGTGATGCCTCTCCATAAGGAATAGGTGCGATGTTATCCCATTGCATGGACGATGGACAGAAAAGACTGACAGCCTGTGCATTGCGGACTTTGACCACGTTGGAACGCAACTATGTCCAGATTGAGAAAGAAGGGCTGGCTTTTGTCTTTGTGGTGAAGAAATTTCACCAGCAGCGATACTGAAGCAAACGGGCACAGTATACAGTCGAAACTTTAGAGACGGTGCCCATGGATTCCACAGACTGTATTAGTCATGGAAATGAGTATCCCATTCACGAGTGACGAGTTTGCATGCTTCATGAAGACAAACCGGCTGAAGCACATCCGGACAGCCCCAAACCACGCTGCCTCAAATGGTCTGGTTGAATGAGCAGTACAGACTTTCAAGAAAGGTATGAGGAAATAGGCCACGGGCTTCGTGGAGATGAGACTGGTGCATTTTTTGTTCAGCTACCAGACCACACCACATGTTATGACCCGTGAGGCACCGGCTGAACTGTTGATGGGCTGGAGGCTCAGAGCACACCTTAAAGCTTAACGTTCCCTGATATTAGCGCACTGTTGACACGAGTTGATGAAAATAACATTATCCTTTAGTCAGGTGCTTATCCTGGACCACCGCCAAACACTCCTTCTCCTTTGTGCATTATCCTAAATCGTGCTCTCAAAATGGTTTCTAAATCCCATACGGTGGATGGAGCTGTGGTTGTACGTGACATGATATCTCACAGTAATGGGTGCTGGATGAGAACCATTGTAATGCCTTACAAAAGATTCTTCTGCCATATCTGCAGGGATAAAAAGGTTTGAATTTTGCACTCTTCGGTGTGTACAATCAGTGAGCCCAAAAGGAGACACAAAATGTGCTTATGGCAATGATTGGACCCTGACCGCGATTTCACGCTGGCTGCCAATTAATAGGCTCAGAAAGGCTCAGCACTGGCGGTGGGACAGGCAGGGAAGGACGGGGGGAGTGGGTTAGAGTCCGGGTGCCAAGAAAAGTGAGGGTGCGGGCAGGTGCTTCTAACGAGCTCCCTGAGAGCTGCAGAGCTGTACAAATTAAATTAGCTGCAAAACTGCAGCAAACTGATTCTTTGTAACACATTCAAGTACCTGACAGCAGAGCTCAAAGAACCGCAGTCCCCAGACATCTTTTTAAAATTATATTTCACCTCAGACATTTCATCCTACCCTGGATCGAGGTTCTCGTGAAAATATTATGGCCGCCTGACCAATTGGCCTGTCTGCAAACCTTAAAAGTGGGTGGACAGGTAAAATCCCTTTCAAATGCCTCCGTAATGGGTTTAATAGCCTGCTTAACTATCGGCGAGCATGCTTCAGACTGGCCCTCGCCTAGCGGAATATCGAGCAAGTGCACGGTGACATCGGGGCATACCCAATGTCGTCTTGTGTGATTTCACGTGCTGTCGGGCCAGGTGCGCACCTGATTAACTGACATAAAATTCTGGCCAAGAGGTGTGAAGTATGTATCGTCAGAACAATGTATTGGTAGCACCCATGGTCAAACAGCTGGCATTGACACAGGTAATTCTTGTGAGTAAGAAAACATAAGGTCATTCAAATCATGAGCTGGTGCAATGTCTCCCCTGCTATTTAACTTCAAAATTCAGTCAGCAGAGCAGAAAATCCCGAATGCAGCCAGTGAACACTGAAACTCCCGAATGTAGCCAGCCACCTTCAGACAATGGACATGTACTGAACTTGCTACACTCACCCGATGCATGTCCACTCTATATTAAATACTTTAATCAGGTGTACAGTTGGAATCTGGCATTTCAAGGTAGCTGTATTCCCATCTGGATTAGTGAGGAAGAGGAAAACGGGACAAAACATTCCCTAACGTCACAACCTTTAGACATTTGTAAATATATGTGTATCCAGAAATGGCATTTTTAATAGATAGTTTATAAAAATATATATATTGCAGCTACTGTATTGAAGAGATGTGACTTTAATTTCATGTCAAACTACAAAGTGCAATTCAGTTATAGTTTGAAATTGTTAACATGGGGAGATAACTTTATAACATTTGGTTCATATTAACCATGATATAACTGCAATCTGTGTGGAGCCATCTTTTCAAACCGTTATTTTTTTCTGATCATTTTAATAATTCCAGGGAGCCTCATTGATCCTCTTTGGCATGAGTAAAGGGCCAACAAGAAAGGTAGCTCTTTCATAACTTCAACTACTGCACCAGCTTTCTGACACTGTAGAATAGCGAACAACATGTCACTTGCCCTATTTAGAATAATACAAAGCTGGCACCATAACTATAGAACCAAAGAACACAACAACCATTCAGTGCATTGTAGAATCTTAGGGCTGAATTTTTGTTCCTGAGTCAGGAGCTGAATTAGTCGCAACTCCCCAAACCTGACTTGAGAGAAAGTGCCCCAGATTTTTGGATTTTCATTGTGGGGTGTGGATGCTAACTGGAGTGAGGCCTGTCAGATGCCGAGGCGGGCTGGTTATAAGGCCCACCTTGATACTATGAGACTTTGGGCAGAATTCTTTAATCTGGGGGCTAAGACCTTTGGTGGGGATGGGAACATGGAATGTTTCCTGATGCGGAGGCTGGCGGAAAAACACACCCAATTTCCGGCCCCAGCCTCATTAATTATGCAAGCAGGTGCTTTGCGCCATATTCCGCAGTGCGGCTGGCCCGATAGCTCATAGTCCGCTGTCCTATCTGGGCACTGTATTGAAAAGACGTTCAACATCACTGTCCCGCTACTGAAGAAAGAAGGTGGGCCTCCTGAAAATGAAGATGGATCTCCAGGGACATTCTGAGGCTGAAAGATAGATGCCCTCCAGGACACCGAATCTGGAAGATCCACCTGCAGATGTGTATGTGTATGGTGTGTCGTCCCCCATCCCCCGTACTGCAGTGCCAACGTTCAGGGTTGTCAGCTGCCTCTATGCCGAGTCCCGGAGGCAGCCCAGGCATTGTGCAGATGAGTCCCAACATGTGCATGCCCTGTTGTTTTAATGTGCTTTGGGCTGGCATGTTTTCCCGTTGGTGTCACAGAGAATCTGACATGGCTTCATCTGCATCTCACTAACAGGATACAAATACGTTTCACGTTAGCCTTCAGGCACCAGTGGAAGAGTCCGCTGTAAATTCACAGCAGCGTGAAACCGATTTTTGGGCCTCCCACCAAATTCCCCCACCCTAACCATTGAGCTCATTATGGGGGTTCGAGAGAATTCATCCCTTTGTCTCAGTTACAATAAAATCAATCAAACAAAAAACAGTAGTCTAACTCTCACCCCTCTTATCCCCACACGCCCCCTGTGCACCATTCATGCCAATGCATGTCACCTCAAGCACCCCACTCATAGCCTCTCATAACCTCCAGGCTGACGTATGCTCATTGACCCTCATATTTCTAGGCCAACAAATGCCCCTGTGGATGTCAGGTTTGGGGGCAGGACTTCTGGAATCGGGGATCCAGTGCCATTTTGGTTAAAGCATGGAGCCCTTCTGGCTTTGCAAAAAATTAGACTATCGAATTATTTACAAAACAGAAGGAAGCCATTTGGCCCATCGCATCCATTCCGCTTCCCTGATCCAGCCAGTCCCGCTTCCCTGATCCAGCCAGTCCCACTGCCCTAAACAACCCCTGTAATCTCTGCAAGTTTATTTCCCTCAAGTGTTCATCGTTTCCTTTCAACATCATTGATTGTTTGTGCTTCCATCACCCTTGTGGACTGAGCTCTAGATCGTTACCACTCACTGCGAAAAAAGGTTCTTCACATTCCACCAAATTTTTGGATCTGTGTCTCCGAGTCCTTGTATCATCAGCCTGTCATAATCTGTATGCCTCTATAAATCTCCCCTCAAACTCCTTTGCTTCAAGAACAACCCCAGCCTAACATAAGTAACTAATCCACCCCCCACCCTATCCATTTAATCATTCTGTAAATCTCCTCTGAAACCTCTCAAGGACCTTCATATCTTTTCCATTCCCCTCCCCTCTCCCTGTCTCTCCGCTTATATCTTTATCTCTGCCTGTTTCAAATGTTTATCCATTCTTCCTTTAAAAGATGCAATAGTTTCTAACTTAACTGCTCCTTGTGGGAAAGCCTATCCTTTAGCAACCGTCTCTGTAAACAAATTGTACCTAACCTATCCTCTCTATCCCGGAGTGATATTTTTAAATTGATGGCCCGATGGCACTGACTCAACTTTTAAAACCTCTATTAAATCTCTTCTTGGCTTTTTCTGCTCAATGAAAATAGTCCCAATATTTTGTGCCTTTCCTTGTAACTATAGTGTTCCATTCATCCTGGTTAATCTGGGAGCAGACAGAACGGCCAATGCCTTCCAAGGCTTTATGACATTTCTATTCTGCTGTGCCGAAAACTGCATATAGTATTCTAACTGTGGCATAACCAATGTTTTGTACAAACTAATGTTTATGGCTTTACTCTTGTACTCATTGTACTATTTGTAAAACCATCAGTACCATTGCCACTTTTATAGCTTTATCTATCCATGCTTGCATTTTAAATGAACTATGCATTTAGGTTTTTAGCTTTTCTTGTTCATCCACACCTCTCGGCATCTTTTCATTCAGTGTATACTCAAATTCGTCTTTTCTGCCAAACTGTATTCCTTCATCGTTCTCTTTTACAATCTTTGATAGTATATTTAAATGTGATTGTTGGTAAATCTCAGCAGACCTTTTTTATTCTTCATTACCCATGTAAAGAATTATGCAAAATATTTGGAGAGGTACGCCGCTTATTAGCTGCCTGTTGCAATGATGAGCTGCAAATTATTTCTCATTCACCTTGTATTAATGTCATCACAACTGCCAAGCATTCAGTATGCACATTATGGTCAATCAACATCACAAAACATATTGGCAGTCAGCATATGGACCAACATCTGGTGCTGCCACAAAAAACTCACTGAATACTGAATCAAGCTAACTCATAAAATTAACTGTACCAGTACTATAAAGTAAGAACTATACTGAAATCATTTTATGATATGTTGAACTGTGAATGTAAATCATTGGAGCTTTATTCATGTGGTACATGAAGTGTTGGGTGCTCTGAGGTACAGACGAACCAACACGGTTGTGATTGGTACAACGCAGTTTTATTCCATTTAACT
Source organism: Scyliorhinus torazame (assembly GCF_047496885.1). Taxonomy (NCBI): domain Eukaryota; kingdom Metazoa; phylum Chordata; class Chondrichthyes; order Carcharhiniformes; family Scyliorhinidae; genus Scyliorhinus; species Scyliorhinus torazame. The sequence goes on from NC_092708.1 coordinate 73,346,406, forward strand.
ATTTATACATCAGACTTGGTACTCAGCATGTTGTGACGGTGTGAGTGTCTTGCTATGAGGTCCTGGCCCTGTGCTGTCTCCAGATGGACTGCCCAGGAAGTGTCGTGTTTCTTGTCTTATACTGTGTCTGCTCTTGTCTGTGATTGGCTGTCGTGTTATGTGTGCTAATTGGTCCGTTGTCTATCATTATGTATGTGTTATGATGTATGTTTGAATATCATGACAGTACATAACTCCATCTAAGCTGCTCGATCAGATTACTTCCTCTTCGTCAATCCTTCGTTCCTTTCTTAAAGGATGGTCAGTGGAGCGCCACGCCTTTGTATCAGGATTGGTATCTTAAAATGAAGCACTCCCAGAATCTAACTGAACCTCCAGTCATGGGTGTCACAGCGACATACCTTAGAATCTTAAAATCCCTACAGTGCAGAAGGAGGCCAGTCGGCCCGTCGAGTCTACACCGACCCTCTGAAAGAACACCCTACCTAGGCCCACTCCCCTGCCCTATTCCTGTAACCCCATAACTCCACCTAACCTTTTGGACTCTAAGGGAGAATTTAGCATGGCCAATCCACCTAACCTGCACACCTTTGGACTGTGGGAGGAAACCGGAGAACCTGGAGGAAATCCACGTAGACACGGGAAGAAAGTGAAAACTGCGCACAGACGGTCGCTGAAGGTCTGAATTGAACCTGGGTCCCTGGTGCTGTGAGGCAGCAGTGCTAACCATTGTGCCACCGTGCTGCATACGATGCCTAGCTCCGCATGTTAAGGATTGTTAACCATTCTCGATGTCTATTGGCCATTCACGACTCTAATTCAGTATAATCAAAGATACTTTCTCAATAACGTACTCAGTTATGTCATAGAAAACAGTGGAATCAGCAGTATGCCACTCAGCCCATCGAGCCTATCCTGCCATTCAATGAGAACCCAGCTATTCAAATTTCTGACACAATTCATTATTCCTTTATGCCCCTGGCTGGCAAAACTGTATCAATCTTGGATATAAAATTATTAACTGAGCTAACATCTTCAGCTTTAGGGTGAATGAGTTCTGCACTTCTCTTGGCATGGAGAAGTGTTGCCGAATTCTCACATGAACATCCTGGCCTTGATTTGAAGGTTATGCCCCCTTGACCTGGACTCCTCCTCCAGCAGATAAGCTTTCTCCACATTCACTCAATCAATACCTTTCATAGTCCCAAAAACTTCAATCAAATCGTCCCTTAACCTCCTAAAGTATAAAAAAACGAGCCTAGTTTATATAATCCCTTTTCATAATCTTACCCCCGAGCCCTAGTAACACCCAGCATAAACAGGTTGCAATTTTGCAATAAGATACAAGAGCAAAAATCGAGTAAATTAACATCCTTGAAACACACCTCAGCCTATACCAATTTTTTCTAGCAGACAGAATTTCAGGCATAGTTTTATTTAGTTTCCAGCAAGTTTAGTCAGAGATGAACTAAAATGGAATGATTAAATTCTAAGTGAAACATAGTGCTACCATATGATTTCAATTCAAGTGATACTGTATTTTGTAATAATTAGGTAGAGGCTCAGTATTGTGTGAGCTCTGTCAGTGGTCCGCAAAGTGTTAAATAAGTTAAGTAGACTGAGTGTGTTAGCTGGAGAGTGAAAAAAGCATATCATAGGGGCGATTGTTTTAGTGGTACAATGTAAAGCTGTAAAATAGTTTTAAAACTGTATGAGAACAATAAAAGTGTATCTCACATCTCTGCAGCTGCAAGTCTGAACTCAGTGGCTAGATTTATTTATGTACATCCATGGGACATGAACGTTACCGGCAAGTATTTATTGCCCATTTCTAATTGGCCTTGAGAAGGGTAGTAAGCCGCAGTGACACACGTGATGAATGTTACTGAAACATGAGACAATTTTGTTGAAGTTTTTCATCTTGTACTTATCAAAACAATTTCCAAGAATACTGAATGTAAAGGGAACAACAATTCATACTTTATGAGAATAGAGTGCTGGCAAGTGGATTCTCATTGGTAGAGGCATTGCCATGGAGAATGCACTAGTTGATGGTAAATGATAATTAACTGCCAAGAATTGATTGAAATTTAAACCAGGTAGCTTGAATTTGTTTTTTTTTAAAAAAATGTTCTTAAAGTTTTCACAAAATATCAACAATAAAATGTAAAAGGATCCCAATAGAATTAAAAACAAAACAAAACAACCCAGTATCCCCTCCCCCCTATACAAAAATAATATATTAACACCCGCCGAAACACATAGCAAACATAGCAAATATATACACACCCACAGATCCCCCAGTATAGACAAACAAAAATAAAATAGAACCCCCCCCCCCCCCGGGTTGCTGCTGCTGCTGACCATTGTCTACCGTTCTGCCAGGAAATCCAAGAACGGTTGCCACCGCCTGAAGAACCCTTGCACCGATCCCCTTGAAGGCAAATTTCACCCTCCCCAATTTAATAAACCCCGCCATATCGTTGATCCAGGATTCTACGCTTGGGGGCCTCGCATCCTTCCACTGAAAAAGAATCCTTCGCCGGGCTACCAGGGACGCAAAGGCCAGAATACCGGCCTCTTTCGCCTCCTGCACTCCCGGCTCCTCTGCAACCCCAAATATTGCGAGCCCCCAGCCCGGTTTGACCCTGGATCCTACCACCCTCGACACCGTCCTAGCTATGCCCTTCCAAAATTCCTCCAGCGCTGGGCATGCCCAGAACATATGGGTGTGGTTTGCTGGGCTCCCTGAGCACCAAACACACCTGTCCTCACCCCCAAAAAACTGGCTAATCCTTGGCCCGGTCATGTGTGCCCTTTGCAGCACCTTAAATTGTATGAGGCTGAGCCTCGCGCATGAAGAGGAAGTGTTCTCCCTCCCGAGGGCATCTGCCCACATCCCCTCCTCGATCTCCTTCCCCAACTCCTCCTCCCACTTAGCTTTCAGCACCTCCATCGAGGCCTCCTCCTCCTCCTGCATCACCTGGTATGTTGCCGAGATCTTCCCCTCTCCAACCCATGCCTCCAAGAGCACCCTGTCCTGTACCGTGTATGGCGGCAGCAGCAGGAATTCCACCACTTCCCCCCCTGTGCTGCCTCCATTGCCCCCAGATTTTGAGGGTTGCTGCCACCACCGTGCTCGTGGTATACCTCATTGGAGGGAGCAGCGATGCCAGTGCCTCCAGACTTGTACCCTCACAAGACACCGTCTCCAGCCTCTTCCATGCCGCCCCCTCCCCCTCCATCACCCACTTGCGCACCATCGCCGCATTGGCGGCCCAGTAATACCCACAGAGGTTGGGCAGCGCCAGTCCCCCCCCCCCCCCCCCACCATCCCTACTCCGCTCCAGGAAGACCCTTTTCACCTTCGGAGTCCCTTGCGCCCACACAAACCCCGTTATGCTCCTGTTGACCCGCCTAAAGAAGGGCTTCGGGATAAGAATGGGGAGGCACTGGAACAGGAACAAAAACCTTGGGAGCACAATCACCTTGATTGACTGCACCTTACCCACCAGGGACAGCGGCAACGCGTCCCACCTCTTAAACTCCCCTCCATTTGCTCCACCAGCCTCGTGAAATTAAGTCTATGTAGAGCCAGCTCTTGACCACCTGGACCCCCAAATACCTGAAGCTCCTCTCCGTCCTTTTTAGTGGGAGCTCGCCAATCCCCCTCTCCTGGTCCCCTGGGTGAACCTCAAACAACTCGCTCTTCCCCATGTTGAGCTTGTACCCTGAGAAATCCCCGAACTCCCTGAGGATCCTCATTACCTACGGCATTCCCCCCACCGGGTCCGCCACATATAGCAGCAAGTCGTCCGCATAGAACAACACCCTATGCTCCTCCCCACCCTGCACCGGCCCCCTCCAGTTCCTCGACTCCCTCAGTGCCATAGCCAGGAGTTCAATCGCCAGTGCAAAGAGTAGGGGGGGACAGGGGACACCCCTGCCTCGTCCCTTGATGCAACCAAAAGTACTCAGACCTCCTCTTGTTCGTGGCCACACTCGCCATCGGGACCTCGTACAAGAGCTTAACCCACCTGACGAACCCCTCCCCAAACCCGAACCGCTTCAGCACCTCCCACAAGTACCCCCACTCTACCCTATTGAAGGCTTTCTCAGCGTCCATCGCCACCACTATCTCCGCCTCCCCCTCCCTCGCCGGCATCATAATGACGTTCAGGAGCCTCCGCACATTCTCGTTCAACTGCCTCCTCTTCACGAACCCCATCTGGTCTTCGTGGATGACCTGCGGCACACAATCTTCAATTCTTGTGGCTAAGACCTTCGCCAGCACCTTGGCATCTACATTTAACAATGAAATCGGCCTGTAAGACCCACACTGCAGGGGATCCATGTCCCGCTTCAGGATCAAGGAGATCAGTGCCCAGGACATCGTCGGGGGCAACGCCCCCTCCTCCCTTGCCTCACTGAAGTTCCTAACCAGCAAAGGGCCCAACAGGTCCACACATTTTTTGTAATATTCGACCGGGAAACCATCCGGCCCCGGTGCCTTCCCCGCCTGAATGCTCCCTATCCCTTTGGCCAGCTCCTCCAACCCAATGGGGGCCCCTAATCCCGCCACCAGTCCCTCCTCCACCTTTGGGAACTTCAGTTGGTCCAGAAAGCGTCCCATTCCTCCCTCCTCCAGTGGGGGCTCGGACCGATACAGTTCCTCATAAAAGTCCCTGAAGACCCCATTGATGTCAACCCCACTCCGTACCACACTCCCTCCCCTATCCTTAACTCCCCCGATCTCCCTAGCTGCATCCCACTTCCGAAGCTGATGCGCCAGCATCCGACTTGGCTTTTCCCCATATTCATAAATTGCCCCCTGGACCTTTCTCCACTGCGCCCCCGCCTTCCTGGTGGTCAACAGGTCGAATTCGGCCTGGAGGCTACACCTCTCCCTCAACAGCCCCTCCTCCGGCACCTCCGCTTACCTCCTGTCTACCCTCACCATCTCCCCCACCAGCCTCTCCCTCACCCTCTGCTCTCTCCTCCCCTTGTGGGCCCTAATGGAGAGCAGCTCTCCCCTAACCACCGCCTTCAGCTCCTCCCAGACCATCCCCACTCAGACCTCTCCGTTATCATTGGCCTCCAGGTATCCCTCGATGCTTCGGACCCGCCTCGTGCGCCTCCACCTTTACCGCAAGGCCTAAGATCTCGTCCTCGTTATCTGAGATCTTTTGTCAGACCTCGCGGATCGGCACCCCCTGGGCCGTCTGGGTCTCCAGCAACTTATCGATAGAAGCCTTCATCGGCTCCAGCAGGTCCGCTTTGAGCTCCCTGAAGCAACGCTGGATAACCTCCTGCTGCTCCTGCACCCACTGCACCCACGCTGCCTGGTCCACGCTCGCCGCCATCTTGCTCTTCTTCCCTCGCACTTTCTTTGGGTTCACCACCACTTTTTTAGTCGCCTCGTTCCTCGTCCAAGCCATACACTGTCGGGGGAATGTTGCAGTCTTCTTCCCACACCGGGAAATGTTGAAAAAGTGCCGTTGGGGGCTCTGAAAAGAGCCCAAATGTCCGTACCAAGCGGGAGCTGCCGAATGTGCGACTTAGCTCCGCATAGCCGCAACCGGAAGTCTGTAGCTTGAATTTGATTGGTCAAGGCATTGCCCTGAAGAATGAACCAGTGAATGGCTGTCATTTGTTTTGTTAAATGAAATGGGGACAATGTGTGCACATGATCTTTCTGTCTGCAAAGAACAAAGCCCTGTGTATTAATGTAGGTAGCTTCTAGTTCATGCAAATGCACCACACTGCGAGCCTGACTGACAATTCCTTCCCCTTCCACTGTTTGCAATGGGCATGGTACAGACATTATGGGCGTCATTCTCCGACCCCCCGCCGGGTCGGAGAATGGCCGTAGGCCGCCGTGAATCCCGCCCCCGCCGAAGTCTCCGGTACCGGAGATTGGGCAGGGGCGGGAATCGGGCCGCGCTTGTTGGCGGGACCCCCCGCTGGATTCTCCGGCCCGGATGGGCTGAAGTCCCGCCCAGAAAATGCCTGTCCCGCCGGCGTAAATCAAACCTGGTATTTACCGGCGAGACCAGGCGGCGTGGGCGGGCTCCGGGGCCCTGGGGGTGGCGCGGGGCGATCTGACCCCGGGGGGTGCCCCCACGGTGGCCTGGCCCGCGATCGGGGCCCACCGATCCACGGGCGGGCCTGTGCTGTAGGGGCACTCTTTCCCTTCCGCCTCCGCTACGGCCTCCACCATGGCGGAGGTGGAAGAGACTCACCCCACTGCGCATGCGCGGGAAACTGACAGCGGCCGCTGACGCTCCCGCGCATGCGCCGGGAAACTGTCAGCTGACGCTCCCGCGCATGCGCCGCATTTCCGCGCCAGCTGGCGGGGCAACAAACGCAATTTCCACCAGCTGGCGGGGCGGAAATCCCTCCGGCGTCGGCCTAGCCCCTCAATGTTGGGGCTAGGCCGCCAAAGATACGGAGCATTCCGCACCTTTGGGCCTGCGCGATGCCCGTCTGATTGGCGCCGTGTTTGGCGCCAGTCGGCGGACATCGCGCCGTTGGCGGAGAATTTTGCCCTATGTAACAAGGAGGCAGTGGAGTTGTATTGTCGCTGGACTTGTAATCCAGAGACCCAGGGTAATGCTCTGGGGACCCAGGTTTAAATACTACCACAGCAGATGGTGAAATTTGAATTTAAAAACATCTGGAATTAAAAGCCTAATGGTAACCATAAAACCATTGTTGATTGTCGTAAAAACCCATGTGGTTCACGAATGTCCTGTAGAGAAGGAAATCTGCTGTACTTACCTGGTCTGGCCTGCATTTGACTCCAGACCCACAGCAATGTGGTTGACTCAAATACCCTCCGGGATGGGCAATAAATGCTGGCCCAGCCAGCGACACCCACATCCCGTGAACAAATTTAAAAAAAAACTTATGCTTGCAAAATTCAAAACACAGTGTTCAACATTCGGTGTGATGCTGCGATTAGACAACATCTGCTAAATAATCCTCAGTGTTCTATGAATGACACTGGCAACCAATTTAAGATTGTCAGTCCAGCTTGCAGTGTGGTGCATCTGTGTGTACTGGAAGCTATGTGTATTGATACACAGGGCCCTGGTCTTTGTCGACAGAAAGAATGTGTAAACACATTAGGCGTGAGTCTCCGTTTGGGAGAGACTAGGTTCTCCCGTCGGAGTAGAATCGCTCCTGGTCTACACTACTAGGGGCTGGTTTAGCACAGTGGGCTTGTGATGCAGAACAAGACCAGCAGCGCGGGTTCAATTCCTGTACCGGCCTCCCCGAACAGGCGCCTTAATGTGGCGACTAGGGGCTTTTCACAGTAACTTCATTGAAGCCTACTTGTGACAATATCTCCTAGATGTTTATAATTATTTATTGTTTATGATATATCCTAGATGTTAATAATAATAATTATTATTAGCACTTGGAGCGGTGCCCAGGAGCGATTCCCTCTCCCTTGCCATGCAAATGTATACATGGCGGGAGGCACGCAGGATTCCAGTGGTATCCTGGTATCAGGTTGGCATTTTGAGCAGGTGACCCGACACCGAGTTTTGGCAGTTCGTCCCCCTCCCCACAATTTAAATCCTGCCTCCCCCCTGCTAACAAGTAGTGGCATCCTCCCCATCACCAGGTCACCCACCCCAACAGCACGCATGCATGAGGGTGACCCAACCCACATGACGGAGACCCCCCTCCCGATCAGTCACCCCTGCCTGGAAGCTAAAGAGCAGTCCAGGTAGAAGCAGTGAAAATTGCTGCTTTTTCACTTACCTGTCCCTTATTAGAACATAGAACATACAGTGCAGAAGGAGGCCATTCAGCCCATCAAGTCTGCACCGACCCACTTATGGGGGTCTCTGTAGGGGTCTAGTGGAGGTCTGGGTGGTGGGGTGGGCAGGATTTGCATTGTGGAGGGGAGGAGTCCTCCGAAGAATTTTGCGGCACAAACGTTAAATACCTTCCCCCTTGACCTATGCTGCCCTATGGCTACGATCACAACATCCTTTGTGTACTTTCTCTTTCGCATTACTAGCCGACTAATTGTTACTAATCCTCCTGTGATTCAGACTTTTCAAATACTAATATTTAAATTTGCAAAACGCAGATCCTGGATGGCTGTAAATTATACATTGGGTGTATGTCTCTCAAGCTCCCGCCAGCTGGTTTGATGGGTTGGTGTGGAGGGGAAAATATAGTGGGAGGCTCAGAAATCAGTTTCACGCAGGCGTGAATTTCCCACAGGATTTCCTGCTGGTGGCCGCCATGTCAGGTCAGAAAACTCACCAAAGGCCAGCATGAAAATAACTTGCACCCGCTCATGGGATGCAGACTAAGGCCTGGCAGGATACTTCCACCCACGCTCAACTCTCCGTGACACCGACGAGAAACACTTTTGGAATAATGTGGCGTGCAAATGTCGGGATTCACGTGAAAAATGTCTGGAGATGCCTTGGATTTCAGGATGGAGGCGGGAAGATTTGGTGTCACATAGTCATTGAATTTTTATAGAACAGAAGGAGGCCCTTCAGCCCGTCATGTCCACACTGGCCATCGAGCACCTATTCACTCTAATTTCATTTTCCAGCACTTGCTCCATAGCCTTGTGTGCTATGGCATTTCAAGTGCTCATTTAAATACTTCTTAAATGTTGTGAGGGGTCCTGCCTCTACCACCCTTTCAGGCAGTGAGTTCCAGATTCCAACCACTCTCTGGGTGAAAAAGTATTTCTTCACATCCCCTCTAGGCCTTCTGCTCCTTACCTTAAATCTATGCCCCCTGGTTATTGCTCGCCCCGCTAAGGGGAAACGTTTCTTCCTATCCACCTAAACTCCGACCCTCATAATTATATACACTTCAATCAGATTCCCCCCCCCCCCTCCCAGTCTTCTATGCTCCAGGGAAAACAACCACAGCTCACCAGTCTCGCTTCATAGTTAAAATGCTCCACCCCAGGCATCATCCTGGTGAATCTCCTCTGCACCCTCTCCAGTGCAATCACATCCTTCTGATAGTGTGGCGACCAGAACTGCACACAGTAGATTATCATAGAATTTACAGTGCAGGAGGAGGCCATTCGGCCCATCGAGTCTTCACCAGCTCTTGGAAAGAGCACCCAACCCAAGGTCAACACCTCCACCCTATCCCCATAACCCAGTAACCCCACCCAACACTAAGGGCAATTTTGGACACTAAGGGCAATTTATCATGGCCAATCCACCTAACCTGCACATCTTTGGACTGTGGGAGGAAACCGGAGCACCCAGAGGAAACCCACGCACACACTGGGAGGATGTGCAGACTCCGCACAGTCGGTGACCCAAGCCGGAATCGAACCTGGGACCCTGGAGCTGTGAAGCAATGCTGACTCCAGCTTTGTGGCCTAACCAGCATTTCATAAAGCTCCATCAAACCTCCATGCTCTTAAATTTGATGCTTTTATTAATAAAGGCAAGTATCGCATATGTCTTCTGAAAACCTTATCTATCTGACATACTGTCTTCAGGGATCTATGGACATGTACACCGATGTCCCTCTGGTGCTCTCTCCTTCCTCGGGTCCGACCATTCATTCTGTATTCCCTTGCCTGGTTTGTCCTCCCAAAATACATTATTTCACATTTTTCAGGGTTAAACTCCATTTGCCACTGTTCTGCCCATTTGACCAGCTCGTCTATATTGTGCTGTAATCTAAGTCTTTCCTCCTCGCTATTTACCACACCACCAATTTTGTATCATTTGCGAACTTACTTGACCATGCCTCCTACATTCACCTCCAGGTCATTAATGTACACTGCAAACAGCAAGGAAGGCAGCACCAATCCCTGCGGAACACCACTGGACATCGGCTTCCAGTCATAAAAACAACCTTCGACCATCGAGTGGCCTCCTGCCACTAAGCCAATTTTGGATCCAATTTGCAAAGTTGCACTGGATCCCATGGGCTCTTCCCTTCTTGATCAGTTTCCCATGTGAGACTTTGTCAAAAGCTTCCGGGCCAACTTCTGCGGCAGGAAACACTTTGTTCCCGCCATGGGACCAGAATAGGAGAACTCCACCCATGGTCTGCAGCAACACCCAGTGAGGCTGCAGCTGAAATTCATTAATCCATTGATGGTCGCATCTTCCTTCCCTGCCTTTCCTCTGTTGTCCTTTCTGTTTTTAAAAAAAACATTTTATTGAGGCATTTGTGATTTTTTTTTTTTTTTTAACAACAATTTCGAAAGCAAACATAACACAGTAAATAACACCCCCCAACCAACAACCATACTCAGCCAACATGGCTTACACACACAGTTCCCCAGTCCCCCCCCTCCTCTCGCTGTTCACGCATCAACTATTGCACCCCCCTCTCTAACCCCCACCTCATCGAATCTGCTAACAGCATAATTTTCCCCGAAGAAGTTGATAAACGGCTGCCACCTCCAGGCGAACCCTAACGTTGATCCTCCCAGGGCGAACTTGATCTTCTCAAGCCTGAGAAACCCGGCCATGTCACTAACCCATACACCTGATTTTGGGTTCTCCGAGTCCCTCCATGCCAATAAGATCCGTCTCCTGGCTACTAGGGACGCAAAGGCCAAATCGTCAATCTCTCTCGCCAACACTCCACAAATCGCCACCTTTGGACTCGGCGCTACCCTTGTCCTTAGTACCGTGAATATGACATTGACAAATCCTTGCCAGAATCCCCTAAGCTTCGGACTTGCCCAAAACATGTGGACATGATTTGCGGGCCCTCTCGCACACTGCCCACACCTGTCTTCCACCCCTTCAGAAAACTTGTTCATCCGGGCCACCGTCATGTGTGCCCGGTGTACCACCTTACATTGTATCAGGCTGAGCCTGGCACATGATGAGGACGTGTTGACTCTATTCAGAGCATCCTCCCAAAGACCGCCTCTAGTTCCTTGCCCAATTCATCCTCCCATTTACGCTTTATCTCCCCTATCTGGGTTCTCACCCTCTCTCACTTTCAAAACTACCTTGTCCTGTATCCCCTGATGCAGTAGAAGCGGAAAGGTCAATACCTGCCTCCGTGCAAAGTCCCTCCCCTGCAGGTAATGGAACCCTTTGCCTCCTGGCAGTTCAAACTCCTCCTCCAAGTCCTGCAAGCACGGGAAGCTGCCATCAACAAACAGGTCCTCCCCAACCGCTCAATCCCAGCTCGCCGTCATCTCCAAAAACCCCTCATCCAGCCTCCCCGGCACAAACCGATGGTTACCAATAATTGAAGTCCATACCGACGCTTCCTCCACTCCCATATGCTCCTGCCACTGTCTCCATACCCTCAAAACTGCCACCACCACCGTGCTTGTGGAGTGCCGAGCCAGCGTGTATGGCAGACCCCGTGCACCACTTTAAACTGAATCAAGCTCATTCTAGCGCAGGAGAAAGTTGAGTTCACTCGCCACATCATCTCACCCCAGAGACTCCACCCTATTTCTCTCCCCAACGCCCCCTCCCACTTATGCTTAATCCTTTCCATCATTGCCTTACCCTGCTCTCACAACCACCCGTGTATGTCCCCAATCCTGCCCTTCCCCACCTCATCTGGGAGCAGCAATTTCTCCAGCAGCGTGTACTCCGGTGTACTCCAGTAGTTGGGGGAACGTCGGTAGCTTCTTATGCGCAAAGTCCAGTACCTGACAGTACCTAAACTCAGCCCCCCCCCCTCGGTAACACTGCTCATCTAACCCAGCGAATTTCCCCTCCGAGCACATATCCCTGACGCATTTCAACCCCTCTTCCTTCCACCGCCTCTGGCTTAAACCTGGGGGCCCCATACAGTGGTGTCAGTACCGACATATGGCCCCATTTAAGGTGCCTCCTCAACTGATTCCAGATCTTAATACTCGACTCCACCACCAGGCTCCCGTGTACATTCTCAGAGCCAGCGTCAAACAGGCTGTCACCAAATGCCTCAAACTTGAGCCCCTACAGGACTCTTCCTCCATATCAACTTCCCATATCAGCCTCCCCGAACAGGCGGAATGTGGTGACTGGGGGCTTTTCACAGTAGCTTCATTTGAAGCCTACTTGTGACAATAAGCAATTTTCATTTTGTCACCATTTCATTTCATTTAATTTCCTCCAACTTGATCCAGTCCACGCCCCCAACAACGCCTCACTTTCTCCACATTCGCTGCCCCATATTAGTGCACCACGTTTGGGAGCATCGACCCCCCTCTCTGCCTTTGCAACAGGGCCTTATTCACTCTCAGCACCTTCCTTGCCCACACAAATTCCAGGAACAGCGCCTCCAGCCTCGGAAAAAGGCCTTAGTGAGAAACATCGTGAGGGACTGAAAGACGAACAGGAACCTTGGCAGCACATTCATGTTTACCACCTGCACTTCCCTGCCAACGTCAAATACAACGTATTCCACCTTTTAAAATACCCCTTGACCTCTTTCACTATCCCTGTCAAGTTCCACCTATCCATTGTGGTCCACTCATGCGTTACCGGAATCCCCAGATACCTAAACCACTCCCTTGCCACCTTAAATAGTAGTGCCCCCAGGTTTACCCGCCGCCGCATTCACCGGAACTCCTCACTCTTCCCTACGATTAACTTGTAGCTGGAAAACGGCGCAAATCTCTCCAATAGGCCCATAATCCTACCAGCCCCCCTCCCCCACTCACAATCCCTCAATACTCAGCCAACACCCAAAGAGTCATGGCCAAGGGCTTGATTGCCAACACAAATAACAACGGCGACAGCGGCACCCCTGCCTCGTGCCCCTGTGCAACCCAAAATTCTGCAAACTCGTCTCGTTTATTTGAACACTAGCCTTGGGGGACGCATACAACACTCGCACCCATGCCACAAACTTCAGTCCGAACCCAAACTTTGACAAAACTTCAAACCGATATCTTCACTCTACCCGGTCGGATGCCTTCTCTGCGTCCATGACACCATCACCTCTGGCTCCCGTCCCCCTGACAGAGTCATAGTTACATTCAGCAACCTCCTAATGTTACTGGTGAGCTGCCTCCTGCTCACAAAACCCATTTCCTCCATCCTCTGGGATGGAGTCCTCCAACCCACACATCAACTCTTTTTCCAGGACTTTCACATCCGTGTTTAGCAGCCAAATGGGATGTGGGGCCATCCATTTTTCGGGATCACCAAAATCGACACTTGCGCTAACGTGGCAGGCAACTCTCCCTTTTCCAACGCTTCACTAAACTCCGATGTTAACTGTTTGCAAAACTCCGCCGGAAAGCCGTCCGACCCCAGGGCTTTCCCCGACTGCATCCGACTAATGCACTCCATCGCCTTCCTTAGCCCCAATTGCTCTTCCAATGCCGGTGTCTTCATGTTCTCCATCTCTGGGAACCCCACCCCATCCAGAAACTGCCCCATAACCTCCGCCTCCCCCACCGGATCAGCCCTGTACAACCCCTCATAGAAAGGCTTAAACACCTCATTTATCCTTTCCGGCTCTGACACCATCTCCCCTTCTCCGGTTTCACCTGCAGAATTTCCCTGGATGCTGCCTGATGCCGCAACAGGTGGGACAACATACGACTCAGCTTTTCCCCATACTCATACTGCACCTCCCTTGCCCTCCGCAGCAGCTCCTCTGCCTGACCCATTGTCAACCGATCAAATAGCCCCTGAAACCACTTCCTCTCTGCCAACAACACCCTCGAGGGGACCGGCGAGTATCTCCTGTCCAACTTAACTATGTCATCCATTACGTTTCAGTGCTCCTCCCTCCTCATCTTATCCCTGTAGGCCTTGAAGGACATAATATAATAATAATAATCGCTTATTGTCACAAGTAGGCTTCAATGAAGTTAATGTGAAAAGCCCCTAGTCACCACATTCCGGCGCCAGTTCGGGGAGGCCGGTACGGGAATTGAACCCGCGCTGCTGGCATTGTTCTGCATTGCAAGCCAGCTGTTTAGCCCACTGTGCTAAACAAGCCCCTGGTTTAATCTCCCCTCGGACCACCGCCTTCAAGGCCTCTAAAAATGTAGCTGCTGATAACACACCATTCTGGTTGAGTGCCACTTAGTTCTTAATTGCTACTCTCACCCTCCCACAAAACTCATCAGCCAAAAATCCTGAGTCCAACCTCCACCGCGGCCTCTGCTCCTGTCCCGAACAAAGCCTCACATCTAACTAGTGCGGCACATGGTCTGAGGTCACAATCCTTGCATATTTCTCCCCTACCGTCCTCACCAGCACTGCCCGGCTCACCAAGAAAAAAATCAATCCTAGAATACACCCTCTACACATATGAGAAGGAGTACTCCTTTCCTCCCAGATTACCAAACCTTTACGGATCCATCATCCCCATCCTTTTCACGCACCCTACCAGCTTGACTTGGGGCTCGACCTATCCAACCTCGGCTCCATTACACAGTTAAAATCCCCACCCCCCCATGATCAACTGGTGAGAGTCTAGGTCCAGAATCGTTCCCGGTTAAAAACCAACAACATCCAATTAGGTGCATACATGTTTACCAACACCACCAGCGATCCCTCTAACACCCCACTCACTATCACATACCTCCGCCACCCCCCCTTCCTATTTTTGCTACCGAAGCGGATAATTACCTCAATGCCTCTTCATCGGTCCATTCAGCTCGCGGACATTCCATGTCACAATTCTCACTGGATGCTTACGCCTCCACCCCTCTCTAGTATCCGTCATCACCGCCCTTAGGCTCCACTTCGCCCATTCCCACTCTAAACCGGCCACATCCAAAATGGCCCACTACTTCCCCCTCCCCTGACCACATTCATCCTCCATCTCTGCCACGTTACATTCCCCCCCCCCCCCATCGAAGCCTCCCCACTGCATTCCCGTTCACTAGCATTGCTCGCTAGCATGGCGACTCCTGCCGAAGGCCCCCTCCAACCCTCCCCCATCTCTCCACCACACCACCCCAAAAGGCCCCAACAATACGACCATTAGAAAAACAAAATGTCAAATAACACAAAGGACGTGGGGGAGCAATCGCCCCCCCACTTACAAATTTACAACTTCTTAACTTCCCCCCCACATAGGCAAACAAGAGCAATAACAAAACCCAACTTTCGCAGGCATAACTCCTCTACTCCAAGTCACCATTCACTCTCCCCCAGCTTATGATCCCTGATAAAGTCATTCGGGGTTAGCCAGGGCGGAATTCTCCGTTCCTGAGGCTAAGTGCCGGCGCCAACAGAGAATCCGCAGGTGATTCACGATGGAAAATCAGTGCAAACCCTTCACCAATTCCGGTACCGGTGAGGAGTTAGCACTGGCGCGGCGTGGAACACCCGCGGATCACGTAGGAAACGGCTGCAGAATCACCGGGTCCCGGGCCACGCATGCGCAGGCCTGACGAGCAGCGGCAGTCGTGCCAGAAAACATGGCGCCGGCCGTGCGGAACCCTAACCTGCCCACCCCGACCCCACAGCCCACCTCCTGACCAGCCCCACCACTCCCCCATCCCCAGGGCACAGATCCTGGACGTGTGTGATGGTGCTGTACACTGTCCGCAGCCAGCCCACCAGGTTCCCGACGGCTGGGACCACATGTGGCCCGCGCTGTCGGGAACTCGGCCCATCGGGGTGGAGCATGGCGGGTGGGCCGGCTGATGACGCGCCAACGGCCTTGCGACTGCGCGCGTCCTGATGACGCCGATTTGGAGGGGGCAGAGCATCATTAACCGCCGTCAATCCGGCACCTGCCTCGAACCTGGCATCGGAAGTCATTCTCTGCCCAATCGCCGATCCTGATTTTGCCGTCGGGCTACGGAGAATCCCATCCCCAAAGTCTGGCTGGGTACAGCATTCCAAATCAAATCTGTCGTGAGTACAGCATTGCCTTGGTCTTGTTGAACCCCGCTCGCATCCTGGCCAACTCCACTCCAATGTTCTGATAAATCCGGACTCAATTTCCCTCTCATTCACAGACCCACTTCACCTTGTCCCACCTCAGGATCTTTTCTTTGTCCAGAAACCTGTGCATCCGTACAATCACGGTCCGCGGTGGCTCCCCCGCTCTCTGCTTCTCTGGGCCTGGTCCACCTCTGGGGTCTTGTACAGCACCTCCTCCTCCACCAACCTGGCCAACATTCTCGCGACATAGTCTGCTACGCTCGGTCCCTCCAGTGGGCAGACCCACAATGCGCAGGTTTTGTCGTCTGGACCAATTCTCCTGCTTCTCCACCTTCATCCATAGCGACTTTGACAGATCCCCCAGAATCACCACCTCCGCCTCCAAAGACACAATATGGTCACTCTGATCATACACCACTTTCTCCAGTGCCACTGCCCCCTCAATCGCCTTCAACTAATCTCTCTGCATCTCCTTCCTTTGCTGCCGAGACTCCTCTTTATTGAAGCCCATCAATTGCTTCATCTGCAGCTTTCCCCCCGCCATCGACCCTTCCTCCTCTGCCATTTTCATGATTGGTACTGTGTCAGGAGTCTCCTCCAACTCTTTTGCCAGGTCCTTCACCGCCTTCAGCTGGGCCTGACAGCCCATAAACATGCCCATCCAGGGGAGAACATCTTCTCCTACATCTTTCCACCTTACCTACCCAAAACACAGGTGGTAAGGGCCAAAACCAACACCTTCAAGCAGGAGCCGCTCTGTGTGCGACCAGTCGCTCCATAGTCGCCATCGGAACCAGAAGTAGCAAAACGTGAGAACATGGGAGGGAGGGAGGGAGTATTGGGACAAAAAATGTTTGGGACATAAAAAATGTTTGAGATGGAGGAGAAATGCCACAGTCTAAAATTGTTGAACTCAACGTTGGGTTTCTTTAGCTGTTTTGAAGTTGCCTTGCAGCAAGCCTGCAGTTGAAACATTCAGTGATAAGAATAGTCAGATATGTACTGAAGCTTGGCTTCTTGCAGCATGTCGCAGTGTTAATCTTACAGGACTGGTATCCCAGACTAGCAAACGAGGCCACTTCACTTCCATTTCAGCAGCTATCAAATAGAGGCTCGGGGCTGGGTGGTTTTGTCACTTGTCTTCAATCTTGTTCCTGTACCTGTAGTTCAGGATATGCACTCTATGGTTAGGATATGCACTCTAGAGCATGTGGCTCTAACATCATATTTGTGGCTCACACCTTTTTAAACTTGGATCACAATAACATGTAAAAAAAACCTTTAAAAAAAATTAAGTAAAAAAAAAATGGAAGAGCTGTGTTGTGATATGAAGCTAGTCTTTACGCTGCTCTTTCTGGTTTCGAATGATTATTTTAATGAAAACGTCATGCCCAAAATACACCTGTTTGAATGGTAGAGATACACTTCAGTTATGGATTATGCCTTTGGTTCAAGGAACAGGTTTTATGATTGAGACAATTATGCAACCGAGATGATCTTATTCCGAATGTGCTATTAGAAGCCTTTTTTAAAATCATGAGAATCAATTGATTATACGCATCTTAAGTTGAACTTTGCTTTAAGAATAACTTAACTGACAGCATTAAATTAAGAAAAGACAAAAAATATGATGGGCTGAATAAAATGCTCTGAAAATGACTACTCTGTGCCCAAAGCGATGAAATGTCTTGTACGATGACATTGGGTCACGTTCCAGATGCAATAATACAGTGGGGTGACGGCTGGAGGATTTGGAAGCCTACCTACCATATTCATATTGTCAAGTACTGGGTACTTGTGTTCATTAGCAGGTCAATCAACTGCAATGATATGTGCTGAATGCAATAATGTGGTCAGAGTGTGGGAAAGAAGGCAGGTGAGAAACACGCTGTTTTCTGGGGGTGCACTTTGTGCTATGACGATCATGGGTATAGTGGTGTCCATGGGAGACACATCTTCCAGTGAGGGGTAGAAGGACATTGAGAAGGAGAGGGAGAAGGCTAAATGGTCAGGGGACCGAGTCATTAGGGGTACATGAGGGAACCCGATCTGCACAGCAGAAGGAGATGCTGAGAGCAGGATACTGCAACCATGGAGATGTTGAACAATGCCGTATTGGTGAGGCCACAATTGGAATATTGTGTGCAGTTCTGCATTGCCACATTACAGGAAGGACGTTATTGTTCTGGAGAGGGTGCAGAGGAGGTTTACAAGAAGGTTGTCAGGACTAGAAAAGTGTGGCTACGAGGAGAGATTGGATAGGTTGGGGTTATTTTCCTTGGAACAAATATGGTTGAGGTGTACAAAATTATGAGGGGAACAGATAGGATGGACAGAATAGATAAGGTGGACAGGATAACATTTTTCTCTTCGAGAATTCTAGAAACAGAGGACATAGATTCAAGATATGTGGCAGAGGGTGTGGAGGGGATGAGGAAAACCGTTTATATACAGGGGGCTGTGAGACTCTGGAATTCACTGCCCGAGTTGGTGGTGGAGGCAGAGACCCTATACTCTTTTTAAAGGTACCTGGTTCTGCACCTTAAGGGCTCTAAGCTACAGGGCTATGGACCGGGTGTAGGAAGGTGGGATTAGAAAGGGCACCTGGGTGCCCTAGGGCTGGCATGGACAAGATGGGCCAAAAGGCCTCCTTCTGTGCTGTAACTTTACTGTGATTCTATGTTATGCTTTTAGTCCAGGTGCCGCCCAAGACCAATCAATACACAAGTAGACACAGGAGGTAATTAACATTGCAACTGTCCTTTACTGCTGTAATGTGAAATTTGGAGCCTGTAATCCTACAATGCCCTGACATGCAAAGTACGGTAAGCCAGACAAAGCAGACAATACATAACACTTATCCTCCCAGTTGGGTAAACAGGGTGAGGAAGAGTTCCCTTCAAATATCTGAGACACAGTGCCGAAAGAGACCCAGCCTCTCAAGAGGCACAGTAACCTCTCCACGTTAATCCACGTTAAAATGTTGATATGGCAAGCTGCTGAAAATGCGAGCTGATAAAGCTGTCACAGTAAAAGAAACCGGACATCTGGGACCTTAGTGAACAGGGCAAGAAATTGTGTTTCTCGTTTATTGTTAGATTGAAGGATTGTGAAATTAAGAGCACAAGGGCTGACAAGCAAATATAGAGTGGGTGTATTCAACATCAGTCAAGGACAGGTATAGAAATAAAGAGGAGGAAATAATGTGATTGAGAAAGAAATAAAGGAGACCGAAAAGTAATATCAATTTTTTAAATATCAAACAACAATTAGTACCGAAAGGAATGTGAATCCACACTTTAGATATTTAACATTCAGCGCCAAAGAGGTTATTTAGCAGTAATTAGCACTTGCCACATAATTGGAAATTAAATTTGAAATGACGACAGAACATTCTGTGGTGAGTTCAGTCCATAGCTACCATGCAAATACTGCAACTTAATGCCATTTAATACATTTCAATGGTGTGGCAGTCAGTGTTGCATCATCCTTGTGCACTAACAGTAGTGTCATCACCTTGGACAGCAGATTTTAGATATCGGCTATCTAACTCACTTCTTCTCTCACCTGGGGCGGGATTTTCCGCAATCGGCGCGATGTCCGCCGACCGGCGCCAAAAACGGCGCGAATCAGTCCGGCATCGCGCCGCCCCAAAGGTGCAGAATTCTCCGCATCTTGGGGGGCCGAGCCCTCACCTTGAGGGGCTAGGCCCGCGCCGGACTGATTTCCGCCCTGCCAGCTGGCGGGAAAGGACTTTGGTGCCCCGCCAGCTGGCGCGGAAATGACTTTGCCGTGCGGCGCATGCGCGGGATCGTCAGCGGCCGCTAACGGCATCCCCGCGCATGCGCAGTGGGGGGGTCTCTTCCGCCTCCGCCATAGTGGAGACCATGGCGAAGGCGGAAGGAAAAGAGTGCCCCCACGGCACAGGCCCGCCCGCGGATCAGTGGGCCCCGATAGCGGGCCAGGCCACCGTGGGGGCACCCGCCGGGGCCAGATCGCTCCGCGCCCCCCCCCCCCCCCCAGGACCCCGGAGCCCGCCCGCGCCACCTTGTCCCGCCGGTAAGAGAGGTGGTTTGATTCTAGCCGGCGGGACAGGCATTCCAGCAGCAGGACTTCGGGCCGGAGAATTGCCAGGGGGGGGTGCCCGTCAACTGGCGTGGCGCAATTCCCACCCCCGCCGAATATCCGGTGCCGGAGAATTCGGCAACCGGCGGGGGCGGGATTCACTCCAGCCCCCGGCGATTCTCCGACCCGGCGGGGGGTCAGAGAATCCCGCCCCTGGAATTGCTATGACTCTTGGACATAAATAATGGGGAACACCATTAACCTCACCATTATATTGAGAGTAAAATTGAGGTAAATATTTAATAATAATCTTTATTAATGTCACAAGTAGGTATACATCAACACTGCAATGAAGTCACTGTGAAAATCCCCTAGCCGCCACACTCCGGCCCCTGTTTGGGTAAACTCAGAGAATTCAGAATGTCTAATTCACCGAGCAAGCACATCTTCCGGAACCTGTGGGAGGAAACCGGAGCACCCGGAGGAAACCCACACAGACACAGGGAGAACGTGCAGACTCCGCACAGACAGTGACCCAAGCCGGGAATCAAACCCAGGTCACTGGCGCTGTGAAGCAACAGTGCTAATCACTGTGCTACCGTAGAGAATGGCGACTGTTAGAGGGCAAATGCCTGACTGTCAATTACTATCTCTGTTAAGATAGAAGTGTTCTGCAATTGTTGGGTGTTCCATGCATGCAAAAACAGTCAAGTTCAAACAATTATTCTTCCTGGTCTATAATTATTGAGGCAGCAACGGAACAATGGGTGATGATGACTGGCACAGAAATAGCCAGCAATAACTGAGAAAGGAGGATCTGTCCGAATATTTATTTGTTCAATTCATATCAACCTAGGCCCATTGACCTCGGGTCTCGGAGCCAGACACAAGCCAGTAAATTCACTATTATATATATGCAGTAGCATTTGGCATTTTCATTATGCTGGCATTTCCCAGGTAATGAAACTTTTTATTGATTTTCTTTACAGTTTAAAGGATTCAATGGGTTGCTGTGAATACAGTTGAAATCCTTTATCACTAATCTTTAGGAGGGCAAGCCTAGTAATAGCAGTGGAACACTTAGCAGCAATGGTCGGTGATTGAACTGTAAATGTGCATCGGTTTTGAAACTTCATACTCATTCCAGGAATGTATGGAGAAAATGCAATTTTGACGGAATCTCTTTGCACTCAAAAAGAAGTCAACATTAGAAGTCTCTGAAGGAATAAAATAGATATCCAAAATCCTTCAAAGTTGATGGTTTGAGGGAGTGTTTTGTATCTATGCATTGATGCATTAAGAATACTGACAGCTAGAAATGCAGCACGTTAAAAGTTCAGTTATTGGAGCTTGAGATTGATTTGTTGATTCATAGGAAGGTTTAACTTGGGATGTATCCAGTTTTTATTTCCTTGTCCTGTTGCCTTGACGTCCTATTTTTTCTCTCGCTCACATACTGCAGGTGTGTGATTAATGTGAACTATGGGGAAAACGGGCAGGATTCTCCGTTAGCTGACACCGAAATCGGGAAACACGATTGGGCGGAGAATCAGTTCCGACACCAAAATGGCGGCAGGCGCCGATTTGACCCCAATTCATAGTTCTCCGTCACCTCGACAGCGGCGTTAATGCATTTTGGAACATACGTACATTATTCACCGTTTGCATGTCATTAGCAGGCCCGACTTTGGACTCCAAGATTCTCTGCCTCCGATAGGCCGAGTTCCCGACGGCGGGGTTCACTTGTGCTTTTAAAAACCGTGAAACCGGCATCGTGGCTGCTGAGGGAGAGAGAGGGCGTATGGAAAGTGTCCAACATCGCCGTAGTTTGATGATAGTTGTGCCGCTGGCCAGGGGGCTTTTGCCAGGGCCGGGGGGAGTAGTGGGGGGTGGCCAGGCGGTGGACTGTGGGACCAGGGTGGACGGGCACAGAACACCATTGACGCAGTCAGCAAGGCAGACATGCAGCTGCGCACACTGCTAACAGCCCACTTTGGACTTAGTGCTACAGGTCATATAGGTGTCCTTCCCAGGGCACACCCTAAGCGCCCTCTGGCCCCAGCCGACTCATCAGCTGTATGGGCATGCTCCAGCACAACCACTGCCACCATGTTTTCTGGAAACCTCAATGAATATATTGTAAAAGAAACTCTTGTTACTCAATGGTTTTGAAAGAAATGGACAAATTTGTTTTTACTCCCAAATCCTCCATGCTTGCTATAATATTTTAATTGGTATTAATTTTAATTAATCATTACATAGAATCATAGAATCAAAGAATCCCTATAGTACAGATGGAGTCCATTTGGCCCATTGAGTCTGCACCGACCCTTTAAAAGACAATCCTACCTAGGCCCTATCCACCGCCCTGTAACATCCCCTAAGGGGCAATTTAGCATGTCCAATCCACCCAACCTGCACACCTTTGGACTGTGGGAGGAAACCGGAGACCCAGAGGAAACCCACGCAGAAGCGGGAAGAAAGTGCAAACTCCACACAGACAGTCGCCCGAGGCGGGAACCGAACACGGTGCTAACCACTGCTGCCAAATGCATCAAAATGCTTCGAGTCTAAAATGCCAATTGCACTAATCTGCCAACAGAACTGCAGATGTCCAGTAAACTGAGACCCCCACCTTAAATTGCGGGACCAAGGCCCTATTCAAGCCATCCCCCAACGGGTCTGTGATATAAAGCAGTAAATCGTCTGCGTAGAGCGAGACCCTGTGCTCCAACCCCCCCTCTCACTATCCCCTGTCAAACATTTGATGACCTAAGGGTCATTGCTAAGGGCTGTATGGCCAGGGCAAACATTAATGGGGAGAGCGGGCACCCCTGTCTTGTCCCCCTACAGAGACTAAAATATTCTGACCGGACCCAGTTGGTTCTTACATGCGCCACTGGAGCCTGGTATAGCAACCAGACCCAATCCACAATCCCTGCCCAAACCCGAACCTGCCTAAAATATCCCATAGGTGCTTCCACTTCACCCGGTCAAAGGTCTTTTCTGCATCCATAGTTACGACCACATCAATCTCGCACCCCTCCGCTGGCATCATTGTAACATTCAGGAGCCGTCTAATGTTGGACGTCAGGTGCCTGCCCTTCACAAATCCCGTCTGGTCCTCCCCGATTATTGCCGGGACACAATCCTCTATATGTGTGGCCAAGGCCTTTGCCAGCAATTTAGTGTCTACGTTCAAAAGGGAAATAGGCCTGTACGATCTACAGCTCTCCCTGCCTTTGTCCAGCTTCATGATGAGAGAGATCGATGCCTGTGATAACGGTGGGGGGAGCACTCCCAGCTCCATAGACTCATTAAAGGCCTTAACCAGGAGCGGCCCCAGTAACCCAGAAAACGTTTTCTAAAACTCCACTGGGTATCCATCAGGTTCCGGGGACTTATCCGATTGCATCGCCCTCAACCCGTCTATTCCCTCCCCAAGCCCAATTGGACCCCCCAGACATTCCACCAGCTCCTCATCTACCTTCGGAACTCTAGCCTTTCCAAAAATTGCTTCATACCCTCCTCCCCGGTTGGGGGTTCCGATTCATAGAGTCGACTATAGAATTCGCGAAACACATCATTTATCGCTCCCGGGTCCACCACTACCTTCCCCCTCATATCCTTTACTTTCCCAATTTCTCTCGCCGCCTCCTGCTTCCTCAGTTGATGTGCTAACATCCTACTGGCTTTCTCCCCATATTCGTATATTGCCCCTTTCACCCTCCTCAACTGCCCTTCTGCCTTACTTGTGGACAGGAGCCCAAATTCCATTTGGAACCTCTGATGCTCCTTCAGGAGCTCCTCATCATCCGGAGACTCTGCATATCTACTGTCCACCTCTGAAATTTCACCTACCAGCCTGTTCAACTCCACCTGTTCGGTCTTCTCCCTGTGGGCCCGAATCAAAATAAATTCCCCTCTGATAATCACCTTCAATGCTTCCCAAACCACCCCTGCCGCAGTCTCTCCCATGTCATTGCTCTTTATGTACCCCCCGAATGGCCTCCCTCACCCGCACACAAACCTCATCCTCCACTAACAGCCCTACATCTAACCTCCACTGTGGACGCTGGGTCTTTCCTATGCTTACCCGTAGGTCTATCCAGTGTGGAGTGTGGTCCGACACCACGATTGCTGAATACATGGTGTCCTGCACCCCCGCTAACAGCGTTTTGTCAAGTACGAAAACGTCAGGGCAGCACGGAGGCACAGTGGTTAGCACTGCTGCCACACGGCGCCGAGGCCCCAGGTTCGATCCCGGCTCTGGGTCACTGTCCGTGTGGAGTTTGCACATTCTCCCCGTGTTTGCGTGGGTTTCACCCCCACAATCCAAAGATGTGCAGGCTGGGTGGGTTGGCCACGCTAAATTGTCCCTTAATTGGAAAAAATGAATTGGGTACTCTAAATTTATTTTTAAAAAGTACGAAAACGTCTATCCTGGAATATATCTACATAGGAGTAGAATGAATACTCCTTGCTCCTTGGCCTCCCAAACCTCCACGGATCCACCACCCCACATGCGCTTCATAAACCCCCCAGTTCTTTCGCCATTGCTTTTCTCAACCTGGAACTCGACCGGTCTAGCCTCGGGTCCAGAACCGTATAATAATAATAATAATGATAATCACTTATTGTCACAAGTAAGCTTCACTGAAGTTACTGTGCAAAGCCCCTAGTCGCCACTGTTCTTGGAGGCTGGTACGGGAATTGAACCCGAGCTGCTAGCATTGTTCTGCATTAAAAGCCAATTGTTTAGCCAACTATGCTAAACCAGCCCAAGGTATTAAAATGCCCCCCCCCCCCCCCCCCCCGCCGCCCATAATCAACCAGTGCAAGTCAAGGTCCAGAATCTTCCCCTGCACCCTCCTGACAAATGCAACATCATCCCAGTTTGGGGTGTATATATTGACCAACACCACTGCCATTCCCTCCAGCTTCCCGCTAACCATAATAAATCTACCCCCCGGGTCTGCCTCTATCTTCCCCACCTCGAATGCCACCTTTTTATTAACCAGGATTGCCACCCCCCTTGTTTTAAAGTCCAATCCCGAATGGAACACCTGTCCGACCCATCCCTTCTTCAGTCGAACATGGTCTCCCAGCTTCAAGTGCGTCTCTTGCACATGGCCACGTCCGCCTTCAGCTGTCTCAAGTGTGCGAACACACAGGCTCTTTTGACCGGCCCATTCAGCCCACGAACATGCCACGTAACCATCCTGGTCGGGTGGGGGGGGGCTCTCCTCCCCCTCCCCCCTCCCCCTCCCCCTTCCCCCCCTCCCCCCCTCCCCCTCCCCCCTCCCCTGCCGATCAGTCATGGCCTTTCCTAGGCCAGCCCTCACCTGGCCCGCCCCTCAACAGCCAACGTCATCTGCTCTCCCCCTTCAACCTCCTAAAAGTCCCCTCCTCGTCAGCAGCCCCCCCCACTACGTTAATCTTCAGCTCACCCCCCCCACTTTGCTTCCGTAAACTAGCCTGACAGCTCCCGCACCGGCGCCTAGCATCCTACCACCTGCTGGTTCCACTCCCCCCCCCCCCCCCCCCAGTCTTAGCATTAGTTCCCAAAAGCAATGGCACAAAGCACAAAAAGCAAACAAACAATTCCTCCCAAGGTCCAAGCACAGAGGCCCACCCCTCCTCCCTTAACAAAATCTTATCTATTCTAACACCCTCAAGCAGGACCACATAAGAAAGACCGGACAAAGAAAAAGGAATTATACATGTAAAAACTCTTAACAGCTTTTCAAACATCGCAACTTAAATTACAGAGTTAAAAGACTAAGGTTTTTAAAAGGGCAACACATAACTTCTAACTCAGTTCTTCATAGTCCAGGTTTAAGATCCTTGTTTGTCTACCAGGTTATTACCCTTCCTGAAGTCCGCCAAGTCCTCCGGCGAGCCATAGTACCCTGACCCTCATAGGTCGCCCAAAGACGGGCCGGCAAACTTTATTTGCTTCTCGTACAGGGCCGCCTTGACTTTATTAAAGCTCGCCCTCTCTCTT